>NC_073302.1:450492756-451152422 GCF_027595985.1 Sorex araneus
CCCCGCCCAGTCCACCCCCCCCCCCCGTCCCGTGCCCTGGGCTCTCCTGGGGGTCACCTCCTGGCCAGGCCCCTCTCCCACACCCCTGCACGCCTGTGCCCGCAGCCCTGCCCACAGCCCGGGCCCCCCCCCACCAGCCAGGGCCCCCCTTTTTGTAGACGCAGCCCCCCCAGACTGACCTCAGAGGGACTCGGGGAGTCCCCCGGCCCCCCTTCGGGCCCAGGTGCCCCCGCGCCCTGCCCGCGGCCCGTCTGGGAGGGGGGAGGCAGGGCGGGAGCGCGGCTGCCTCTAATGAAGTTTGACATTTAGTGGTGAGCACCGGGCGGGGTGTGGGAGCGGAGCTTGATTAGCGCGCTCTAATTGACAGTAATTAGGCGGCTCCCTGATTGTTTCTAATTCTGCTATTAATTGTGAGGAGCGGGGAGTGTGATTGAGGATAAATTTGGTGCCGAGCTGCCGGGGCTGCGGCTCCCCGAGTTCCCCGCCCGCCCCAGCCGCCGCCTCCTCAAGGGTGAGCCTGAGGCCCCTGAGGCGCCCCCCCCACTCTCCCCTCCCAGCCAGCGGCCCCCGGCTGCAGCCCCCTCCCCACGCCAGCCGGAAGAAGCACCGGTGGGGAAAGACCACCAGCAGCCCCCGGCCAGACGTCCCCAACGGTGGGGGGCCCCAGCAGGAGCCCTAACCGTGTCCCCGACCCGCCCGCCCAGGGGACATATGCAGGCAGGCCCGTCGTGCTCGGGGCCCGTGTTCTGAGTCTGGGTGGGGTGCGTGTTGGCACACAGTAGGTGCTTCCTCTCGGAGTGTTGTTGGCCGAGGCTGAGGGAGTCCCCCCACCCCGAGTCCTAGTGGCCGCTGGGCCCTGGCACCCACCGCTGGACTCGGGCTGGGGCGTGGACGGGGCGGCTGGGGCGTGACGGGGGTCGGTGAGGGAAGTGGGTGGGCGTGGGTGGTCCGGGTCCCCCAGCAGGGGGCAGCTCACTGGAGGGCGCTGAGGGGGGCACAGGCTCGGCCCGAGCCCCTGCCCACGCCCCTCCCGCCCACTGGGCCTTCCCGCCCGCCCGTGCCAGGCCGTGGGGGAGGGGCCCTCCCCGGAGCCTGCGCTGACGCCGGCAGGAATATTGGGTTTAATGAGCTGCAAAATGAGGCGGCGGCGGCTGACATGTACGGATGGTGCCCGCGGCCGCCTCCCCCCGCAGCCCTGCGCGCCGCGCGCGCCCCTCCCGGCTCCGCAGGTGCCCGGGGGCCCGCGGCGAGGGGCCCGGGCCCGTCCCCGCCGTGTTGGTGACCGCGCCCGTCCCCGCAGACGCGGAGGAGTCCTTCGAGTTCGTGGTGGTGTCCCTCACGGGCCAGACGTGGCACTTCGAGGCGTCGACGGCAGAGGAGCGGGAGCTGTGGGTGCAGAGCGTGCAGGCGCAGATCCTGGCCAGCCTGCAGGGCTGCCGCAGCGCCAAGGACAAGGTGGGCCCCGGGCCTGGCGGGACCCGGGTGTCCCCGGCCGCCTCGTGCCTCACGCGCCGCCCTGTGCGTTTCCCCCTCCGCAGACCCGGCTGGGGAACCAGAACGCAGCCCTGGCCGTGCAGGCCGTCCGCACCGTCCGTGGCAACAGCTTCTGCATCGACTGTGACGCCCCCAGTGAGTGCAGGGGTGTGGCGGGCGGGTAGTCTAGATGCCCCATTGAGTGCAGGGGTGAGGCGGGCAGGCAGCCTAGATGCCCCAGTGGGTGCAGGGGTGAGACGGGCAGGTGGGTAACCTAGATGCCCCAGTGGGTGCAGGAGTAAGGTGGGAGGGCAGGCAGCCTAGATGCCCCAGTGGGTGCAGGGGTGAGGCGGGCAGGCAGCCTAGATGCCCCAGTGGGTGCAGGGGTGAGGCGGGCAGGCAGCCTAGATGCCCCAGTGAGTGCAGGGGCGGGGCTGGGCGGGCAGCCTAGAGGAACCTGGACGGGCCGCGTGCTGCCTAGGGGCTGTGTGAGAAGCAGACGTGCCCGCAGCCGCCGTGCCGGGCTCATGTGGCCTCTCCCTGCCCAGATCCGGACTGGGCCAGCCTGAACCTGGGCGCCCTGATGTGCATCGAGTGCTCGGGAACCCACCGGCACCTGGGAGCCCACTTGTCCCGTGTGCGCTCCCTGGACCTGGACGACTGGCCGCCTGAGCTGCTGGCCGTCATGACTGCGATGGGCAACGCCTTGGCCAACAGTGTGTGGGAAGGGGCCCTGGACGGCTACGCCAAGCCCGGGCCGGACGCCTGCAGGTGGGCAGGGCCCTGCGGGCATGGGGGAGCAGGGGGGGTGCAGGGCGGCGTGGGTTAAAAGCGACTGCCTTCGGCTGGGCCCCAGGGACGCCCCTCCCCCGCCTGTCACTCAGCCCCGCACAACAACAGGCCCTTTCTGGCCTTATCAGCAGGCCGGGCCCTGGCGCATGCGCGGCCCTATCGCACAGCGGAGATGCGGGAGAAAGGACGGGAGATAGGCCGGGTCCTGGGCCCGCGCGGGCCGGCCCGCTTTGTTCCGGGCCTGCCAGTCGGGGGGAGTTCAGACGGCCAGATAAGGCTCCCCGGGAGCCTGCCCGCAGCCGGCTGCCCTCCCGACCCCCACGTCCCGTCCCCGGGGCCGCCTGACTCACGCCCCGCGGGCCGCCTTGCAGGGAGGAGAAGGAGCGCTGGATCCGTGCCAAGTACGAGCAGAAGCTCTTCCTGGCCCCGCTGCCCAGCTCGGACGTGCCGCTGGGGCAGCAGCTGCTGCGGGCCGTGGTGGAGGACGACCTGCGGCTGCTGGTGACGCTGCTGGCGCACGGCTCCAAGGAGGAGGTGAACGAGACCTACGGCGATGGGGACGGGCGCACGGCCCTGCACCTGTCCAGCGCCATGGCCAACGTGGTCTTCACGCAGCTGCTCATCTGGGTGAGTGCGGGCGCGCCCCCTGCCCGCCCGCGCCCCCGCCCGCCCCGCCCCTGCCGGCCGGCCCTGACCCCCACTCTCCTCCACAGTACGGCGTGGACGTGAGGAGCCGGGACGCCCGGGGCCTGACCCCGCTGGCCTACGCCCGCCGCGCCGGCAGCCAGGAGTGCGCCGACATCCTCATCCAGCACGGCTGCCCCGGGGAGGGCTGCGGCCTGGCGCCCACGCCCAGCCGGGACCCCGCCGGCGGCACCGGCAGCTCGGGCGAGCTGCACCGCAGCCCCAGCCTCCTCTGAGGCCCGCGGACTCCAGGGCGAGCCCAGCAGGAGGGACCCGCGGAGACCAGGAGGAGGGGGCACCCTTGAGAAGGGACAGGACCCTCCGGAGGTGCCCGTGAGGAGACAGAGCAGGATCTCGCCCTCCTCCAGACTCCGCCTCCCGGTGCAGCCCCCCCCAGCCTCTGTCCCCCCACAAGCACCGTGGGGCGGGGCGCGGCCCGGGGGCGGCCGGGGAGTCCCGTGTAAATGTGTACATTGGAATATTTATGTTCGTGTACAGACGGTGTGCGTGTTCGAGGAGCCAATAAACCAGACTGTGTGTGCGGCCTGGGTCCCCCGCTGCCCGCTCTGCGCCAGGACCCCCGGGCCACCTGCGGCTCCCTCGGCTGCCAGGGCGGCAGCGTCCGTCGCTCGGGACCTGCCTGGCTTTCAACGCTGTCCCCTCCGGGGCCCGGCGTGGCCCGGCACTTCGGGGACGAACAGGACCAAGTCTCGGGCCGGCCCGGCAGCACCGAGGCCTTTGCGTGCCGGCTCTGGCAAGGAGCACCCACACCCAGAGCCTGGCACTGGGGCACCCGCCACGCGTGGTGAATAAGCAAGGAACTCTGCAGAGGGGAGAGCGGGCTTTATTTCGTTTTTGGTTCGCGGCAGCCCCTTGCAAGGCTGAGGCCTTCTCTCTAGGGCAGGGCAGGGCGTGAGGTCCGGCACAAGTCGCTCCAGGCCCTGCAGGGGGGAGCTGAGTGGGGCGCCCTGAGCCGTCTGGGGCCCGCTGGAGTCCAAGGACAGTGGAATGGCCCTCCTGCCCTCTGCTCGCCCTGCTCTGGAGCTGCCCTGCACGCCGGGGGCTCCCCCGGGCGGGGGGCTGGGCCGGGCAACCTGCTTCGGCCTGGAAGCCTTGCTGGAATCCAGCCTAAGGACAGAGACACCCCCACCCCCCGCTGGCCCCCAAGCTGCTCACATGCCCCAGCTGGGGACAGAGACCCCAGTCAGGGCTCAGGTCACCTTCTGCTCAGTGGCCCAGACTGCCTGCGGCTGGGCCCCGGGGACGCCCCAGCAAGGCCGAGTGTCGCCCAGGGGCGTCCCTGGGAGGGACAGACAGAGGCGGGCGGGAGCTGGGCCTGCCCCGGGGCCCGTGTCTGCTGGGCCACTGCCCGCTGCCTTCTGCCCGGCTCTGCCCTTAGCCCGGCCCCTCCTGCTCTCCGAGTGCCGACTGCAGCCTCTGGCCTGCCCCTCGCGGCTGCCCGAACGCCCTCTGGGCCCACACAGACTCGGGGCTCCCCAAGGCTCCCTAGCGGAGGGCCTAGAGGAGGGCCATCCCACCCCCGCTCCTGCCCTGGGGCTCGGGGGGACGGCGCCCTTTCCCGGGGGCCTACCAGGGACTGGTCGCGTCAGTGTCCAGCCTCGAGCCAGACAGGTGGACCTACCTGGCGTGTCTGCCCTGCCCTCACCGGGCAGGGGTGGGAGGAGACGGTGCAGGCCGTGCCCTCGCGCCCCCGCCACGGCCAGGGAGGACCGGGCTCTCCTTCCCCCCTGGGACGGACAGATCAGAGGCAGAAAGTCCGTATGTACAAACTTTACATCAAATAAATACGGCGCTGAGGCCAGCACGACCCCAGGAAGCCCCCCAGGTCCCTGTCCCTCCAGCTCCTCTGGCGGCAGGACCCTGGGCCCCCCGGCCTGACGCCCCGAGTCCCCGGGAGCTGCGTCCTTTCCCGGTGGGGGGGGCCGCCCCCGTCGGGCCTCAGGGCCGGGCGCCCTGCTCCAGCTGCTGGTGCTGGCTGCGCACCGCGAACCTGTTGACGTGCACGGGGATGGGCACGACGATCTTGGGGTTCCGCACGGGCTCCCCCGAGCGGCTGCTCACGTTGCCCGCCTTGATGCGCTTCCACTTGGCGCGGCGGTTCTGGAACCAGATCTTGACCTGCACCTCGCTGAGCTTGAGGGCGTGTGCGATCTGCGAGCGCTCGGTCAGGCTCAGGTACTTCTTGCAGTGGAACTCCTTCTCCAGCTCCAGCAGCTGCTCGCTGGTGAAGGCCGTGCGGCGCCGCCGGCTCTTGCCCCCCGGCGCCGGCACCCCCGCGGCCCCCGCGGGCCCCTCCTCGGCGCCGGGCCCCAGGCCTCCCTTCAGCTTGGGCTTGGGGCCCAGCAGAGGCGCCCCCGGGGCCCCGGCGGAACCGTCCAGGAAAGCCCCGTCGTCCTCGCTCTCGCCGGACCCCTCCTCGGGCTCGCTGCTGGGGTCTCCCGCGGGCGCCTCCGGCTTCTCCTCGTCCGAGCTGTACATCTTGCCCTCTGTGGCCACGGGCGGGCGGGGGCGAGCAGCACACATGGGGTGCAGTGAGGGGGCACGGATGATGGCACAGCGGGCAGGGGTGGGGGAGGTTTGGGGAGACAGAGAGACGGGAGAAAGGATTAACGGAGAAAGGCCACGCTGGGGCGACAGGTGTGTTTCACACTGGGCCCCCCCGCGCCCATCCACCCGCCTCAGTGCTTCCCATTCGGACCAGGGTCCCCTTGCTCCCCTCCCCTCCCCAGCCCTGGGGACAGCCCCACCCAGCAGCCCAGGGCCCTCATGGGCCCCAGTCTGGCCCGGTGGTGGCGGGGGGGTTGTCACCCTCTCCTGCATCTAGAATTGTCGCTTCTTCAGACAAACACTCAGCGCCCGGTCCCCGGTCCTTGGCCGCCCCCCCACGTCTGGCCCCAAAGGTCCTTAGAGCCCGTGATCTCCCCCACCCACCTGACTCCCGTTTCTCCACCAGTCCAGCCCGCCCCAAAGCACCCTCTCGGGCCGGCCGCATCTCCCGACCCCTGAGCACCCGGCTCAGAGCAGCCCCCTTCCCTCTTCCTCAGCGGAGCCCACTGGGCAGCACCAGCAGCTGCCTCCTGCTCGCGTCCAGAAGCCGAGATCGCCCAGCGGGGAGGGCATTTGCCTTGCACGTGCCGACCTAGGACGGACAACTGGCGCCTCTGTGCCAGCTACCCCAGCACGCCGGGATAATGCCTGAGAGCAGAGCCAGGGCAGCCCCTAAGCGTCGCCGGGTCGGCCGAAAAGGAAAAGAAACCCCGAGGCCCCTGGGCTTGGTGCCTGGCCGGAGACCCAGAGGGAAGAGAGGAGGACGAGGAGGAAAAGGAGGAGGAGGAGGAGCACGAAGAGGAGGAGGAGGAGCACGACGAGAAGGAAGAGGAGCACAAGGAGGAGGAAGAGAAGGAGGAGGAGCAGGAGGAGGAAGAGAAGGAGGAGGAGCAGGAGGAGGAGGGGGATGAGGAGGAGGAGCAGGAGGAGGAGGGGGATGAGGGGGATGAGGAGGAGGAGCAGGAGGAGCAGGAGGAGGAGGTACTGCTGCAGGCGGCAGTGTGGGGGCGCGCAGAGCCGACGTGGCCGTGCTTGGTCAGCGACCGCTTATCCAGAATCAGTCGTCTGAACTTTGCCACCCGTGTGACGGTTCTGAAACTTAACGCGACCATTAATTTTAGTCTTTCACCCAACATGGCTTCGGGTCAGCGGCCACTCACGCGGCCGTGATGAGCGTCCGCAGTGTCCGACTGCGCCAGCCAGCCGTGGAGCCAGCCAGCCGTGGAGCCAGCCCAGGGAATGGGCCAGCCGGGGGGCAGACAAGGGGCCACGCCAGAGCCGCCGTGCTGGGGCCACCGCTCTCAGCTCCAGGGGCTGCTGGAGGTAGGAGGAAGCGGAGCGGCCGGGAGAAGGAGCGCGGGGCCGCCCCGGGCCCCCTGCCCCCACCGCACCACACCGCACAGGCCAAGTTTACGGGGTCCTCCCAGAGGACCCCCACTCCTTGCTTTCCCAATCTCCTGACACGCGCTGCCTCCCTCGGCCCCGCTGTCCCCACTGTCCCCGCTGTCCCCGCTGATAGAGCGAGCCGAGGCCCAGGGCGCCCTGCCCCACAGCCCCAAGAGGAACCGCGACCTCTGGCCCTGAGCGCCCCGAGCCTCACCCCTGCCTGCCCGCCTTCCCCCAGCACACCCGCCGCCAAACTCGCGGTGCTTTCCCTCCGGCCCCTCCGTGGCCCCCTCCGCGTCTGGGGGCGCCTTGCCCTCCAGTTTGCACAGAGCTCGAGTGGACACAATGGCGCTCTGCCCGGCTGCTGGTCGCTGCCTGCCCCTGCACCCGGCCCGCGGGTCCCTCTCCTTGGGTCTGGGGGACGGAGCCCCTCCCTGTCTCTGTGCAGGCTCAGTCTCAGTCTCTCGGAACGAGGCTTTCCCCAGCCGTCCCTTTAAGACGAAAGCTCCTGTCTCTCTCTCGGGCCCTTCTCTGCTTTATCCACGAGGCAGCAGTTCATGTCACCAACTTCAGTCATTCAGTGAGCATGACTTCATAAAGGCACGGACTCTCAGCCCCCCACTTTGAGTTACTTTGGGGGCCATACCCAATGGTGCCCAGAGGGTATCTCCTGGCAGGGCCTGAGGGCACATGGGGTGCAGGGACACGCCCGGGTGAGCCCCGTGCAAGGCCAGCGCCTACCTGCTGTACTGGCTCCCTGGCCTGACTCTTATCTTACTCACTTATCTATTTTGGTTTTGCAGCCACATCTGGCGGTGCTCAGAGAGAGCACTCGGGGTAGAGCACCGGCCTTGCATGCAGCCTATGCCAGGAACCTCCTCGGGGCCCCACTGGGCGTGGCCCCTGAGCACACAGCCAGGAGCAGCCCCCACCAGAAGGGGTCCCAGCAAACCACACAGAACTGAGCCCAACATCCAGCACAGTAAACAGCTGCTGGAGAGGCAGAAGCTGCGTTTCAGGGCCTGAGGGTGGAACGGTTTAGCACCCGAGGGGGGTCCAATAAATCTAAGCAGACGACGACGGAGGAGGACCCCCGAGACCACGTCATCCATCCCTCTGTTCAGACAGGTCCCGGGCTGCAGAGGCAGAGGAGGGGAGGGTGTGCACAGAGGGAGGGTCTGGCGAGCCCGACAACAGACGGCAGGAGACAGGGCCGCGGAGAGCGGGGCTGAGACGCCGAGACGGCTGCAGTGCAGGAACGGCGGGGAGAGAACGGAGACGGGACCAAGGAGAGGCTCCGGGAGAGGGACGCCACGGGTCCTGCACGCAGCCCACCCGGCTGGGTCCCCCCCAAGCCCATCAGGGGTGACTCCTGAGAGCTGAGCACTGCAGCATGTGGCCCCAACACAAAAACCAAGAGAAGAAAGGCTTTAAAACACAAGCAAAAATATGGGCCGGAGCGGCAGTGCGGTGAGTTGGGTGCCTGCCTTGCACACGGCCGACCCGGGTTCGATCCCCGGCATCCAGTAGGGTCTCCTGAGCACCGCCAGGGGTGGTTCCTGAGCACAGAGCCAGGAGTAACTCCTGAGCATCACTGGTGTGCCCCTTGTTCAAAAAAACAAAAAATGAACTTTCCAAGTACCCACCACCTTCTCCCCAGACGCAGCCGTGTCGGGAGCGGAGCCCCCAGGTGTGAGCAGACACGCCGACACGCCCAAACGGGCCTGCGCCACACAGCGGGCCCGAAGGCCTGCCGTGGACCCAGGAACTCCCCCGGCAAGGGAATGTCCTTTTATCAGATCATGATGAATATTAATGGTAACTATAATCAAGCAACACAGAAGCTGCTCTTAGAAAGCTGCGGCTGACTGAAACTCCACCGAAACAAATCTTTCCGCTATCATTTCCCTTCGCAATTTTTTTTATTGGCAATAATTGGTCTCAGTAGCCTAAATGTAAATTTATAATTGCAGAGGCTATTAATCGGGTGATAGAAACACTCCAACCAAAAGCCTGATTGACAAAGCCAGATCTCGCTGACAGTTCTGGACGGGAAATAGGGCTGTGACGGGAATCGTTGGAGCAGGAGGAAAATTCTCAACCTGAGGAAGGAGACGGGGCGGGGAGCAGGGGGGCGGGGGTCGTCGGGGAAACGGATCTCGGGCAGGGAGGAGCTGCAAGGCGTCCAGTCTGTCCTCTGGGTCAGGCAATCTCGGGGAGAGCTTGGTTTCTGTCGGGGGGCAGCATGTTGGTGGGGAGACCCCCAGGCGGAATATGGGTGAGGTTACCCCGGCAGCCAGACAAGGCCCAGCATGCAGTGGGCGGGGAAGATGACGCTGAAGAATCCCTGGGTGGGGTCTTCCCGAGGGAGAAGGGGCGCGTGGCACTAGAGCCCGCCCCGCTCCCCCAGGCTGGGGGGCCCGAGGGGAGGGTGAAAGCCCCCCAGGGGTGCAGACCCCCACGTCTCACAGCCTTGAGCAGGCGTCACTCGAGCTGGTTTAAATGGAGCCCCTGCCTGCTCTGCTTTGGGGGCACGCCCGGGGTGCTCGGGGATCACTCCTGGTGGTTGCCGGGAGCAAACCCAAGTCGACCGCATGCAACGTAGCACCTCGCACACTGCACTGTCCCTCTAAGCCCAAAACAAGGGGGCTGAGAGGCCTCTGTCCCACCATTCAGGGCCGGCCCCTTTCCCTCAGCCCTCCCCTCCCCCCACGACCGCTCTCCTGGCCACGGCACCGTGCAGGCCACACCCGAGAGCCCTGTGCCCCTTCCTCGGAGTTCTGGCCTCATCACTGCAAGACTGTCCCCAACCGCCCAGAGCAGCTTCACGGCGACCACAGTGACTCCGAGCAAGGCGCTGGAGGGAGCGGGCCCACCGGCAGTGAGCGGGGTCCCGCAGGCTCACGGGGAAAAGCAGTTTCAGAAAGATTAAGTGATTTTGTCTGTTTTGGGCACAAACAGATCCAGCGGTACTCAGGGCTGACTCCCGGCTCTGTGCTCAGGGCTGACTCCTGGCTCTGTGCTCAGGGCTGACTCCTTCTTGGGTCTGTGCTCAGGGCTCACTCTGGCTCTGTGTTCAGGACTGACTCCTGGCTCTGCTCTCAGGGCTGATTCCTGGGCTCTGTGCTCAAGACTGACTCCTGGATCTGTGCTCAGGGCTGACTCTTGGCTCTATGCTCAGGGCTGACTCCTGGCTCTGTGCTCAGGGCTGACTCCTGGTGGGGCTCAGGGAACTTTCTAGGTGCGGGTGACCGATGTGGGTCGGCTGCACACAGAGCAAGCACCCTACCTGCTGTGCTATCACTCCGGCCCTTGTTTGATTTGGGGGACACACCAGGGGTGGTCAGAGCTTACTCCTGGCTGCTCAGGGGTCACTCCTAGTGGAGTCAGGGGAGCCAGTGTGGTGCCGGGGGCTACACCTGGGCTGGCTGCGTGCCAGGCGGGTGCCTCAGCCGGGCTGTCTGGCGCAGCCTGGCTCCTTCACGGGAGCGGCCTCGCGGAGTAAGTTTTCTTCTCCCCCCTTCCCTAACTCCAGGATTCTTCCCAGAGTCCCGCTCCCAGGGGCACTCCCCTCCCTCCCAGAGCCCCCGGGCCGGGAAAGCTGCCGCTCTAACCCTTCTTCTCCTTTCTGGGATGCAGACACGCGGGGGTCTGTTCACTCCTGTTCTCCACCGTGGGGACCACCAACCGCTCCTGTCTGCCCTGGGACCGGACACGTGGTCTCCATCTCCCGACACCCGGGTCCTTGTGGAGCCGCTCGGGCTTGTCACCAAGACCCCTGGCTTCACATCTGCCACAGACCGCTGGGGCCCGGCCTAGGTCCCAGACCGCAGGGCTGCAGAGCGAGGACCCTCCGGGTCTGGGGGGGGAGGAGAGGAGGCGGCAGGCCGAGGCCCAGCACGACACCAGCCACTCCGCTCGCACTGCCGGGCCCTCCTGCACTGCTCCTAGCCCAGGAACCATACAGGGCCCTTTTATTTAATTACTGGGGAGCGGGGCGGCACCCCGCAGGGCTCTGTGCTCAGGGGTCAGGCCTGGTGGGACCTGGGGGCCCCAGGCAGTGCTGGATGGAACTGTGGCCAGCCACAGGCAGGACAGGAGAGGGAAGGCGGAGCCCTGCCCGCTGTGCCGCCTGGCCTGAATGAGCCTTTCTGAGTTCCGCTTGTCACTACAGCCAAGCAACTATGACCACGTAGCTCGAGGGAAAACCAGCCTTTCTCTCTCAGCACCCTCCAAAATAAGTTTCCACATTAGCACTGTCGCACTGTCGCGCTGTTATCCTGTTGTTCATCGATTTGCTCGAGCGGGCACCAGTAACGTCGCCATTGTGAGACTTGTTGTTACTGTTTTTGGCATAGCGAATATGCCACGGGGAGCTTGCCAGGCTCTGCCCTGCGGGCAGGATACTCTCGGTAGCTTGCTGGGCTCTCCGAGAGGGACAGAGGAATCGACCCAGGTCAGCCGTGTGCAAGGCAAACGCCCTGCCCACGGTGCTATCACTTCAGTCCACATTACCCGAATTTATAGTAATGCTACCTAAAGGCTACTCGTCTGACATTTATTTGTACTTTAACAAAATCTGGAGGGGACTGGAGACATAGCAGAGCGGGGAGGGCACTGACCTTGCATGTGGCCGACACATGTTCAATCACCGACATCCCATATGGTCTCCTGAGCACCGCCAGGAGTGATTCCTGAGCGCAGAGCCAGAGGTAAGCCCTGAGCGTCGCCAGGTGTGGCCCAAGCCTGCCCCCCACCCCCAAAACAGACTCCTGAGACGGGAGTGAGCTGGAGTGGTAGTACAGTAGGGTACTGTTAGGTGGGGGGCACCCGCCCTGCCTAAGGCCAGCCTGGGTTGGATCCCCACAACTCCCAGTGGGTCCCCTAGACCCTCCAGAAGCAACCCGAGTGCAGAGCCAGGGTTGCCTGAGCACAGCTGGGTGTGGCCAACACCCCCCAAATAAAGTAAAATAAAGTCAATAAAACGACCTTCTCTGTGCGCGGAGATGCCTGAGCACAGGCTCTGCCCGCTGGCTCCCTGCTGGCACCTGGTCCCCGAGCTCTGCCGGGAGTGACCAGGCACAGGACGAGTACAGCCCTGAGCACGGCGGGGTGGGCCAACCAACACAAACTAAAGCACCTTGATAAGTTTTTTCTCTGGGTCACACCCGGCGATGCTCAGGGGTCACTCCTGGCTCTACACTCAGGAATTACTCCTGGCAGTGCTCAGGGGACCCTATGGGATGCTGGGAATCGAACCCGGGTTGGCCACATGCAAGGCAAATGCCCCTCCCACTGTGCTATCGCTCCAGCCCTCTTTATAAATTTTAGAAAATTAAAAAATATATAGAGGGCTGGAGGCTCTAGCATAGGGGGTAAGGCCCTCGCCCTGCGCGTGAGCCCTGCGCGAGGCCTGCGTGGCCCAAGCCTCCCGGCCCCACAGGAGAAGTCTCTTTTTGTTTGCTTTCCGGCCACACCTGGCACTGCGGGGCAGGGGCCCTGTGTGGAGCTGTGACAGAACCTGAGCCAGCTGCATGCGAGGCAAGCGCGTCCCCCTGTCCTGTCTTTCCAGCTGCACACACTAAAGCTTTAACTGGGTGGGGCATGCAGCTAGGTGGCGGAGGACACGCCTTATATGTGTGAGGCCCTGGGTTAAATACCACACCACACCACACACATACACACACAGTCACTCACAATCACACACTCACACACACTCTCACACACATATACTCTAACATATACATACACAGATGCACACTCACACATGTACGCGCTTACATACCCATGTTCACACACAACCACACACATTCATGCACTTATGCACACTCACACACCCCCACAAGTCAACCTGCGTGTCCTTTTCCACTCTCCCCGAGGCCTGCGCCCGGCATCCCTCTAGGAGTGAGGAAACAACGGGTCATTTTCAAGAGCGAGAGACCGTCGAGGCGGCAGTGGGGGAGCAGAAGGGGTCAGGGAAGCCCTGGGTGCACGAGGAATGCCACAACGTGAGGCGGGGACCAAAGCAGGGAGCAAGGGCCGCGGTAAAATTCAGATCTCGCCAGAGATTCTGCCAAGAGGCTGTCACTGGACACTGGACACAGACACTGCCACCTCCTGACACTGTCGAGGGCCTCAGTCCCACTAACTCCCGGGAGAGCGCCCGCCCGGTCCCAGGGCAGCGTGACGGGCTCTTCCACACACGGGCATCAGGGTGCCAGGGAGCGGAGCTGCTGCCCCCTGACCGTGCCCACCCCACCACTGCCCCTGATGGGCGGGTGAGGAATTCAGGTCAGCGGTGACCAGAGTGGCGCCGAGGTCTGCAGCAAGGCCAGTGCGGCTGCCCGGGGCCCGTCTCCCCGTTAGCTCTGGTGAAGCCGAGGTGGCCTTCCCGGCCTGTGGAGCAAGGGGTCCTGCCGACCCCGAGTGCAGGTTTCTCCTGGTGGCGGGTGGGGACGCGTGGGCACTGGGGCCGGAAGCCGCGTCAGGCGCACGCAAGGCAGCGCCCTCGTCCCTGCGCTGCCTCTGGTCCGACGTGACCGTCTGTGCGCGGGCTGGAAGCTCCAGGGGCCGAGTCCCCGCCTGCCTTCCCCAGCTGCCTTGCTCGTGGGGTCGCCCGGTCCAACTGCCCCGGTCTGTGTGGCCTCTCAGAGGCCAGCAGTGCCCGGCCACCACTCGGGGGCCACGGGCTTCTCTCCTGCACCTCAGGTGCCGCTCCTGCGGTGCCCACTCCCAGCCCGCCAGCCCCGCACTGCCAGGTATGGAAGATCCTGGAAAGTAAACATCCTTTTATGGGGGCGGGGGGAGGTGAGTGCTCAGGGCTTAGCCAGGGCTCGGGCTCAGGGGCCACCTGCTCCCCGCAGCACGGAGACCCTTTCCCTTCACCCCGGCCAGCCCAGAGCTCCACCCTCCCAACTCCGAACCCGCTACGATGACCCAGGCCTGGGGACGTACTTCTGCCCCTTCTGGCCTCACGTCCTGCGGTCCTTTTTTTTTTTTTTTATTTTTTTTTTCTTTCTTTCTGGGTCACACCCAGCGATGCACAGGGGTTACTCCTGGCTCTGCACTCAGGAATTGCTCCTGGTGGTGCTCAGAGGACCATAGGGGATGCTGGGAGTCGAACCCGGGCTGGCCGTGTGCAAGGCAAACGCCCTCCCCGCTTACTACTGCTCCAGCCCAACATCCCGTGGTCTTGCTTCTTCTCCTTGATCTCGCTCGATCCCCGCAGGCCCCCTGCCCCTAAAACAGCCTTTTCTCTAGTTTTCTTTTCTTTTGGGGGGCCGGGGTCACACCCAGTGACGCTCAGAGCTTACTCCTGGCTCTGCACTCAGGAATTACTCCTGGCGGTGCTCGGGGGGACCATATGGGGTGCCGGGGATCGAACCCAGGTTGGCTGTGTGCAAGGCAGATGCCCTCCCCGCTGTGCTCTGTCTCTGGCCACTAATCAGCCTCATGGTCTGGGGGTGATGCTTCCCGTCCCTTCCAGGTGGGAACAACGACTGTTTCCAGACCACGTGCTCGTCAGGACTGTCCATATGCTCACCGCAAACTAACCCGGCCCCTTCCCGCCTCTCTCTGCTCGTCTCTGCTCTCGGGATGAAGCTCTTGGCGACTGCACTCTCCTCACATTCCTTCAAGGCTGTTTTGGGAGGAGGGGACACACCTGGCCATGCTCAGGGGCTACTCCCGGCTCTGCACTCAGGAATCTCTCCTGGTGGTGCTCGGGGGGCCCTATGGGGTGCCGGGGATTGAACTCAGGTCTGCAAGGCCAGCGCCCTCCCCGCTGTGCCCGGATCCACCCCGTCTCCTCACGCTGATTCACGCGTGAATCTTCCTCCTGCTCTATCCAGACCCCATCACTTCACAATCAGCTTGTTACAAACACCCTCCTATCCTCAAACATTGCCCCTCATTATCCTGACCACGGCCTCACTCCATGATCCCGATACGGGCTGTTCACACCTACCCAGAGTCCGGACTCGCTCTTCCGCGTCTGTCAGATCACCTGGAGAATTCTGGGTAGAGCAACCATCTGTGCCCTGCATGGCCCTCTTGGGTTTTTTTCCTTTTCTCTCCCCCTCTCTCTCCCTCTCTCCCTCTCTCCCCCTCACTCCCCCTCTTCCTTCTCCTCTCTCTGCTCCTCTGTGCCTTCTGCCTCTCTTCCAGCCCCCAAATACCCCCTTCACCATGGTACAGGGCATCTCACTGTCCCATTCCAGCCCCCAGTCACAAGGCGTGGCGTGGCCCAGACCTGGCACAGTGGGGCAGGGACCCCGTGTGGAGCTGTGACAGAACCTGAGCCAGCTGCATGCGAGGCAAGCGCGTCCCCCTGTCCTGTCTTTCCAGCTGCACACATTAAAGTTTACTTAATTTAATTTTTTTAATTAAACATTCTTCTCATTTCTGAGATCTCTCTCTCTCCCCCTTTCTCTGCCTCCCCATGGGTTACTAACTCTCTCATGCCATGACCTCCTTGGCAGTCTGATAAAGTCCTAAAAGCCCCTTCTCAGAATAATGCTGTTAGACATATGACATAAAACACGTAAGATTACAGCATGAGTCAATTACATTAACAATCACTCCTCAAATGAATTTATGAAATCAGATTTTGTAATATACCCATTCAATAACAGGATGCCCACAAAATCTACAAATCTATGTACAAATATCTGATGTCTATCGCTGACAAAAATCTTAGATACTATTCAGAAACCACTACGATTTCTGGCCTACGTTCATAATTAAAGTTCCAGATTTTTGTTAGTGAAAATATATAATATTTTCGACCCATAATTAACAGACCTCCTCATAGAAAGCCAGTCTACACATAAACAATCCTCCTTTAAACCCTGAGGCTAGGAAAAAAGCTTTTATCTGATGGAACTGCAGGAAACCTTGCGGGGGTGCTGGGAAGATAGTACACTGGTTAGGGCACTTGCGGGGGTGCTGGGAGGATAGTACACTGGTTAGGGCACTTGCGGGGTGCTGGGAGGATAGTACACTGGTCAGGGCACTTGCGGGGTGCTGGGAAGATAGTACACTGGTTAGGGCACTTGCGGGGGTGCTGGGAAGGTAGTGCACTGGTTAGGGCACTGGCACTGCACAGGGTTAACCTGGTGTGATCCCTGGCACCCCACCTGGTTCCCAGAGCCCTGCCAGGAGCGATCCCTCAGGACAGAGCCAGCAGTGAGCCCTGAGCACTGCCAGGTGTCCCCACACACACCAAAAACGACAGAGAAGCCCAGCATTAAAATAATCTGAACTGCGGGGCCGGAGCGATAGCACAGCGGGTAGGGCGTTTGCCTTGCACGCGGCCGACCCGGGTTCGATCCTCGGCATCCCATATGGTCCCCCAAGCACCGCCAGGAGTAATTCCTGAGTGCAAAGCCAGGAGTAACCCCTGAGCATCGCTGGGTGTGACCCAAAAAGCTAAAAAAAAAAAAGAAAAAAAAATAAAATAATCTGAACTGGAACTTTGAGGTCACAGATGAGGTGACAGAGGCCGAGAGAAGTTCCCGGACTCCGCATCTCCCGCAGGGCCTCAAACACACTCCCTGCAGAGGCCAGGCGGCCGACCAGGGTCCGATCCCGGTAACCCATCTGGTCCCCCAGCCACTCCAGGTGTGAGTCCTGAGTGCAGAGCCAGGAGGGACCCCTGAGCATCGCCGGGTGGGACCCGAAAACAAAAACAAACCCAAAACTTACCAAGTCCGTAATGAAATACAAAATACGTTCCCGGAATTGCACACACACAGCAGGCGCCTCATTCCACGCAAGGCTGTTTTCCTCTCAGGAAACGTGTCAGGAGCAGCAGCCGCGGGCTCCCAGCCCCGCCCCGCCCTGGAGGCCTCCCGGCTCGGCTCAAAGGGCGTCCTGAGGGCCCAGCTCCCCTCGCAGGCTGGGACCTCGTACCTTCCGGGGCTTTTTAAAGTGATTAATTCATTTATTGCTTTTTGGGTGGGTCACACGTGGTGACACTCAGGGTTACTCCTGGGTCCTGGCGGTGCTCGGGGGACCGTATGGGACACAGGGATTGAATCCGGGTTGGCCACGTGCAAGGCAAACGCCCTACCCGCTGCGCTACGGCTCCGGCCCCCCTTTTGGGCTGCTTGATAACGCGCCTGGACCAGGGAGACAGGCAGGAGGAAGGCGCCCGCCTCGACGCGCTGACCTAGGTTTGAATCCCAACCCCGGCTACGTCTCCAGACCCCCGGGCGCGCCAACTCCCCCCCTAGGAAACCAAACCGCTCCTTCCTCCCTCCCGCTCCCTCTGCTTCAGGCCCGAGATGGCAGAGCGGGCGCCTGCCTTGCCAGCGGCTGAGGGGTGCCACCCACGACATTCCACAGTGTTCCCCAAGTCCTCCAGGAGTACTCCCTGAGCACTGCTGTGACCCCCAGATGAAACAGAATCCAAAGTCTCTATTTCTCTCGTCCTCTGTCGTCTGGGCCGCAGTGCTCTTCGCTGATGACGCCTCCCGAGCCCGCCTCTCACTGCGTACAGCAGCCTCTGACAGTCACATGGGGGGCCCCACCCCCCACTCCTCCAGTGTTCGCTTTCGGACTGTCCGGCCCTTTCCTCTCGGAACGGATCACTGCTCTGGACGCACCCCAGCTGCAAACTTCCCTCTGCCCTCCTCCAGACGGACACCTCGCACTTAGTGCTTGCTGCTGGCTCCCCTGCCCCGGGCCTCACGCTGCCCCCCCACCACAGTCCCTCACCCTCAGGATTACCCTGACACTCGCTAGTACGTGGCCTCTGGTCCCCAGTGACCACCCGAGGGGACCGAGACTGAGCATGTACAGGAAACACGAAACACACCAGTAGCATCTGACGTTAACACTGAAGTCAGATTCTGAACACGCCACGTTCTAGAAAACGTATTAAACTGTGTGACAGGGACCAAAGGACAGTATGGCAGGTAAGGTGCCTTGCACACAGCCGGCCAGGATTGATCTCCAGCACTGCACAGGGGCCCCCACGCACTTCTAAGAGCCATCCCTGAGCACTGAGCTAGGGGCGAACCCTGAGCAGCTGGCTGTGGCCTCCCGACTAAGCTCACCTCGCCTTCACTTACGCGATGTGGCTAATAAGGAATGGAGGAGGGCCCAGGGAGACAGGCAGGGAGGGTGCTTGCCTGGCGCTGCTGGCCTGGACTCAGTACCCGGCACACCACGTGGCAAACAAATGAGGGGGAGGGGGGAACCCTCCCCCTCTGAGCTCAGGAGCTGGTCTGGGTGCAGGGACACCTGCCTCAGCCCAGTGAGCGGCTCCAGCCCCGCCGCTCATCCAAGGACCCCATTCCAGGCTCTCCCCGGATTCAGACTTGAAAATGTTCCTTACTAACGCAAGCCGCCGCCTCCTCTCACCCCTGCTACGGCACCTTCCCCAGTGACCCTCTCGACTTCCTCACACCCCACGCCTCGGCTCCTTCTCAATCTACCTTCTCGAGATCTTTCCTACCTGATTACTGTGTGTGTGTGTGTGTGTGTGTGTGCGCGCGCCACACACATATACACACATTTGCTAATAAGGTTTCTACCCCTACAATCATATCATAATAAAGTTCCATTTTCTTGTTCATTAATTCTAGTGGAGTGGTAACTGTCTTAAAACTCAGCAATTAAAAAAAAAATCATCCTTGTGATTCCCAACAAAAAGAACTTCACTCACTTTCACCAAATTGGCCTATACTCCCTATAATTTCATTTCAAAGGGCTAGTCATTGTAAAACCCCAAACAAATGTAAATGAATAATTTCAGAACAATGCTACCATTCACACCAGGACAGGCATTTCTTTTCCGTCACTCCACAGATAGCATTCTTTCTCCCAACTCTTCTAATGTTGAGGTTTCAATTCCATTACTTGCAGCAGAAAACTCTTATTTCGCATGAAATAAATGCTCAAATACAATCCCCAAGATGGCGTTGTCGTGTCCCACCGATCCCTCAGGCCCCAGGTCTCCCCCGCAGAGTGACTCTGTCTAACCTTTCTGCAGTCGCCTCTCCCCAGCCCCCCCACTGCTGTTTTTGTTTGTTTTGTTTTTGATGTTTGGTTTGGAGGCCACACCTGGCAGAGCTCAGGGGCTACTCCTGGCAGTGCTCAGGGGGTCACATGGGGTGCCGGGGATCAAACCTGGTTGGTGTGTGCAAGGCAAATGCTCTACCCACTGTGCGAAGGTGTCAGCCCCTCCTTTGTTTCGGGAAGTGGGGGGGACCAAGACCAGCCCAGTGGACAGGACAGGTTTGGCAAGGAGGAGCGGGGAAGGTCCTTTGGACAGCCACGGGAGGAGTCCCACACACCGTCCTCCCCATGATTCTCCGGATCCTCCTCACTCTACCCCAGGAGCCCAAGCGAGCCTTTCTGCAAATCCCTTCCCAGGTGGTCAGCGTCCCCTCGCCCCCCAGACTCACTGCCTGCCGTCTCTGCCCCGAGCACACGCGCGTCTTTTGTGTCTCCCAGCATCTGCCCAGGTAACAGACATCTTGACTTCACACCCTCTCGGCAGAAACCCAGTCTCCCCTCGCTCCTGCTATGAAAAGCTCAGTGAACATTACTGGAAACTTCCCTGTCCCCAACTCGCGTTCTGACTCAGCCCCCTTAATCCTCTTTCAAAGCTCACACCCGCCTCAGCTCCAGCGGGCACCGTCCCTCTCCGTTCTGCTCGGGCTAGAGATCCCTGGTCTTCTGGAGAGCCTCCCTGCAACAGAGCTTCTCTAATTCTCAGCAGGCAGGAAGAACCTGCCCTCCGCTGCTCAGGGCTGACTCCTGCCTCTGTGCTCAGCATCACTCCCGCAGGCTCGGAACACCACCCGGGACGGTGGGGACTGAGCCCGGGCCGCCCGTGTCCAGTGATGCCCTACCCTCTGCATGTGTGCTCGGCCCCCGAGAGGCTCTCCTGCCGTAAACCGGGACACAGCTCAGTTCCTGACTCTGTCCCCTGTTCTCCGCGTGTCGCCGCCACGGCTCTGCCTGCCCCTCGCGCTTTACAGCAGTGTCTCTCTGCCGTGCAGCGAGGGTCGCGGTGAGAACAGGCACCAGCGAGGGCGGCCTCCTGGCGCTCCTGCACCTCCCCGTCAGCCCAAGTCTCAAGGTGTTGCGGCTTCCTCCGGCTCCCGCCGCGGCCTCTCCCCACTCTCCGACCTGGACACACAGCGTCCCTCCTCGGGCCGCCCTGCGAGCTGCGGCTCCTTCCTTCCCCGTCAGCCAGCAGACCTTCCTGCCCCTTCCCGCTGCTGCTCCACCGTTTCCTCTGGGCCCTCCTCAGGAGTACTCAGGCCACAGCACAGAGTCCCCCTGACCCGACGAGGACAGGAAAACGCACAGAACCAAACGGGCTGAACCCCAAGCCCCAAGTGCCCAGGGCCACGGAGGAACCGAGGAGGAGACCCCTGGCAGCCCTGGGGGCCTGGGGGTGCCCCACAGATCCTCTGCAGAAAGGCCACAAAGCTGTCCTCCGATCTGCCCTGCTGCGGCCAAGGACAAAAGGACTCCTGGACAGTCCCCTTGTCTGGGCTGGAGGCGGCCCCGCGCCTCCCCAGCCGGCCGTGAGATCCGGGAGGCAGAGGGGCTGGGCCCGCGCAAGGCAGTGCCGGCTCCCAGCAGCCACACTTGCCCGTGGCCTACGTCGTGACAAGGGCCCCCAAACTACACACGGGCTCAGGCGGGATCCGGCCGTGCCTGGGTCTGCCCCCCATGGCCCCCTTCTTGCTTCTGGAGGTGAATGAAGTACGTGAGGGGCAGCAGACTGGAGGCCGGTGCTGTCTGACCCGTCTGCTCCTGTGGCAGGGACCACCCGAGACCCTGGCGCCTCTTAGCCCCGTCTCAGGGGCTGCAGAATCTGAGCTGAATTCCTGATTCCAGGCCTCGGGGACACACCCACCCCGGCTCAACCCTCCCCTGGGGCCTGGGGGTCTGGGCCGCCTGGTGGCCCTTAACCCCTCTAGTGGATCCTTCACAACTCCCCGAGCAGCCTCTAGTGCTGAAGCAGGTGGGGTGGGGTCACAGACCCCCACTGGCCCACATTCCCAGGGGACACTGGGGGCCGTCCCGTCCTCTTGGGGAGCCTTGGCAGCAGCCCCCACTGCTTGGGGGTGGGGGGCAGAGGGGACTGGTCGGTGTCCCCGGGAGTCCCGCCTGACAGCTCCTCGGCTCCCCGCAGAGGGGAACGAGCGGATTCCGACCCCGGGCCGGGCGGAGGGCTCCGGGGCTCGGGCAGGAAGCGGCCCTGCGGTCTCGGCCCGGGCTTCGGGCGCTCGGGGGACGGGGCGGGACGGGGCCCTCCCAGGGTGGACGGGCTGGCGGGGGCGGGGGGTGCCGGCCCGCAAGTCGGGGCCGGGGGCGCGGGCGGCGCGGCGCGCGGCGGGCCGGGCGGGCGGGACGCGCCCCCCGCGCGGCGCCCGGCCCGGCCCGGCACTTACCCGGCAGACTTGGGAAAGTCTCGAAGTGCGGCGGCGGCGGCGGCGGCGGCGGCGGCGGCGGCGGCGGTGGAGGCGGCGGCTCGGCCACTTTCTCGCGGGCGGGCAGCAGCTCGTCGGCGTCCAGCGCGCCCTCGGGGCGGCGGCCGCCCGGCTCCGCGCCGCTCCGGGACGCGGCGGCGGCGGCGGCGGCGGCGGCGGCGGCGGCCAGCTCGGGCGGCCCGTAGAAGGCGTCGGGCGGCTCGGCGAAGCTGGGCAGCGCGGTGGTCAGCGCCACCATGGAGGGCACGGCCTGGCCCAGGCCGGCGCAGAAGGTGTTGGTGAGGCGGCCGGCGAAGGAGGCGAGCGGGGCGAGCGGCGGGAGGCCGGCGGGCAGCGGCGCGGGCGCCAGCGCCTGCGGCAGCACGAGGGGCCGGTAGGGCATGAACATGGGGTAGCCGGTGTAGAGCAAGTGGCCGGCGCGCGGCGGCGGCGGCCCGATCAGGGAGTCGATGGAGAAGGCGGCGCCCGGGCCCCCCGCGCCGCTGCCCCCCGGGCCGCCGCCGCCGCCGCCGCCGCCGCGCTGCATGGCCGTGCGCCCCGCGCCGCGCAGGGCTGCTCCGGGCTCCCGGGCCGCTGGCGGCGGGGCGCGGGCTCGGCGCAGTGTGCTCGGGCGCCGCGCTCCCCCGCGCTCATAAGGAGGGAGGGGGCGGGCGGGCGGGCTGGGGGTGTCGCCCTCCGGACTCATCCATCTTCCTCAAATTACGCTTCACTTCCTCCCTCCGCCCGCCGCCGCCGCGCCCGCCGCCCGCGCCCTGCGCGGGGCCCGTTCCCAGCGGCGCGGCCGGCCCGGGACCCCGCCCGCCCCCGCGGCCCAACCAACTATTATTAATGGAGATTGATGAGGCCGGACACGCCGCTTTGTGAAAGTTTGCGAGCACGAGGAGGCGGCGGCAGCTGCCGGGCCGGCGCCCCGCCCTCCACGCAGCCGGCCGGACCCGGCGCTCCGGGCACGGGCGCGGGCCCGCGGGCGAGCCGGGCGCCCCCGAAGGGACGGGGCCCGGCCAGCGCCGCCGCCGCCGCCCCGCGCCCGCGCCCGGCCCGTCCCGAGGCGCCCCTCGGCCCCGGGGCCGCGGGCGGGAGCCTGGCCAGGGGCGCGGGCCACGGGGTCGCCGGGGGGCGCTTTCCCGCCTCGGCTCCGGGCGCGTGTGCGCACCCCTCCCCTGCCCTCCCTTCCCGTGGCATCGCGCCCCTGCTGCTGGCTTCTGACCCCTGGGCTGGGGGTGGCCCCCGCGGCGGCCTCGCTAGCCCCGTACTCACCTGGCCCCGCCACCGCTCCCACCCTCTTCCTCCTCGCCCGCGTCCCGGCCCCTCCGGCGCGTCCCCAGCCATTCCCTGTCCCGGCCCGTCTTACTCCGTGTTTTTTTTTTTTTTTTCCTTTCTCATGGCTCTATCTCTGTCTCTGTCTGTCTGTCTGTCTCGCTTCCCTCCCTCACTCCCTCTCCTCTCCTGCTATTAATTTCCCTGATTGGCTCCCCGGCTCCAGCTCTGCTGATGAGCCCTATTCATTCCCGGCCTGACACTCTCGACCTGCCCTGGCTGATTGCTAGGGGCTGGCCCCAGGAGCACTGATGAGCCCCGAGGGTCAGCAGCGCTAATTATCCGCTAATTGCGGATGACTCTGCTGCTTCCCGGCCGCAGCCGCGCGCGCCTTTTACCCTCCCCCTCGGGCTGCTTCCCCCGCGCCGGCGGCAGCGGCAGAGGCAGAAGTCAGGGGCACTTGCACTAGCTGGGAGCCTTGGGCGGTGGGCAGGAAGGACTCGGGAGGAGTGGCCGCCGCGCGGGCGGGGAGGCGCGAGCCCGGCCAGCGCACCCGAGGGCCGGCTAGTCCCGAGGCTTGCGGACCAGGGAAGGGGAGGGGAGGGCAGGCTGATCAAAGCCCAGATGTAGCAGAATCCGGTGAGGTGGGAAGCCGAGCCTAGATGGACGGAAGGACAGCAGAGCCAGGGCCGGGCGCCCCCGGGCCCCCACGGTGGGCCAGGAGGAAACTCGCATCGCAGGGGGCTTGTGCGGGCGGGGAGCGTGTTAGCCCGACCAGCACTGGGGAGTCTGAGTCTGAGGCTGCTCTGGCCAGAGGGGGAGGGGAGCAGAGGGTGGCTCCCAGTAGGGTGCTCCCGCTGGTGCCGGCCGGCAGGAGTCAAAAAGGAGGAGAGTGAGTCTCCCACGGAGTCCCGCTCCGGCTCCGGCTCTGAAACCCAGCGAGACTGTTTCTGCGGTGCCAAGGGCCCAACCCAGGCCTGCCAGAGGCAAGGCAGGTCTCTGGGGAACACGGCCCCAGCCGCCCACAGTGCTCCCGAACGCAAGACTCGTTGGGAAGAGGCTACTACTGAGAAAAAGGCCTGAACTTGGGCCTCGTGACCCCAACCCAGCACCAGGGTACTAAGCCGGGGCTGGGCATGTGCCCCGGAGGTAGCGCTCTCGCCACAGGCGTGAGGTCCTAGCCTGAGCTCTTGGACTGACTTAAAAGAAGAAAGTACTCAGAATTCTTGTACACCTTTCTACAGATACTCTCCAAACGAGGCTTTTTGTTTTCTCTGGCAACACCTGGTCGTGCCAATGGGCCACTCCTGGCTTGGTTCTGGGTCACTCCCGGGAGTACCTGGGGGGAACGTGAGGTACCGGGGTAGAACTCAGGACGTTTGAACCCTTGGAGCCATCTCTCTGGGCTACAGAACAATCCTTTGTTAAATTAATCAGACACTTCATAATATCAACATGGACGGCTTTGCGCGAGCCGTCAGGCCGGAGCGATAGGACAGGCCATCCTGTGCTGACCCCTGACACTGCCCCTAAGCCCCCTCGGGAGTTACCCAAGGGCACAGCCCAGGGGGCTCAAGTAACAAACAGCCAGGACAAAGTGAGAGATCAGGACTCCATTTACGGCTTCGCAGCGTCGGGTACAGAGTAGGGGCAGACGGACTCGAGGCATCTGACAGATGAAAGAAACTTGGAGCAACAGTCATGGAAATTAAAGCAGTAACAGTAAAGGCACGAATCAAACAAGGCGCAGGAAGAGTCCTTTTAAAAAGCAGGGCAGAGCGAGAGGTGACTGAGGCATCTGCCTTGCACAGGGCTTGACCCGGTTTGATCCCTGGCACTGCCAGCAGTGATCCCCCAAGCACCACCAGCCGCGTTCCCCCACAACTCTGAAAGCAACTGCATGAATTTTCTTGCATTGATAATAAAATCACATCGAACAAAATTTGAAAGCCACAGAAAGATAAACGTCAAAACCTCCTCGTCTCACCACCCCTTCTCAGTAAAAAGCCACTTTAATAAACTGCCTGTCACTTTGACGGGACGGAATAGATCATACTTGTCTAGGACTCAGGGTTAAAGACCCTCTAGATGTGTGGCACCTAGCTCGTGCCAAGCACTCATTGCCCAGGACCACATGCATGCAGTAAGGTGCAATTCTCTGCTTAAACCGGCACAAAGGAGAGAGGCTTAAAGCCTGTTGCCAGCACTCCCAGAGGCTAACCACCTTAGCAAGGTGGCTAGAGTCCCAGGGACTTGGTATCTACCTGCGTGTGCTATTTTTGTGAAATACTATATTTCATAATCCACTTATATCCTCTGTTTCCATGCCAGGCTGGGGTCATGAAGTGGGACTTCCTCATCGCCCTTCATATTCAGTGGCTGCGCTAGAATAAAGCCCGGACAACGGAGTTGCAAGTGAAGCAGCCCAGGCCCTTTGCCCGTGCCCCCTCAACTGCGGGGCGGTGGCCGCAGGGCCCGTGAGAGAAGCGTGGCCTGGAGTTCCGTTCCTGCTGTGTGTGACCCTTCACTGGGTCCTGGGGCCGTGGCCTCTTCTGCGTAGAAGTCCTCCATCTGTGGGAGGTGGCACTCCATCTCCACTCTGCCTCTTTGAAAAGCAGGTCCCGGGCTCGAGGGGGCGTGAGGCAAGACCTCTCATCGTGACACGCAGTGGACAGAGCGGGGCGGGAGCCCCTGAGTCAGAGGCTCCGTCTGGGAGAGGGCCGCCTCCTCTCCCATCAGGACCACGGACAGAAGCAGCCGCTCTCGGGCGGCACCACAGCAACCTGCTAAGGCGGAATCGAGGCGGCCCCGCCGTGGGCAGGAGCCTCTCCCTGCGGGGAAACAGTCCCGGAAGTGCTGCTGGGCTTGTCCACGTGCTCTGACTGCCCCCCTCTTCCCGGGGGATCTTTGGGGGAGGTGCTCGCGCTGAGCCCACCCTCGCTGCCTGTGTCTGTGCGGGACAGCCTCCCCTTCGCAGACTGCGCCCAACATCTAAGATGCTTAAAAAAAAAAAAGCCAAAGCGTGCTAAAGTCGCAGCCAAAGACGTGTGCGGCCGGGCGCCTCCCTCGTGCGCGGGAGAGGCCGCTCGCAGTGGGCAGCGTGGGACCGTGTCCGCGGGCCCCCTCTGGCGGCAGCCGCGCGCAACCGCGTCTCTGCGAGAGAGGCGCGGCGTGATGCAGCGACCCCTGGCGTCAGCCTCGGAGACGCGCCGGCGGCCGAGGAGCAGGTGGGCCTCGGGGCGTGAGAGCGCAGGGGGCCGCTGGGTACTCTGCAGTGAGCCTACAGGTTGCACCGGCAGCTTGGACAGGCGGCTGCAGGCCTTCCGCGCATGCGTCTGGGCCCCACGCGTGTTCGCCGCGTGCCCGTCCTTGCACCCTGTGCACCCGGGGTGGAGACTGTCTACCGCGTGTGTGCGCGCACGCGTTCCACGCGGGTGGGCCGGTGGTGGGGAGGTCTGCGCCTCCAATGCAGGGCGGAGTCCTCACGCAGGCGTGAAATTGGTTTGGAGCAAACACATTACGAAAAGCAATTACCGGGGAGAGGTTCTGGGCCCGCGGGACCGGCAGCAGGAGGCTGGGGAGGAAGCTCCCTGGCTTGCACGCGCGTGTGGATATCTAACCCCAGAACAAACCGGACCCCCCGGCTCTGGGGCACGAAGGGGACGGCCGCAGCCTCCCCTGTGACCACTCCGAGGCCCTCTCCCCCTCGCCCCGGGAGGACCCGAGCTCTCCAGCCTCGTGGTCAGGGCACCCCGCTTCTCCCCGCCAGGAGAGGCGCGCGTCTTCGAGAGCCCAAGGCTGCCACTAACCCTGCTCGGGCTCCGCGCCCGCCCCCACGTCCCCAGCGCGCCCGCGCGGCCTCTGGGTGGATTCTCCCACTCAGACGAGACGGACTCACCAAAGGCAGAAACGGTCTCATTCCTAGCCCTCGTTTGTTTCTGATCTGGGCTACACCCAACGGTGCTGGGGTATGCTCGCGCCTCTGCACTCAGCGATCGCTCCTGGCAGGCTTGGGGGCCTCTGCGGGGTGCCGGGGATCAAACCGCGTCCGCCGCGTGCAAGGCGAGCGCTCACTTGCCGTATCATGGCTCGGGCCCTCACTGCCCGCTCTGAGTCTGGCCTGGAAACTGGGGCTTGGGAAGCACGAAGCCACACACGCAGGAACGCTCACACGGGCGGTGGGAGGGACACCTCAGATCCCTGCATCCCAAGTGCTGCCAGGAGTGACCCCCAAGCACTGAGCCAGGAGTAAGCCCTGAGCACCGCGGGGTGTGGCCCCCAAACAAAAACCCAGAATGCCAGGCAGAATTTGCTCAGGAAAGGCAGCCCCGAGAGCCGGGGCGCTTCAAGCCTGCATGTGCAGCCCCCAACCTGCCTTCCCCGGAATTCCAGTCACGGGTCCGAGGGAGCCTGCAACACGTCTGGGAGGTCCCAGGCCGATGCCCCACCAGCAGCGCAGTCTCCGGCTGGGGCGTCAGCCCGCACGCAGGCGCCTGAGATCCTTCCCTACAGCCCTGCCAGCCCCCGAGCCTCCCACCCGACGCCCACCTGGTTCCCAGGCTTCCGGGGGGCTCCAGACCCCCTCAAAGAGGAGGCTGGCCTGCCGCCCCCTGGCAGCCCGCCAGCTCGCGCACACATCGCGGGGCCAGGCCAGGCCCCCAGCCCCCCTCCGCCTGCGGGGAGTACGGGGGCGCCCCCCCCCCGCGGCCTGGGATCAAGAGACGGCGCAAGGGTATGGAGGGGGCCCGAGTGGCCTTGAGTTCAACTCCCCCTGCCCCGCGTCCACACGCACCCGCAGCCCCTCGCCCCCCCCCCGCCACGCCAGCATTTCCCGCCGCACCGCGCAGCCACAACGGGGTGCGACACCCCGTCCCAGCAGTGCGACTGCAAAGTGCGAGCCCCTGCGGGCGGCGCGTGACCAGAGGAGTGGCACCCAGGCCGGAGCGCGGCCCCGTGCGCGGCCCCGAGTGCGATACCCGATACCGTGCCTGGAGCCCCGCGCGCGGCCCCGTGCCCAGACCCGAGCGCGGCCCCGAGCGCGGCCCCGTGCCCAGACCCGAGCGCGGCCCTGAGGGCGGCCCGTGCCCAGACCCGAGCGCGGGCCCAAGCGCGGCCCCGAGCCCAGACCCGAGCGCGGCCCCGAGCGCGGCCCCGAGCGCGGCCCCGAGCCCAGACCCGAGCGCGGCCCCGAGCCCAGACCCGAGCGCGGCCCCGAGCCCAGACCCGAGCGCGGCCCCGTGCCCAGACCCAAGCGCGGCCCCGAGCGCGGCCCCGTGCCCAGACCTAAGCGCGGCCCCGAGCCCAGACCCGAGCGCGGCCCCGAGCCCAGACCCGAGCGCGGCCCCGTCTCCTCATCACCACGCGGGAGGCGCGCGGCCAGGAGGCACTCGCGTGACGGTGCGGGCTGCTGAGTGACGGGTCGCGGGCTCGCGCGGGGCGCCCCGCACCTCCCGGCCCTCCCCCCGACGCCCACTCTTCCCGGGACTTTCCTGTCAGTCGAGGCCGGCGGGCCCAGCGCGAACCCTCCCGCCGCGCTGTGCGCGCGCCGCTGCGTCTCTGGCCGCCCAACAGTCGCGCCGGCCAGGCCAAGGCCGGGGGTGGGGCGTGGGGGTCGCTTCACTCCGGGGTCGCCTCACGCGGACCCGCGATCCCCTCAGGTCTCGCGCCCTCTGGCCCCGCCCCACGCGAGGCCCCGCCCAATACTTGAGCCCTTTGACCCCGCCCAACACGTGGGGCTTGTCTGGCCCCGCCCCAAAAACAGGCCCCGCCCCCACATGTGAGCTCTCCAGCTCCGCCCCGATGTTAGGCCCCGCCCCCAACGGTGAGCCTTCTCACCCCTACCCCGCCGCTAGGCCCCGCCCCAACGTCTGAAGCCACCAAGGCCCCGCCCCTATGCTCGCGCGCTCACGGCCCCGCCCCCAGACTGCTCGGGCCAGCAGTTGGCGGGAAAGTAGTGACTTCTGCGCGTGCACACCCGGCGTCCTGGGAAATCTGGCCGGGCGCGCTAGACGTCACCGTCACAGTGCACCTGATGGCTGCGCTGACGCCCCCGGCAGCCCCACCTCCTGGATTTGTAGGTGTGTTCCTTTGCTGCAGGGGTATTTGATGAGTTTTTGTTCTTTCTGATACTGCAAAAAAAACCCTATTTTTTCACGGGTCAGCCCAGAAAGATGTAGAGACTTGTACAATCCACAAACTAATGGCAGACTAGACTAGACCCCAGGCTTGGACTTGGCTCCACTCCTAGACAGAGCTAAAGCAAGGAGACGCAGAGGAGGGAGGAATCGGGTGTAGCCGGGCAATACGGGGGGCTGATTTGGGTTTTTCTGAGCCTGGGTCATTCGCCTGGAGCCATGGTGACCCTTTTGCCGGACCCCGGTGGGTGCACGCTTTCTCCGCTTGCCTGCCCTCTTCTGCCCTCCTGACATCAACTGTCTGCCCTGCCTCGCCGTCGGTCACGCCTCACCGCTGCAGCAGCTCTGCACAAGCCAGGGTCCTCCCAGGCCTGTGCTCGGCCTCTGGCCGGACCCCTCTTCTGACACACCTTTACCTGCAGCGCACCACGTGGGACACAGTGGCAGGCGTGCCTGGGCGTCACACACCCACACCTGTCTGGGGGGATGGAGACCGCACCCAAGTCAGGCCTTACTCAGGCTCAGGGCCTACTCCTGATTCTGCACTTGGGGATCGAACCTGAGTCGGCTGCCTGCCTGCCATCCTGCCTCTGGCCCCGTGGGGCTGCCCTTTGTTGGTGCCCAAAGGACACGGAGCAGGCCTGGGGGAGCCTGTCACCCCACCCCAGTGCCCTGAAGGGAGCAGCACAGAGGAACTAGCCCCCAGGAATTCAGGCCTGCAGATTTTAATACACTGGGGGGGCCTTGGGAGACCCCCACCAGTGCCCCCTTTCCCAGAGTTCCAGCTGCACCTCACGAGACAGCACCTGGTGGGAGTCCACATCTGACAGTGCAGAGCCCCCCCGTAGGGGAACGCCCTGGCCGAGGGCAGCGCTGGGCCCGCGGGTGGGAGCAGCAGGATGGCACCGCCGGTGCCCCGGTGCTTCCAGGCTGGCCAAACTCCTCAGACATCCAGGCGCGGGGTTGGCGCGCGGCGAGGGGCAGGAGTCTGGGGCCGGCACGCGCCTAGTACAGCAGATCCTCGAAGTCCAGCTGCAGGTAGCGGAGCAGGGGGGGCGGCAGCGGGAGGCGGGGCAGGGCTGAGGGCAGGCGGGCGGCCAGGTGGGCACGCAGGGCGCAGCGGCTCAGGTGCTTCAGGGAGCGCGGCTGCCGCACCAGCGCGAAGAGGGAGCTGTAGAACCGCCGGTGCCGCTGCGGGAGCAGAGCGCGGCTCAGCGGCCGAACCGGCACCCGGGCCCCACTCTGGGGGAGGAGCGCGCGGCTGGGCGGCCCGATCTCACCGGAGCGGGGCTCTGCGGGCGGAGCGCGCGGCTCAGTAGCCGAACCGGCACCGGGGCGGTCTCTGCAGGCGGAGTGCGCGGCTCGGCGGCCCCACCTACGCCCAAGGAGGCGCGCGCGGCTTGGCGGCCGGGGAGAGACTGGTGGCCGCTCAGCAGTGCCCGGCTCTTGCCCTGGCATTTCTTCTAGGGCATGAGTGGGACTCTGGGTGGTTTGTTCTGTGTTTTGTTTTTGTTTGAGGCCACGCAGGGTTTCTCCTGGCTCTGCTCGCAGGGATCACTCCCGGCAGGCTCAGGGGACCAGAGGGGGTGCAGGGGGTTGAATCTGGGTGGGCTGCATGCAAGGCTGGCGCCCTCCCTCCGCTGCACTGCCTCTCCAGTCCCCCTCTGGGTGATTTTTTTTTTTTTTTGCTTTTTGGGTCACACCCAGCAATGCACAGGGGTCACTCCTGGCTCATGCACTCAGGAATCACTCCTGGCGGTGCTCAGGGGACCATATGGGATGCTGGGATTTGAACCCGGGTCAGCTGCGTGCAAGGCAAACACCCTACCCGCTGTGCTATCACTCCAGCCCCTCTCTCTGGGTGATTTCTGTGGGACCGAGAGGGAGGATCCCTCTGGGGGCATCTCTTGGGGTAGAGTGAGCAAGTGATTGGCAGGGAGCTCTGACCTGCAAGGTTTCGGGGGGCACCAGCCCCTTGGCCTCCTCAGGCAGCCGCACGGTACTGTAGGTGTTCATCAGGGCCTCGATGGTCCGCGGGGACGAGCACCAGCGCTCCAGCACCTGTGGAGGAGACACGTGGGGGCCCCCCATCCAGGCCCCAGGCAGCCCGTGAAGGTTGAACACCCAGCCACGGGCCAGCTCTCAGGGGCACCCCCACGCCGCCCCAAGGCGTGTTGGAGTCCTGGTCCCCACTCCCCAGGGATGAGCTTCTGGAAGTAGCATCTAGGCAGGTGCTGTCACGGGAGGTCCCGACGGCGGGGCCCAAGCCCCCCTGACTTGGGGGCAAGGGCAGTGCCAGGCACTGGGTCTTGCATTGATGATAAGATGTCAAGTGTGACCCCAGTCGGGCACACGCCTATACACCACCGGGCGCGGGGACAGCAGGCGGCTTCTCAGAGCCTCTGAGGGGCCAAGGCCATCCACGCCGGGCGCCGTGTCCAGAATGGTCGGTGGGGAAGGACCCTCCCGGCCAGTCCAGCACAGGCTGTGAGGGTCGTGGCAGACACCCAGCACCACAGCTGCCTCCACTCGCCCGTGCTTTCCTCAGCCCTCCGTGCACTCACACTTTCTTCCTTTTGGGGGGCACCCCCAAAGGTGCAGGGGGTCACTCCTGGCTCCCAGCATGGTTCTTGGGCATATATGGGGCTCCCACTGGTGAGCCTCTCCCCAGTCCTGCATTCTTGCTTTCACTCCTCACCCTGGACCAGGGCTGGGCTGGTCTTATCCCCATTTTATAGACAAGGGAAACTGAGGCACTGCAAGGGAACATGCCTATGTGGCCATTCCAGCCTTGAGCCAGGGGCAGCCCCTCCTTCTCTGGGGGTACAGGGTGTCGGCAAAACTCAGCTGTGTGGTCCTCCCTGGGCGGAGGGGGCACTCTGGGGGTCTGGGGGGTGACTCTTAGCTGAAATTCAGATTCATCAGCACTGCGCAAGGTCAGTGCAGGGCAGAGACAGCTGCGCAGGGGGCAGGGGAGGAGAGCCAGAGTCCGGGGGACCCAGCAGACTGGGAGAGGCTGGCCTGGAAGTGACAGTAAAGAGAACCCAGCCGGGAGGGCCCCTGGGGAGAAGCCGCAGACAGGGCCTGACCCCTCAACACCCACCTCCCGGGACTGTCTGGTGAGCCCCCGTGCGCCGAGCACATAAGGAGCATGGACAGGCCCCTGGAGTCCTGGGCCCCCCCAGAGCGCAAACAGCACCCCAGACGACCTGAGAGCCAGGGCAGCTGCCCCAGGAGGATGCGCCCTGGGATCGGAGCCCTGTGTCCGGAGACGCCCCCTCCGTCCTGGCGTCTGTCCAGCCCCAGGGTGCTTGCAGGCTGCCATCAAATAGGGGCAGCTCAGCTCCAGCTCCCAGGCTGCGCGGGTGCAGCCCCCCATACACCACATGTGACCGCCCACATGCGACCCACATCCAACCACACGCATGCGATCCACACATGACCCCAACAGAGAACAGACAAGTGGCCCACACCATGTGATCCCCACACACGTGACCCATATGCACATAACCCATACATGTGACACGTTACATGTGACCCACATCCAACCCCCACACATGTAATCCACACATGACCCCAACACACAACAGACAAGTGACCCACACGATGTGATCCACACACATGGGACCCATATACATGTAACCCACACATGTGACCCACTGCGTGTGACCCACATACAACACATACACATGTGACCCACCCCACATGTAACCCACACACATGTAACCCACATCACATGTGACTCACACACATTTAACCGTTCTGCCAGGAAGAAGGGATATTTGGATATTGCCAACATCGCCCGCGGGCTGAGGGCAGGAGCCAGAGAGCCAGTACAGGGGTCCAGGCGCGAGCCAACCCGGCTAGATCTCCGCACGGAGCAGTCAGGAGTGACCCCTGAGTACTGTCGGTGTCCCCCCCCAACAACTGAGACAATCTGCTTCTGAGACAAGGGCCACGCCACAGGGTTTCACAGGCCGTCTACTGTCCCACTGTCCCCACAGGTGGGGAGTGTCCCCGTGCTGGGCACTGCTGGGTGATGGAAGCAGGGGGGCCCGCTCACTCAGGACACCCTGGAGAAAGCTGCCCCTGTGCCCAAGACCCTCTGCTCCTTGTCCTGCCTCTGTCCCGGGCAGTGCTCACCAGAGCCGCTCTGTGCTGTGGACACTTGGGACCGCCCAATTCCCTCGCGTCCCCGCGGCTGTCCCCACAGCGCCCTGCCCAGGCTGTTCCCGCACCGCCGCCCGCCTGCCGCGCCCCTGAGCTGGGCCCAACAGCTGCCCAAGTGCTCTCTCACCTTCATTCTTTTTGCTTTGCTTTTGGGCCGCACCAGGTGGTGCTCAGGGCTTCTCCCTGGGTCTGTGCTCAGGGGTCACTCCCGGTGCGCCTGGGGGAGTCCAGGGAATGAACCCAGCCTGCCGCACGCAACACAAGCGCCCTTCCCACTGTTTTTTTTTTTTCTTTTTGGGTCACACCTGGCGATGCTCAGGGGTTACTCCTAGCTCTGCACTCAGGAATTACTCCTGGCGGTGCTTGGGGGACTATATGGGATGCTGGGAATCGAACCCGGGTGAGTCACATGCAAGGCAAACGCCCTCCCCGCTGTGCTATGGCTCCAGCCCCGAGCCGTCCCCCCTGTACTGTCTCTCCAGCCCTGGATGCTGCACTCCTAGTCACTGCCCACTGGGGTCATCAGGAGGAAGGACGGGACCTGGATGCAGGGCACGTGTCTAGGAGGGTGTTGGGCATGGAAAGGCCGTGCCGGTCTATACCATCACCCAGCGTGCCCCCAGAACTTCTTAGTCAGGTGGCTGTCTCCGGGGGGTCTGACATGGACCAGCACCAAGGCCAGAGCCGGATCTGGCGCCCCTCCGCAGTATCCAGGGCTGGAGAGACAGTACAGGGGGGAGGGCTCGGGGCTGGAGCCATAGCCCAGCGGGCAGGGCGTTTGCCTCGCATGCAGCTGACCCGGGTTTGATTCCCAGCATCCCATATGGTCCCCCAAGCACTGCCAGGGGTGACTCCTGAGTGGCCGGGGGCCAGTGGCTCCTGCAGGCAGGACGGGGGTTCACGTCCTTATAGGACGGGCTTCCCCCCGCGAGGGCCAGCAAGGCCCCAGGGCCAGCATGGTGGCAGCGCCCTCTCCGTCCTTTTGCGCGTCCCCTCCCTAGGACGGGCAGGCAGGCGCAGGGATGACCAGGCTCTGGCGGGCTGCGCTGGCCCACCTGCTCCCCGAGGCTGGGGCGGGGGCCGGGGGGGCACGAGCAGGGGCCTGGGAAATCCATCTGCTGCCGTCTCTGTCTCCTCCCACACCTCCTCGCGGACTGGGAATCATTAGCTGTCAGAGGCGCCGTCAGATTACAGGGAATTGCTCGTCTCCTAATTATCTGGTGTTAATAGGAGATTAATTAGTGTTAATTGTTGATTTTCTTGTATTTTCCCAAAGGGGAGACCAATCTGCTGAACTCTCGGGCTGTTTAATTATTTGGTCTTGCTTAGGAATCTAGACAGATGCTCGTAGGCTCGCGTGGAGGAGAGGCGGGGCGGCAGGCAGGATGCCGGAGGGCCGAGAGGGCAGACTGCCCCTCCTCACGACTCCTCCGAAGCCGGGGTCCCCCTCCAGGCCTCTGACACGGCATCTCCCCGCGGGCAGGGGGGGCCTGCGACGGGGCCCAGACACGCCTCAGCACGGGCCGTCACGTTACACGGCCGTGGGGGGAGGCAGGGATCAACAGGGAAAGGCCGTGTCTCTGGGGCTGGGACAGTGGCTGCAGTGACCACCCTGCTCAGCTCTCAGAACCAGGACCAACAGCAGGTAGCCAGGAGGCCCGGAAGCCGGTGGGCCAAGAGATCCCGGGAGACCCACTTACGAGACAGGCTCCCCGCGGCTCGGTGAAGTTTTCTTTCTTTTATCTTTTTTGCTTTTTGGGTCACACCCGGCGATGCACAGGGGTTACTCTTGGCTCTGCACTCAGGAATTACCCCTGGCGGTGCTCAGGGGACCATATGGGATGCTGGGAATCGAACCCGGGTTGGCCGCGTGCAAGGCAAACGCCCTCCCCGCTGTGCTATCGCTCCAGCCCCTGGTGAAGTTTTCTAAAAGCTTCTGGTTTTTGTTTGTTTGGGGGCCACACCCAGCAAAGCTCAGGGCGGACTCCTGGCTCTGCACTCAGGGTCACTCCGGGCCGGGGGTGGTCCCGGGAGACCACATGGGATGTTGGGGATTGAACCCCGGCCAGCCGGGTTCGAGGGAGCGCCTGTCCTGCTGAGAGTGTCTTCCAGCAGTTTGCTTCCTCGAGGAAGCGGGCTCCTCCCGTCTTCAGACACGGTGATGCAACCCTGCCCACACTCCCACTTCATCATGCAGGAACACGCGCGCGTGCCTGCACGCTCAGACGCGCATGGAAACTCGCTCCCGTGCATGCAGAGATAAACATGCACACGGACGCGCACACGCCTTCTGCTTGGGACTCGGGGACTCTGCTTACGTGAAAGAGAAGGGCCTGGAGCTGGGGAGCTCGTGCAGGGCTGAAGGCCTTGCCTTGCACACAGCAGACCTGGATCCTATTCCTGGCAGCGCGTAGGGCCCCTGAGCCCTGAGCACAGGGCCAGGAGTCAGCCCTGAGCACTGCCAGGAGTGAGCCCTGAGCACAGGGCCAGGAGTGAGCTCTGAGCACTGCCAGGAGTGAGCCCTGAGCTCTGCCAGGAGTGAGCCCTGAGCCCTGCCGGCTCCCCCTAGAGAGGCTGCTATCCAGGCGGGGGGCAGTGGCCCGTGCCCTCCCGCTGCCCGCCGTACCTTGGGGAGGGCGCCCGGCCACACGCGCACGGCGCCGTGGTTGAGCAGGGCCCTCACGGTGCACTCGGGGCTCCGGGCCAGGGCGGCGGGGGGCCCCTGCAGGGCGCAGTGCAGCGCCGTGTGGCCCCCGTAGTCCATGGCGTTGGCGCTGACGCCGCGGGACAGCAGCAGCTCGACCACGGGCGCCAGGCCGCGGCGACAGGCCAGGTGCAGGGGCCGCCGCCTGTCCTGGTCGGCGGCGTCGGCGTCGGCGCCCGCCGCGAGCAGCAGGTGGCAGAGCCGCAGGCAGCGGCCCACGGCGGCCTCGGCCTCGGCGGGGCCCGGCCAGCGCGCGTCGCACACGGCCAGCAGCGGCGTGCGGCCCTCGGCGTCGCGGGCGTCGGGCTGCGCGCCCCGGCGCAGCAGCAGCTCCGCCAGCTCCGCGTGGCCCCGGCGCGCCGCCACGTGCAGGGGCGTCTCCTCTTCCTCCTCCGACCGGCCGTCCACACTCGCCCCGAACCGCAGGAGCATCTCCGCACACCTGCGGGCGAGACGGCGGGGAGGAGGCAAACCGGGCGCGGGGTCCCCCCTGCTTCCTGCCCCGCCGCGCAAGCGGACCCCCGCGTCTGCCCGCCCCTCCACTTCCTGCCCGCCCGCCTGCGCCTGGCCGCTCTGGCGTGGCCCACCGCGGCCTCCTTACCATTCCCCACGCAGGACGGTGCCCCGGGCCCCAGGCGGGAGCCGGGCCACCAGCACCACACAATTCAAACAGCGCTGCGGAGGGGCACTGGCCTTGCACACCGCACACCCAGGCTAGCACCCTGCACCAAATGCAGTCCCCAGGGTCCCGCCAGGAGTGGTTCCTGGGCACCCCGATCCGGGCTCTAAAGCAAAAATCATCCAAAAGAACGTTGCCAACACGGACTTCCTGTGCTCCGGCTCCAGTTTCTCCCTCCCTCCCTCGCTCTCTTCTCTCCTCCCTCCTTTCCTCGCCTTTCCGTTTGTGTCCCAGAATTAAATATCTAGCTGCCGTTATAAAAATGCTGCCAGAGGGGCTGGAGTGATAGCACAGCAGGTAGGGCGTTTGCCTTGCACGCGGCCGACCCGGGTTCAAATCCCAGCATCCCATATGGTCCCCTGAGCACGCCAGGGGTGATTCCTGAGTGCATGAGCCAGGAGTGACCCCTGTGCATTGCTGGGTGTGACCCAAAAAGCAAAAAAAAAAATGCTGCCAGAAAGTCTATCTCATGATAGTTTCAGAAAAGAAAAAGGCTTCTAAAGGCTGCAACCTGGACCAGGAGGGCTCAGAGGGCCGGAGCACACGTCTGCATGCGGAAGGTCCACGTGTGCTCCTTGGCACTGTGGAGTCAGTCTCCTGACTACCCTGGGATCGAGCCCCGGGCACTCAGCTTAGATGCCACGTGGGGTGGGTCCTGAAAACAAGACAAAACAAAATAGCTAGGTAGACCTACATGTCTGATAACATAACAAAATAGTGGAAACTTCCTTTTCCGCTCTGAAATAAAATAGCAGCTTTCGGGGCCAGAAAAACACAGGAGGAGGCAGAGCATGTGTGATGCGTGAGACTGCGGCAGCCGTGACCCTAGTTCAGATCCCTGACACCACATATGGTCCCCCGAGCACCGCCAGCGTTCACTCCCCAACACAGAGCCAGGGAGAGCCCAGCCCCCGAGTGTCTCCACGGTGGCCCCAAAGAAGCAACTGAAAAAGCAAGCAGACACCCCCACCCCTGGAGCTTCTAGAATGGTTAGCCCCACCACCAACGGGATGCCTCAGAAGCTTCTGGAATGGTTAGCAGCACCGCCGCCGGGATGCATGGCAAGTCCCCTTTGCAAAGAGACTCACACCACAGCACAGGTCAGCGCTGGCCGGCTAAACCCCCATCCCGGTGCGGGGAGAGGAGAGATTCTTCCTACAGCTTCCTGGGGTTCCTCCCCTCAGCGGGGAGCGTCGCAACCAGACTTGGAAGCAGGGGTGGGGGTGCAGCGGGGTGTGGGAGCTGGCCCGGGGCAAAGGGAGAACCGACGAGAACGCTAACGTGGGCAGTTGGCGCTGCCCTCACAGGGCGCCTGGGGCCCCACGTGTGGGCGGGGAGGGAGAATGGCTGACATCCAGGCCGGGGCTCGTTGGCAGAGAGGTGGGAGGTCGGGGTGCCCAGGGGTCCCTTGTTTTACCCTGCCCTCCTTTCCAGAGACCTGGAGCTCTGGCTGTGGGGTCTGGGGCCAGACTAGAATATACCAGAACTGACATGTGATTGTAATGAGCCATGTGCTTGGCATGGCGTGTCAAACATGTCCAGAACATGCCCATGTTGAAGACCTGGTGCAAACCAGAACAGAGAATAGCACTTTTGCTTTTTTAAAAAATGTTTTATTGGGGGCTGGAGCGATAGCACAGCGGGGAGGGCGTTTGCCTTGCACGCGGCTGACCCGGGTTCGAGTCCCAGCATCCCATATGGTCCCCTGAGCACCGCCAGGGGTAATTCCTGAGTGCAGAGCCAGGAGTAACCCCTGTGCATTGCCGGGTGTGACCCAAAAAGCAAAAAAAAAAAAATTATTGGTGACATGTTGAAATCTCATTTATGAGAGTCCATGTTAAATGCCTGCTTGGGCTCCCAGTTCTCTGGCACCTGCTCTCCGTGGCCGGGTGGGTGCTAGCTAGCCACAGAAGCCTGGACAGGCACAGAGTGACCGCTACACACAGTGGAAACAGGTTCTCCTGGGGGAGGAGGCGCATTCTGACACCTGCCGTAGTGCCCTGAAGCCACGACACTGTGCCAGGGAAAGAAACCCTCACCAAAGAGTGTACACGGAGGGCTGGAGCGACAGTACAGCGGATAGGGCGTTTGTCTTGCAAGTGGCCGACCCGGGTTCAATCCCCAGCATCTGCCAGGAATAATTTCTGAGTACAGGAGTAACCCCTGAGCATTGCTGGGTGTGACCCAAAAAGGAAAAAAAAAAAGAACGTACACGGAGTCTTCAGCATCACAGATAGAATCCAGGGTGGGCTCAGGGCCCCAGGCAGGGGGAGGTAGCTGTTCAATGGAGTTTTCTTTGTAAGATGAAAAAATAAAATTCAGGGTGCAAGAGAGGTAGTTTAGGGGTTAGGTACTTGCGCTGCCTGCAGCTGATGCTGGTCTGGTACACAGCACCACACGGTCCCCTGAGTGGTGGAAGTGAGCCCCAAGCACTGCTGGGTGTGACCCCCGAGTCCCCACCCCAAGAAGACACTTCGGGAGGTAGAATGTGGCTGGCTGCCCCATGAGAAGAGGAAATGGTGCGTTTAGGTTTGGCATGTTTTGCTACAGTTTGAACTCGGAATTCTCCTGTTTTCTGTGTTTTGATGGGACACCAGAGAATGTGACCCCTCTGCCCCACGCCAGCCATCTGAGCCTCCCGTCCTGTTCCTCGGGACCATCCTGAGCCATGATCTGATTAAATGAGTGTCGGCTTGTGAGGCTGATGCAGCTGAGGAGAGGACCGGTGCGGGGCAGCCCCGGAACACGCCAGCACACCAGGGCCTCTGCGAGAGGGGCATCACGGTGCTGTCGGTCCCTGGACCCAGATTCCAAGCTCACTAGAAAATTGTCGTTCCCATGGGCCGGAGAGATAGCACAGCAGGCAAGGCACTGGCCTTGCACGGCTGACCTGAGTTCAATCCCCAGCATCCCATATTGTTCCCCGACCGAGCACCGCCAGGAGTAATTCCTGAGCACAGAGCCAGGAGTAACCTGAGCATCACTGGGTGTGACAGCCTGGCTCGAAAAAAGGAAAACGGGCTGGAGTGATAGCATAGTGGGTAGGGCGTTTGCCTTGCACGTGGCCGACCCGGGTTCAAATCCCAGCATCCCATATGGTCCCCTGAGCACCGCCAGGAGTAATTCCTGAGTGCAGAGCCAGGAGTAGCCCCTGTGCATCGCCGGGTGTGACCCAAAAAGAAAAAAAAAAAGAAAAAGAAAAAAGGAAAACTGTCCTTCCCCAAAGTTCCTAACCTATGGGACACAATAGCTTGAGAGCCAGCAAAGGAGTGCTCCCACTCACAAATGGACTGTCCCGTGGGGCTCGTGCCACCAGTCTCTGTGGGGTTGGTTAGTTGTGCTCAGTCTCTGAACACCTTCACGCCAGGGCCCTGGAGGAAACCAGACCTGCCAGCTTGAGAACGGACTCAGACCCTGGGGACTGTCCCGGGCCCTGTCTGGGGGACACTGTCCTCTACAGCCGGGGCAGTCGGCTCCGCGAGGACCCGGCTGTGCCCAGGGACCAGCACTTGGAGCACAGCACCTTCAACCCGGGAAGCTGGAAGCCGGAAGCTAAGACCGAGCAACAGAAGCGGGGAGGGCACTTCCCTCGCATGCAGCTGACCCGGGTTCCATCCCCAGCACCCCACACGGAACCCTGAGCTCACCAGGAGTGATCCCTGAGCACTGCTGGGTGTGGCACCCAAACAAAAACACTACAGACGCTTCACAGCACCCCGTCCTGGGCGAAACTCATCCTTAGGGCAGGCCACGCACCCCTCCTCTCCCACAGGGACGCGGAAACTGCCACGATCAGACCGTTCCAGAGTTCACAGGTCCAAGTTCACAGGTCAAAACTCATGTTTGAGGGGGGCTGGAGCCATAGCACAGCAGGGAGGGAGTTTGCCTTGCACGCGGCCAACCCGGTTCGATTCCCAGCATCCCACATAGTCCCCTGAGCACTGCCAGGAGTAATTCCTGAGTGCAGAGCCAGGAGTAACCCCCGAGCATTGCCTGGTGTGACCCCCCCCCAAAAAAAAGCTCATGTTTGCACGGCTGGGGGTGCAAATGCGCCTTGCCTGGCCCCAGCCTGGCCCGCCGCCCGCCAAGCAGCCCCCTCCCGCTGCTCCACCAGAGCGGGTTGGGGCGGGGTGCTACTTACTCCACGGTGCCAGCCCCCTGGCACAGGTGCAGGGGGCGTCTCCCGTCCTGATCAGGGAGGTTGGGGTCCGCGCCCGCCATCAGCAGTGCATGGACACAGGCCGCGTGGCCGGCGGCGCAGGCCTCGTGCAGGGCCGTGTGGCCCCCGGGCGCGCAGTCGGGCTGTGCCCGGCGTCTCAGCAGCAGCTGCAGCACCTCCGTGTGCCCCCGGCCGGCGGCCACGTGCAGCGGCGTAGTCAGCTCCTCCTCGTACGTCAGGGACCAGAGTCCTAGGTGGGCGGGCAGGGGGCTGAGAGGCTGGCAGGGAGCAGGACGGCGCCCGAGCTCGGCCCGGCCCCCTCCCCGCACCCCACACCCGCCGCCCGTACTCAGAGCGCGGATGTTGAAGCGAAAATCCCTCCATCGGTCCGGGTCGCTGGTGTCAAAGACGGAATCCGGGGCCAGGCCCGCGCCCGAGGAGAGGAGGCGAGAGACGGAGCCCGCGTCCCCCGCCAGCACGGCCTGCCAGAAGGCCAGGGCCGGCCCCGAGGCCGTGCACGTGACGATGGGGCCCTGGCCAGCGTTGGGCCCCGCCTCAGGCTCCCTGCGGGACCGCTCCACCAGCCGGGCGCAGAGTGGGTGTCCGTCTCCGCGGGCCTCCCCCTGCACCCCGCAGTCTCCTGGGGTGCGGCTCATGAGGGCAGAGGGGGCACCCGGGGCAGGGGGTGGAGGAAGGGGCCCGGACGGGCGGCGGGGCAGTGTCCAGTGTCTGTCCCGCCCGGCGTCCAGCGGGAGCTATTCTGGGCTCCACGTGACTTCGTGCCCAGGTCAGGGCTGGGCGGCCTCAGCGTCGGGAAAACGGCTCGCTCTCCTCCTTCCCCTCAGCTCTTGGCCGCCCCGGCCCCCCGCGCCCGCCCCCCCCACCCCGGCCCTCACCCCTCTGGGCGCTGTCCCAGCGGGGCTGCGCGGCCCGGCTCTGCAGCAGCAGGTGGGCGGTGCTGTGCGGGGGGAAGAGGTCCCGCAGCCTGGCCAGGTCGCCCGTGTACAGGGCATTCTGCAGGGCCATGTCCCCGCACGGCAGCGGCGGCGGCCCCCCCCGGGGGGCGCGGAGGCCCCCAGCCTGGTGCGGCCGGAGGGCCCGGGCGCCACGGCCACCCGGCATGGCCGTGCCCGGGAGAGAGCAGAGCGGCAGAGGCAGGCAGGCCCCGGGCACCCGGCCAGGGCAGCTCATGGGAGGGGCGGGACACACGGCCCGGCCTCACCATAAATAGTGTCCTGGCCGCAAGAGGGGCAGCTCCTCCCGCTGGCCCAGCTCCTCCCGCTGGCCTCCCTCCCAGGCCCTCCGCAGGCGGGAAGGGAGTGCCCCGGGCTCTGGGCCCCCCGCACCACATGGTCCTGAGGACTGTCCCCCAGGACTCCTGGGTGTGTCTTCCCCAAGCGAGGCCCCCTGCCCTCCCCCACACACGAGGCTCCAGGGCCAAGGGCCCGAATGTCCGTCTGTGCAGGAGAACTGACCCAGAGGGAGGGGAGTGGGAATCCCCCGACAGCTGCCCCCCCACGCCGAGGGAGGCCCCCCTGTAGGACATACAGAAGAGCAGGGGACCCACAGAGGCAAGACACCCCCCACATCCTTGGTGTCCACCCCATGCCAATTGCTGCCCCTGTAACACACCCTAGGTGCTGACCTCAAAGTCCACTCTAGATGCAGACCCCAAATCCGCAGTGGGTGTGGGCCCCAGGTCCATCCTCAATGCAGGCTCCCATGTCCACCCTCAGTGCTGACCCCCATGTCCACTCTCGGTGCTGACCATCATGTCCACCCTCGGTGCCGACCCTCATATGTCTATCCTTGGTGGTGCTGCCCCCCATGTCCACCTTTGATGCTGACCCCCATGTCCACCCTTGGTGCTACCCCCCATGTCCACTCTTGATGCTGACCCTCATGTCCACCCTTGATGCTGACCCTCATGTCCACCCTTGGTGCTGACCCTCATGTCCACCCTTGGTGCTGCCCCCCATGTCCACCCTTGATGCTGACCCTCATGTCCTCCCTTGGTGCTGACCCTCATGTCCACCCTTGGTGCTGCCTCCCGTCTCCATCCTCAGTGCCGACCCTCGTGTCCACCCCAGTGCTGACCAGCATGGCCCCAGTGACGCCTGGTCCTGCCCTGGTGTCGGGTTTGTCTGGGGAGAGGCTGGGTCTCTGTCACTGACCAGCTCACTGGGGATCCCCCAGGGGCCGGGGGGGGGGGCAGCATGGGAGACACGTGGCCCCCAGCCCCACCCCACCCCCGGCCCCCGCTGCAGCCCCCATGGGGACGGGCTTTGCTGCAGACAGAGGCCGAGAAAGCGGGTCACGAGTCACAGGTTTATGCCCTGCTGGGGGGGCAGCACCCACTGCCCGCGGCCTGTCCCTCTTGGCCTTCACTTCTTCCTCCTCTTTTTCCCCTGACCGGCCTCCTCGGCGGCGGCCTGCAGATCCTGGAGCATCTTCAGCCTCAGTTTGCCCAGGGGGGTCTTGAGGTACCAGTCCTGGGAGGGGGTGCAGCCCGTGAGCCCACCCGCTCTCCCTGGGGGTCCCCACGGGCCTGCCCTGGGCATCCCCTGCCGCTGGCCCCCAGAGCCTCACCTTCATGGCCTCCTCCTCCTCGGCATACACCGGGTCCCTCTTGGCCAGCTGCCCCATGAACTCGGAGGTCACCAGCGGCCGCAGGTTCATGTGCAAGAGTCGTCTGTCCGTCAGCACCGCCTCGATGCTCTGGACAATGGCGCCGCTCGTGTAGCCGTCGGACACCTTGGCCAGGGAGCTGAAGTCCAGGCTGGAGTTCGGGAGGACCTTGGCCTCCACCATCTGCTTCCAGAGCACTGTGGGCAGAGCAGCACAGGCCCCGGGAGGCCGCAGCTCTGCATCTGCCGAGCCGGGGCTCCCCGGGGCCACAGGGAAGGGGCAGCCTCGGTGTCCGAGGACTTCCGTGTCCACCACGCCAGGTGCTGGCCTGGCCCGGGGCCGTGTGCCCAGCAGCCCCCTGGGAAGGGGGTGCTCACCGTAGCGGGACCCGTAGTCGGGGCGCGGCAGGTAGAGGATGCGCTGGTACACGCGGCACAGCCCCTTCAGGTCGGCCGCCTGCGGCTGCTCCGTCGTCCCGATGAGCATCACGCGGTCCCCCGGGCTCAGCAGGCTCACGGCCCTGGTCAGGTCCTTCTTGATCTGCTTCAGGTCCGTCTGCGCGGGGGAGGGGGACACTGGGACGGGCTGACCTCGAGGAGACGAGTCAGGGCCCGGGGCTGGGGGACCTGAGCTCCCAGCCCTGCCCCCGCTCCTCCTCCCAGCCGCCTTTCATCTCCCCCTCTGTTTTCTTTTTTTTTGGGGGGGGAGGGTCACACCAAAATGCTCAGGGGTCACTCCTGGCTCCGCACTCAGGAATTACTCCTAGTGGTGCTCGGGGGACCCTATAGGATGCTGGGAATCGAACCCGGGTTGGCCGTGAGCAAGGCCAATGCCCTCCCCGCTGTGCTATGGCTCCGGCCCCTCATCTCCCCCCTTGCCCACGGTGCTTTCTCACCCCCCAACCCTCCCACAGCCTCCCCCCACCCCGCCGCCCCCCGCACGCCCTCACCTGCTTCTCTTCCTTAGAGACCGTCTTACGGAAGTTCTTCTCCGCGTCCCCGATCCAGATCACCGAGGGCTGGAGGAGCCGCGCCACCTGCCCGGGTCAGAGCCGGCCCCTCCCGTCGGCCCTTCCTCCCGTAGGCCCCCTCTGCCGGCGCCCACGCCCGCCACCTCCCTCTGGCCAGCGCTGTCTCTCTCTGTCTGGGGGAGCCGCAGTGGCGGTGCTCGGGGCAGGCTCTGGCTCTCCCCCGGGGGTCGCTCCCAGCGGTGCTCAGGGGACCCTGTGGGGTGCTGGCTTCGGGCAGAGCTGTCTGTCGCTCGCCCCCACTCCCGGGGCTCCACCCCCTCCCGTCCCCGCACTCCCCGGCTCCCGGCCCCCACGGGCGGGCGAGATCGCGGCCCGGGAGGTGGGCACCTTGAAGACCATGTGCAGCAGCATCTGCGCGCCGGCCCTGTCCGTGAACTTGTTCTCGAGGTTCTGGGGCGACAGGTCGAACAGGTTGGCTCCCGTTTCCGTGCACACGGCTCTGACCAGCATCTTCTTCCCCATGCCGGCCGGGCCCACCAGGAGGAGGGAGCGGATGTGGGGGGCCAAGGCATGGATGTCTGGGGAGCCTGGGGAGACGGAGCAGGGGCGGTGGCGGGCCAGCAGGGCTTGGGGACCCCTGGGGGGGCGGCCAGATGTCGGGGCCACCCCAGGGCAGCTCAAAGGACTCGGCCACCAGTGACCAGCAGCTCCTTGGGGGTCAGTAGTGTCCCCTTTTGCAACGCCCTGTGGGGTCCTCCCCGACGGTTCCCACTCATAGAGGGTGGGGCTCCGGGGCAGGGCCAGCTGTTACAGAAAGTGCCTGGACTCTACATCCCAGGGTGGGCGGGGCGGGGGTCCCGGGCACAAGCCAGATAAAGGGCCCCTGGGGCCTGGGGAGGGACTGAAGGGGGGCATCTCAGCAGCAGGTCGGGGGGCCACGGCTATGGGGGTGGTGTGAGCAGCCTGGGACCTCCAGCAGGGCAGCGGGGGTCTCACGTAGGTCCCTGGAACTGGGGACCAGAGGAGCCGGCCTCAGCTGCCCTCTCTGTCCACCGCCGCTGAGACCCCTCACCGAGCCGGAGCACTGCGTACAGAGCCATGTTCTGGCGGATGTCAAACAGGGACGGTGTGGGCAGCTTGTTGGTCAGACTCAGGGAAGAGCCCACGTAGATACAGTCCCCTGCGGGCACACGCGGGCCCCGGTGAGTGAGTGGCCCCTGCGGCGTGGCCCAGCGGGGGAGCAGCTGGAAGAGAAGGCTCCGTGGCGGGGGTCCCTGGGGGCGTGGCGGGGGTCCCTGGGGGCGTGGCGGGGGTCCCTGGGGGCGTGGCGGGGGTCTCGGGCCTCACCAATGTAATCTTTCAGTGCCACGGTTTGGCTCTGGGTGAGGAAGCCCAGGAGGACGAGCTCCTCAAACAGCGACTCCAGAGTCCTGGCAGGGGAGAGCGAGAGGGCGGGGGGCGGGGAGGGGGGAGATGAGGGGCCCTCCTGCCCCGCAGCTGGGGTCCAGACGGGGGCCCTCCTGCTCAGGCCCCGGCCCCGCCCCGCACGGCCGAGTGCCAGCGCGGGCTCTGCTGCTTGGTACCTGCCACTGCCCGGGAGTGACCGAGGGAGAGGAAGGGGGGGACAGAGCTCCTCGGAGAGACAGGCCACGGCCCTGCCGCAGCAGAGCCCCCGTGCCCCTGTGACCAACCTCTGCGCTGGCCCTTCGGTCCTCGCGGACGGGGCCACACCCAGGGCGAGCCACAGGTGGGACATGCCGGCGTGGGTTTAAGGTGCCGACACCACCAGGCTTGCGGCCTCCCCGCGCCAGGGCAGCGAGCGGAGGGGCCCCGGGGGTCCCAGTGACCTGTCCAAGGGCGGTGGCCCTGGAGGGAGGGAAAGGCTAGAGGGAGGGGCAGGAGGGCAGGTCCGGGACACGCCCCACCTGCTTTTCCCTGGAGCACTGTCCTCCCGTTGCTCATCGGTTTGCTCGAGCGGGCACCAGTAACGTCTCCATGGTGAGACTTGTTGTCACTGTCTTTGGCATATCCAATACGCCACGGGGAGCTTGCCAGGCTCTGCCGTGCGGGCGGGATACTCTCGGTCGCCTGCTGGGCTCTCCGAGAGGGACGGAGGAATCGAACCCGGGTTGGTCGTGTGCAAGGCAAGCGCCCTGCCCGCTGTGCCATCGCTCCAGCCCGCTTTTCTCAAAGCACTTTATTTACTTATTTATTTTTACCTTAGGATGGCACCTACCTTGCTCCCGGAGGTGCGCGCTCGGGCGTCTAAGGGGTCGTCTCTGCCACCCCCCCCCCCCGTGCACGGGGCCAGGCAGGAACCTGGACGTGCAAGGGACTGTCCCCGGGCACCGCGCCCCGAGGTACCTGCCGGCGGTCAGGTCTTTCTCCTTCTTTTTCCTCGTTGCCTTCTGCGTCTTTTTCTGGAAGGAGAGAGACGCCCCGTGAGGCGGTCCCGGCCCCCGGCCCCTGGCCCTGCATCTCACCTCCTTCTATAGCTTCAAGGGGCTTCTCCCCTGGCCCCTGGCCCCCGGCCCCTGCCCTGCCCTGCACCCCACCTTCTTCGGCAGCTTCGAGGGTCTTCTGTCCCGGTCCACGGCCAGGCGCAGGCTCCTCAGCTCCTGACGCATGAGCTCGTCCACCTGCGGCCACAGGGGGCACAGAGCTGGGGGACCCCGGAGAAGCGCAGACGAGTCCTCCCACACTTTGGGGGGCCTGCCTGGGCGCCCCTGCCCCTCCTTGCACCCCAGGGTGGCGGCCCCCGGTGAGAGCCCAATTACACTGCATGCGGCAGGGGGTGCTCAGGGCCGACTCCTGGCTCTGTGCTCAGGGCCGACTCCTCAGGGGGACCAGGGAGACCCTCGGCAGTGCTGGGGACCTGGCCCGGGCTCGCCACGTGCGAGGCAGGCGCCCTCCCCCTGGACGAACGCTCCGGCCCTCCACTCTCTCGGGGAGAGGGGCTTGGGGTCACGCCCAGGACACAGGGGCTGCCCTGACGCTGGGCTCAGGTGTCCCTCCTGCCAGGTGAGTGCTCTTACCCCAGTACTGTGTCTCTGGGCCCCCAGCCCCACTATTTAAGCCTGGGGCGACCGTGGGCTTGGGCATGTCCTGGGGCCTCAGTTCCTGCGGGCAGCACCGGGTGGACACCGCAAGGCTCTGAGCTGCCACCCCGGCTGGGACCCCCTCTGTCCCCTCCCCAGAGCAGGCCCACAGCAGGGGACAGAGGCCCTCGGGGAGGCCAAGGGAGCCGCCTGTCACAGCATGAGTCAGGGGTTGGTGCAGGGAGGACTCAGCGCGGGGCCGAGCACCTGCACCCGGATATCCGTCTCCACGTCCTTCCTCTTCATCAGGTGCAGCGCCTCGCCGTCAAAGGTCTGGCTGGGGTGCGCGCCCTCCAGCCGGTTCTTCCACACTTCTGACCTCAGGCACGCGCACGGGTGAGCCACTGGGTGGGCTCACACACATGCACACACACACACATGCATGTAAACACACACGCAAACACACATATGCATGTATACACATACACACATGCACATAAACACACATGCACATGTAAACACACATGCACATAAACACATGCACATAAACACACATGTAAACATGCACGTAAACACACACATGCACATACACATGCACATAAACACACATACACATGTAAACACACATGCACATAAACACACATGCACATACACATGCACATAAACACACATGCACGTAAACACACATACATGTGCATGTAAACACACACATACACGTAAACACATACGTAAACACACACAGACACATGCACGTAAACACACATAAACACACACATGTAAACACACACATGCACATAAACACACATATGCGCACACATACACACACATGCATGTAAGCACACACATACACACACACACACACACACACCTGGTTGAACCCCGCTGTCCGGACAGAGCCGCACCCTCGGTCTGCCAGCCAGGACCGTGACACCCCCACCCCGGAAGTCACCCCCACACCCTGCTCCCTCCTCGGGCTCCCCCCCCCCGTGCCCCCACATGTGCCCACATCACCCACCTCCCCGGACCAAGGGCCCCTCCCCGTGCCCTCACCCGTGTACTCCTGGTGGCCGCTGTTGATGGAGGGGACGAACTTGGACAGCTGGACCGTCAGCATCGGGTCCTCTGTGCCCTGGGACAGACGCCCCCGCGGTGACCCCAGCCTGGCCTAAGCCGGCTCTGTGCCGCGCTCCCCACACCTGCTCTCTTGACTCGCTCCTGCTCCAGGAAGCCTCACCCCTTTCTTCCTCTCCCCCTTCGGCGCCTCTTGTTTCTCTCTTTCCTTTTTCTTGCCTTTCCTCTGCTCCTTCTTTTTGGTGTCCTGGGACAGGTCGAGCTCCTGCTTCACCTGTGTGCAGACAAGGCGTCGTGGCGGAAAGACGGGGGCTGAGTGCGAGCAGCCGGTGGGCACGGGGCCTGGGCCAGAAACCACTCTGGGTCCAGGAAGAAAGGGACACCGGGGGGAGGGGCAGGTTGAACTGAGGCTCCCCTGCCCCCCGGGGCTGGAGACCACGACGGTCTCACCAGACACACTCTGCTGGGGACGCCTCATTCAGAACAGGGACCCTCCTTCACACGCTAGCGACATGCCTCCGTGCTGGGTGACCTGTGCCCCACCACTGCCATCCCCGTCAGCTCTCACCCACCTCGTACTGCCTGACCACCACACGTCTGGGCCCCGTGACAGCCGTACCTGCTCGGGAGTCTTGTCCGCAAAGATCACGCTGGACCCACCCACGGACTCATCTGGATAATGAGGGAACTGGCCAGTGAGAGCACTGCAGGGCGAGAGGCGGTCAGACAGAGAGCGGTGCTGATGGGCGAGCGGATGGACGGGTGGACAAATGGATGGCTGTTTGGCCGAGTGGCTGGAGGAGTGCGCAGCAGGTAGATGGATGACGGACAGGTGAATGGGTGGACCGATAAGGCGGTGGACTGAGAGATGATGGGCGGAAGGGCGGGTGGACGGCTGGATACATGGACGGTGGATGGACCGTTGGGGGGGGGGTGGACGGCTGGATACATGGACGGTGGATGGACCATTGGGGGTGGGTGGACAGCTGGATACGTGGATGGACCGTTGGGGGCGGGTGGACAGCTGGATACATAAACGGTGGATAGGCAAGTTGGGGCATAGATGGGCGGATGGATGGGTGCATGATTGGGTGGATGGATGAGTAGATGGCTGATTAATGGGTGAAGGGTGGGCGGATGGACAGATGGAGGGGTAAAAGAATGGGTGGGTGCATGGCTGGCTGAAGAGTGGCCTGATGGACAGACGGGTAGATTTATGGATGCGTGTTTGTAGAGGTGGGCAGGTGCACAGAAGAGCCAGCAGATGGCTGAGCAGATGGACGGACAGGTGGGGGCAGGTGGAGGGGCAGGTGTGTGGGCGGGTGGGCAGGCAGGTGGGTGGGCAGCTGGAGAGAGGGATGAAGAAAGACCAAGAACCAGAGTCGGAGGGAGAGAGAAGGAAATGGCAGTCATGAATCCAAAGGACGGAGATGCCTTGGGCATCCTCGACTCTTCTCCCATCTTATTCTGGTATTCCCCACGGGGACATGGCCATGGTCCTGTAGGTCAGGCCGAGTGTAGCGGGACTGGCGGCGGGACGCGGGGGGCGGGGGGGTGCTGGGACACTAACTGGCACTCTATAAACCACTGTCGGATCTGCGCGCTCAGCTGCTCCCTGATCTCAGGCCCCTCGACCCTCCGGAGGGTCTCGCAGGCCTGGGCCTGGGCCCGCTGGAACTCCTCCTCCTTCTCCGCCTGCCGGGCCCTGCGCAGGCTCTCCCGGTTCCTGGCCTTGGTCATGATGTCCAGGTGCCGGGTCAGGTCTTTGTGGTTGGACGGGAGGGCCTGGGGCAGAGGCGAGGGGTGAGGGCCGGGCCCGCCTGCCCCGCTCGCCGCCCACCCCCCCACCCCCGAGGCCTGGCGGTCCCCGTGGCAGCCCGGGCCTGCCCGCGCGGGGAGGCGCGGGGCTGGGAGCCGAGACGCCGGCGTAAATTACTCCAGTAATGAGTTTGCTCCGCGCATCCGGGCGGCCCCGCGTCCGCCAGCCTCCGGCCCGGCCCCACCCCCACCGCCCGCCTGGCAGCCGCTGCCGAGCCACTTTCCCGCCTCATTGGCTCCCAAATGTATTTTAAATATCACCCTGCGCAGAGACAATTACTGAAAACGCTGAGCTCACACTGGTGATGGGCCCGGGCGGCCACGCTCGTCCCTCACCCTCCGCGCGCCTCGGCCCCCGCCCTGGCCGGCTCCCACCTCCTGGTGGGCCTCTCCTGCACCCCCAAGCCCAAGCCCCACCCCTGCCGGAAATCCCCTGCCACCCCCCGCCCCGCCCCCGCGGGGGCCCACTCTGCAGCTGTCTCCAGTCCCTCACACGCCCCATCCGCGACCTCCCACCTGCTGCCCACCTGGCCAGCCGGGCCTGTGCACCCCAAGCCCCTCCGGGGTGCAAGACCTTCACCCCAAGGCGGGGGAGGCAGAGAAGGATAGGAGGGTCCTGGGGGTGGCACCCCGCCCGCCCACTCCCTCCCCACACTTGGGGGCTGTGTGGGAGCCCAGAGCACTGTGGGGGGGTCCTAGCAGCAGCCTCCTTGCACGCGCCCCCAGCTGCAGTGGGCAGTACCCGCCTGGGCTGTGTCCAGGAGCTGCCCGCGCTGCCCGCAGCGTCCCCACCGTGGGCACGGGCTCAGGGAAGGGGGCGCGGTGGGGCCAGCGGGGGCTCACCATGCCGATGAGCTCCATCTCCTCCTGCTTGTCCAGAAGGGTCTCCTTCCGCTGCCGGTACCCCTTCCAGACCTGGGGGCGCGGGCAGGCCGTTGGGCGCGGGCGTGGCCAAGCCCCCAGAGGAGCCCCGCTCTCTCTCTCCCTCCCAGAGGTCCAGCCGGGGGGCAGGGCAGCCCCAGGGACCCCTGAACAGGCACAGCCCCCAGCTCCAAGGCTTGTGTTCTCAGAGCCCTCCGACCCCCGGATTCCCATGCCCACCCTCTCCCCCCGACACCCCCGAGAGCTCTCAGGACCCACAGGCCCAGAATTAACGCTTGATTCCACCCGGACGTGCAGACGCGTCCCTGGAGCGCTTCCCTGAGCCTCCCCTAGTTACGACGGGAGGAAACTGAGGCCAAGAGCCTGTCCTCGCCGAACGAGACCAGCCGGACGCCTCAGTGGGTACCACAGGCCCAGGCCAGGGTGGGCCACCGGCTGCGGGCCCCTAGCTGTGTCTTGGGGCACAGGCATGGTGGGAGGCTCCTGCCGCCCCCCAGCCAGCAGAGATAAAGCCTCAGAACTTGGGGCCTGCGGACCTGGGTCACAGGCAGAGATGCTTGGGGGTACCCTGGCCTTGTGCTCAGGGCGTGGAGCCCCCCACGGCCCCAGCCCCCGAGCTCCCTCCTGGCCCTGCAGACGGCATCTCTCTGCTTCTGAAGTCTGGCGGCAGCGGCCGAAGGCCTGCGGGCTCTGGCTGGGGGCGGGAGGGTGGTGGTGGCGCTCCCGGCTGACCCCCTCCCCAGCCTTGGGCCCGTCACCCAAACGCAGGGACTCAGAGTGGGGTGCTCCTGGGCTATGTCCCCCTGGTTGTGCTCAGCCCCACTGAGAGAGGACTGAGCATCTCGGTCTTGGCTGGCTGGCTTCCTTTGGGGGGGCTGGGGGCTTCTAGGTCCCCGCTACTGGGCTAGGGTGGACACCTGAGAGACGCTGGGCCTGGGGCAGGAGCCCCCATTCAAGAAGGATCCAGCTGTGTGCACAGCTCCACGTCTGTTTCTGGAACAAAACGCGGCAAGAGGCTTCCCGTGTCAAAGTAGGCTGGGCCAGTGGCCGCGGGAGACAGTGACACAGGAGCAAGGAGAGGGGCCCCACGGCCTCCCCAGCCTCCTCAGCAGAGCTCTGGGGGCTGCAGGGGGCCTGCGTAAGCAGCACGGGGTGCAGTGCTGGGGGGAAGCAGGGTTAGGGCTAGGGGAGGGGGAAGGGAGGGGAAGGGAGAGGAGCGGAGGAGAGAGGAGGAGAGAGAGAACAGGGGAGGAGAGGGGAGGGGAGGGGAGGAGAAGGGAGGGGAGGGGAGGGGAGGAGAGGGGAGGGGAGGAGAGGGAAAGGGAGGAGAGGAGAGGAGAGAAGAGGAGAGGAGAGGAGAAGGGAGGGGAGGGGATAGGAGAAGAGGGGAGGGGGAGGGGAGGGGAGGGGAGGAGAGGGGAGGAGAGGGGAGGGGAGGAGAGGGGAGGAGAGGAGAGGGGAAGGGAGGGGAGGGGAGGAGAGGAGAGGAGAGGAGAGGAGAGGAGAGGAGAGGAGAGGAGAGGAGAGGAGAGGAGAGGAGAGGAGAGGAGAGGAGAGGAGAGGAGAGGAGAGGAGAGGCAATGGGAGAAGAGGGGAGGGGAGGAGGGGGAGGGAAGGAGGGGGAGGAGAGGAGAGGGGAAGGGAGGGGAGGGGAAAGGGAGGGGAGGGGAGGCACCAGAGACCCCAGGCACCCCAAGGGCAGCCGACAGGAAGGCCTGGGACAGGCCGGGCTCTGGGCCGCGGTCACTCCGCCTCCCTCGGTTGTCAGAGGCCATCGGCCGGTCTCTGCCCCAGGCCTCCTTAACGATTCCCCCCGCTGCTCTTTCTACCCAGACTTTCCTTAGTGTGTTCGGGTGGGGGTTTGGGGCAGAGCTGGACGTGCCCGGGAGTGGCACCCAGGCTGCTTGGACCGTCCGTGCGGGGCAGAGGTGGGGTCAGTGGCACCAGGCGTGCGCCTTTCCCCTCCTTGCTCTGTGCCGCAGTTGGAATCTTGTCTGTATGGTTATGGTGTTGCCACCACCCCGGGGGTGCTCAGGGCTTACTTCTGGCTCAGTGCTCAGGGGTCACTCCCGGCGGGGCCTGGGGGCGCTCTGGGGGGACTGGAGAGGGAGTACAGCGGGTAGGGCACTCACACTGGGGGCCACACGGGTGCTGGGGATTGACCCAAGCTCGCCGGTTGCACCGAGGCAAGCGTCCAGTGCTCTGGCCCCGACTGGGGCTTCTGGGCTGGTTCAGGCTCACAGTTTAGGATCCACCTTTCATAGTCAATTGCTCTGCCTGCTAGGCGGGCTTCCTGGGGGAGGTGACCCTACCCTGCCTTTCCACATGCGTGTTGGGGGTGGTCACCTTCTGCATTTTTTTTTTTTTTTTGCTTTTTGGGTCACACCTGGCAATGCACAGGGGTTACTCCTGGCTCATGCACTCAGGAATCACCCCTGGCGGTGCTCAGGGGACCCTATGGGATGCTGGGAATGGAACCTGGGTCTGCCGAGTGCAAGGCAAATGCCCTACCCGCTGTGCTATTGCTCCAGCCCCCACCTTCTGCATTTTGACGGCCGCGGCCTCTGGAGTGAGTTTGGGCCGCTTCTCCTCCTTCCGCTCCCGCTCCGCCTCTTCCTGGATCTCCCGCATGAAGGTCGCCCGCAGCTGGCCCTGCCTGGCTCGCTCGGTCATTTGGATGATGATGATGGCCTCTGTCCGGCTCATCGCGACGTAGCTCTGGGTGGAGCACGGGGAAGGAATGGGGGGGTGAGGGAGGGGGAGGCTACACGCTGGGGCACGGCCGCCCCCGGGCATGCTGGGGTCCGGGCTGCGTGGCTCTACTCCACATTATCAGGGCCCTACACGTGCAGGAGTGCCAGGGGCCGTGCCCTGTGAGGCTGCGTGAAGGCGCCCTCGGGGCCTGCAGGGTCTCCCCCACTCACCTCTGTGGGACCTGAGGGCCTCACTGTGGACAGGATCTCCGCCAGCAGGCCCGCCCGCGCCTTCACGGCCTCCGGCTGCTCCAGGAGGAAGTACTTGGGGATCGGGACCTCCAGGTCTGCCTTTGGGGGCGACGCGGGAGGGCGCGTCAGGAACCAGCGTAGGGTTATCTGGACCCGGAGCGACAGTCGCGCGGGGAATGCATCTGCTGGCACACGGCCAGCCTGGGTTGGATCCCCGGCATCCCATAGGGCCCCCGAGCACGGCTGGGAGTGAGTCCTGAGCACAGGGCCGGGAGCACTTCCCAAGCATTGCAGAGCGTGGCCCAAAGCACAAACCGAAGCAACCAAGAACAAAGTCAGGCTGTCCGGTGGGCGACGGCCGCAGCTCCGCGAACACGGGCCCCGGCCGGGTCTGGGCTGGGAAAGCCCTGGGCGGGGGCGCTTCCATCAGCCCACCAAGGACGGTCACCCGGGTCTGACACGGGGGCGGGGGCTGGGGCTTGCGCTGTGCCCCTGGGCTCCCCCGGCCGCCGGGGCCCGTCCTCCTGTTTCCCTGGCCCCGGTGCACGGGCTTCCCCTGCACCCTCCACTCTTGCTCAGACCCTTGTGTGGGAACTGCCCTCTGGGGGCTAGGAGGGCACATCAGTGTGCTCAGGGGCCACTCCTGCCTCTGTGCCCTACAGCAGTCAGGGCCCTCGGGAGGGGGAACCAAGCCCAGGTTGGCTGTGGGGACGGCCCCCCCCGGTGTACTAGCTCTCACTTGCTTTGTTCAGGGGCTGTTCCCAACGCCGGGCTCAGGCCCAAGCCCTGGGGCCCGTATGAAGCGGGGTGCCTGCACCCCTAGGTGTCCAAGGCATTTTTTTCTTTTTCTCTTTTTGGGTCACACCCAGCGATACTCAGGGGTTCCTCCTGGCTCTGCACTCAGGAATTACTCCTGGCGGTGCTCGGGGGATCCTATGGGATGCTGGGAATCGAACCCAGGCCGCTGTGTGCGAGGCAAGCGCCTCCCCGCTGTGCTATCACTCCAGCCCCCCCCCTCCCCGCGCATCCTTTCATCCATCTCTCCCCTCCCTCTCCAGCCGCCCCAACGCCAGTGGAAGCAGCCAGGGAGGGGGCCCAGCTCCCCCGGGGGCCCTGCCCGGGCCGGGCTGGCAGTCGGGGTCCGAGTCCCGCGGGCGCGCACCGGGGTGAGCCGCTGCTCCAACAGCTCCCGGTCCAGGCAGTGCGTCTCGCTCAGGTCCACGCGCACCATCTCGTCCTTGAGCTCCAGCACGCGGCCGGCCACGCCATCCAGCAGCCGCCGCAGGAGCCGCCGCTTCTGCGGGTGCACCATCTGGTCGTACAGCGTGTCGAAGCGGCGCAGCAGCCCCAGGTACACCAGGTAGAGCGACGAGAGCCGGTGCAGCAGGTCCTGGCGCTGGCCCTCGGGCACCGGCTCCAGCAGGGGCTGCTCCTGCGCCAGCGCCGCCTGCAGGCTGGTGTGGGTCGAGTCCCAGATGCGCTGGTAGGCCCTGGAGAGACCGCGGGCACCCGGCCTGAGCCCCCGACGGCAGCCATGGGCGCCCCAGACGGAGAGGGAGTGGGGGCGAGGGAGGCGGGCAAGAGGCAGCGGGTGGGGTGGGGGCCCACGTCCCAGTTCAGAACGAACTGCGTGTGCATGTGCGCGTGCATGTGTGTACGTGTGCGTCATGTGTGTACGTGTGTGTCATGTGTGTGCATGTGTGTATGTGTGCGTGTGTGCATGAGTGTGTGTGCGCGTGTACGTGTGTGCATGTATGTGTATGTGCGTATATGCATGTGTGTGTGTGCGTGAGTGTGTGTGTGTACATGAGTGAGTGTGTGTGTGCATGAGTGTGTGTGTGCGTGAGTGGGTGTGTGTGGGTGCTGCAGTGGGGGGGAATGGTGCAGGCAGAGTGGCTGCAGGTGTTGGGGGTGGAGGGAAGCCACAGGGGGTCTGGGGTGGTGGGAGACCCCGAGGAAACCCCCCGCACCAGCCCTTCCACCCAGGACCAGGGAAGTGCTTTGCTCTTTGCCGGCCCTAGGGCTTTCGCACGGCCCGCACTCACCCCTCGGACATGGTGCCTCCCCTCACACTGCCCTTTGGGGTGGTCTGGAACCTTCCGGCCTGAAGGTTCTGAACCCCGGCCCTCAGAACCAGGCACAGAACTGCTTGCTCGGGTGGGTTCTGTTCCATTGTGCCAACGTTCTGTGGTGGCCAAGGGGCGGCCATCTCAGTGGACATCCTCCCCCAGTGCCGCATGGCCGGCCCCTGGAATGGGGGTCCCCTGACGGGGTGCTCTCTGTGACCCGGGTCAGTGAGCCCCGTGCTGGAGGCCACGTGACACATGGGAGCGACGGGCTGGGAGTTGGCTCACCCTCTGTGGTTGCGCCTGTCCCAGGGACTCCGGCAGCGTGCCCATCTCCCGCCACCCTGGGCACTGGCCGGTGGGGAGCAGGGAAGGGGGCGGGCGGGATGCCCAGACTCAGGCTCACGTGCCCCTCACTGCAGGTCGCTCTGGAGCCACGTCCATGGTCAGCCAGGCCGCACTCGGGAGGGCCCGGTCACCCCGGGTACAGGCAGGCGAGAAGGGCCACAGCGGCAGGAAGGAGCCTCACTGGGCAGACCCCGGCCACGGCCAGCTGGGCCAGGGTTTGCGTTCCTCACTACGTCAGCCCGAGCTGCCAGCTGGAGCCGCCCCCACCGCGCCCAGCAAGCCCCAGAGAGGGAAGGCTCATGGCCCGCAGCACACAGGTGGTCCCGACAGGATGACCCTCGCCACAGGGGAAAGGCCACGGTTTGGGGCCCACAACAGCTGGTAGTGGTGCTCAGAGCTCGCTCCTGGCTCTGTGCTCAAGGATCGCTCCTGGTGGTGCTTGGGCGACCATATGGGATGCTGGGAATTGAACCCAGGTCGGCTGCATGCTCGGCAAATGCCCTGCCCACTGTCCTATCGCTCCAGCCCCAGGATTGGGACTTAGTCTCCCAATCTCTCAACCTGGCCCTCTCAGGGCCTGGAGCAGAGCTGACAGACAGCCCCCGAGACCAGACTAAAGCACGTGGAGATAACGGCACCCCGGGGGGGCCAGGGCGTTTGTGTAAGTCTTTGAGGTGGAAAGAAAAGCTTGAGGGGGCTGAAGCGATAGCACAGCAGGGAAGGCGTTTGCCTTGGACCAGCCAACCCGGGTTCGATTCCCAGCATCCCATAGTGTCCCCCGAGCACCACCAGGAGTAATTCCTGAGTGCAGAGCCAGGAGTAACCCCTGAGCATGGTTACTCAAGTAACCCCTGAGTGTGACCCAAAAAGCTAAAAAAACCAAAAAAATTTGGCTCCTCCAAAAACCATTCCTATGTAGCGGCTTGTTCGGAGCTGGGGAAGGGGAGGCAGGGGAGGGGGAAGCCGCTCCTGCCTGGGGGGCTGCAGGTACTGTGATGGGCTCGGAGCCTTCCGAGTTTGGACCTTGAAGTGTAACTCCGGGTCCCCTCTGGGTGCCCCCTCACCGCAACGAACATGACGCTCTGCAGGAAACGGCCTTGCCAAGCTGTGACCTGACCACCATTCTCGAGGAGCCTCTGGCCCCGAGAGGGTGCAGAGTGGTCAGCAGCTGCTGGTCCGGGCACTAAGGGGCGACCAGAGGTGTGTGGACACACCACAGAGGCGTTTCCAGTGTGCAGTGGCTGTGGAAGTCAGACTCAGTGGAGCTGCCCGCCTGCCCGGCCGCCGTGCCCCGGTCACTTAGGGCTGGTGGGCTGGGTGGCGGCCTTGGTGCCCTCGGACACGGCATGCCTAGCCAGCCCCCAGGCAGCAGCAGGCGCCGGCCACCCACACCTCTGGTGACCTCAGCATCCTGAGGCCTGAGCATGGGGCCAGCCGGCAGGCCTCACTCAGCAGCCGCTCAGACTCTTCGTTCACAGACGAGTTCGGGATGCTCATGGCCTTGGGAGAAACGTCCGTGCCGGTTTGCAAGGGGGGAGGGACCCTTGGTTAGCAGGGGACGGTTCTGCCACCCCCCAGAGCTGGGGACTCAGCAAACGTGCAAGACATGAAGAGAGGGACTTGTCTGTTCTTTTTTGGGGGGTGGGCGGTCATTCCCAGCAGTGCTCAGGCCTTACTCCTGACTCAGTGCTCGGGGATCACTCTCCTGGAGGGACTTGGGGGGATCTTAGGAGGTGCCGGGGGTCCGACCTAGGCCGACCGCAGGTAAACACTGCCCTGTACTGTCAAGCTCCTTGTTGGCTTTTTCTGGGGGGAGTTAGGGAGGGTCTGGGCGGCACCTGGGAGAGCTCAGGGCTGACTTCTGGCTCAGCACTTGGGAATTACTCCTGGCGGTGACGGGGGCGGGGGGAGGGGGCCCTGTGGGATGCTGGGGGCCCCATGCAAAGAAAGTGCCCTCTGGAGACGGGTGCTGAAAGCAGACTATGGGCCAGACGTGACGGCTGCTCAGTACCTGTCTTGCAAACCATAATGCCCAGAAGGAGAGAGAGAAAGAGGGAATGTGCCTGCCTCAGAGGCAGGGGTGGGGAGGGGCGGGGGTGGCGGGAGGGACCCTGGGAACACTGGTGGTGGAGAATGGGCACTGATGGAGGGATGGGTGCTTGCTCATTGTATGCCTGAAATGAAATCACGAAAGTCTGTAAGTCTGTGACTATCTCACCGTGATTCACTACCGTGAGGGACCCTCTGGTGGGCCAGGGATCGACCCAAGTGCCTGCCCCACGCAAGGCACATTCCATAACCCCTGGCCCTGTCCGACCCCTCTGGATATACCTTTCATCCCTGTATTTTTCCGTGCAGGGATCAAACCCAGGGTCTCACGCATGCCAGGCAAGCACTGCCCCGGGCCACATCCTCGTGCTGTGGATTCCCCCGGGGAGTCCCAGGAGAAGGTAGTTGTCTCGGGGTCCCGCTGGGCTGTGAGCGAGACCCTGTGGCCCCTGGGGGGCCCTCCTATCTAGGGCAGCCCCTCCGAGTGACGGCCACCAGCTGGAAGGCCCTGCCGGGGCTGCCCCCAGCCCAAGTGCACCCCTCCGAGTGCCCACCCACGCCCTGCAACTGGCACTTTCTGGGCACCTCCTGTCCCTGCCACCTCCCCGTCCTCAAAGCACCGCCAGCCTCAGGGCTCTTGGGACCAGGCTGAAGTGTCTCCTGTGTCCCCGAGGCTCTCCCAGGTGCCTGGCGGGACTCAGCACCGTGTCGGTGGACATTAGGAGGTGTCTGCCCCGGCTCCTCTTCCAAGACCTGCTGGGGGTGCCTGGGGCCCGCCTGTGCCCGCCTGTGCCCGCAGCTGGCCCTGCTCGTGCTCCTCCACGGCCGCGCCCTGGCACCTGGTTACGAAGGCAGCGGCACCGGGGGGCCTGGGGGCTGCCCGGGGGAGGGGCCCTTCTGCGCACACACGTGTGAGTTCCCACCTCACACACCACTCCCCAGTGGGACTCAGGGTGGGCCAGGGCAGCCCCCTCCAGGCCACCCGCTCCAGGGGCCCTTTCTGTCCCCTCAGAGCCCCAGGGAGTGAGGCTGAGAGTGGGAGGGGAGAAGCATGAGTTCTGGGGCTCAAGCACAGCCGTCAGGGGGTTGCAGGAGCCCCCGCCCCCAAGCAGACCTGTGGGGTCCTGGGCCGGCTGAGAGGGAAGGGGCTGCTGCCTGGGCCTGCCTGGGCCTCAGGCCGGCGGGAAGGGTGGAGCCAGGCCTTACCTGGGGGGGAAGGGCGGGGCCAGGCCTTACCTGGGGGGGAAGGGCGAAGCCAGGCCTTACCTGGGGGGAAGGGCGGAGCCAGGCCTTACCTGGGGGGCAAGGGCGGAGCCAGGCCTTACCTGGGGGGGTTGTTCCCCAGCGGACAGGTGTGGGGTTTTTGTCCTGCTTTGGTTTCTGGGCCACAGCTAGTGGCGCTGAGGGGACTGTGCAGGCCAGGGGGCAGCCCAGGGACCCCGTGCCCAGCCTGTGGCCGCCTTTGGCGCCATCTCTCCCGTGCCCAGCTCCAGGCGTCTGTATGGACTTGGTGCCTTGTTTTGGTCTTTGGAGGGGCCACAACTGCTGGTGCTCAGGGCTGACTCCTGGGTCTGTGCTCGAGGGACACTCCTGGTGGGGCTCGGGGACCATATGGGGTGCCGGGGATCAAACCTGGGCCAGGCACTTGGCTGCACTATTTCTCCAGCCCCTTGGTACCTTTCTGAAGCATTAAATCGCCAAGATGGTTTTTTCTAGACAGACCAGGCGTCCAGCCCAGACCAGGCGTCCAGCCCAGACTGAGCGGCTAGCTCAGGCCGGTGGCTCACCTGCACCTCCTTCCTGCAGGTTCTGAAGCCCAGGAGCGCCGTCTGGCCCCCCACCCACTCTCTGCTGAACAGGGGGCTCATCTGGTCCCCCAGTCAGCACGCCCAGGGCAGACGGACCTGACTCCTCGTCCAGGTGGAGGCAACAAAGCAAGGCCCCCGGGTCAGGGCGGGAGAGGGGAACTCGAGCACTGCACCCCAGCCCTGAGCCCCCTCCTGCCACTGTCTCTGGCCACTCCACCCCCATGGAGAGGGTCTGAGGTGCCAGGATGGGTGTGGCAAGGTTCCCGGGGAGGGGGTGTCCCCAGGTCGAGAGGTGCCTCTCAGATGAGCGCTGCCACCCCGACCCCATCCCCACAGCGGGCAGTGCGGACCCAGCTGCAGGGCCGGGCGGCGCTGAGAGGGACAGGGCTGGGACAGCGGGCGTGCCTGCACCCACCCAGAGTGGGAAGTGCAGGCTCCACCCATCAGGGAACCTGGTGTCTGCGGGGCTCAGGCAGGATCCAGGACAGGCCCCGAGGCCACTGGGAGCCCACAGGACGGAGCTGTCGCTGGGCCCCTCACCCCCTGGGACGGGCGTGGTCGTGGGGGGCAGGAAAGCAGACAGAGGCGGGGCCGAAGGAAGGCGCAGAGCACAGATGCTTCTTTCTTTATTGGGCGCTTTGTAGATAACACGCAGGTCTAAACGTTACTGTTAAATAATTATTTAAAAACCGACCAGGACGGAGGCCCTGGCCGGGAGCTCCAAACCGGAAGCAGAGAATGGGGGCGGTGTGCTGGGGGGGGGGTGTCCCTCCAGCGTCACCAAACCCGGAAGACAAGGATGTTTGGCGGCTCCTTGACGGGTCGGACCCAGGCCGGGGCCCGGGCCGACCCCTCAGGTGCCGGCCTGCATCACCGTTGGGCGGGGGCCAGGCGCCAGCCACAGCAGACACGGGCGGGGGAGGGGCAGGAGGCGGTCGGGCAGCTAAGGCAGGAGGGGGCGCTGCAGCAGTGCAGACGTGGCCCCGGGGCTGGCCGCGGGGCTCACACGTTGTGGGGTCTCCGGGGCAGCTGGGGCTCCTCACCCACCAGCTTGGACTTGAGATGCTCCTTGTAGGCCAGAATGTCCCCAGGCCACTTGGTGATCGTCTGCTTCTCGCAGACCCAGATTTCCTGAGCGACCTGCGGAGACGGAGATCGGCAGCTGCTCCCGGCCGCGGGCAGTGACGGAGGGGCTGGCCTTTGGGGGCGGGTGGCTGCCCAGGGGGACGGTCACCAGCCAGGCTGCGCCACAGCTCCGACTCTGAGGCCTCATCCCTGGTCCCTGTATCTCCCCTCCTCCTCCCGGAAGCGCTGGCCCCCGTCCAGCCGACTCCCCGGCGACCCCCGGAACAGCCGCTTTGCTCTACCTCGCCCCCGCCCGGCCCTCACCTGCTGGATGAGCCTGAAGTCGTGGCTGACCAGCATCATGCCCCCCTCGAAGTCGTTGATGGCGTCGGCCAGCGCGTCGATGGTCTCGATGTCCAGGTGGTTGGTGGGCTCGTCCAGGAAGAGCATGTGGGGGTTCTGCCAGGCCAGCCAGGCCAGGCACACTCGGCACTTCTGCCCGTCAGACAGGTTCCGGATGGGGCTCACCTGCGAGAGCGGAGGCCGCTATGGCACGGTGCCCCCGACACGCCATCCGGGAGGGGCGGGCTCCCCGGCCCCAGCCCCGCCCCGCCCGCCCGTGGGCACGCGCCTACCTGCTGCTTCCCCGTGAGGCCGTATCGCCCGATGATCTTGCGCATCTCCTCCTTCTCCTTGATCTCTGGGTAGCACTTCATCATGTACTCCAGGGGCGAGAGGTCCAAGTCCAGCTGCTCCTGCAGGTGCTGTGGGCGGCGCGGAGCGGCTAAGCGGGCGCCGCGGGCACAGCCGCCGCCAGCGCCCCACCCGGCCTGCGCGCGGGAGAAAGGCTGTACCTGATGGTAACGGCCAATCTTGACGTGGGAGTGCTTCCGGATCATGCCGTCAGTGGGCAGCAGCTGGACACGCCGGACAAAGAGGAGGGAATACGGTCAGAGGCCGTGCAGGGCGGCAAGGCTCTCTCACTGGGCCGGAGCGAGAGCACAGCGGGGAGGGCACCTGCTTGCATGAGGCCACCCGGTTCCATCCCCGCATCCCACAGGGGCCCTCTAGTAACTCCCGAGAGCAGAGCCAGGGGGCAGCTCTGAGCACCGCCAGGTGTGACCCAAAAAGAAAAAGACTTTCACAACTTCCTGAAGCTTCTCCCTTGATGCCCTGGCTCCCACCCTGGCCGGTGTGAAGGCATTTAGGGACAGACAAGGGCCGGCTCAGGGCTGCAGGGCTGGGGTCCAGGCCCCGTGGGCTGCAGGGGCGTCTCTGAAACTCACTGCAGCTAAGCTGAACGCACCATGATCCCCAAGGAGCAGGGGCGGGGCACGGGGAGCCCTGCACGCACACGTCCAAGCACCCACACTCAGGGGACGCAGGGCCCCTGGCAAGCACGGTGCCAGCGGCTGGCGTGCCACGCGGGCACGTGTGGGCCCGGGGCCCAGAAGGACAGCAAAGACAGGCAGAGCAGAAGGAAAACTCGACTCAGGTACGAAGAACCCAAATGTTCAGGAAGAGGCCAGGAAATAGGAGGCTCCACGCAGACAGACGCCCCATTCAGTGACCCACGATGCCGCGGGACGCACCAGGCCCCCCACGCAATGTGCCCACAGCCCCACGAGAGCATTGAGCCATCACGCTCACACAGCCACGCTGAGACAACTGCACCAGCCTCAGCGCCCCCAGGCAAGCAGCCCCCCACCCCCCCGCCCCGCACCACCTCTCCAGTGAGCAGCTTCAGGAGCGTGGACTTCCCGGCTCCGTTGGGCCCGACCAGGGCGACCCGCGTGTCCAGGTCGATCCCGAACTCCAGGTTGTTGTAGATGGGAGGCTGGAGGGGAGAGAAGGGGAGAGATGGGGAACAGGCGGGGGCAACGAGCCCAGCACCCAATCCCCAGGCGGCCCCGTGACTCCGGGACGCTCCCGCCCGCAGCGGACCCTGGCGCTCACCCCGTCTGGCGTGTACTTGAAGCTGACGTTCTGCACCATGATGACGGGCGGCGGGATCTTGCCACACGGCGGGAAGTAGAAGGACAGCGTCTGGAGGAGGGGGCAGTGCTCGCTACACGGTGCTCCGGGAGCCCCCGGCTCGGGCCCTGCGCGCCCACACCCACCTTGTCGCTCACGACCCGCTCCGTCAGCCCCGAGGCCATCATCTTCTGCAGCGTCTTCTCCTTGCTCTGGGCCTGCCGGGCCAGCTTGGCGCTGCCATGCCCAAACCTGGCGATGTAGTTCTGCAAGAGGCAGGGAGGGGGTGTGCGGGCTGGCCCCGCGCCCGCCCCCTCAGCACCGGGCGCCCCTCCCGGCCGCACAGCCCCAGGCCCACCTTCATGTGCGCGATCTGGTCCTGCTCCCAGTGGAACCGCTTCATCTGGTTCTCCTCCAGCTCCAGCCGCGTCTTCACGTACTGATCGTAATTACCCTGGGAAACGGCGGCCGGGCGGTCAGCGGGAGCTGCCCCCCACCCCGCCTTCTCGCCTGGGGCTCTGGGGGACACACAGGGCGCCTGACCCGGCCCCGCTGCTCACTCTGCGGCCGGGAAAGAGCAAAGCAGTGAAGATTCTTCACTACAGTTGGGTCTCCCAAAGCGTGAGGCTTGGGCGACAGATGGGCTTGCTCACGCCCCGTGGGGTCCCCTAAGCCCACCGGGGTGATCCTGAGCACAGAGCCAGGAGGAAGCCCTGAGCTCCACTGGGCGCGGCCCCCAAACTATGAGAGACCAAAGCCCCCAAATGCGAAAGTGACACACAGGGCTCTCCAGAGACAGAATGCCCCATGGGTGCTGGCACGGAGGCCCCGATTTCCGGCCGCTGCAGAAGGAACTATTTCTCTGGCCCGGCCAGTCGAGCTCCGAGAAAAGGGGACTTTCAGTCTCCGGGGACACTTTGCAGTGACAGGAGCTGAGGGATAAGGCAGAAATGTGGCTGCTGGGACCCGAGCACCAGGATGCACAAAAAAAGAGCCTGTGTGCCAACACGGAGGCACAAATAGCGCTCAGTGAGGAGGGCGGTCAGCAGGCCTGCAGGCGCCCGGGAGGCATGCCCTGCCGGCAGGGAGGGGCCAAGGCGATGGCTGAGGGTAATTAAGCGGCTATTCGACTCCTTGTTCCTTTGTTTTTGGTTTTGGCACCACACCCAGCGGTGTGCAGGGCCTCTCCTCAGGGACCCAGCCCGGCTGGTCACGCGCGTGGCTTCTGCCTTTCCTGACTGAGCTAACATCCGACTCAACCACGTGTTAGTTTTGTTTTCAAGGCCACACCCAGCGGTGCTCAGGTGCCAGGAATCAACCCTGGGTCAGCCACACGGAAGGCCAGGGCCCTGCAGCTCTACTCGCCATGGCCAGCGTTTTTTTTTTTTTTTTCCGGGAGAGAGAATACCTGGGGACCGGAGAGTGGGTGAGGGGCCACTCACCGTGTAATACTTCAGCTTCCTGTTGTGCACGTGAATGATGTTGGTGCAGACACCATTCAGGAAGTCCTGAGAATGAGAGACGAGGACCAGGATGCGCTTAAAACTGCAAAGTCAAAGAGCCAGTCAGGGGGGCGCCCAGAGGGCAGGGCTGCCCAGGCCGGGGCCAGGGGACCCGGGGCCCCCCCAGGGAGCCGCCCGGGTGCTGCTCAGGACGCGCCGGCCAGGGCGTGGCATCTGCGTGAGACCCCGCGTTCAAGCCCCCGCACGCACGCACGCACGCACACACGCACACACCCACGCACGCACGCACACCGAGGAGGGGGCGCCGCGCCGGGCCCAGAGCCCCCGGCAGTGACTCAGATGACCCAGCCCCAGTGCCACTGAACATGGATGCCCGGGCGCACCCTCAGGCATCCCCGCTTCAGGGCGCGCCCTCCCCCCTCCGGGCCCCCTGCCTCCCCGCCCGCCGGCCCCTTACGTCTTGAGCTCTTCCTCCAGCCACACGCAGGCGTCGAGGTCCAGGTGGTTGGTGGGCTCGTCCAGCAGCAGCATGAAGGGCCTGATGAAGAGCGCTCTGCGGGGGGGAGACGCCGGTCAGGACTCGGGCCACCCGGCGGCGCCCCCTGACGGAGCCAGGGCCGAGGCTCCGAGGAGAGGGGGGCGAGGAGGGAAACCTGGGCCGAAGAGCAGAGGCGAGAGGCAGGACGCGGGCTGAGAGCGGAGGGCGGCGCGCCCGCCAGCCAGAGGGCGCCGCGCGGAGATTCTGCCCGCTAGCCCCGACGCGGGGGCGGCCACACTCCAGCGAGGAGGCCCGGGAATCTCTCTCCTCGGATGACTCCCGGAACAGAAGGGGACAGGCCTGGGTCCCGCCCGCGCCTGCGAGCGGCATAGCACGAAGCTGTGCACCAAAGCCCAGTGACCGGACAGCAGCGCTGGAGCAGGGCGAGGACATCGGAGCTGCGGGAGGGCCGAGCAGGGCAGCCAGTCAGCAGAAACGCGCCCTGGGGCCAGGCCACACCAGGGTACAGAGGACGGAGCCCTCGGTAGCTGGGAACAGCAAGGACCAAAAGCGCTGAGGAACCCAGAAGGGCGGCGGTGTGGGCGGGGGAGGGGTGGGGGAGGGAGTCGGGAGGGAGCAGCCCCGCCCCTCCCCCCGACCCAGGGGTGTGTGTGAGGTACCAGGAGGGAGCAGCCCGCCCCGCCCCCTGCCCAGGGCTGCCTCGCGGGTCCGGAAGCTGCTCCCAGAGCCCTCACGGGCCACCAGCCCCCTGTCCCAGCAGCGTCCCAGCGGCCCATGTGGCGGTCTCACGGTGCGGGGAGGGGACTCACCGGGCCAGGGCCACCCTCATGCGCCAGCCCCCGCTGAAGTCCTTGAGCTGCTTCTGCTGCATGGCGGGGCTGAAGCCCAGCCCGTGCAGGATGCGGGAGGCCCTGGTCTCCGCCTTGTCCGCGTCCAGCTCCTCCAGTCGCTCGTAGAGCTCCATGAGCTTCTCGCACTCGGCTGCGGGCCGGGCGGGGGCATGAGCGGGCGTGGGGCTCCGCGGGAGGAAGCCCCCCACCCCACCCAGCAGGCCCCTGCCCGCCCCGCGCGCCGCCTACCGTCCTCGTGGGCCAGGCGCTCGGCTTCCCGCTCCAGCATGGCGCGCTCCGTGTCCACCTCCATCACGCACTGCAGCGGCGTCTTGTCACTGGGGGGCATCTCCCGCGTCAGGTGGTAGATGTCGATGTGCTCGGGGATGGGCACTTCCCGCTTCCCGATGGCAGAGAGCAGCATGGACTTCCCTGCAGTGCCCGGCGGCCGAAAGGCCGGGGAAGACCATGGTCAGCCCGGGGCTCCCAGGCCCTTTCCTCACCACCTCCTTGATGTGTGTTGGGGGGGGCGTTCTCTCCCGCCCCCACTTACACCCCTGAGAAGCCTGTCCCCACGCGGGCCTCGGACCCTGCACCCCGGCCCCGGCTCACCGATGCCGTTCAGGCCGATGAGGCCGTACCGCCGGCCGGAGTTGAGCTCCAGCTTGGTGTCACTGAGCAGCTCCTGGCCGTGGAAGGTGAGGGACAGGTTGATGACATGGGCGTCGGTGCTGTTGGGGTGGGAGGCGAGGACACCGGTGACGGCCCGGGCGGCGGCTTTCCTCATCTCAAAGTCCTCCAGCTCCTTGGTCAGCAGGTCTACTTCTAGGGAGGGCCCAGAGAAGCGACTTGGGAAGGGACCCAGGACAGACCCAGGCTCCAGACAGGCAGAGTGGGGCTCTGCACGGTCGGAAGGCGGTAGTGCTCGCTCAGCAGGGGCATCCCCGGGGGACAGCGGGACACCAGGCCCGCGGACACGGTGTGGGTCCTGCCGTGCCCCCAGCAGCAGCCTTTGGATACCGGTGGCTCTGGCCCCACCTATGGCTGATCAGAAGGAACTGGGCTCAAGGTCAAGTGTGACGGCCCCAGGCTGGTCCCCAACCCCCAAGCCAGGGGCCACTAGCTCGGCAAAGGCTCTTACGCTCCCCTGCGGTGCTCCTGAGAAATCTAGAGAGAAAACGCGGGGTCAGCAGGGGTGGGGCCCCGGCTGAGGAGACCCCAGCAGCCATCCCCCCACTGCATCTGATTTCACTCAGCGGATCAAAACAGATGAACGAGCACATCGAGGCTTGCTAGAGTCACCACTGGGCCGAGATGAGGACCAGGTCCGGGGAAAGGAGCAAGGAGCAGCACCAACACTCCGTCACCCCGGGGCCCAGAACCTGAACTACGCCTGAGCCCGAGCTCCCGGCAAGAGAAGCAGCAGCCGCTGCCACGGCCAGGTGAGACCCCACACCCGAAACAAACAGAAAAGCCCAAACCTTTACTTAGTAGCCACAGGTTGGTCAAACAAAAATGTATCCCTATTCTATATAATTGTATCCCCCTAGCTACAGGCTCTTACATTCACAGATCGGCACTGAGAAAGGAACAAAGTGTCTTAACCGAGAGAGGTGCAAGTGTATCACCAAATCTGCGCTTTTTAAAACTTCAAGGGGAAAAGCAAAGCATGAAGGTTTCCCGGGCAGTCACGATCTGGATGGCACAGGGCGCGGGTGGGAGGATTCTCAGGAAGCAGACAAGGCGGGAAATGACTGTCAAGAGCCTAGAAACACCCTTCACTGTCACCGCGGCCACGTTTCTCCATCTGGACTGGCCTTCGACCCTTCTGCACGCGGGACCCCGGGCCGAGCACTAGCCTCTATGGGAGGGCGGCTGTGCACAGCACCCCAGCACCCAATGCTGGCTCTACCAGCACCTGGGGAACAGGCGGGAGAAGCCCACTGGGTGCCTGTGGGCTCAGTCATCACCCCGGGAAGGACAAGACTATTGCGCATGGCGCAGAGCGCGCACACTGGCCACCGCACCTAGAAGTGGAATCTGGGACGGAGGCCAGGACCGGCCTCCCCGGGCGGCCCAGCTGGGGCTTCTCGGGCGCTCTGGGCTCCCGCCAGGCTCGAGCCTCCTGCTCCGGGTGCTCGGGAGGTCTGCGGGCACCGACCCCGCGCCGCCCCGGGGCCCCGGGCCTCGCGTCACCTGTGGCCTCGCTGCCGTTGGCCTCGCTCTTCTCCTCCGCCACCTGCGGCTCGGCGACGGCATCCCCGTTCTCCTCGTGTCCCTTGCGGGGCCGCTGGCGCGCCTTGGCCGCTTCCTTCTTCTTGGCCGCCTTCTTCTTGGCCAGGTCGGAGGGCATGGTGACGAACCGCGGGCGCTGCGCTGCAGGTCTTCCGGGGAGCCTGGCGGGGGGCGAGCACCCCCAAGCCCTGAGCCGGGGGGCGCGCACCCGGCCCGGGCGCCCCCCGCCGCCGGCCCGACCCCGCTCTCCCGCGGCGGCGCCTCCCCCGCGGCCTCCCGCCGGTCACCCCGCCCGGCCGGCTCCATCCCGGGCGCTTCCGGCCCGCCCCGGCCGAGGGGGGCTCCGGGGGTCCCCCTCTAGGTGGCCGCGCTCGCCGCCCCCACCCCGGGCCCGTCAGCGGCCCCCCCGGGTCCTTTCTTCGTGCTCGCCGTCTCCTCCATTCCGACCCCGTCTCGGGCCGGCCGTCCCGTGCTCCCTCACCCCACCGGCCGCCGCCCGCGCCCGCGCCCGGCGCCCCTTCCCCCAACTCACTGGGCCTCGCCGCTCGGCCTCTGTCGCAACAGAGCGGCTCTCGGGGCTCCTCCGCGTGCGGCCGGCTCGCCAGCCAATCACGGCCCCGCGCGGCCCTGAGGGCGCCGCCGCGCGGCCTTCTGGGAAACGTAGTCCTCCCGGGCGGGCGGCGCGGGCCGAGGCGCGGCCTCGAGAACTACCGCGTATCCCAGGGGCCGCCCGCGGCCGCGTGACGTCATCGGGCCGCGCGCCGCGGGGCGGGGCGGGGAGAGGGCGCGAGTGCGGGCGGGCGCGCTGGGAGCTGCCGCTCCCGGGCCGCTCCTCGGAGCGCGGGCCGGGCCCTGCGGGCGCCCCCCGGCCTGGGAGACCTGCGGAGTCACGCGGAGGCCCCGGGGGTCCGGGCCCGCGCAGCCCCGCTCGGCCCCGTCGGGCGAGGACCTCGCCGGCCGCGGTGCATCACGACAATGGGTGGAACTGGGGAGAGAAGACGGGGGAGAGGGCGGGAGGGGCGCGTCCGCGGAGACGGTGCGGGGAGCAGGACCCCCACCCCGGGGAAAGGCGCTTGGTGGGGCGGGCGCCGCCTAGCCTAGCCCCCGTCCCGACCCCGTCTCTCTTCTGAACCGTGTCGCTTACGTTCCCCGCTCCGGCGTCCTTAGGTGTCCCGGGAGCCGCGTGAGTGTGATGGGAAGACCCCCGGAGGAAAACGTAAGCCCCCTTTAGCCCCCTTTTCTGAGCTAAGGTGAATGTTGCGGAAGCCCCTGCCCTTCCCCACGAGCCTTCCCTCGAGCCCCACTGTTTAGGAGCAGAGCTCCTTCCCGCGTGCTCAGTCCCGCTGCAGCTGGGGACGCGGCGCTGGCCCTGGCGACCCCTGCAGTGGCTCTGTTCACGGGGGGCTCTGTCATCGGTGACGCGGCAGGGGGCGGGGTGGGAAGCTGGTACTCCTGAGCGCAGCCCCCACAGTCCCCTGCACGACCCTTTCAAAGAATGCGCTCATTTCTTTTTTTTTGTTTTGTTTTTTGTTTTTTGGGTCACACCCGGCGATGCACAGGGGTTCCTCCTGGCTCATGCACTCAGGAATTACTCCTGGCGGTGCTCAGGGGACCATATGGGATGCTGGGATTCGAACCTGGGTCGGCCGCGTGCAAGGCAAACGCCCTACCCGCTGTGCTATTGCTCCAGCCCCAAATGCGCCCATTTCTTAGAAATTAGCTTTCCTCCTCAGATCCCAGGAGACTCTGAACTGACTTGTATTCCAAACAAGACAAGTCCCACTCTCACTTATATGCCTTTGAACATACCTGTTCCTAGAATTAAATTAGAGGGTTTTTTTTTGGGGGGGGGAGGGGCTACACCAGCTGTCTTTAGGGCTTACTCCTGTCTGCATTCATGGATCATTCCTGGCAGGCTTGGGGGACCATATGGGGTTCAGCTGTGTGCAAGGCAAGCGCCCTACACACTATACAATAATCCTGGCCCTCCCAATTTAGTTTTGCTTTGTTTTTGCTTTCGGTTTGTTTTTATATTAGAGCCACATCTGGCGGTGCTCAGGGCTGGCTTCTCTTTCCAGCTGCCCCGTCCCCACCCTTCCATGCCCTAGGAAGCTTGCAACTAGATGAGGCTGTAAATCTGGGAACAGTTTTACTTAGTGTAGTTTAATGCTTGCAAGCAATCATTCCTGCCCCTCTGCTCTTCATGGTGTGTGGTGAATCCCAACTTGACAAAATACTGACCAGTCTCTGGGAAGTAGAACTGATGGTAGCACTCACTTCATGTGGGCGTAGACTGCTTCTGGCTAATTAGCCAATTGACTTCTTTCTTGCCTTCCCTGATGTTAGTAGTTTTGCCTAAGTATGCATTAGAAAGACTATTTCATTTAATGCATGTAACAAGTACTGAGCAAAAGCAATGCATTTAGCAAATATTGAGTACCTATACGACAAAAGAATTTAGGTAAAGTGGGGCTGGAGAGATAGCACAGCGGGTAGGGCGTTTGCCTTGCACGCGGCCGACCCGGGTTCAAATCCCAGCATCCCATATGGTCCCCTGAGCACGGCCAGGGGTAATTCCTGAGTGCAGAGCCAGGAGTAACCCCTGTGCATCGCCAGGTGTGACCCAAAAAGCAAAAAAAAAAAAAAAAAAAAGAATTTAGGTAAAGAAGCTAGGTAAAGACAATGATTAGCTAAATGCAAAGCCCTTTTCTTCCTAACTTTATTTAAACACAGTGGTTTACGGAGTTGTTCATAATACAATTGTGGGCTTTCAATGTTCCTGCACTAATCCCGCCACCAGTGTGACCTGTGACCTTCCTTCCACCATTGTCCCCAGTTTCCTGCCCTCCCCCCAAGCCTGCTCCCTTAGCAAGCAAAAAAAAATAATTAATATACTTTTTAACAACAAAGTGGTAAGTGGAATTAAAAAAATATATTTGTGAAAGAAAATATGAAAATGGTTCTATCTCACAATGCTGTCATTAAGTCATTGAGAGTTTACTGAGTGGTCTGTTGCTGACTGAGCCTCCTGTGTTACTCTTTTCACTTATCGAGCTTTGTGGGCTTCTAGACTACTTTCCCATGTAGTGTGCTGTGCTCCTACCGGACTGTCAGATTCTGGAATTGGGAGATGCCGCAGCGCCGGGTATGTGGCCGCGCACTCTGGGAGCTCCAAGATCTACAGGACTGGACTGATTCTCATCCTGCCCCCGCCCAAGAAAGCCCCCGAGTTTTCAGCCCAAAGACCTGTGTGTGTATGAGCCCCACTGGCTTGGCATCTCTCCCGAGATTAGCTGTGAAGCTGGACTGTTTCCATGAGGGGCTGGAGGGATGTGAGTGTGGCTGCCCGGGCTTCTGGCAGCTGTGGGGTGGGGCTGCCCCCCTGCACTAAGAGGACCCAAGGGTGTCCAGCCCAAAGACAGGTGTACCTGGTACTTTTGTCAGGCAGAGCCCTTTGTTGTTGTTGTAGCAAAAGTAATTCTTGGCCCAAAAGATAGTATAGGGAGTGAATCACTTGTATTGCAAGCAGCCAACCCAGGTCTGCCCTCAGGCACTTACAGGAGTGATCCCTGAGCAGAGCCAGGTATAGCCAAAAAACAACAGCAAGAAAGAACAAAGTAGTTCTGTGTGGTTGTGGATCACATAACATTGTCCATCTAAGCACCTGGCTTCCTGGAAACAACTTTCCCGGCCTCAGTGAAATAAATGTAAGCTCCCAGCAGATTACAGAGACCCAGTTTCCTCAGGCTCTTTTATTGACGTCATTGTATTTATCCCTTCCCCAAAACTCCAAGGTGTGTGTATTCTTAAGACTTTACAGATGGGAAGCAAAGACCCAGAGGTTAGTAAAAATAATCCTGGTAGGAGACTGTGCCAGGATTCAAGGCTAAACGATTCCCAAACCCCAGCTCTGTACGGTGACTGGAGAGCAGAGGAAGATGACCCTGGCACTTCTCTGACTACGCCCATAGCATGCAGAGCTCCCCATGTGTCGGCCAGTGATGGGTGGTCTCCCTTGGCAGAGCAAGAGCTGCCTGGAAAACGTGCTGGCCGCTTACATGCTCTACCATCCCCACTCAGGGTTTGGCTCTCTTGCAGGAACAGATCAGAGATGTGGGGAGAAGAAACTGAAAGGGAGGCAGGGATCAAAGAGAGAGCAAGGGACGTACAGATCAAGAGATAGGAGGATTGACCAGGTTGGCCCCAAACTCTCCCTAATAAAAGACATAAATATTGCAATCTAATTTAAAATATAAGAATGGAATTTTTTTTTATTATTGCATCACACCCAGCAATGCTCCATCCCTCTCGGAGAGCCCAGCAAGCTACCAAGAGTATCGCGCCCGCACGGCAGAGCTTGGCAAGCTACCCGTGGTGTATTGGATATGCCAAAAACAGTAACAACAAGTCTCACAATAAGAGACATTACTGGTGCCCGCTCGAACAAATCGATGAGCAACGGGATGACAGTGACAGTGACAGCAATGCTCAGGGGTTATTCCTGCCTCTGCACTCAGGAATTATTCCTGGCGGTGCTGGGGGGACCATCTGGGATGGCAGGGATCAAATCCAGGTCTGCCACATGCAGGGCAAATGCCCTACCCGCTGTGCTATCTCTCTAGCCCAAGAATGGAATCTCTTAGGGCTGAGGATATGCCACACGGTACCACTGGGTGTAGCCTCTAAAAAACTATTAACTGGGACCAAAGAGATAGTAAAGGGGGTACGGCAGCTGCCAGCTTTGTTATCTGGCTCTGTCACGATGATCCCTGAGTGCAGAAGTAGGAATGAGCCCTGAGCAGTGCCCAGTGTGACTCAAACACTTCCCACACCCCAAGAATGGAAGGGATGCCAGGCCCCGGGCCCACCCCTAAAGGTGTCACCCCTAAAGCACCTTTAGGGAGAAGGGGGAGGTACCACACAATGGAGCCCTCTGCTGAGTCCCTCATTTACATATGCAAGCCAGTGGTCATCCCACAAACCACTTACATATGTGACCCGACCAATCGGGTGCTCAGGAGAATCACTCCAGTGGCACTTGCGGGTGTGTGTGTGTGGGGGAGGATATGCCAGGGAGTCGAACCCTGGTCAGCTGTATGCAAGGCAAATGTCCTATCTGCTAAACTTTCTGATGGCCCACGAGGCCAGGTAGTTGTGTAACCAGTCAGCCATCAGAAGCAGCTAGGGGCCACAGAGCTTGTAGGCGCATGCAGTAGAGTTGGTCCTGTACAGTGGGGCTGCTGTTGGGGACAAGGACGTTGCTGTAACTGCGGCCATGGCATAAGTTCCGCTGAAGATAAGCTCACAGAGATGCAACTAGTCAAGCTGTGAAACAGCAGTAATACAGAAGATGGTCGGTGCGACTCTTGCATGCAATCTCAAGAACCTTTCAGTCAGGTGCTTGCAACAGTACCAATGTGCTTTTTAAATAACAAAGCATTTTTATCACACCCCTTTACTATTTTGAAACGAAGTTCAGAGGTGAAAGGATCTAACACACACATCATGTTTCCAGAAGGATGACTTCCCCTTCCCTTTGCTGCTCTCGAGGCAACCTGGGATCCTGTTCTTGGTCGTGGTGCTTGCTGGGGATAATCCGCCCTGTGATGCTTGAACACTTCCCTCTGGTGCTTGCAAGAGGCAACACGACCCTTTTTTGTTTGTTGGTTGTCATGCTGGCCCCAGGCTCACCTGGGCTTTTCTGTCATGTGATTTGCTGCTCTGCAGACTCGCCCCACGCACACACTTATGCCAACACGTATGTGCTTCTGTGTAGTTGTGCTCCTCGGAGACCCACAACTTTAGTCGTTGTGCTTGTGTATAACTGGTTGCAGTGTCCTGGGAATGGCACATTCTGTTGTGGAGCAGGGGTCCCAGGCAGTGGAGCCTGCACAACCACCCTTGGCTATGTGGGTGGCACTGGGGGTTGAACTCATGACCTGCAAGACAAGGCAGTGCTCTTAACCGCTGAAGCCTTCCCGGTTATAGCGTTTTTCAGTAGCACTGGAAAGGAAAGGGAATTCTTTTTGATACAGTGTTTTTTCTTCAGTAAGCTAGAACATGTGGCAGAACCTGGCAAGGCCCGTGCGTATTGGATATGCCAAAAACAGTAACAATAAGTCTCTCAATGAGAGACGTTATTGGTGCCCGCTCGAACAAATCGATGAGCAACAGGATGACAGTGATTACAGTGAAACTAGAACACATCATCATCATCATCATCATCATCATCATCCCGTTGATCATCAATTTTCTCAAGTGGTCTCAGTAGCATCTCCATTTGTCCTAGCTGATATTTTAGAAGTCTCTCTTTACCCGTCCTTCCCAAGGTGCCGGTGCCGCAGTGGGTGCTCTTTCAGGGTCAGGGGAATGAGACCAAACTAAAACACAGAACCTTGAAATTGACATTGTTACAGCTGTAGCAACATTGTATCACTGACAATAGTTTTCCAAAATCATAAGTAACTTTGTAAATTTCTGCCATTTGTTACAATTCCTCCAATTTTGCTTTTCCTCCTCAGGTTAAGGAGGGTGGAGGAGGGGCTGGAGCGATAGCACAGCCGGTAGGGTGTTTGCCTTGCATGCGGCCGACCCGGGTTCGATTCCCAGCATCCCATAGGGTCCCCTGACCACCGCCAGGAGTAATTCCTGAGTGCAGAGCCAGGAGTAATCCCTGTGCATCGCCAGGTGTGACCCCAAAAGCAAAAAAAAAAAAAAAAAGGATGGAGGAGTATTGGAGCCACCCCGGTGGTGATCGTGTCTCTGTGCTCAGGGGTCATTATGGGGTTTGGAGGTCTCTGTGGTGTGGAGAACGAGGGCAGTTTACTGGTACAAATTTTGTTTTCATCAAACCAAAAGGACATGGGTTAGGAAATTAGTACTCATCTTAATAGTTGATAAGAAAGACAGACACAAATATTAATTCTTCTTGTCCAGTAAACTGTGATTCTGATTATACAATAACCATATTTCTTTCTAGGCTCAATTTATTTATTTTTTAAATTTCATTTTATTTTTATAAAGTTGTTCACAATAATTCATTCCATTTAATATTCAAACACTGTCCCACTACCATTGCACCTTCCCACAACCATATTTCGAATGATTCCTCCCAGATCCTGAACTGTGCCCCCCAAAGCAGAACTGAAACAATTAATTTTGTATTGCTTGTTATGAATAATCTGCTAAAAAATGGTCCAATAAAGTTTCCTTAGAGGAAAGAGTGTGAAGATTGTTGGATTTCATCCTGGAGCCATTAAGCCCTTGTATAAGAGATGACTAACATGTTTGTTAAAAGTTGAGCCTTGAGGGGCTGGAACAATAGCACAGCGTGTAGGGCGTTTGCCTTTCACACGGCCAACCTGGGTTCAATTCCCAGCATTCCATATGGTCCCCTGAGCACCGCCAGGAGTAATTCCTGAATGCAGACCCAGGAGTAACCCCTGTGCATCGCCAGGTGTGACCCAAAAAGAAAAAAAAAAGTTGAGCCTTGTGTGTTTAAAGATAGATGATAGATAAATAGATAGACAGATAGATAGATAGATAGATAGATAGATAGATAGATATTCCCCATGAGATTGGTTGCTTTCTACTTTAAACCCCATCAAATGTTGTGTCCTACTCTTGGTACTTAAAATGAATGAAGGATCCTCTGTGAGCTGTATTACGGATTCACCGCCAGGATCTCACTATTCTACAAGGAAGTGATCATCGATGTAAAGAGAGGGTTTGAAAAAAAAATAAAAAAAATAAAGAGAGGGTTTGGCAGGCGACACCATTTCACCAAAACTCTTCAGTGCCACCCTCAGGAACATCATGCGATGACTGGAATGGGAAGGAATGGGAGTGAAGATAGATGGTTGGCAACTACACCACCTCTGCTTCGCTGATGACATCATTCTAATAACACCAGATATCAGCCAAGAGGCACAAATGCTGGCTGACTTCGACTGTGAGTGTGGAAAGGTCGGACTGCAGCTGAATCACACGAAGACAATGTTCTTGAGAAAAGGACTAGTTCCTGCTGTTCCATTTGCCCTCAATGGAATAAACATCTCCGAATGCAGCAGCTGGGTTGAGAACACAACATCACAACCTGGCACCTGGCACAGGAGGAAGAGAGCAGCATGAAAGCCTTCAAGAGCATCGAAGAAGTGATTAAGAGGACAAAGAATCTCTGGCTCCGGGCACATCTTTTCGACTCCACCGATCTTCCTGCACTAACAAACCTCAGAGACCTGGGCCCCACAAAAACAGCTATTCGGTCTCCCAAAGAGGAATCCATTGAAAGAGCTATGCTTGGAGTATCATGTTTCACTCACGTGAGAGAAGGAATCCGGAGTTCCGACCTCTGTCAATGGTCAAGAATCAGGGACGCTGTCTTGTTTGCCAAGGCGTCGAAAATCAGATGGACTGGACATGTAATGCGATTCAGAGACGACCGCTGGACTACAGCTGTTACCGACTGGATTCCACGGGACGTCAAAAGACCGCGTGGCCACCCACCTATGAGATGGTCAGTCTTCTTCGTCAAGACCCTGAATGAACGGTTTGAGGCTTTTCGTGTTTCTGGAGCTAGCAGACGCCATTGGGCTACACTAGCATGAGACAGGGGCGAATGGAGATGTGACTGGTGCCCACTCGAACAAATTGATGAACAATGGGATGACAAGTGATTACAAGTGATACTCTTGGTACATCAATAGTGTAGAGTATGAGGGCTGGAGCGATAGCACAGCAGGGAGGGCGTTTGCCTTACATGCAGCTGACCCGGGTTCAATTCCCAGAATCCCATATGGTCCCCTGACCACCGCCAGGAGTAATTCCTGAGTGCAAAGCCAGGAGTAACCCCTGAGCATCACTGGGTGTGACCCAAAAAGCAAAAAAAAAAAAAAAAAAAAAAACTTGGTGAATTCAGAATGAAAATACTATTTCTATATTTTATATAAGAAGTGATATATAATATGTGATAAAATACATATACAAATCAATTTAAAAACAAGATAAAGATTAATACTGTTTTATTACTGAATTTAGTTTATTGAAAGAAAATGTATTAAAACATGGATGTATATTTATCCACTATATTGTGCTTGAGATTCATGTTATTGCATGTAAAGTATTATATAGATTTTTTTTCTTTTTGGGTCACACCCGGCGATTCACAGGGGTTACTCCTGGCTTTGAACTCAGGAATTACTCCTGGCGGTGCTCAAGGGACCATATGGGATGCTGGGAATTGAACCCGGGTCGGCCGTGTGCAAGGCAAATGCCCTACCGCTGTGCTGTCACTCCAGCACCACTATTATATAGATTCTATACTCTGGGTATACCACAGTTTTTCCAAACTCCATTCCTAGATATTTAGGTAGATTTCACTCTTTAAATATCTCAGAGGCAAACATATTTGTAAATAAGCTACTGTGTTCACTCATTTTGACCTTAAATCTGATTCCTAGAAGTGAAATTGATTAATGGTCAGTACCTTTATGGAAGAAAAATTCTGAATAAAACAGACTTTTAGAGTGAAACTCCATAATACTACATTAATGCTACACCAATAAAAAATAATCAAATGATAAATCCATTTGGTAATGAATTAAGCTATATAGCACTCAATCATTTTTTGTTTTTTCTTCAGTACTCTTAATTACTAAAGTGCAGGACCAGCACAATAATACAGAGGTAGGGCATTTACCTTACATGCAACCGACCTGGGTTCAATCCCTGGCACCCCATATGGTCCCCTGAACTCCATCAGGAATGATCCCTGGGAGCAGAGCAAGGAATAGACCCTGGGCATTGCTAGATGTGGCCCCCAAACCAAAACAAGTAACCCCTCAAAGCAAGTCAAGCTCTTTAGCCATTCTACTATCTCTTGGCCCAGCAAATTAAAAACAAATTATTTGCAGTACTGAGGATTGGGGCAGAGCGATAGCAGCAGGTAAGGCGTTTGCCCTGCACACGGCTGACCCAGGTTCGAATCCTCCATCCCTCTCAGAGAGCACAGCAAGCTACCGAGAGTATCCCACCTGCACAGCAGAGCCTGGCAAGCTACCCGTGGCGTATTTGATAAGCGAAAAACAGTAACAAGTCTCACAATGGAGACGTTACTGGTGCCTGCTCGAGCAAATCGATGAGCAACAGGATGATAGTGCTACAGTGCTACTGAGGATTGAACTTGGGTCATAAGTGTAACTTTTAACATTCATTTCTTGTTCGGTAATCATTTCTAGCTATTATTGTCATCCTGGTCCCTTCTCTATCTTACCTACCTTCATCCCACACACACTTGTGGTCGATTCTAACCATGACTAGGCCTCCTAGTCCCTGTTTTCCCTGGCCATGGATGTTTTATTTATTATTATTATTGTTTTTTTGCTTTTTGGGTCACACCCAGCGATGCTCGGGTTTTTCCTGTCTCTGTGCTCAGGAATTACTCCTGAAGGTGCTTGAGGGACCATGTGGGATGCCAGGGATTGAACCCTGGTCGGCTGGGTGTAAGGCAAACACCCTACCCGCTGTACTATTGCTCTGGCCCCATGTTTTCTATCTATATATTTTTTATATACAACAAATGAATGCAGTCCTTCCTCCTGATTCATTTCACTCAGCATAATATTCTCTAACTCCATTCATTTATACGTAAATTTCATGACTTCATTTTCCCTAACAGTTGTTTAGTAGTATTACATTGTGTAGATGTGCCATAGTTTCTTTATCCATTCGTTTGTTCTCGGGCACTCAGGTTGTTTCCAGATTCTTACTGTTGTGAATAGTGCTTCAATGAATATAGGGTGCAGATGGTGTTTCTACTATGTGTTTTGGGGCCCTGAGGGTATATTCCCAAAAGTGGTATTGCTGGGTCAAATGGGAGCTCAATTTCTAGTTTTCTGAGGAGTGCCCATATTGTTTTCCAAAAAGGCTGGACCAGTCGGCAATCCACCAACAATGAAGGAGAGTCCCTTTCTCCCCCACACTCATGCCAGCACTGGTTGCTCTTATTCTTTTGGATGTGTGCCAGTCTCTGTGGTGTGAAATGATATCTCATTGTTGTTTTGATCTGTATCTCTCTGATTATGTGTAATGAAGAGCACTTTTTCATGTGTCTTTTGGCCGTTCGAATCTCTTGAGAAAGTTTCTGTTCTTCTCCCCATTTTTTGATGGGTTTGGATTTTTTTTCTTGTAAAGTTCAACCAGTGCCTTGTACATCTTTGATATTGACCCCTTATCAGAAGGGTATTAGGTGAATATCCTTTCTCATTCCATAGATTGTCTTTGTATCTTGGTCACTGTTTTTTTTGAGGTGCAGAAGCTTCTTAGTTTAAGATAGTCCCAGTTGTTTATCTTTGCTTCCACTTGCTTGGTCAGTGGCATTTCATCTTTGAAGATACCTTTATCTTCAATATCGTGGAGGGTTTTGCCTAAGTTTTATTCCATGTATATTGTTGGTTCAGATCTGATATTGAGGTCTTTAATCTATTTTGATCTAACTTCTGTGCATGATATTAGAGTTCTGTATCCATTTTTTTTTGCATACTGTAACTGTCCAGTTTTACCAGCACCACTTGTTAAAGAGGCTTTTCTTGCTCCACTTCACATTTTTTGCTTTCTTATCAAAGATTAAATGATCACATATTTGAGAGTGTATGGCAGGATATTCAACCCTATTCCATTAGTCTGGAGGTCTGTTTCTACCCCAATACCATGCTATTTTAATCACTAATATTTTGTAGTACAGTTTGAAGTTGGGGAGAGTAATACATTTGAAGTTCTATGGGAGAATTCATTTGTGTGTGTGTGTGTGTGTGTGTGTGTGTGTAATACTGCCTTGCAATATGCATGATACCTGTATCCTACTTCTCCCCTCTCCTCCCAAGCATTTGACAGCAAAACTGTCCCTGTCCCATACACTTCCAAACTGCTCCTAGGGATGGCAGGGTCCCTTCATACCATCATCTTCTCTCATTCTCTTCTCTTTTTGTCTTTGCTTTCGTTTGCTTGGGTTTTGTGTTAATCCAACAGTGCTCAGATCGTACTCGGGGTGCTCAGGGGTCACTCCCAGCAGAGCGCGGGGGACGGTGTGTGGTGAACAGCAATCAAACCTGGGCTGGACAAGTGCGAGGGAAGCGCGCCTGTTCTCTCTACCCCAGGACGTTTGTCTTTGTCTTTCTCACCCGACCTCCTTCGGAGCCTTGCCCCTCGCCTGGAAAGCCCGTCCCCACGTTTGCTTTGCATTCTTCGTGAGCCCGTGGATCCCGTCACCTCCGAATTCCTATGCAGTTTCGTTCTCGCTGTCCTGGACCGTACTTTTTTGTTGTTGTTGTTTGCAGCGATGCTTATGCCAGTTTGAGATTTCCTCGGGGCTTCGGTTTGTCGAGTGTGTCCAGTGTCCGCACCCCTGGGACCATGCCCAGCTCGGACACTGGCCGGCCAGGAACCATCGACTCCCGTAAAACTAGCCAGAGTCGGACCCCCGGGGCCCGACGCCCACCGGGAAACATCGGTTACGGGGCGGGGAGGCGGGTATCTCGGCGCCCGAGCAAGCGGAGTTGAGCGGGCGCCGCGGGTCCACCCTCCGGATGCGCATCCCCGGGGCACGCCGGCCCGGCGGTCCCGGCCTCCGCAGCGCGCGTGCGCGGGCCGGCCGACCACCGAGAGGAGGTGGCGGAGAGAGCGGCCGGATGCGGTCACCATAGAGACGGGGCCGGCGGCTGGCGGAAGAGGAAGGGATGCGCGCCGGCCGGTGAGGTGGCAGCGGCTTCAGCGGCGGCGCTGGCTCCGGGCCGGCCCTGGGGTCTGTGCCCTCCTCCACCCCCGCTTCCAGAGGGGCGTCCGGGGGCGCCGCGCCCGGCCCAGGAGCGGGCGCGTGTCCCGGTGCCCACGCCCGCGGGCCGCGGTTTGCTGCCGGACACGGGGCGGCCGGCCCTGATGGCCGAGAGGTAGAGCCGGGCCGTGCCCCACCCGCCCGGCCGGGCTGCGGCGGGGAGCCCCCCTCGCGGCGCGCGCCGGCCGCGCCCCGCCCCGCTGCAGCCCCCGTGCGTGGGTGCCCGCTGGCTCCCTCCGGGGGCGTCCCGGGAGGCCGCCTCGGCGGGCCGGGGTGTCGCTCTGCCGAATCATTAGCTGCCCGGCCCCCCGCCCACCTGCCATCCCCTCCGTGGGGCTCCGTGGGTCGGGTTCCGCGGGACCGCGTTTTACTTTGCTCCCCCTCTGCCGGGAGACGGGAACCGGCGCTGGCGTCTGCGCGCCGCCGTGACTGCATGACCGGACCCCGGACCTGGGTCGGGACGGACTCAGGGTGGGCCTCCCAGGGGCTGCCGGGGCTGGGTATCCCCGTGCCCCGGGGTCCCCGTGTGCGGCCGCACCCCTCCTGCTGACCTGGCGCCGCCAGCCCGCCGGCCCCCCTCGAGCTGTGGTTTCGGGGCTGCACGTGGCAGGGCCGGGCACCACCATGCGCCTGAACGCCCTGTTGGCGCTGCTGCGCCCAGCGCTGCCCCTCATCCTCGGGCTGTCTCTGGGGTGCAGCCTGAGCCTCCTGCGGGTTTCCTGGATCCAGGGGGAGGGCCCCGATCCCTGCGAGGAGGCCGTGGGGGAGCCAGGAGGGCGGCAGAACCCCGCAGCACCGTGGCGGCTTGACCAAAGCGATGAAGACTTCAAGCCGCGGATTGTCCCCTACTATAGGGACCCCAATAAGCCCTACAAGAAGGTGCTCAGGTGAGAGCTGTGTGTGTGCGTGTGGGTCCCATGCCCCGCCATCGACCTCGAACCCTGCCCTCACCTTCCCGAGTCCAGGTGTCCAGCCCCGTGGTACCAAGAACCCAGTCTTGGGTTCTTTCTGCTTTGTATATGGTGCCGGGGGTTGAACCCGGGGTCTTGTGTCTGCAGAGGATAGGGTCTGCCTCTGCGCGCCATCCTGGCCCCCTTCTTGGCCTTGGTACCAGTTTGTTCCTCAGTGTCCCCCGTCAGGTCTGAGAGGTCTCACGCATTGGCGTTAAGTCATCCTGATATGTTCCTGAGCAGGACGGGACTTGCCCTTGGCCCCAGATCAGTGCCAGCCCCCCGTAGCTGTTGGGTACGAAGTGGTAGTCTCGGCTCCTCTTCCCTAGCCTGGGCTCCCTCGCCATCAGGAGCTGCCTGCGCCCTGTGCCCGGCGGCCGCGGTCACGGAGGGCCGTGTGTCCCCGGCTGCACTGACACGCATCACGCTGGTCTCTGCAGGACTCGCTACATCCAGACCGAGTTGGGCTCCCGGGAGCGGCTGCTGGTGGCGGTTCTCACTTCCCGGGCCACGCTGTCCACTCTGGCCGTGGCCGTGAACCGCACGGTGGCCCACCACTTCCCTCGGTTGCTCTACTTCACCGGGCAGCGGGGGGCCCGCACGCCGGCCGGCATGCAGGTGGTGTCCCACGGCGACGAGCGGCCGGCCTGGCTCATGTCCGAGACGCTGCGCTACCTGCACACCCACTTCGGAGCCGACTACGACTGGTTCTTCGTCATGCAGGACGACACGTACGTGCAGGCCCCCCGCCTGGCGGCCCTGGCCGGCCACCTCAGCATCAGCCAGGACCTGTACCTGGGCCGGCCCGAGGAGTTCATCGGCGCGGGCGAGCAGGCCCGTTACTGCCATGGGGGCTTCGGCTACCTGCTGTCCCGCAGCCTCCTGCTGCGCCTGCGGCCACACCTGGACGGCTGCCGAGGGGACATCCTCAGTGCCCGGCCCGACGAGTGGCTGGGCCGCTGCCTCATCGACTCCCTGGGCGTCGGCTGCGTCTCGCAGCACCAGGTGACGGCCCTGTCCAGCCCCGTCCCCCGGCTCACGTGGGGTGGTGGGTCTGCAGTGGCTCCCGCGGCTCCTCTCTGGTCAGCAGGCGCCAGAGCAGGTCCCTCGCCGGCTCTCCCCGCCGCCCCCTTGCCCTCTGCGTGTGTCCCTCCGACCCCTGTGCCAGTCCTGCATGAATCACCAGTCCCGGGACCCTGTCCCGGCTCAGCACCCAGCCCTGAGCCTCTGACAGGAGGAGAGGGAACTGGCCCCAGGCGTGGGCGGCTTCCCTGGAGAAGCCTGGGGTCACTGGGGAGAACCCTCCTCGCGGCCCTGGCTGCTTTCTCAATGCCTGCTGGTGCGCCTCAGTGAGATACAGCTGTGCCCGCCCCAGCAGCACACAGGGACCCCCGAGCCCCGCCAGGAGTGACCCTGAACACAGTACGGAGTCAGCCCTGACCCCGAATCACAAAATGAAGCAAAACACCCCACGGAGAAAGCAGGCTCGGGGCCCCGAGTACCTCTCGGGGCTCAGTGGTGATGCTCGGGAGTGGGGCTGCGTGGGTAGGGGCCCAGGGCCGCCACCGACCCGCCACTGTTCCTCCAGGGGCAGCAGTACCACTCGTTTGAGTTGGCCAAGAACGGGGACCCTGAGAAGGAGGGGAGCCCGGCTTTCCTGAGTGCCTTTGCCGTGCACCCTGTCTCGGAGGGAACCCTCATGTACCGGCTGCACAAACGCTTCAGTGCGCTGGAGCTGGAGCGCGCCTACAGCGAGATCGAGCAGCTGCAGGTGAGTGGCCCCCGGAACTGCACCCCAGCTGAGGGCACTGCCCCGGGAACTGCACCCCAGCTGAGGGGACTGTCCTTGGGAACTGCACCCCAGCTGAGGGCACTGCCCCGGGAACTGCACCCAGCTGAGGGCACTGCCCTGGGAACTGCACCCCAGCTGAGGGGACTGTCCTTGGGAACTGCACCCCAGCTGAGGGCACTGCCCCGGGAACTGCACCCCAGCTGAGGGCACTGCCCCGGGAACTGCACCCCAGCTGAGGGGACTGCCCAGGAACTGCACCCCAGCTGAGGGCACTGTCCTTGGGAACTGCACCCCAGCTGAGGGCACTGCCCCGGGAACTGCATCCCAGCTGAGGGAACTGCCCTGGGAACTGCACCCCAGCTGAGAGAACTGCCCTGGGAACTGCACCCCAGCTGAGGGCACTGTCCCGGGAACTGCATCCCAGCTGCAAGAGGTTTGCAGGATGGGGGGTGGGTTTCAGGTATCCGAACTCCACGGACTGCCCACAGTGCCTCACTAAGGAGACCCTGGCCTCCCGGAGGGTCACTCAGGGACAGACCTCAGCGCCCCAGGCAGAGGATGGGTGTCTTGGTGTGGTGTGGTGTGCTGGGGAGGCTGCATGGTGCTGTGTCCGCTGCGGCTCCACCAGGTGTCCCTTCCTGTCAGGGCTGCGCCCTGGGTGGGTCCCTGGCGCCAGGCTGACCCCAGCTATCCCCCCCCCCCCAGGCTCAGATCCGGAACCTGACGGCGCTGACCCCGGAAGGGGAGGCGGGGCTGAGCTGGCCCGTGGGCCTCCCGGCGCCCTTCAGGCCGCGCTCGCGCTTCGAGGTGCTGGGCTGGGACTACTTCACGGAGCAGCACACCTTCTCCTGCGCCGACGGCGCGCCCAAGTGCCCGCTGCAGGGGGCCAGCCGGGCCGACGTGGGCAACGCCGTGGACACGGCCCTGGAGCAGCTGAACCGGCGCTACCAGCCGCGCCTGCGTTTCCAGAAGCAGCGGCTGCTCAACGGCTACCGGCGCTTCGACCCGGTGCGGGGCATGGAGTACACGCTGGACCTGCTGCTGGAGGCCGTGACGCAGCGTGGGCACCGGCGGGCGCTGGCGCGCAGGGTCAGCCTGCTGCGGCCGCTGAGCCGCGTGGAGATCCTGCCCGTGCCCTACGTCACCGAGGCCACGCGCGTGCAGCTGGTGCTGCCGCTGCCCGGTGCCGAGGCGGCGGCCGCCCCCGCCTTCCTAGAGGCCTTCGCGGCCGGCGTCCTGGAGCCCCGCGAGCACGCGCTGCTCACGCTGCTGCTGGTCTACGGGCCGCGCGACGGCCGCGGCGCCCCTGACCCCTTTCTCGGGGTGAAGGCGGCCGCGGCGGAGCTGGAGCGCCGCTACCCGGGGGCCAGGCTGGCCTGGCTCGCCGTGCGCGCCGAGGCCCCGTCGCAGGTGCGCCTCATGGACGTGGTCTCCAAGAAGCACCCCGTGGACACCCTCTTCTTCCTCACCACCGTGCGCACCCGGCCGAGCCCCGAGGTGCTGAACCGCTGCCGCATGAACGCCATCTCGGGCTGGCAGGCCTTCTTCCCCATCCACTTCCAGGAGTTCAACCCCGCCCTGGCCCCCCAGCGGCCTCCCACGGGCGCCGGCGGCGCCGACCCCCCCTCCCCGCCCGGCGCTGACCCCGCCCGGGGCGCCCCCGCGGGGGGCCGGTTCGACCGGCAGGCGTCGGCAGAGGGCTGCTTCTACAACGCGGACTACCTGGCGGCACGGGCCCGGCTGGCCGCCGAGCTGGCGGGCCAGGAGGAGGAGGAGGCCCTGGAGGGGCTGGAGGTGATGGACGTTTTCCTCCGGTTCTCGGGGCTCCACCTCTTCCGGGCCGTGGAGCCGGGGCTGGTGCAGAAGTTCTCGGCGCGCGAGTGCAGCCCGCGGCTCAGCGAGGAGCTGTACCACCGCTGCCGCCTCAGCAACCTGGAGGGGCTGGGCGCGCGCGCGCAGCTGGCCCTGGCCCTGTTCGAGCAGGAGCAGGCCAACAGCACCTAGCCGCCGCGGGGAGACACGCACGGACAGACGGAGCGCGTGGTGCTGGATTTTTTTTTTTTAATAAGAAAATGTTATTAAACATGTTTTCTGCCAAACTGTGCTTAGGTCTAGGGAAACGGAGTCAGGAGCAGCACTGGAGGGGGCTGCGATGTCCTCCCGGGGACCCCACTGCCTGCCCCTGCCCCCCCCCCTTGCGAATGACCACACGGCGGCTACCAGATGAACGACCTTTAATCCCGGCCGCTTTGCCTGCCCGGAAGTGGGGGCGGCCGCGGGACGGGCGGGTGGGCGGGCGGCGCGGTCTCCCCCGGTCCGCAGGGCTCCTAGGTGTTCCGCACCACCAGCGACTGCTCCAGCTCCTGCCTGCGCTGCTGGATCTTAGACACAGAGCAGGAAGGAGTGGGTGAGTGCCCGGGAGGCTGTCCCGAGGGGCGCGCGGGCGGCGGACGGAGCCCTCCCCACCTTGCAGTAGAAGTAGCGGCTGACGGCTTCCTGGGACCAGGGCTGGTGGTAGAACTCGGCCCTACGCTCCTCCTCAGGGTTGCCCGCCACGTCGGTCATGACCTGGGAGCGAGCAGTGGGGCGATCACGCGGGCACCCCTCCAACGGCCCCACAGCCTCCTCGCGCCCGGAGCGCCCGGCCCCGGTACCTTGAGGTCCCGGCTCTGGGATCGGAGCAGGTCTTGGATGTAGCCTTTGGGGTCTCTGGAGAAGCTCAGCATGAAGTCCCTCTGGATCTTCAGCTGGTTGATGGACTCGATCGTCTCGTGGATCTACAGGTAGAGACACGCTTTCCGCCTGGTGATGCGGGGAGGGGGCAGCCGGGTGGGCAGGCCTCGGCCCCCCGCCCCTGCCCGTCGGGTGCGGGGGCGGCAGTGCCTGGGCTTGTGTGTGTGTGTGTGTGTGCATGTCCGTCCGTCCGTCCGTCCCTGGTCACTTCCGGGCTGGGGCCCACCTTACTGTCCAGGGCACTGATCTCCTGCTGGTTGGCCGTGGACAGGAGGAAACTGCTCATCTGTCCCTTGAGCGGCTCCTCCACCTCCACGTCGATGTCGTAGCACGCGGTCTTCTTCTGGTCGGACGGGTCCACGCTGTCGGGAAGGCCATCCCGTGGGCTCCAAGCAGAGGCCACTCGGGGCCAGCATGGGCCGGGCGCGCGGAGGCCGGAGGAGGGGCCGGGGCGGGGCGCCAGGGGCCTCACCTGATGACGTGGTTGATGACGATGGGGTCAGGGGGCAGGAGCAGAGCGGTGAGGCGCTGGGGAATCTCGGAAAACTTCAGCCGGGGACAGTCAAAAATCTGCAGCAGGAGGGAGAGATGTGTGCGGGCAAAGAGGCTGGCGCGGTCTCATCTCAGCTGAGCTCAGGGGGGCGGGGGGGGGGGGGCTGGGGCCGTGAGCGACCACCCTGCCCCCCTAGCCGCCCTGGAGAGAGCCCGCGGGGGCGCTGAGCGCAATAAACACCGCGGCCTTCTCTGCTCTGTCCGCTGTTTGTTTTTGGCTACAGCCAGTGACGCCAGCCCTGGCTCTGCGCTCGGGGCTCAACCCCGGGATGTGGGGGGCGCCGGCCCGGTGCTGGGGATCAGGCCGGGTGCTGGGGATCAGGCCGTCTGGGCTCTGCAGCCGCCCCGCGCTGCCGCTGCCGTGTTCCCTGGAAGCTGATTCCTCACCAGCTCAGCTGCGCTAGGATTTTCTCAGCTCACTCACACCTCCGGGGGAAATGGGAATTCCCGACCCAGCGTCCCCAGGGGTGGCGGGGTGGGCGTGGCTGTTGGCACCCCATTAGCACCCCGGTGCAAGCTGCGACTCTGCCTTGAGGGGCGTCACCCCGCGCGGGCACAGTGGTACCTGCTGGAAATACTTGTCCCCGTTGATGTACTCCTTGTCGTGGGAGTCCTGCAGCCGGTTGGTCTTCACGTACTGCCAGAGGGCCTGGACGATGGCCGAGCGGCTCTGCGTGTGCAGCCCCAGCAGCCGGGCCAGGCGGGGGTCCAGTTTGAACTGGGGGGGCTGGGGGGAGGGGGCCGTGAGATCGGGGCGAGGGGGGTGGGGCGGGGGGGCGCGCGCGGCCGCGCACCTGGTAGTCCAGCATGAGCAGCAGCGTGCAGCGCACGCTCAGGTCGCCCGGCCGCTTCACCTGGAAGCCGTCTGTCTCCTGCGTGCTGGGCGTCCGGTGCCACTGCGCGGGGGACAGCGGCATGGGGGCGGGGCCTGCGGCTCCGCGCTGGCCCCGCCCCCCAGTCCCTGCAGTGCCGGCGGGGTGGGGGCTGCTCCGGGCGGCAGAGCCCGGCTCCTACCTCGACCAGGTGGTTGTCCGGGCCATAAAGGTCCTTGTCCAGCTCAATGACGAGACTCTTGAAGAAGGACGAGAACTTCCGCTTCTGCTTGCTGGGCTGTGCGAGAGGGGCGGGGGCCGTGGGGGCGGGGCGAGGGCCGCGGGGGCGGGGCCGCGAGGAGCCCAAAGGTTAGCCCAGGCCTCCGCGCCTAGAGCGGCGCCCCGAGCCCCCGCGTGTCGTCCCCACCCGGACAGCGCGAGGCCGGGGCCAGGACGTACATCATCCAGGAGCTTGCCCTCCACCCGCAGCTCCCAGGAAGCGATGCTGCCGTCCGAGTCCTCTGCGTCCGGCTTCGCAGGGTTGAATGTGTTGGAGATATAAAGCCGTAGCTTCCGCTTTTGCTGTGGGAAACAGGGTGGGCCAGGGCGCGGGCTGTGGGCGGCTCGCGGGCAACACCCCTGCCCCGCCTCGCCCGGTAACGGGACGTCCAGCCCTCCTGCCCCCAAGCCAAGGCACCTTCATGGGCCTCTTGAGCGCCTCCTGGATGTCCACCCGCTTGCGCATGATGGTCTGATCCAGTTTCCTCTCGAATGCCAGGAGGTCCATGTAAGCCTGGGACTCGGGCACCAGCTCCCGGATCTGGGAGGGAGGGCGCGGGCAATCGGTCTGGGCCACCGGCCGGTGCTGGGGCCTCTCCCGGCCACCAGGAGGCTGGCCTGCCTGGCCTCGTCCAGCTTTCCCCTGGTCACCTGCCCAGAGCTTCCCTGATCGGGGCTCCCCGAGACAGAGGGGGAGCTGCTTTCCTGCCCCCACCTTGTCCCCAAGCCCAGTGTCGCCAGGGCTGTCCAGCGGTGCTGCCTCGTCCCCAGCTAGTCCTGGAAGTGACCCTAAGGTGCCGCCATCCTGCAGCCCCTGTGCCCGCGCAGCCGCCACACCAGCCTCTGACTCCCAAGTCCCTATTTGTCCCTCTTTGTCCCAGCCTGTCCATCTCAGGGTGGCCGGAGACCCTCATGGGCGCCCAGTTCCCAGCCCTGGGGGCTCCCCTCCTCTCCACCCCACCCCTCCTCTGGCCTGGGGAGCCCCACTTCTTAATTAGCTTTCTGAAACAAAAACGTGGCAGGGAGTGTTGGGCCGCAGCCGAGGCAGCGGTGGGGGAAGGAGCAGGAGGGGCCGGGGCTGCAGGCCGGACTCACCCTCTGAGGGAGGATTTTGTCAGCCATCTTCCTCCTCTTGGCACTGTACATTTTTTAAAGAAAAAAACAGGTTACCATGGCGACAGATCTGGGAGTAACGAGGCCACCTGCTAAATTATCCCGACATCTCCCCCCGCCGGCTGGGGTCCGCCGCAGCGCTGGCGCGGGGCGCAGCGGGCACCCGGCCGCTCCGTGGCCTGGGAGCCCCCTTGCAGCCCACCCGAGCGGGAGCGGGCGGGGTGCTGCAGTGTCCGAGGAAGGCTGGGGGCGGGAGGGCAGTTCCGAGGCTCAGCTGGGACCCCCGGCCCTTGGAGGCCCGAGGGGGCGGGAGGACGGGACCCCTGCTGCCCCTGAGACGGGGCCCCCGGGCCCCAGGCACGCGGGGGTCTCGAGAGAGCGTGCCCCCGCGGCGCCGGGCGAGTCTGCCCCTGGGAGGGCGATGGGGCTCGGGCTCCCCGTGCGCCCCAGAAGGGCCCCGAGCCCGGCTGCAAGGGCGGTTGCGCAGTGCCCCCTTGCGGTGGCCCCGACCGCTGCCCCCTCCTCGTCCAAAAATTCTTTTTGAATTTTAAGGCCGGGCAGGCGGCTTCCCGCAAAGGTCTCATATGCGGGGCACAGATGACCAATGAGAAACTGTCCGTCTGAGATAAACCAGGGGCGTGTTTACTGTCTAAAGGGACCATTCACGTGGCTAAAGACTTCCTCAGGAGAGTCCGGCCAGTGCAGAGTCCCCGGTGCGCAAAAAAAAAAAAAAAAAAAGAAAGAAAGAAAGAAAGAAAAGAAGAGAAAAAAGAAAAAAAGAAAAGAAAGAGAAGAAAAAGAAGCAGAAAAGCCGGATCGCGCCGGGACGAGCGTGCGCGTCCACCAACTCCGGAGCGAGGGGCAGCAGGGCCCGGGGTGCCAGCGGCCGGCTCGGACCCGCGCGAGGTCTGAGCAGCCCCGGGCGAGACCACCCACCCACGGGGCCAGCCGCCAGGCTCCACCCCCCGCCTGAGATTTGGGTTCAGATTTGGCGCTCCTGGGCGGCCCGGGGGGGAGGGGCGGCCACGCGGGGGGACACGCCCCGCCCCCACCCGGACCAGCATCCCGGGAGCCCGGGGACGGGCGGGGAGGTGGGACGGAGCAGGTGACCGGCCCGGCGGGGCGCGACGGCCGCCGTCCGCGTCCCGACGGTGGGCACACAAAGGGAGCGGCCGGCGCCCCCTCCGCCCCCTCCCCAGGGGGCGCCCCCCGGGCCGCGGCGCCCGCGCGGCCGGCCCCGCCCCGCCCCTCCCGGCCGCCCCCCGCCCCCCACTCACCTGCGGCTCCGCGCGGGGGCGGTGGGCACCGGCTGGCCCTGGCTCGGGGCCTGGCTCTGCCCGGGCGGGGGCGCTGCTCGCTTGCGGGCGGGCTCCATGCCCGCGGGGGCCAGGCCGGGTCGCACGGCGGGGCTGCCCAGGAACGGGGAGCCCGGGGGACCCATGGGCGCCCCCTGGTGGGGCATCCGCGCTCCAGACGGCATCCCGGGGCGCTGCGGGCGGGGGCGGCACAGACAGGCGCCGCGGGTCAGAGCCCGGCCGCGCGCGCCTCCGCGCCCCGCGAGCCGCCCCCGCCCCCGGCCCCGCGACCCCCGAGGCGGCGGGCGCGAGCGAGGGGCGGCGGGCGCGCGGGCGGGCGGGGCCGGGGCGCGGGATCGGCGCGGCGGCGGCGGCGGCGGCGGCGGGGGCCGGGCGGCCGCGGCGGGACGCGAACTGAGGCCGGCGCGCGGCGGCGGCGGGGCGGCGGGGCGGCGGCGCCGGGCGCTCTCGGGGGGCCTCGCCACCGAGCCCGAGGACGGGCGCCCGCCCGCCCCCCGCAGGCCGCCGGGGCGCGGCCCCCACCTCCCCGCAATCCCCACTTGACAGATGAGACCACTGGGGCTCAAGGAGAAATGCGACACGGCCAAGGTCACGCGGCTCCCCCGCCTTCCGGAGCCCCGCGCGCAGTTTGGGAGGGACCCCGGCTTTGTTTCTCGAGGCTCCATCTCGCACCCCCTTCCCCAGGTCCCAGGCCGCGTATGGGGAGTCCGGTCTTGCTGGGGCCCACCCGCATCTCCGCTCCCGGGTCTGGGGACCAGGGGGGGCGCTCTGGACCCTTGGGACCCCCACTTCTGTCCTGGTTCCGAATGGCCACACCCAGGGGCTTCTATAGACGTGGCACACCCATGGCCTGCGCCCAAGGTGAAGGGGGGTGGGAGGCAACCTGGACAGCGAGGTCACACCCCCTGCAGCCCCTCCCCCACGGAGCTGGGCTGGAGGAGGCCAGGGGACGCCTCTCCTCTGCCTTCCGGCCGCCTGCGATGGTGCCACCTACACCCCTCCACTTCCACCAGGTGCGAGGGGGCCATGGACTGTGCTGGGGCTCTGAAGACCCCATTTTGCCCAAGTCCCAGGGTTCTGCGGAGTGCAGGGTGGAGGGTGGAGGGGGCGTGGGGGCAGGCAGCAGGAGGGAGTTGAGGGGGCAGACCAGAGTGCCCATGGCCCGTGCACCCTGTGCAGTGCTCCCAGCACGGCGGCTGCCCCTGCCGGCTCCCTCTGCCCTTCTGCGCTCCCCCTGCACGCTGGCCTGACCCCTCCGGCCAGCTGTCCCTGCCCGTCCCTCCCCGGCCTGTGTGCCAGTGGGGCCGCTCCCACCCCAGCTGAGCCTGTCACTCAGACCTCCTGGGTTAGCCGCCCTGGAGGCCAGGCCCGGCCGTTCCCCAGCAGCACCAGCACCGGGGCGGGTGGTGGGAGAGGAGCCTGGAGCCGCCCCCGAACCTGGGGACCAAGTTGGCCAATGAAAACTCGTGTATGGCCTCGCTGGCTCTTCATGGGACCCCTTTAAACAGCAAGCATGGCACCCCTGGGTGGTTACCCCCCGGATGCCTGGGGTGGGGGGGCAGCTGGCTGGGGCAGCCCCTCGTCCATTTATGGAGCACAGGGGGGTCCCACCAGGCCCCACCACCGGTCACTGGGAGTCAGGAACCCTGGGCCTCGGAGTGTCTCTGGTGGGGTCACCACCCAATCTGGCCATCATGAGCCTACTGCTTCCTCTGCACCCGCCCCCACCTCCCAGCCTCCCCCCCACACCTGCCATCTGCAAAGGTGGCCCCCGCGGCCCGCGTGTCTGTGCGCCGCCCCTCCCCGCCTCCTTTCACACCTTTGAGGCGTTCAGGACACCAGCTTCCGGTGGCCGCCTCGCCCCCAGGGAGCCCTGGGCTCCGTTAACTCGGCTGTGTCCCTGGAGAGGGTCTCTCTGCCCCCCCTCTGCCGTGGGGGGTCACCTGCGCCTCACCCCGCGGCAGCCAGGCACCCTCCGAGGATGAACCGGACAGCTCAAGTCCGGCCCCCGCCCCCGCCCCCGCCCCGGCCGGGGGCCACACCTGGGCCCACCGGGGGAAGAAGGAAGGCAGCACCGCGACAGCGAGGGGACCCCCCAGTCCCCAAGTCCCACCCCCCGCCCCTGACGGGCGCCCCTGCCGCCGCCTCCCGTCCCCGCGGCCGCTGACGACGTGGCCGGGTGCCAGGGCGCCGGCTCGGCCCCGCGGCTGGGGGGGCGGGAGGCGGCGCCCCCCGCTCGGGGCGCGGGCGAGCGGGAGCCCCCTCCCGACCCTCCCTCCATTCAGCCCGCGCCAGCTCGCCCGCCCGCCCCCGCTAACTTTCCCCCACTCACCACCCCATGGACCAGAAACTCAAAAAGTTTGCTTTTCGTGGCTTTGCGCGCCCCTCCGGCAACTTCGTCCGCGGCCATCGGGGTGGGCTCGGCGGCTCGGCTCACTCTCTCTCTCTCTCCGTCTTTCTTTCCCTTTTCTGCCTTTTTTTTCCCTCCAACTCTCCCCTCTGAGTCCTGCTGGGCTCTCTCACACTTCTACTCGAGCGGAGTGGGGAGGGGGCCCCTTCAGGGCTGCCCTGACGGCCCACGGCCCACGCCGCCGCCGCCCGCCCGCCGCCGCGGCTGCCGCATTCCTGCGCTGATAACCCGAAATAGTCGCGGCCCGGGGTCCGCCTGCGCCCGCTCGCGGGGCCGCCGGCGCCGGCCGCTCCCGGGCCAGATAAGCCGCCGGCCGGGCCTGCGGGGCGCGGGGCGCGGGGGCCGCGGGGGGCGCGCGGGGGGCGGGGGGGCGCGCGGGGGGCGGGGGGCGCGCCGGCCGGCCGCCCCGGCTCCGCCGCCGCCGCCGAGAGTTGGCCGGGCGGGCGGGCGGGCGAGGGAATCCGGCGGCAGGGCCGGGCCCGGAACAGGCCGTCCCGACGCCCCCCTTCCCCCGCCCCCGCCCCCCGAGCTGCATTTCTGAGGGCCTGTCCCCAGAGACCCGGCCGGCCAAGTAGGGAAGCATTGGCGGCGAGGGAGGAATCCGGGGGGAGCCGCGGGAGGGCCTTCCTCCCGCACCCCACGGCGGCCGGCGGGGGTGGGTGGGTGGGTGTGCCCAGGAGGCGGGTCCCCTGCCAGCCCGGAGGTGTGTGCGTGTGTGCGTGTGTGTGTCCCCGCGCGCCCGGCGGGTGCGGGCACGCAGCGATGCCCGCGCCGCGAGCCGGGCTGGCCGGGGGGCTGGACGCGGCCTGTGCGTCTTCCAGCTCGTGTGAGTCTATTTCTGGGTCTGTGAGTCTTTGTTTGTTTCCGTGTGAGAAAGTGAGAGGCCAAGAGCACGGCTTGGGAAAGCGGGAATGTGGACGGGCTCCCAGGAACAGGAAGAGGGCTGGGGGCCACAGCCCGTGAGGGGGCGAGGCGGCTGCAGGGCCTGCTGGCCGGCCAGGGGGTGCAGGACCCCAGGGCTGGGGGCGGGTGCTCCTGGGGGCCAGTCCTGAGGCCTCCTCCTGGAGGGAGAGCTGGAGGCCGTGGGGACGGGGACACAGCCGGAGGCCGGGTGGGGGTAGGGGCGCTGGCTGGAAGACCACGTGGCATCGCCGAGGGTCCTCCCCGCCTTCAGGGGAGGATGGAGACCCCCGGAGGCTTGTCCCCTCGCCTGGCTCCCCCGCGTCCTGGCTGCGCGCCCCATCCCTGGTCATTGGGTGCCTCTGTGGGGACCAGAGAGGCCCAGGACTCTGCTCTCTGCGCCTCAGCGGGAACCCAGGGGCCCCTCCTGCCAGTCCCCGCCAGACTGTGCCCTTGCAGGCTGGGGCTGGGCGTGGGGCTGAGCCTGAGTCCCCGCCTGCTCATCGCCTCCCCTGCGGCCGCTCCTCTCTGGCCTGGGCTGGCTCCACTGCCCATGCCACGGACACTCATCCTTTCCAGTCAGCGTGGGCCCCCTCTTCCAGGAAGCCTCCCGGTGGTTCCACTTCTGTGCCTGGGCTGTCTCTCTGCCCGCTTGCCCGTGCCATGAGCCCACACTGGGAGGGCCAGTGTGCCCTGCACCTCGTGTGTGTCTGGGTGCTTTTCCGGGCCTTTGGCTGCCTCTGTCCCTCCATGCCTGTGTGCAGGGTCTGGACAGGGCCCCGGGCCGCCGACCCTTGCACCCGCCTCCGCAGGTTTGTGCCTGAGGCTGCTGCGGGTGCCCAGGCCCCTTCCCGGCGCTGGGAGCTTCTGGCAGGGCCACGTGGCCATTCCCCGGACTGGGCTCGGGGAGAGGCCGCTGGAGGAGCCCAGATTTGAAACTGCTGGGAAGGCCTTTGGGGGAAGCCGGCCGGGAGGCTGAGGGAGGGGCCTGCGGGGGTGCGGATGGCCAGCAGCTTCCTGGGGCTGGGCCCGCGGGTGAGAGGCTGCCGAGGTGGACAGGGAGGTGCCCGGGCGGCTGGTCACTCTCACTCACGCCCACAGACGCCCCCTCCCCTCCGCCAGCGGGGCACCGGGCCCTCCCCGCTGCAGCCACCTTTGGGGGCGGCACCCTGGGCACAGACAGGCATGATGGCTTGGCACCTGGCTTGGCACCGCGGCAGCTCCACGTCCCGGCCGCCGGGCCCCCGCCCGCGCGCGCGCGCACACACACACACACACACACACACACACACACACACACACACACACACACACACACGTCTGCGGGCGGCACGAGAGCAGCGCGACCCAGGGGTGAGGCGCGCCGGGCCTCCGCACCCGGGCAGAACTCAAAGACCCCGGCCCCCCGCCCCGCACCCCGTGGCTCGGCCGTGCCACGCGCCCGCCAGGCGCCCCCGGGGAAGCCCCGAGTCTCCCGGGCCGCCCGGCGCCGGCCGTGCGCGCCACCCGGCCGGGGAGCGGCCCGGAGCCGGAGTCCCCCCTGCCGTCCCCCCATCTCTCCTTCCCTCGCCGAGGCACCACCGGCACCGAATGGCAAAGCGCCGCTCCCCGCGCGGGGAGAGATGCGCCGCGGCCGGCGGGACGGCGCGGCCCCCGCCCCCCTCGGCGCCCCGGCCGGCCCCGCCCGGCCCGCGCCCGCCCCCCGCGCCCTCCCGCCCGGCCCGGGGCCGCGGCGGCCGTGGCGGGCGGGCCCGGCCGGGCATGCGCACTGCGCCGCCGCCGCTGAAGGTCAGCGCGGGGCCTACTGCGGGAGCGGCGGGCGGAGGGGCCGGCGCGGTGGACGCGCTTAACCCCTTCCCCGCCGCCCCGGGGTCCCTCTGCGGGGACCCCGCGCCAGGGAGGGGCGAGGCGGGGGGAGCCGGGCCGAGGGAGGCCGCCGCGAGCCGGAGGGGGCCGGGAAGGGGCGAGGGAGGCAGGCCGGAGGAACAAAGGAAAGCGGGCTGCGGGGGGGGGGGGGGGACGCGCCCCCAGCCCGTCCGTACAGCGCTGCTGGAGGACCGGGCCGGCTCCCGCGTGGGGGGGAGTGGGGCGCAGGCCGAGGGAGGGGGGGGGAGGGAGACAGAGACAGACAGATACGGAGAGAGGGAGGAGGAGCAGCCCAGCCCAGCCCAGGCCCCCTCGGGCGGCTCTGATTCATCCCTACACCCCGCTGCCTCCTGTGCCCTTGGGCGCTGCCCCCTGGGTATGACGGGTCCAGGGGCGCTTCGGTGCTGCCTGCCTGCCTGGCTGCTGTCCCAGCCCTCAGGGACCCAGGGGAGACCTTGGGGCCAGGTGCGCCCCAAAGCTGGGGAGGGGAGTCTGCCGTTTAGCCCCCACCCCCTTACTGCGGGACTAAAGACACTGGTTCCTGCTCTGCCTGTCTGGGCGGGCGGCGACCCCGGGACCCCCTCTCCCCCGGCCACGGGGACAGGAACCCACACTAGGATAGAAAGAAGCAAAACTCAAAGCAGAAGTAGGTCACCAGCAGGTGACCTTGGGGGACTTGGTTTGTCTGAGGGGGGTCTCTGTCTGAAATCCAGGGGTCCAGAGGGAGACAGCCATGGGCGCGCAGGGACATGGGGACACAAAGGCAGAGACTGGGACACAAGGACACAGGGACATGGGGACACAGGGACACGGGCACACAAAGGCAGATACTGGGACACGGGGACATAGGGACACGGGGACACAGGGACACGGGCACACAAAGGCAGAGACTGGGACATGGGGACATAGGGACACGGGGACACAGGGACATAGGTGCATAGGGACCTGGGGACCCAGGGGCACAGAGATGCAGGGCCGTGGGCCATGGGGACACAGGGATACGGGGGCCCGGGGACATGGCCGCTGAGGGAGGGGTGGCCGAGGTCCCTCTCACCCCGGGGCCGCCTGGACAGAGTCCCGGGGTGTGGGGGCTGCTCAGGGCCTGGAGGCTCCCGCACCCCCTCGCTGCTGGCTGGAGCTGAGTGCGGGCCGGGGGATGGGCGGCCAAGGGCGCGGGGCGGCCCGGCCCGGGGCAGGCACGGCGCCAAGGGTCCCGGGCACAGTCTGGCACCGCCAGGTGAGGCCCCACGGAAGGAAACAAGCAGGACAGCAGCAGCCGGGCCTCTCCTCCGAGCGGCTCCGCGCTGGGCCGGCACATGCTCCCCGCGCCCCCCCCCCCCGCCCTGGCTGCAGACGCCCACCCGGGCCCGATCCTGTGGTGCCCGAGCCTCGTGTCCCGCCTTTGGGCCCTGCATGCCCCGGGGCGGGGGGCTGGGGACCCTCGTGTTGGTGGCACCTCCTGAACCCTGTGGCTCCCTCTGGGTGCCGTGTCCTGCTCTGCTCGCCCTGCTGTGTGGCCTGCAATGGGGACCTCCAAGCTACTCTGACCTTTGACCCTCAGGGATTCGGGTGGGGTGAAGGGGGAGTCTCCCTCCTCCCCTGCCTTCCCTGCCGGCGGCCAGCCCTGCCCCTGCACCCCACTTCCTTTCCCCTCTCCCACCTCGCCCCAAGGTCAAAACTCCTGGTGGGGACGGAAGTGATAGCGCAGTGGGGAGGGCGTTTACCTTGTGTGCGGCCCACCTGGGTTCGACTCCTGAGCACCGCCGGGAGTGATTCCTGAGTGCAGAGCCAGGAGTAGCCCCTGAGCACCATCGGGTATGGGCCCCCAAATAATAACCCTCCTGGTGGCCTCGCCCCCATCCAAGAAGCTTCTGTGGTCACCCAGTGCCCTCTGGGCTTTGGGGTCAGTGAGTTGAGTGGCAGTGCAATTCCTCTGCGTTTCCCCGGAGCACTTTAGGGGGAGCAGGCCCAAAGGTGGTGACAGGATGGTGAAGTGAAATGTGCAGGGAGCAGGGAGGGATATCCCAGCCCACCCCTAGGGAAGGTTCTACCCCTGCTGGCAACTGAGGGGACCCACCTCAGCCCTCCCCACATCCTTACCTGTCACATGCAGTCCCCATGCCCCTTATCTTCACAAGGACCTTCCCCTGCCCCAGCTGTCCCTTCCCCCAGAAAGCTCCAGATCCCCTCACGGCCCTGGTCCCCTCACGGCCCTGGTCCCCTCAGGGCCCTGGTCCCCTCACGACCCTCGTCCCCTCAGCACCCTCAGCTCTCTGTCCCCCAGCGCCAGGCCCACACTCCAGAAGGCGCTTCTGCTGTTTGGGTCCTCCCAGCCCTGGCCTTGGCCCCGGGGCCATGCTCAGAGGCTGGACTCTGCACGTGCGGCCACTTCTGGGACCCCCCCCTCCTCCCCAGGCCCCAGGGGTGCTGACTCCGGCCCCCGGTGCAGCTGGACCCTCCTTGCCCCTCGCTCCGTCCATCCCGGCCTCACACAGGGAAGCTGCCAGCCGCTGGCCGGGCACTCCCTCCTTCCTTTCCTGTTCTTATTTATTTGTCTTGGGGCCGCCCCGGTGGTGCACAGGGATCACTCCTGGCAGGACCCGAGGGACCACTCGTGGTGCCCGGGATCGAACCGGGTCTGCCGCGGCAAGGCAGGTGCCCGCCCGCAGTGCCGCCTCTGCGGCCTGGCTTTCCCTCCAGCGCGCGCTGCCCGTCCCTCTGGGGGTGTCTCAGACCCCTCGGTCCTCTTCCTGGGGGTGCTCAGGCACCCGGTCTCGCAGCTGGACGTGCCCCCCGCGTCTGGACAGGGCCCGTGCCCACTCCAGGCTGGCCGTGCGCCACGCCGCGTGTCCTCCTACACGCACGGACTGTGGGTTCACAGCACCCCCGGGCCTCACCCCGTGCTCGACCATCCACCCGCCCCGCCCGCCGTCCCGGGCGCCAGGCGCACAGCCCGGGTGGCTCTGGACGCGTTGGTCACTCACCGCCAACACCACAGCTGGCGCCAACTCCCCGGGGCTTCAGATGTGGAATCCACCCCTTTCCGTGGCCGGCCTGCTCGCACACTGCCCCCCTCGAACGCGGGCTCAGGCCTGCCCACTCTCTGTCGACAACCTGCCGACCCCCTGCTGGTTCCCAGGAAGGAGCAAAGTTCCTGTGGGTCCTAGGAATCCCCACCGCACTCTTGGCCCACGCAGCCTCCGGCCTCCGAGTGCTCTCCGGGTAAAAACTCGGGCTGCCCGGCCCTGCCCTCGCCGCCCTGCAGTCTGTCCCGGCCACACCGCCCTTCCCCTCCCTGCAGCCCCTGGTCCAGCACTGGCCCTTCCACCAGCTGCACGTCCATCCCACCCACTTACCCTCTCAACTTTCTTTTTTCTGCTGCTTATTTTGGTTGAGCGATAGCACAACGGGTCGGGCGTCTGCCTTGCACGCAGCTGACCCCAGTTCGATTCCTCCACCCGGCAAGCTACCGAGAGTATCCCGCCAGCACAGCAGAGCCTGGAAAGCTACCCGTGGCATATTCGATATGCCAAAAACAGTAACAACAAGTCTCACAATGGAGACGTTACTGGTGCCCGCTCGAGCAAATTGAACAACTGGACGATAGTGCGACAGTGCTATTTGGTTCTCTAGGGGAGGGAGAGCAGGCAGCTATGTGCTGTTTTCACTGTGTCTGCATGAGCCCTGGTCGCTTTTAACCTCCTTCCTCCCTTCAGAACGTCAAGTTAGCCTGGAGGCCAGCGACAGTCCAGCGGGCAGGCGCTTGCCTTGAATGCAGCCGACCCCAGCTTGATTCCCCGCACCACAGAGAGGCCCCGAGTCCACCAGGAGTGATCCCTGAGCACCACCGGGTATGGCCCCACCCACCGAACAAAGAAAGTCCCCTAAAGGCAGGGAGTGTTCTATTATTTGTCGGCAAATCCTGACTCTGGGTCCCGGGAGAACCCCTCACTGGGGAGACTGGAGCTCAGACTCCCCACGCGCCTGCCGGTGTGTGGCTGCTCTCAGCTCAAGCCCCCTGTGCAAGGGCAGTCCCTGGACCCCTGGACCCCGGCACCAATGTCACTGTGACCTCAGAAGGGGGCGGGACTGCAAATTGGGAGATGTCTCCCCACCGCAGTGCCCGGGTGCTCGCCATGCCCATCCCTGCATCCCGGGGGTCCCTTGGGGCCAGCCTTCCTGCTGGCGTAGTCACACAGGCGCACACACATGTGCACATACACACACATGCAAGTGCGTGCACCTCTCTCTCCTTCCCTGGCCTCACATGTGTACAGTGTCTCTCTACAGAGACCCAGCCCGAGCCCCCACACTGGTGGGCTGCACAGCACCTGCCTTTCTGGGGGTCACACCTGCTGCGGAGTGCGGGTGTCACGTCCCGTGGTGCCAGCAGCGCTCGAGGGACCGAACCTGCCGTCCAAGCCCCGTGCTCCAGCCGCTCTCGCCACCCCCCTGGTTCCCAAATGCCGCCTTTTAAAGAAGGAAGCCAGTGGGGCACAGCAGGGAGGGCGCTTGCCTGGCACGAGGCTGATCGGGTTCAACGCCGGCATCCCATGAGCACCACCAGGAGTGGTTCCTGAACTCAGAGCCAGGAGTAACCCCCGAGCATCAGTCACCAGGTGTGCCCCCCGACAAATAAATAATAAACTGAGTCACAACATAGAGAAAATCAAGACTGCAGACATCTGCGCATTCAAGGTGAATTCCGCTCGGTTGTCAAACTCACAGAGGAGGGTGAAGGCCCAGCCTTGCCTGCTGCGTCCCAGACGGCCCCTGGGAACACAGGCCCCTGGAGTGATCCCTGAGCACTGCCGGGTGAGGCCGTCCAGGAGGAAGTAAAATACACCTCAAGGTAAGGCGCCTGCCTCGATGGCTCGGTGGTGGCCAATCCTGTCCGTCCCTGGCACTGCACGTGGAGCCCTGCCAGTCCCGAGCACAGAGCCTGAGCACCTGTGGGTGTGGCCCTGTCTCCCCCCCAGAAAAATGAAGCACACCCCCAAGCCCAGGGAACACAGGTTCTAGGAAACACCAGGGAAGACCCCCGAGACTCCTGCTCCTCGTGCCGGCCCCCCCGGCATGTGTCTCTAGGAACTGGCTGGTCGCTGGCTGCGGGCAGTGGGTGCTCAGGGCCTCTGGGCGGCAGCCAGGGGTCTGGAGAACCCGAGGGTCTAAGCTGGCATCAGAGGGAGGAGCCAGGATCTGAGCAACACGCAGGGCGCTGGCTCGGGCCAGCAGAGCCGTGGGTGGGGCGGGGGCGGGGGGCAGCAGCTCAGCCCAGGGTTTCCCGCCTGCGGGGGCCGTGCCCTCGGGGCCTGGGTCTGCTTGGCCGACCACTGCTGGGTCCCCCACCCCTAGTGAAGGGGGCTACCGCCCAGCTTTATCAAGCAGCCCTCTGCAGCCCCTCAGCCTGCGCCCACCTGTGTCCCGGCTTCCAGACCAGAGAGGGGGACCCAGGCTGTGCATCTCACACCCCCTCCGGCCCACTGGCCCCGCTGCTGGGTGACGGACACGAGCTTGGTCAGCTTCTGGACACGTTGCCTCAGGGCCCTGCTGCCCCTTAGGGTCCGGGCGTGCCTGGTGCCATGCCTGGCTTAGGAGGGAACTTTTATTCCCTTGTGTGTGTGTGTTTGTGTGTGCATGTGTGTCTGTGTGCGCGCGCGCATGCACACCCGCTTTGGGGCCACACCTGGTGGTGCTCAGGGCTTATTCCGGGCTCTGTGCTTAGGGATTGTGCCTGATGGTGTTTGGGAGTATAGAGGGTGCTGGGAATCGAACCTGGTCAGCTGTGTGCAAGGCAAGTGTCTCCGCCAGCCCAGGTCTCTGGTCCCCCCACATCCATCCTCCCAGCCCCCACCCACTCCAGCGTCACAGACGACCACAGCTGCAGACACTGGGAAGGTGTCCAGGCCTGAGTCCAGCAGCCCGGGGGTCCATCAGCTTGGCCACCAGTGGCCACTACCTTGGTTTTTTTTTTTTTTTGCTTTTTGGGTCACACCCGGCGATGCTCAGGGGTTACTCCTGGCTTTGCACTCAGGAATTACTCCTGGCGGTGCTTGGGGGACCATATGGGATGCCGGGGATCGAACCCGGGTCGGCCGCATGCAAGGCAAATGCCCTACCCACTGTGCTATCGCTCCTGGCCACGACCTTGGACCTGTTCCTTGCCCTGCCCGAGCCCTGTGGCGGAGTCCCGGAGCCCTGCGGCCCTCGGGCGGAGGAGGTGGGTGGCAGCAGGGTCACGTGTGTGCAGGTGCAGTTACCTGTGATGCTGTGGGCCCGAGGGGCGTCTGGGTTCAGCCCAACCCAGTGCTCCCCAGGGCCAGGAGCCTACGGTGGGAAGGGGGCGGGGTGCAGGTAGGGAAGTCCTGAGCTGGCGGGGAGCCCATGCTCGCACCCGGGGCACCCCCTCGCGTCTCAGCCAGGCCCCGGGAGGGGGGGCGGGGACCCCGGACAGGGCTGCGGAGCCTGGTGGCTCCCCGGGACGGAGCCGCTAAGGGAATGGCCGGGTTCCGGGGACAATTCGCCCCCGAGCCGGGCTCAGCTGCCCTCCCTGGCGTGGCTCTGCTCCCCCCACCCAGCTGCCCACCCTGCTCCGTCCTCACGGGCCCCCACAGGGGTCCTGGCTGCTGCCACCCTCACACGAGGCTTGGGCTCGACTCGGCCGACAGCGTCCCCAGGAGAAAGGCGGCTTGGGAGGAGGCAGCTCTCCGGCTTGTGGTTTGGCGTCTGGGCCGCACTCGGCAGTTGCTCAGGGCGGCTCCTGGCGGGATCCGGGGACCCGGCGGGCCGGCCTCGTGCAGACAGCACCTGCTGTCCGGTCCTTCCTGCTCTGACTGTTTTCTTTTTCTTTGGCCACACCCAGCAGTGCTCAGGAGCCCACATCAGGCAGTGCTCAGGAGCCCACAGCAGGCAGTGCTCAGGAGCCCACGGCAGGCAGTGCTCAGGAGCCCACAGCAGGCAGTGCTCAGGAGCCCACGGCAGGCAGTGCTCACTCTCGACTGTTCAAGGGACCACCGCAGGGCTGGGACTCGAACCAGGACTGGCAGTGTGCAAGGCGCGGAAGGCCCCGTGCCGAGCCTCGGCGCTACCTCTGGCCCAGGAAAGAAAAAGGGAGCCCTGGGCCCTTGGCCGGGCTGGTGCCGAGGGTGGCGACACGGGCAGGCCGAGAGACACAGCAGCTCCGGAGCCTCCCGCCCCCACCCGGCGGGGCCCGTTCCCGGGCGGCCTGTCCTCTTGCCGCCCGCCTTGGAGGGGGCCGGGTGCGGGCCCGCCTGCCTGCCAGCCGCAGTCTCCTCTGCAGAGTGGGTCCACGGCCCTCAGTGCTCCCACGCCCCGAGCGGGAAGGACAGGCCGGGGTGGCCGTTCTCTGCGCCTCCGGGGACCCCACTGGTCTCCTCAGCCCAGACGTGGGGGGGCGCTGCCACCTGGACTCGAGAACAGACCCCTGTGCGGAGTCCTGCTCCGGGGCTTGGGTTCGAGCCAGAGAGCGTTCCTGCACTCGCAGCCTCCGTCTGTTGCAGCTGTGTGTGGTTCCTGGACCCAGGAAGCGTGGCCCCGGCTCCCCACCCAGCCGGCAGTGAATGTTCTGGAAAGGCGAGGCCCGGGGCTCAGCCTCTGACGGACCGGCCTCGAGGAGCGGGGCCTGAACCCGCCGATTCAGGCCGGGAACTGAGGCTCAGGCCGCTCCTCCCCCGCAGAATAGCCAGCATTTGGGGCGGGGCCACCTGAGGGTTCGGATGGGCCTCCAAACTCACACCTGCCTCTTCCAGGCCTGTTTGGGGCCGCACCCAGCAGAGCTCAGGGCTGACTCCTGGCTCTGTGCTCAGGGATCACTGGAGCTCTTCTCCGAAGCGCCGCAGCCTATAGGACAATTCCGCGAGCCTGGTTTGATCTGGATCTTCAGCACCGTGGGAAGGGCAGGGCCGGTTACTCCGACACCCCTTTAGAAAGCGAGAAACAGGGGCCAGAGCCGTAGCAGAGTGGGGAGGGGGTTGGCCTCGCATGTGGCGGACTTGGGTTCAGTACCCCAGTACCCCATAGGGTCCCTGCCAGCAGCGATCCCTGAGCACAGAGTCAGGAACGAGTCCTGAGCATCGCTAGGCGTGATCCCCAAGCAGCCAGAGAAGAGAAACAGAGGTCTGGCTCCCGGCCCCACCTGTGGCCCCCGAGCACAGAGCCAGGAGTCAGCTCCGAGCACCACCGGGTGTGGCCAGCACAGGGCGTGGCTGAGGGGCTCAGGGTACCACGTGGGGTGCCAGGGGTCAGCCCAGGTGGGCCACGCGCACGGCAAGCCTCCTACCCACTGTGTTATTGCTATACGTTAAAAAACCTTTTTTTAAAACTCGGGTTCTTCTGAAAGGTAAGAGGGGAGCGGAGGGCGTTAGAGCGGGCAGGGGCGCCTGAGGGAACGCCCCGCGCTGCTTCCTGCCCGTGGGCCGGGGGGCTGAGAGACTGCAGGCGCCCCACGCGCCCCAGGACCCCAGGGCCTGTCCCTCTCCCGGCCCCCGCGCCCGGCCCGGGCGGCTGCCCTCCGCAGGGCACCCTGGAAGATGTCAGAGCTGCCTGTGGGCCAGCGGGGACACGCCAGGGTACCGGGCACGGGGCGGCCACGCAGGACACGTGCCCCTCGGCCGACCGGCTTCTCGGAACCTGGGCACCAAGCGTCCTGCAGGGGGGCAGCGGAGCGAGGCCCAGCCTGGGCGTGGAAGGGACCCGCTGGCCCGCGCCAAGCCTCCCCTGCCGCCCGCCACTTCGTGCAGGCCCCGTCTCTGAGGGGCTCTGCAGGGCCGGACCTAGACCCGGGGGGGGCCGGGGCGGAGCCAGAGCACAGTGGGGAGCACCCTTGCCTTGCTTGCCGCTGACCCGGGTTCGATCTCCGGAACCCCATGGGGTCCCCGGAGTCATCAGATGCATTCCTGAGCACAGAGCCAGGAGTCAGCCCTGAGCATCTCTGGGTATGGCCCCAAACAAACAAACAAAACAAAAACAACCGAACAAACAAACAGCCTGGGGACGCCACAGGCTCAAGCCTAGCCCCGAGGCCGGGGGCTGAGCTGCGTCAGGAGGGACCCCACGGTCGGAAACCTCCCCAGGCCCACGGGGGTCCCCTCAGGGGACACGCTGGGAGAGCAGCGAGGTGTGCAGAGGGGGGCCGCCCTCGCTGGGGAGACCCCTGAAGCGTGTTCTAAGGCGGGAGGTAGAGGGGCTGGGGGCGCCTCTGCTCCCGTCCCTGAGGGTGGGTCTGGCCAGCCCCTCTCCTGCAGGGGGAGGGGGGAGGGGGTCCACTTTCCCCTGGGGGTGACTGTCTCCCCGACCCCAGCCAGGTGGAGGAAGGGAGGCCTCTCCGCTGGCCTGTTCCTAGCCCCGTGCCCGCCTCGGGCAGCCCTCTCGGGGTGCTGGGGCTGCTGGGGGCTGGCACAGGGCCGTTTGCTGGGCCGCAGCCCGGCGGGGAGAGAAGCCGTGCTTGTCCTGCATCCTCGGGGGGTCTGGGGTCCCCCCATTCCTGATCTCCCAGGTCCTCGGCAGTGCTGGGCACCCCGCGGCTCCTCCCAGTGACGCCTGGCCCTGGGAGCAAGTCCAAGGGTCCTGGGGTCGGGCCAGGTGGCGGGGAGCAAACTGGCCCCTGCAGGGACCGTGAGCGGCCCCACATCCCGGGCCCCTTCACGCCCACCGAAGCCGCTGGAAGGGAGGGCTGGACCTCGCCTGGCACCGCACAGGCCAATCCTGGCCGCGCTCAGGGTCACCCCCGGTGATGCTTGGGGGCCTCCGGGGAGCGAGGGGCGGACCCCACTGGCTATGTGCGAGGCGAGGGTCTCTCCCGTCCGGCATTTCCACCTAGTCAGCCTCCACGGGGACACAGCAGGCCCCGGGTGCTGGCGGGCACTTCGGGTGACCGAGGGCGTCTCTGGGTCTGGCCGAGGGCCAGCAGGACGGTCTCGGGCCCCTGTCCCCCTTCCGTGCCACACAGGAGACACCGGGCCCCCCGGGGCACACGCCCTCGTGGCTTGATTTCCGTCCACCCGCAGAGGGGGCACGTGCGCTCGGGCCTGGGGGCCCAGGTGCGGTGACATCACCAGGTTTGAGACCCCAAGAAACGGCGAAGGGAGCGACAGGACAGCGGGGTGGGCGTTTGCCAGGCTCCATGCCGGCATCCCACAGGGCCCCCGAGCACGGCCAGGAGTGACTCCTGAGCACAGAGCCGGGAGGGAGCCCTGAGCATCGCCGGGCGTGGCCCAGACCCAAACCAAACAACACAACAACCCAAAGAGGTGACAGCTGAGGCCCACGCAGACCCCCCAGCACGGGGCAGTGGGGGACATGGCTGTGACCCCCAAAAGGTCTCTCCCTGGGTGCCCACCCAAAGCCTGCAGAGCCCTGGGGGGCTCGGGGGACTCAGGATCCAGCCCCCAGCCCGGGGTGTCCACTCGGCCTGGGTGTCTGTGGGACAGCCTCCTCGGGGACACCCGCTGGTGACCGTCCTGTCGGGCCACAGGCTCCCCTGCCTCACAGGGGCGGGCCTGGAGGCTGGTGGGCTGCGGCCTTCGTGTGACAGACAGCACGTCCCCCCCCCCCCGCCTGGGCCAACACGGCCTGCTCCTTGGGGTGTGCCTGCTCCCAGGGTGCCTCGGGGGCCCCAGCGCAGGGTTCCGGGGCGACCTGAGGGGGTACCTGCTGTCCCCAGAGCACAGACACTCAGGTGATGTGCCCCCCCAGGGCCCCCACTTCAGGAGGCCTGAGCACCGCGCACCCAACAGCCACGACTCCCGAGGACTTGCCAGGCAGGGAACCAGCCCTGGTGCCGCCCAGAGCCCCCGTGTCCCCCCCTCCGAGCCCCTCCATCCTCAGACCCCCCAGAGCCGGGGGCCTCGCCTGCAGCCGCACGGGAGAACACTACCTTGGGGCTCAGGCACCCCAGTTTGCTCTCCCTGCGGTGGGGCCCCCCTTTGGAAAGGCCCCTCCCCCCTCTCCCCGCCCCTCGGGCCTCAGCCCTGCAAGCCGCCCCCCTCCCCTTTCTTTCTTCCTCCCCTTCACTCCCGGCTCTGCCCAGGGACCACTCCTGGCCCTGGGGCTCAGGGCACTGCGCCAGGGCTGGGGCCGGGGGGACGAGCGCCTTCCCTGGATTAGCTCTGCACCCCCAGACCCGTCTTTGACACACACAGTTTGTTTTGGGGGCCACACGGCAGTGCTCAGGGCTACTCCCGACTCTGTGCTCGGGGCTCACTTCCGGCAGGGAGACCCTCTGGGGTGCTAGGGACGGAGCCTGGTCGCCTTGCTGGACTCCGGCAAGAGCCCTCCTCACTGTCCTGCCTCTCCGGGGCGGGCCTCAGCCTGACCGCCCCCCCCCCCCCCAGGTTGTGGGTCCCGCCACCGAGGGGCCACGAGCCCAGAAGCCCCTTCCCTCCGCAGAGCGAGTGGGGCAGGAGGTCAGGCCCCACCACGCCCAGTGCTCTCGGGCCCCAGGAGGGCACCCCTGGGTTCAGGCCTGCAGGCTGGGGCGGGGGGCGAGGGCTGGCTCTCAGAGCCAGGCTGCGCGGGTGCGGCGTCTGGACGGGGGCGCCGGGGGCTGCCGTGCCCAGGCAGGGGAGGTGAGGGGCCCCTCAGCGGGGAGGGGTCAGCGCTTACCTGTACCGCGGCTGGCGGGTGCTGGAGGCCTGGAGTCATAGGTGGCACGGTGCTGCTGTCATCCAGTGCCCCCTCGCGCCCTGGGCCCGCGGCTGGCCGCCCCCGCAGCACCCCGGGCCATGCTGAGGAGGGCCTGCAGGGAGAGGTCCGTGGGAGGGACGGCCCAGGGGCTGCCCCGCAGGGGACACTCCTGCAGCTGGGCGGGCCCCAGGACATCCTGGGCAGCGGCTAGCAGACACAGGGCCCTCCCGGGTGCTGGCAGAGACCCGCCCCCCTCCAGCCGCCCACCTGCCGCCCCCACACTGGCTGCCCCTTGCCCCCTGTCCACTGGCCCCTGACCTCCCCGCAGCAGGAAGGCCTCGGGCAGGACACAACTCAGAAAGCAGGGACACGTGTAGGTGGTGGGGGCAACTCTGAGCGGGGGGAGGAGGAAGGAGAGGCAATGAGAGGAGGAGGAGGAGGAGGAGGCCAAGGGGGAGAGGCCAGGGCTGGGGGTAGGGAGCATAGGGGCGGGGGCGGGGCCGAAGGATGGGCAGGGAGAGGGACCAATGAGGGGGAGAGGAGGAGCCAGAGGGGGAGGGGTCCGAGGGGGGTAGGTGCGGGGAGAAGGCCAGACAGAAGGAGGAGGAGGAGAGGCGGAGGGAGGAGGGGGAAGCCAAGGCAGGGGAAGAAGAGACAGAAGGGGGAGAAAGGAGATGCCAGACAGAGGGAGGAGGCGAAGAGAGAAATGGGGAGGAGGGAGGAAGCCAGACAGAGGGAGGAGAAGAAGAGATAGACAGGGGGAGGAGGGAGAAGCCAGGCAGAGGGAGGAGGGAGAAGCCAGACAGGGGGAGGAGGATGAAGCCAGATAGAGGGAGGAGGGTGAGGCCAGACAGACAGAGGAGGGTGAAGCCAGACAGAGGAGGGGGTGAAGCCAGACAGGGGAGGAGGGAGAAGCCAGCCAGAGGAAGGAGGGTGAGTCCAGACAGGGGAGGAGGGTGAAGCCAGACAGAGGAGGAGGGTGAAGCCAGACAGAGGGAGGAGGGAGAAGCCAGACAGAGGGAGGAAGGTGAAGCCAGAGAGAGGGAGGAGGGTGAGGCCAGACAGAGGGAGGAGGGTGAGACCAGACAGAGGGAGGAGGGTGAAACCAGACAGAGAGAGGAGGGTGAAGCCAGACAGGGAGGAGGGTGAAGCCAGACAGAGAGAGGAGGGTGAAGCCAGACAGAGGGAGGAGGGTGAGACCAGACAGAGGGAGGAGGGAGAAGCCAGACAGAGGGAGGAGGAAAAGAGACAGACGGGGGGGGGTGGGGGGTGGGGAGGGCGCCAAGAGGCAGCAGAATGGGAAAGTGAGAGGCAGAGGGAGGTAAGGGCACGAGGAAGAGGAGCTGGTGCCAGGCTGGGGGAGGAGGAAATGTGCCAGACTGAGGGAGGAGGGGAAGGTACCAGGCAGGGGGGAGGAGGAAATGTGCCAGACTGAGGGAGGGGAGGAAGGTACCAGGCGGAGGGGGTTAGGGAGATGCAGGTGGAGGAAGGAGGGGTGGGGCGAGGAGGGGGTGCGGGCCAGGGGTGAGGAGGGGCAGGAAGCGGAGCGGAGGCGCCCCGGGCGGGGTGCCAGGAGCGGGGGTCGGGCTAGGAGGGAGGCTTCAGGCGGGGAGAAAGGGGTGCCAGGGGAGGAGGGGCTGGGGCAGGGGAGAGGAGATGCCAGGCCCGGCCGGGGCGACGCCCGCGCGGGCACAGCGCGGCCGGCCGGGCCCGGGGGCGGCGCGGGTCGCTCACCTGCTCCCCGGACCGGCCCGAGCCCGCAGCCCGCTCCCAGCTCGGCGTCGGCGCAGGCGCCGCCGCGGCCCGCGCGGGGGAGGCGCAGGGAGCGTCTGCAAAGAGCGCGCAGCCTCCCCGTGAGTTAGGGACCGTTAGCGCCCGCCAGCCCCACGGGCGGGGCGGCACCTGGCGCCCGCGCGCAGTGCCCGCGGCAGTGGGCCCCAGGCGGGGGGCGGCACCCGGGGACACGCGTGCCCGCGCTCACTGCAAGCACAGACGCGCGGCGACACCCAGGCGCATCCCAGTACAGGACCACACGCGTGTGCACATACGCTCATTCACACACGCACACAGGCCTTGCACACAACTCGTGCACACGTGCGCATTCGCTGGGGTCCCTCCGTGTCCTCGCGCACTCACGGTCTGGCGGGAGCCCCCCTCTTACTTCCACTCACCCCCGGGCCACTCCCTCTGGGGCTCTGCAGGGATGGATCCTAATTTCCACCTCGCCTGGTGCCCCCGCAGGGAGCCACCGAGCCTCTGAACAAGACGGAGAGGAAGGGGGAGCCCACCCCTCAACAACTTGCAGGTGGGGGTGTCCGGGGCGGCGCCTGGCATCCCTCTCCTCACCAGGAAGGCGGTGGACGGCCACAAGTGGCAGGGACGAAAGAGACGGGGTTCGGGTCTCAGGTCTTGCTCTGCGCCTTGGGCAGCCTGGGCTCTCCCTCGGGTGCCTTTGGGGGTCCACGGTGTTGGGTGCCTGAGGACGGGCGACTTTCTCCCCCGCTACAGGCTCTCCCCTGAGGCTATTTGCCATTGCCTTCATGATTATTTTCGTTATTTGCAGCGGGGGTCAAACCTGGGCCCCCCACTCACGGGGCATAGGGCTCTAACCGCTGAGCCAGACCCGGCTTCCAATTTGATCTGATTTCATTGTTTGGGTTTGGGGCCACACCCAGCGGTGCTCACAGCTGGCTCCTGGCGGGGTGTTCTGGGAACTGGGACCCCTAGGCGGTGCCAGGGACCCAGCCAGGGCAGGATGGTTGTACTATGTCCCGGGACCCCATTTTATATATTTTTTTTCTTTTTGGGTCACACCTGGCAACGCACAGGGGTTACTCCTGGCTCTGCACTCAGGAATTACCCCTGGCCGTGCTCAGGGGACCATATGGGATGCTGGGATTTGAACCCGGGTCGGCCGGGTGCAAGGCAAACGCCCTACCCGCTGTGCTATCTCTCCAGCCCCCACTTTACATTTTTAAAACGAGGAAAGACGGTGGGACCCAGACCTCGAGGCTCTGAGATCCATGTGGGCTCTGGGGCTGTGAGGCCCGGGGCTCCGCAGCAGCAGGTGGAGAGAGGTGGGGAGTTGGCTGTGTGTGGGGGGAGGGAGGCCCCACACAGGGGCCCACAGACCTGAGCCCAAGGGGCCTGTGCCTCTGGGGGAGGAGGGCCAGGCAGGAGCAGCTCCGAGCACTTCCTGGGGATGCAGCAGCAGCCCGCTGGGGCTGAGCTGACTTCCCGGGTCTGGGCAAGTCGGCCCCAGCAAACGGGTGGGTTGGGGCCGGGGGGAGGACAGTGGGGACGGCGCCAGCCTTGCATGCAGCCGATCCTGGTTCCAGCCCCTGAATGCCGCGCCCCTCCCCCGCCCCCGTGGGCCCCCTCAGGAGTGATCCCTGAGCACTGCAGGATGTGGCTCAGAGGGTTCAGAAGTGACCCCCACCCCTTCCTCGTTGCTTCCGCCCATCTTGAACTTCACAGCTCAGTGACCATGAATCACTCCAAGGACCAGGGTGGGTGGAGGTGCGGGAGGTCTCGTTGGGTCTGGAGTCACGGCGCAGCCAGGAGGGCACTCGCCTCACACACGGTCACCCGGGTCCAGCCCCCACAGAGTCCTCCAGGCACCAGAGGGAGTAATTCTTTTATTTTTCATTTTGAGTCCACCCAGCGATGCTCAGGGGTCACTCCTGGCTCTGCACTCAGGAATTACCCCTGGCAGTGCTCGGGGGACCCTATGGGATGCTGGGAATCGAACCCGGGTCGGCCGAGTGCAAGGCAAACGCCCTCCCCGCCGTGCTATCGCTCCGGCCCCCAGCCCAGGAGTAATTCTTGAGCACAAAGCCAGGGCTACCCCCTGAGCATCACCGGGTGTGCCCCCCCTTCAAAATAAACTAGTAAAAGGAAGAAAGAAGGTTTAATTGGAGAGTGTTCCCCAGGGCCATCTTTATGAGGTGTGGGCAGGCCCAAGAGAGTCCTTCAATATCCAGCAGGCCAGCCCAGGGGAGGGGACACTTCGGGGCCCCGGGGAAGGGGCTGGGCTGGGAAGACCATCTGTCCTGAAGGGGCTTGTGGCTGTTGTCAGCATCAGCGGAGCCCCCCACTGACCTTCTCCAAACTGCCCTCCCCCTGCTGGGCACAGCGGCAGGAGCTGGGGACCAGTGATGAAGGGAAGCATGTTCCAGGGGCCAGAGCGACAGCACAGCAGGGCGGGCACCTGCTTTGCACACCGCTGGCCCCGCTTCAGTCCCCCGCACCCCAGGTGGTCCCCTGAGCCCCGCGGAAGGCCACTAGGACAGCGATGAAAGCGTTTCCCTGCTTTGGGGGTGAAGCTGCACCCCCACCCAGGTGTGGGGGAGGGGGAGGCAGCACCTGGACCCCGACGGAGAACAGGGAGGCGCGTGGGACCCTCTTCTGTATAACCACGGTTGCCCCGAGTATGGTGGGGTGACCCTGGAGGGTCCCTGGCCCTGGACACAGACTGAAGGGGACAGGCGGTGTCCCCCCCTTGGGCTCCAGGCTCCCCTAGCCTCGGAGGGCACTGCTGGTCTCTGCTCGCCTGTCTCCTTGTGTGCCCGAAGCCCCCCTCCCACCCCCCCAGGACGGGGCTGCAGGAACGGGAGGTGCCGGCCAGGCTGGCTGGGGGCCAGGCTCTGGCGGTGTCGTGCCCAGTTCTGGGGGAGTGGGCAGCTGGACAGAGAGTAGGCGACCCTGGCTTCCAAACAAGTGTGTTCTCAGAGACAGTGCTCCCCCAAACCCACTGAGTTTGGGGCCAGGAAGAGAAACCCAAGGGCTGAGTGAGGGCTCGCGTGCGGGAGGTTTGGGTTCTAAGCCTGGAGCTCGAGGAAGGGCCCTGAGCCCTGAGGGGGAGCAGCCCCCAGCACTGAGCCCCCAAACACAGAATGAAACAGAAGAGACCTACTGAGCCCGGGCTCTGCAGGGGCGGGGGTCCTTTCTCGTCCCCCACACCTCCATCCTCCCCAGCCCGTGCTCCCAAGCCATGCGTGGGGCCGGCGAGCCTGCTCCAGGCCGCCGTGGCTGGGGGGTCCGCGAGCCTGCGGGGGCCGTCTGGGTGGGGAGCTGCGGAGAATCCCCGGCCGCGGGCCTGCTCGCTGCAGCGCGGAGTCGTGTTGCCCCGGCAACAGGCCCCGCCCCCACAGGCCAGCAGTGGAGCCCGTGAGAGGCGGGAGGCGGGAGAGGAGGGTCTCTGGGCAGCTGCGGCTGCGGGCCTGGGGAGGGGGCTCCCATATCAACCCCGGTGAAGCCGGCGGGAGGGGGCGAGGTGGACCCCCGGTCCCAGAGCCTGGGGCTGGGGGCCCGTGGGAGCGACAGGAGGTGCCAGGTCTGGCGCCCGTCCAGGGACCTTCACCCTCCCCACACTGGAGAGCCACCAGCTTTCTGGGGGCCCCCCGCGAGCTGCTTGGCAGCACTGTGGGGGTCACACTCATGACCTCGTGCTTCCCGCATGCGCACCCCACCTCCCGTCACTGATGCTGTTGTGAGCACTAAGCACTGAGCTGGAAGTAGCCCCTGAGCGGCTGCTGGGTCTCAACACACGGCTGAGGTGGTCGCGAGTCCTTCCTCTCCTTGGGGCTGCACCCCAGCTCTGCCGCCTGCACACTCAGCCTCCCTGCTTGCCTAAGGTTGCACCGACCGTCAACTTTTCGGGGGTGATGTTTTGTGCTCAGGGCTGACTCCTGGCTCTGTGCTCCGGGACCCACAGGTGGCTCTGGGGATCGAGCCAGCGCGGGCCACACGGAGGCGAGTGCCCTTCCGCTGTGCTGGGTCAGCGGGTGCTGGCGGGGCGCCTTCCTGCTCATGCATTTCTCGGCGCGTCTTTGTCCTGGCGGTGCTCAGGGCCAAGACCAGGCTCTGTGCTCAGGAGTCTCTCCCGGCGGGCCCAGGGCGCCCCCTGGGACTGCACCCGGGTCAGACGCGCGCAAGGCCAGCGCCCGCCCGGCCCTGCTGATGCTCTGGCCCCTCTGGCATCTTTCATGGTGGCCACGGTGCTCACGGGGGTCCCGCCCTCAGCCCCTGGGTGTGGCCGGAAACCACGAGCACAGAGGTCAGAGCTGACAGGGTGACACGCTGCTCACGCGCTGGCCCCGGGAGTGGAACTCAGACCTGAGACTCAGCATCTCTCTCTCAGGCCCAGCCGTCAAGACCCGTCACTCGCCAGCGGAGACCCACCTGGCCAGGAGTGCTCCCTGAGCACAGAAGCAGGAGTAAATCCTGCGTACTGCTGAGTATGCCCTCCCCCTAAAATAAATTCTTGGTGTGTTGAAGAGACACCTCAAAGGGCTAAGATAGGCTTTTTTAAAATTTAATTTTATTTTTATAAAGTAGTTCACAGTATTTGATTACATTTAATATTTGTAATCCCACCACATTACACCTTCCCACCACCACATTTTGGATGTTTCCATCCCAAACCCCAACCCCTGCCCCAAAGCAGGACCGAGATAATTTATTTTGTATTTTAATTTTTTGTTTTTTTTGCTTTTTTGGGTCACACCCGGCGATGCACAGGGGTTACTCCTGGCTCTGCACTCAGGAATTACCCCTGGCGGTGCTCAGGGGACCACATGGGATGCTGAGAATCAAACCCGGGTCGGCCGCGTGCAAGGCAAACGCCCTCCCCGCTGTGCTATCGCTCCAGCCCCCTATTTTGTATTTTTTGTCATGGATAAACTGCTGAAAATGCTCCAAAACGCTTTCCTTAGAGGAGAGTGTGTGAAGATTGCTGTATTTCCTGTATTTTACCCAGGGCCCTTCTATATGAGATTACTAAGATGTTGTTAAGGTTGAGCCTTGTGTGCTTATATATATATATATATATATATATATATATATATCACTGTATCATAGTCATCCCATTGTTCATCGATTTGCTGGAGTGGGCACCAGTAATGTCTCCATTCGTCCTAGTCCTGAGATTTTTTAAATTTAATTTAATTTTTTTTGCTTTTTGGGTCACACCTGGCAATGCACAGGGCTTACTCCTGGCTCTGCACTCAGGAATTACTCCTGGCAGTGCTCAGGGGACCATATGGGATGCTGGGAATCGAACCCGGGTCAGCCGCGTGCAAGGTAAATGCCCTACCCACTCTGCTATTGCTCCAGCCCACTAGGAGCTTTGTTTTATAGTCTCTGGATCTTGGCTTTGATGGGATTACACAGCTCCGGGGGCAGTTTGTGAGTGTGGCTGCCAAGCTACTGGAAAACAGGGGTTCTGGGTGGAGGAAGCCCAGTCCCAATTTGAGCAGACTTGGAGGTCTCAACCCTGGGTCCCACACACCTGGGTTCCTCTGCCGGTTCCTTCGTGCGTGAGGCTCGTTAGAACATGTGGAGAGGGGGCCTTGAGCATGGCTGTGGCTGGTTTCCAGAGCTCTTTGGCTGCCGGGGGCTCTGCTTGGAGCAGGGAGGGAGACTCAACCTGCCCCCTTCTGAGGGGGCCCCGTGAAGACAGCCAGGCACGGAGGCTGGAAATATATATATATATATATATATATATATATATATATATATATATATAAATTTCCCTCTAAGATTGGTTGCCTCCTACTTTGAACCCCGTCCAATGTGGTGCGCCACCCCTGGAGTCTGGGTGGTGTGAGGTACGAGACGTCCAGGGTCAGGTCACTCGTGGGTGAGGCTCAGCCTGAGCGCGTGGGGAGCGGCCGTGAGCATGGCATTGGTTGAGTTCTGGAGGTTTCCGCTGCGAGGTCTGGGAGGCTGCCCCAAATGAAACAGCCCGGTGTGGGGTCCGGCGGCATGCCATGGACGTGTCCTGTCCTCCTTGCCTACAGGAGGCCCCGTCCGGTCTCTGGGCGGCCCTGGCGGCAAGTCCTGAGCACAGAATCGCAAACAACCCTCAGCACCACAGGTATGGCCCCCCCAGCTATCAGTCACCTCGTGCACTGCTCCTGCCTCACTATCTCCCCGCTTTGGAACACCAGTAGCCGGGAGTGATTTACGGTCTGACCGAGTCGCATCTCTCAGGCCATCTGCAGTATCGCTTCCTCATCTCCTATCAGCAGTCCTTAATGCAAATTCCCACGGCGCTGACTCTCAGGCAACGGGTCCTGTTATCTACTGTCCTTGTTCTGTGAAGCTCTTTATGGGGAGTCTTAATTTCAGTCGTACTGTTTTATTTATTTATTTATTTATTTTGGCTTTTTTGGGGTCACACCTGGCAATGCACAGGGGCCACTCCTGGCTCTGCACTCAGGAATCACCCCTGGCGGTGCTCAGGGGACCATATGGGATGCTGGGAATCGAACCCGGGTTGGCCGCGTGCAAGGCAAACGCCCTACCCACTGTGCTATCTCTCCAGCCCCATCAGTCGTACTGTTTTAGATTACAGATTTATTAAGTTCTGTTTTTAGATTCCAGGTTTCTAATCAATCCCCCACTATTTCCTTCCTACTGAAAGTCTCGTTTTGAGACGTTAGCATTACTTGTTTTCCTACCCCTTAGGACATATTTCATTTAAAGTTAGCAATTTGGGGGGCTGGAGCGATAGCACAGCGGGGAGGACATTTGCCTTGCACGCGGTCGACCCGGGTTCCATTCCCAGCATTCCATATGGTCCCCTGAGCACCGCCAGGAGTAATTCCTGAGTGCAGGGCCAGGAGTAACCCCTGTGCATCGCCGGGTGTGACCCAAAAAGCAAATAAATAAAAATAAAAAATAAAATAAAGTTAGCAATTTGGGCCAGAGAGTGAGGGCGCTCGCTTTGCACGCAGCCGACCTGCTCCGACCCCCAGCACCACACAGTACACCACTCAGAACCCTGAGCTCTGCCAGGAGCGATTCCTGGGCACGGAGCCGGGAGTAAGCCCTGGGCACCGCCGGGTGTGGCCCCAGACTCGTGACAGACCACCCAGGCGGTGCCCATGTGGAGAGTAGGGTTGCCTGCAGGTGCTCCCGCCAGGGGCGGTGGGGCGGTCAGCCTGGGAGTGGAGGCGCAGAGGGGCAGGGTGTGGGGGGGCTCTGGTCAGCCCCGTGGGCAGGAGGGCCCAGGACGCGGGCGGATACGCAGAACTGGGGGTGGGCGGAGCCGCGGGGGCCCACAGGGGCTCGGGCGCACACCCGGTCCCGTCCCTGGTGGCCCGGGCCTGCACTGGCCAGGTAGGAGGTCATGGCCGGTATCTGATTCCCGCGTGGCCTCAGGGCCACCGAGACAGCCGCAACGGGCAGGCCTGTCTCTTAAGGGAGCGGGTGCGGGTGCGGGGGAGGCTCCCGCGCGCGTCTGAAACTTCCCACTGAGGACACCCCCAGGGAGCTGCAGGGCTGATGCGGGCTCTGGCGCCACCTGGTGCCCTCCGTGGAGCCACATGGGGGTGTCAGGCATCACTATGGGGGGGGGCGCGGGGAACTGAGCCTGACTCACCGTGGGTGGTCCTGCCTGGGCCGCTGTGCTCTGACCCCCGAGGGCGGGAACAGGCCCCCCCGCCGTGCCCCAGGAGAACACCCCTCTGGGCCTTCTGTAATCATGTCCAGCCTACAGTCCAATAATTCAGGGGACCGTGAGAAGCGCAGGCGGCCGGGTCAGGCTGGGTGACCTGCTCGGCCACTCAGGTGTCCCATCCCAGGGCTGGTGAGCGGCCGAGGGGCGCCGCCCCCCCACCCCCGTCCCCCTGGGCGGTAACCGGTTAGCGGCGGCTCTGCAGATGACCACAGTTACTTCCCTCTTTGCAAGACTTTTTTTTTTTGCTTTTTTTTTTGGGGGGGGTCACACCTGGCTCTGCACAGGGGTTACTCCTGGCTCTGCACTCAGGAATTACCCCTGGCGGTGCTCAGGGGACCATATGGGATGCTGGGATTCGAACCTGGGTCGGCCGCGTGCAAGTCAAACGCCCTACCCGCTGTGCTATCGCTCCAGCCCCGCAAGACTTTTTTTGTATTCATCTTTTTTTTTTTTTTTGCTTTCTGGGTCACACCCAGCAATGCACAGGGGTCACTCCTGGCTCATGCACTCAGGAATCACCCCTGGCGGTGCTCAGGGGACCATATGGGATGCTGGGATTTGAACCTGGGCCAGCCGCGTGCATGGCAAACGCCCTCCCCGCTGTGCTATCGCTCCAGCCCCTTGCAAGACTTCCCCCCCCCCCCCCCCCGTTGGGGCCACATGGGGCTGCTCAGAGCTTACTCCTGGCTCTGCACTCAGGGATCATCTGGGCGGGACTTGGGCCCAGGAGGGGGGGGGGGACTGGCTGTCAAACCTGAGCCCCTCTCCCGCCCCGCCCCCGCCCCCGCTGTACTGACTCTCCTGGCCTGGGGTGAGCTGCGTGCCTGAGTTCTCTTTGTCCTCCGCTCCTTCCCCTGTGGGACGCCAGGTTCTTCCCTGGCTGTGTCCGTTCTCTGGTGATTCAGAGCAGGCGCGATGTTCCTTCTCTCTGCCTCAGTGCCCGAGAGAACTGTTTCCGCGGCCCCTGCGGCCCCTGCAGAGCTGGCCTTGCTCCCTTCCCTGGGGCGCCCCCCACCCCCACCCCGTCCGCCCACTTCCTGCTTCCTCCTCTGCTCTGTCACAGCCCGTGGCTCCTGAGAAGGGGGGACACGCGGGATTGCACCCCAGTTTCCCGGGGCAGTGAGAGCCGGGCCTCAGCTGGGAAGGCCACAGGGTGGGGAGAAAGAGAGAGGCTCCGTGCAGACCCCCACAGACGCGTCTGCCCCTGACTGTGGCATCTCTGCCCCTACGGCCACGTCTCCACCTCTCCCCAGGGCTGACATCTCCCTCTGATGGCCACATCTTCCCCTGCCGGCCACGTCTCTCTGACTGACATCTCTCCCTGACAGACACATCTCTCCCTGTTGGCCACGTCTCTCCCTGATGCCACACCTCTCTCCTTTTTCTTTTTCTTTTTTTTTTGTTTTTTGTTTTGGGTCACACCCGGCGATGCACAGTGGTTACTCCTGGCTCTGCACTCAGGAATTATCCCTGGCGGTGCTCAGGGGACCCTATGGGATGCTGGGAATTGAACCCGGGTCGGCCGCGTGCAAGGCAAACGCCCTCCCCGCTGTGCTGTCGCTCCAGCCCCCTCTCTCCTTTTTCTTTCCAGAGGCGCTCTCTGTCTTTCCTCCATCCCCGCTCCATGCCAAAGTGCTTTAGGGCGGGTGGGTCACGGCTGAGTTCTGGAATGTGCTGACTTCTTTTTCTCCACTTGTCTGGGGAGCCACACCTGCTCAAGGCTTCCCCCTGGATCTGTGCTCGAGAATCACTCCTGGCAGCGTCAGGGGACTCGGGGTGTCCGGGTGGAACCCGGGTTGACTGTGCAAACCAAGTGCCTGACCCATTTTCCTACCCCCCAGCCCAATTCTGGGAATTCGTCAGAGAAAATCCAGTCAGGATCTATGGCCAGGCCGTGCAGGTGGCGGTCTTGGAAACGGTCCTGGAGGAAAGTGATTTGTGACCGTCAGAGACATTCCCAGAGCTGAAGAGCTCCAGGCCGGGCTGACGCGTCTCAGGAGCCTGGAGAATGCAAAACGCTTCCTGGCCCAGACCGGGTGCCGATGTGTGTGTGTGAGGCTGCACGGAGCTGGCTTGGACTCTGTAACCAGTCCATGGCTGGCTGTGTGCTGTTTGGCTGCAGATGAGGGTGTCCGGGAAGACTTCATGGAGGAGGTGGGACTTGAGCTGGTGTGGAGCAGATGAAGGAAAGGTGTTCTGTATCAGGGCAACACTCATGGTGCGTGGTACACGTGCACCCCTGAGGGACTGTGCCTGTGAGGAGGGTGTGTGCGCCTGTGAAGGGCGTGTGACTGTGAGGGGATACGTGTGCCTCTCAGGGGCGTGTGCACACCTGTCAGGTATGTGTGCCTATGTGTGTGCGCCTTGAAGGGTGTTTACACAGCTCTGAGGACATGTGTGTGTGTGAGGGGTGTGTGACTGTGAGAGGGGTTGCGCCTCTGACAGGTGTGTGTGTCTGTGAGTGTGTGTGTCTGTGGGGAGGTGGTTGCACCTGAGAGGTGTGTGTGTCTGTGAGGTGTGTGTCTGGGGGTGATTGTGCCTCTGAGGGGTGTGTGTCTGTGAGGGGTGTGTCTGTGGGGGGCGGTTGTGCCTCTGAGGGGTGTGTAGCTGTGAGGTGTGTGTCTGTGGGGGGCGGTTGTGCCTCTGAGGGGTGTGTAGCTGTGAGGTGTGTGTCTGGGGGTGATTGTGCCTCTGAGGGGTGTGTAGCTGTGAGGTGTGTGTCTGGGGGTGATTGTGCCTCTGAGGGGTGTGTAGCTATGAGGTGTGTGTCTGGGTGTGATTGTGCCTCTGAGGGGTGTGTAGCTGTGAGGTGTGTGTCTGGGGGTGATTGTGCCTCTGAGGGGTGTGTAGCTGTGAGGTGTGTGTCTGTGGGGGGGCGGTTGCGCCTCTGAGGGGTGTGTAGCTGAGAGGGGTGTGCGTGGGTCTGTGGGGGTGTTTGTGCCACTGCTGACATGGGGTCCCCACCCCTGTTACCCAGGGACCGTCCATCTCTGCCGGGTCAGGGGCTGTCCTTGCCCCTGGCCTGGTCCTGGTGGGGTCCCCGGCAGCTGGTGGTGGCTTTGCTCACCGTCTGCCTGTCCCCCTGTCCGTCCGTCCGTCTGTCTGCCGCCATGGCTGCTTCGCAGGTAGCCGGGGCAGCATCAGAGAGGGGTCGCAGCCCCTTCGGGCGCGGGCGGCTGAGTCTGGGCCACCGCTTCCAGGAAGGACAGACCCTCGCCCACCCCCCAGCCCTGCTGATTCCCGTCATTTGCATTCGTTGCCTTTTAGGTGATTTAACTTGTAAATTTCCCTCAATAATCCGCCGCCGCTCTCCGAGCCTGATTGCAGCATTTAAACTGTTTAGTATTCCGCACCCCTCCCTGAGTGCGGGCCGCACATGGGGGGCAGGGTGGGGGGCTGGGGGCAGCGTCCAGCCTGAAGAGGGAGCCAGCTGCCGAAGGGGGGTCTCTCCTGGGACCCCACTCTCCCTCCACCCACCCTGCCGCCCGGGGTCCCAGAGGCTGATCCTGGGGCCACACCCCGGACCGGGAGGAGGGTGACCCTTAACCCCCCCCCCCCCCCCGGCACTGCCCTTTCCCTCCCTGGGCCTGGGGCCGCTGCCCTGGGGGGTCTCGGCCCTCAGACACGCCCTCAACCCATCGTCCCCACCCCTGGGTTTTGTAAAGGGGCACGAGGGCAAACTGCCATGGCAGCTGGGGGTGCTGGCCCACCCAGTGCTGGAACCTTCTGGAACTTTCCTTGGCTCACGTGCGGTCTGACAGCAGCGGGCAGCACCTGGGGCAGCAGGGCAGCTTCCCCGGGGTGTGGCGGCCACTTCCAGCTGCCCAACCGGGACCAGGAGGCAGAGCAGGTCCTGGGAGGGCCCCCACGGCCCTGGTCCTCCCGGAAGCGGAGCTGTGACGTCAGCCGGCCTGCGCGTGGCTGAGACGGGGCCGGGGCCCCACAGACGCGTCCCCCACCCGCCGCAGTGGCTGCCGAGGCCCCGGGGTGAGAAGCTTGGGGCTGTCCACCCTGTAGCTGCAGGGGAGCCCCAAGGGTGGCCCGGCGCTTTCTGCATGTCCACCAGGATGTGATTTGTGTCCGATTGAAGGATTTCCCGACATGTTGGAGACTAAGATAAATGCAAGGGGCAGGAGAGTTCAGTGGGCAGGGAGCTTGCCTTGCACACGCTGGCCTGGGCTTAATCCCTGGAACCACAGAGGGTTCCCTGAGCCCCGCTAGGAGCACAGAGCCGGGAGTAAGCCCTGGGCATCACCGGGTGTGCCCACCCCCCAAAACAACCCCAGAAATTTAGATGCGGGGGGGGGAGGGCAGCTAAGTGAGAAGGGATGGATCTTTCAGACCTCAGAGCGCCCCCCCCCTGCCCTGCACCGAGCTGAGTCGCCCCCCAACGGAGAACACGGCAGCATGCGGAGCAAGTGGCTTATTGTGGTTGGGAAGGACGAACACGCCAGACAAGACACGGACGAACCTTTTTTTTTTTTTTGCTTTTCGGGTCACACCCGGCGATGCTCAGGGGTTACTCCTGGCTCTGCACTCAGGAATTACTCCTGGCGGTGCTGGGGGACCCTATGGGATGCTGGGAATCGAACCCGGGTCGGCCACATACAAGGCAAACGCCCTACGCCCTACCCGCTGTGCTATCGCTCCAGCCCCAACAGCCTTTCAATTGCGATTTCAAACATTGTTTGGGAACATTTTAATCGGAGGAGTGAGACATGACAGACTCTAGCACTTCCTGTAGAAGCGAGGCCTGGCTTTGTCATCCTTCACTGAGACGAGTGGAATCTGAAACAAAAGCAAAACAGAAGCGAGAGGAAATTAATCTGAATTACCCTGGCGTCGAGAAGCAACGTGTAACATCAAAACTAAAAAGTCGTGACTGATTCAGAGAAAAGGAAAAAGGGAAAGGGCCGTAATGAACAGTCGTTGGCTTGCTTGGAAGCCCAGCTGGTGACTCAGATGAGCACGCGGGCGAGGGGAGCGTCCGGGAAACGCTGGCGGCGGAAAGGACAGACCTGCGTGTGCGCCTCATTGCGGGATGCTCCAGTTACAAATGTCGTTCGCTCAAACCGAGCTTAAGGTTGGTCCGAAAGCAAAGAGCACAAATCTGAAACTTGAGAGAGGGGCCAGGCCAAGACCCAGAGGCTATAAACTGAAGCTCCCGGAAGAGAGCACCGCAGAGTGCCCTGCCCTGGGCCAGGCTGTCCTCACCGGGGCACTTGGAGGGGGCGGGTTGAGTTTCCCTCCCTGCCCCAAGCAGAACCCCGGAGCTGAAAACCTCCAGAACCCAGCCACAGCCGTGCTCAGGCCACTCTCCACACGCTCGCACCAGCCTCACCCGAGAGGGGATGAACCTCACCAGAGAGCAGGCCGGGAGGAGAACCCAGGTACGCTGGAGCCCGTGACAGAGATCTCCAAGCCCGCTGGGATCGGGACTGGGCCTCCTCCCCTCAGATCCCCGGTTTTCCAGTAGCTTGGCAGTCACACCCACAAACTGCCCTGGCGCCAAGTAACCTCATCTTCGCCCAAGACCCAGAGACTATGAAATAAAGCTCCTGGGAGAGAGCGACCCAGAATGTCCCGGAGCACGAGGCCGCCCCATCTCTTAGACTCGATCTCACTTACGTACCAAAAGTAGCACACATTTGTTTGGCTTTAACATACTTGCTTGTATTCTCTTATATCCAGACTTAAATGGCTCCAGAATGAAATACAACAACCTTCATACCCTTCCCTCTTGTGGTGGGAAGGAGCTGGGTGGTGGGATTGGTGTTTGAACGTTATCTGTAATGAACTATTGTGGACAATTTTGTTTGTTTGTTTGTTTGTTTGTTTGTTTGTTTGTTGGGTCACATCTGGTGATGCACAGGGGTTACTCCTGGCTCTGCACTCAGGAATTACTCCTGGTGGTGCTCAGGGGACCATATGGGATGTTGGGAATTGAACCAGAGTCGGCTGTGTGCAAGGCAAATGCCCTACCCTCTGTGCGATTGCTCCAGCAAACTATTTTTTTTTTTATCACTTATATCACTTGTCATCCCGTTGATCTTCGATTTGCTCGAGCAGGCTCCAGTAACATCTCCATTTGTCCCTGTCATGGCCTAGTGTAGCCCAATGATATCTGCTCACTCCAGGAACAGGAAGAGCCTCAAATCGTTCATTCAGGGTTTTGACAAAGAAGTCTGACCATCACGTTGGTGGGTGGCCATGCAGTCTTTTGACATCTCGTGGAATCCAGTCAGTAACAGCTCTAGTCCAGAGTCCAGCGGTCATCTCTGAATCGTATTATGTGTCCAGCCCGTCTGATTTTCAATGCCTTGGCAAATGAGACAGCATCCCTGATTCTTGACCATCGATGGAGGTCGGAACTCTGGATTCTTTCTCTCCCTTGAGTGAGACGTGATACTCCTAGCATAGCTCTTTCGATTCCTCTTTGGGATGCCCGAATAGCGTTCTCATCCTGTTTGTGTAGGGCCCAGGTCTCTGAGGCATATGTTAGTGCAGGAAGAATGGTGGAATAAAAAAGATGTGCCCAGAGCCAGAGGTTCTTCGTCCTCTTAACCACTTCTTCAATGATCTTTTTTCTTTTTTTTTTTTTTTTTGCTTTTTGGGTCACACCCGGCGATGCACAGGGGTCACTCCTGGCTCTGTACTCAGGAATTACTCCTGGCAGTGCTCAGGGGACCATATGAAATGCCGGGGATTGAACCTGGGTTGGCCTTGTGCAAGGCAAACACCCTCCCTGCTGTGCTATTGCTCCTGCTCCCCTTTTCCTTCCTCCCTCCCTCCCTTCCTCCCTCCCACCTCCCTCCCCCTCCTTCCCTCCCCTCCTTCCTTCCTTCCTTCCTTCCTTCCTTCCTTCCTTCCTTCCTTCCTTCCTTCCTTCCTTCCTTCCTTCCTCCCTCCCTCCCTCCCTTCCTCCTTCCCTCCCTCCCCCTCCTCCCTTCTTTCCACCCTTCCCTCTTCCTCCCTCCCTTCTTCCCTCCCTCCTTCCTTTCTTTCTTTCCTCCCTCCCTCCCTTCCTCTCCCTCCCTTTCTCCCTCCCTCCTTCCCTTCCTTCCCCTTCCTCCCTTCCCCTGCTGTACTGCTGCTCTGGTCCCGTCCAGACTACCTCCCTATAGCTGCTAGAATAACTAGCTGGGACCCTGTGAGCATCAGGAGTTTCTCAGACGAGCTGTAAAATAATTTTTAAAAATCTGTAAAATAAAAAAACAGCAGCATTGGTAAAACTTGGGATTCGCTGAGGCGCTAGTCCCGGAGCAGCCGTAGAATGCGGGGCTACAGTCTGACCCCACGGCCCCTCTGACCATGCATGGACATACGAGGGCAGAGCAGGGCCATGTGGGAGGGCGTCGGGGGTTTCCTGTCTGACCCCAGGGCGGGGGCAGGTTCTGGAGACACTGAGGGAGCCGTCACACGGCCGTCACTGCAGGCTCTTTCTACAGAAGTGTGACTGCGGGGCTGTGTGAGGGGGGGGCCTGCAACAGAGCGTGAGCGTGTGGGTGGGTGTGAGCATGTGGGAATGTGGGTGTGAGTGCGAGTACTGAGTGTGAGCAATGAAAGTGTGCCTGAGTATATGTGGTGCCTGAGTGTGGGTGTGTGTGGAAGAGTGTGTGAAGGTGAGGGCGAGTGTGTGAGAGTATTGTGTGGATGTGGGTGTGTGACTGTGTGAGGGTGTGAGTGTATGTGGGTGTGTGACTGTGTAAGGGTGTGAATGTTGTGAGTGTGTGTGTGGGGGTGTGTGAGTGTGTGACTCTGAGGGTATGAGAGTGTGTGGGTACGGGAAAGTGTATGAGTGTGTGAACACATGAGGGTGTGAGTGTATGTGTGTGACCCAACTGCTGAATGAGGCATTTGTCTCCTCTCAGGCACTCCCCAGGCACCTGCCTCCCTTTTTTAGGCACCCTGACCCCCTCAGGCACTATCTCCCCTCAAGCACAGCCCCACTCAGGCACCATTCCCCCTAGGCTCCACTCCCCCAGGTACCAACCCCTCAGGCACTGTCCCCCCTCAGGCACTGTCCCCCCTCAGGCACCGCCCCCCTCAGGCACTGTCCCCCCTCAGGCACCGCCCCCCTCAGGCACTGCCCCCCTCAGGCACTGTCCCCCCCCCAGGCACAACCCCCCCTCAGGCACTGTCCCCCCTCAGGCACCATCCCCCCAGGCACCGCCCCCCTCAGGCACCATCCCCCCTTAGGCACTGTCCCCCCCTCAGGCACTGTCCCCCCATCGGCACTGTCCCCCTTCAGGCACCATCCCCCCAGGCACCACCCCCCTCAGGCACTGTCCCCCCTCAGGCACTGTCCCCCCTCAGGCACTGTCCCCCCTCAAGCACCACCCCCCTCAGGCACTGTCCCCCCTCAGGCACCGTCCCCCCCTCAGGCACCATTCCCCCTCAGGCACTGTCCCCCCCTCAGGCACTGTCCCCCCTCAAGCACCATCCCCCCTTAGGCACCATCCCCCCTCAGGCACTGTCCCCCCTTAGGCACCATCCCCCCTCAGGCACTGTCCCCCTCAGGCACCATCCCCCCTCAGGCACTGTCCCCCCTCAGGCACTGTGCCCCTCTGCTGTTTTTGGCTCAGGAAAGTGTGTCGGAAGCCCAAGAGTGTGTCCTGTGAAACCAGAGATGCTTGGGGCCTTGACTACAGCCTGGCTACAGTCCTTTTTGTTTGTTTCGGGGCCCCTCTGGAGGTGCTCAGGGGCTATTCCTGGCCCTGTGCTCAGGAATGAGCCTTGCCGGTGTCCGGGGGCCATAGGCGATGCCGGGTTCCAAACACAGGGTCAGCGGCCCGCAAGGCAGCGCCTTAACCCGGCTTGGCTTCCACCTCTTCTGCCTCTTCTCCTCCTTATTTAAATAATCTTCAGGGCTCTGTCAGTTTGAGCAGCGGGTCATCTCCAACAGAGGGAGCGTTCCCAGAGGTGCCGTGGAGGGGAGAGTATTTCTCTGCTGACAGCACCGAGAATTTGCCAGACCCTGGCCAAAGCTTTGGGTCTAGGCGGGAGCTAGATGCAGTTCCTGAGATGAGAATGTGACGTTCAAAAGCTGCTTGGAGCGATGCCTCCAGACCCCACGCCGGGCTGAGTCTCATCCGGGGCACCCCGGAGTGGGTGGGTGAGCCCACCACCCGCCCAAGCAGAGCCCCAGCAGCCGAGAACCTCAGAACCCAGTTGCCGCCATGATCACGGCCGGTCTCCACAGACTCAGGACAAAGCTCGTCCATGAATGAATCTGTTGAGAAACTCAGGTATGCGGCTTTGTGACAAATCCCCAGGCTCTCAAGGAGTCGGGGTGGGCGAGCTCCCCCCATTCCCCTGTTCTTCCAGGAGCCTGGCAGTCACGCCCATGAGCTGCCTCTGGCGCCATGTAAGTTCATTATCGGCCATGATCCAGAGACTCACAAATAAATCTCGAAAGAGAGCAACACGCCGCAGAGATGCCTCAGACTCCAAAGTCACCATCCAGATAAAAACTTAACTCCAGCTCTATCACCCTATTTAAAAGTTTAGATTTCCTGGAGCATGCAGACACATTTGTGTCCATTTGACATCTCAGACTCTACGCCACTGATGGACTCGTAGTAGTAGTAGTAACACACCACGTTGCATGGGATGTAAAGTAGAAGGCAACCAATCTCAATTAAAAAATTGTTGGCGGGGCTGGAGTGATAGCATAGCGGGTAGGGCGTTTGCCTTGCACGCGACCGACCCGGGTTCGATTCCCAACATCCCAAATGGTCCCCTGAGCACATCCAGGGGTAATTCTTGAGTGCAGAGCCAGGAGTGACCCCTGAGCATCGCTGGGTGTGATCCAAAAAGCAAAAAAAAAAAAAATAGTTGAGGCTGGAGCAATAGCACAGCGGGTAGGGCATTTGCCTTGCACGCGGCCCACCCAGTTCGATTCCCAGCATCCCATATGGTCCCCTGAGCACTGCCAGGGGTAATTCCTGAGTGCAGAGCCAGGAGGAACCCCTGTACATCGCTGGGTGTGACCCAAAAAGCAAAAAAAAAAAAAATTGTTAGCACACAAGGCTCAATCTGTAACGACGTGTTAGTAATCACATGGCTTAATGGCTCCCAGATGTATACAACGGTCTTCACACACTTCTTCTAAGGAAACTTTTAAAAAATCACTTTCAGCGAATTTTTTTTTATAACAAGCAATACAAAATAAATGTAGGGCCTGTTATTGGGGCAGGTTGGGTGGTAGTTGGAAAATTCAAAATAACGATAGTGGGAAGGTGTAATGGTGGTGGGATTGACGTTGGAATGTTGAATGTAACAAATTATTGTGGACAAGTTTATAAAAAATAAATTTATTTATTTTTATTTTTTTAAATTTTATTTATTTTTTATTGAATCACCATGTGGAAAGTGATACAAAGTTACAAAGTTCTCAGGTTTATGTCTCAGTTATACAATGCTCAAACACCCATCCCTTCACCTGTGCCCATATTCCACCACCAAAGACCCCAGTATACCTCCCAACCCCCGCCCCCCACCCCCCATCCCTGCCTGCTTAGTTGATAAATTTCACTTCGTTTTCACTTTACCTTGATTACATTCCTTATTTCAACACAACATTCACTATTGTTGGAGTTTTCCCCCAAGAAAGACAGCCCTACTGCCCATGCAGCATTTGATAATTAGTTTTCCATTGCTGAAACTGGAGAGATATGAAGTCCCGTTGTTTCAAGTACATAGAGTTTTTCCCCCCTCCTTCCCGCGCCACCAAGTTCGTGCCTGCTTAATGAATAGTCCTCATATTATGGCTGACAACACGCCGCCCTACGAGAAAAAAGGATATTTCCAGTCCTCTGCCGGCGTGGGGCTATGGCTTAGTTCAGTCTAGAGACATGGTTACAAGTAGTTTCTGGAACCGAAGTAGTCTAGTTAGGCTCCGGGTTCTGGTTGATCAGCAACATCGCGGCCACTCAAAAGTGTGGCCACCCGGGTCAAGTCTCGGCGGAGCATGCGCTGGTATTGGCCCGAGACTTCACAAGCGTCCCGCTGTTCAAAGTATATAGTTTTGATTTTTTTTTTCCCCTCCTATTCCCGTGCCTCTAAGTTCGTGCCTGCTTAATAGACTTCATAATATGGTGGACACCAAAAAATATATATATATATGGTGGACACCACACCGCGTTTCTCCCAGAAAAGGGAAAAGAACCGAGAAAGAAGGATATTTCCTCACCTCGGCCGGTGTGGGGCTTTGGCTTAGTTCACAGTCTAAAGAAATAGCTGCTACTTTGATTACCTTCAATATTTCAACAAAAAAACTCGGTACTATTATTTGGAGTTTACCCCCACAGTAAGACCTGCTAAAAAGGAACCTTTTCACATTGCTGACAATCAGGAGATATTAGGTCGCGCAGCTGCGACAGCAGCCGCGCGGTTTGGGATTTCCATATGAAATCCAGGGAAAATTCTTTTGGTAATTGCATCACTGCAATCTTTTACTTCCCTTTTATGGTGCTCATATGATGGAGAAGCCTGGAGAGAAGAATCGTGCCCCGCTGGAGGCCCATGGGCCAGTAGCTCCGATCACACGGTTTGGAGGCATTTTTGGGGCGCTGCTCGTGTCCAAAGGAGTTCAGTTGCCTCCGGGGTCGAGCTCGCGCGGCAGCAGAAAAGAACGTACCCACGTGGCGCTGTGCTTAAATCGCCGCAGGGCGGATCCGGAAATCCCGCCCCCTCGGCTCTCCCGGACTTCCGCCGGTACCTGCATACTCTAAAAACCGCAATCGCCTCGCTGCGTTCAGTAAGAGAGAGTTGAGAGAGAAAAGACCGTGCCCCGCTGGAGGCCCAGGGGCCAGCAGCTCCGATCACACAGTTTGGAGGCATTTTTGGGGCGCTGCTCGTTAAAAATTAAATTTGAAAAGTCTGTGTTTGGTGCCCAGTTCAGCACCCTGGTGTAACAGACGTGGCCCGTTTACCCGAGTGGGAGACCCTGGGCTTGGAGCTGTAAGTGATGGCCGTGTCGCGCAACACTTTCACACTCAAAGGAAAAATGTTCCCCTCCGCCCAAGAAGGCCTGCCCCTGGCCACATACACGGGCTGTTGGTTTGCGTTTAGGGCCAGCATCCAGGGGTGCTCAGGGCCACGCGGGGCCATGCTGGGAACTGGACGGCGCTCTGCGTCCAGGGGCCACTCCTGGCAGTGCTGTGGGGGGCCGGGATGGAACCCGAGCTGGCCTGGGGCAAGGGACGCGCCCTCCCGCTGGCCTCTGCTTTCCTGGAGGGGAGAGGCGGCCTGGAATAGGGCAGAGGACTAACATCTTTCCTGGCGTTGGAGGAAACGGAGCCGGGGAGAGACCTGATGGACTCGGGGCCGGTCGGGGGCTCCCGCCTCCCGGGAAGGTCCAGAGCCTGGCGGGAGGGGCCCGGGGCCGAGAGCAGCCGGTGGAGCGCTCCCAGCACGCTTCCCTCTCTCACCAGCAGAGGGAGCCCGAGCCCCTGGGAGTCTGAAGTCGGGGGAGGCCGCAGGCCCTGCGCTCAGGGATCACTCCTGGGGTTTCGTCTTTTTGGTTTTTGTCTTTTTTGGTCGCACCCAGCGATGCTCAGGGGTTACTCCTGGCGGTGCTTAGGGAGACCATATGCGGTGCTGGGAATCGAACCCAGGCCTGCCGTGTGCAAGGCAAACGCCCTCCCCGCTGTGCTGTCGCTCAGGCCCGGACAAGATTGTTTTTATTTTCCCACTGAGCAACTCATTCCTTTGCTGAAACAAGACACGTTCTATTTAGGTGCTGACTTACGTGGTTCTTGACAAGGCTTTTCAGGTAGCCGAGACCCCCATATCCACTCCCCACCCCCCCCGGGGGAACCCAGCCTCCCTCCTTTGACTGTCACATTCTTTTTTTTTTTTTTTTTTTTTTTTTGCTTTTTGGGTCACACCTAGCGATCCTGGCTCTGCACTCAGGAATTACTCCTGGCAGTGCTCAGGGGACCCTATGGGATGCTGGGGATCAAACCCGGGTCGGCCGCGTGCAAGGCAAACGCCCTCCCCGCTGTGCTATCGCTCTGGCCCCCTGACTGTCACATTCTTAAGTTTCCTTGTGTTAGTTTGGGTCCCGGCTAACCATAAGGTTGCCTCTGCTGGTTTAGATCTAGGCCGATGCTTCCCGTCTACACCAGAGAGAAGCCCCAGGCCTGGGCTACCAGATCACCCCCTCTCGCTTCCCCCAAGAAGACATTATTGGTATTGCTTGGCCGTTTTGTTTGGGGGCCGCACCTGCTGATGCTCAGGGCGCTGCACTCAGGACCACTCCTGGTGGTGCTCACGGGACCACATGGGGTGTCGGGGATTGGACCTGGGTCGGCCACGTGCAAGGCAAGCGCCCTCCCCGTTGTGCTATGCTTTGGCCCCTGATCAGATTTTTTGCAGAACAGTTGAGGCCGCCTTTGGTGATATTCTGGAGCTACTCCTGGCCTTGTGCTCAGGAGTGCCCCCTGGCGGTGCCTGGGGGAAACGCGTTTGGTGCCAGGAACTTGAGGTCGCCCACGCAAGACCAACACCTTATTCCTTGTCCTGTCTCTTTGGCCCCTCCTGTGAAACTATTCTGGATCTTTTTGTTCGTTAATTTGGGGTCACACACAGAGGTGGTCAGGGGATTTTCCTGCTCAGAGGTTGCTCCTGGCCGTGTTCAGAGTCCGTGGGGTGCTGGCATCCTGCACGCAGAGCCTGTGCTCCAGGCCCTGGAGTTTCTCTCCAGCACCATCCGTGGCTATTTTTAAAAATTTATATAGACATATTTTTAGATTATTTTATGTTATTATCTTTTAATTATTATTTTATTTTTTAATGAATCACCGTGAGATAGTTACAGACTTATAAACTCTCATGATTACATTTCAGTCATGCAATGACCAAGCACCCATCCCTCCACCAGTGCCCACTCTCCACCACCAAGCTTCCCAGTACCCCACCCCCCCTTCTTTGCCTCTGTGGCAGGAGCATTCCCTCTTTCTCCTTTTGGGTGTTACGGTTTATCTGCAGTGGTTTTTTTGTTTCTTTTTGGGTCCCACCCGGCAATGCTCAGGGGTTACTCCTGGCTCTGCACTCAGGAATCACTCCTGGCAGTGCTCAGGGGAACCTATGGGATGCTGGGAATCACACCAGGGTCGGGTCGGCCCCCTGCAAGGCAAACGCCCTCCCTGCTGTGCTATGGCTCTGGCCCTCTGCAGTTATTTTTAACGTGTGCTGACTGAAAGCAGGATGACCCTTCCTTGACTCTGCGTGAGCCGTGATGAGCCTTTAGTTTGGAGGGAAAGATTTTCAGATCAGACCGTCCACGCGTGCTGTGCTCATTAATTTCACATTATGCAAGAACAAAGCTGTAAGCGGCTCAGTGACTCACTTCGGGGTAAGGTTTTGCTCCGATGCAGGGAGATCAGAAGGCCGAGCTTTGACGTAGGAGGTTGGGGGATGACCCTTGGCACCGGTGGTCCCTTCAGCACTGCTGGACACAACCCCCAAGCACCACTCAGGAACTGCTCCTGGGCACCCCTGGGTGTGGCCGCCACCGCCTACGGAGAGGCAGAGGGTGTCAGTGGTGGAGTACTGCTCTCAGTGCGTGAGGGCACAGGGCCAGGCCCCGGCATGGCTACGTCAGAACAGCAGCGATGAGGCCGAGGAGCGTGGGAGAGAAGAGACTCGGTGCTACCTGTCAGGGCCACCACCGGACAGTTGCAGGACGCGCCAGCACCCGCGGGAGGCCGTGGGGAGCAGGTTCCCGAGGAGGAGCTGGCGGGGCAGCTCTCAGACCGCCAGGGCCAGGAAAAAGGAGACGTTTCTGAAATCATTAAGCCCCAGGAAGGTGTGAGCAGGGCCTGCTGGTATGGATAAGACAAGAAGAGAGCCCTCCCGGGGGCTGGAGCAGAGCACAGCGGGGAGGGCGTTTGCCTGGCTCCATCCCCAGCATCCCAGAGGGTCCCCCGAGCACCGCCAGGAGCAATTCCTGAGCGCAGAGCCAGGAGTGGCCCCTGTGCATCACTGGGTGTGACCCAAAAAGGAAAACAAAGAGAGAGAGAGAGAGAGAGAGAGAGAGAGCCCTCCCTCCCTACCTTCTGGAAACTTCTGGCCTGTAGAAAGATCCCCGGGTGGCGCCTGGGTTCTAGATGCCTCCCCCCTGGCAGCCTTTTCTTTCCAGCAAGGTTTCTCTCACTTGCAAGTAAGTCCAGCCTGGTTTCTGGCAGCTAGGCCTAACATTTTGGTGCTGAAAACCCAAGAGGACTTATAAGGGCTCCTAAACAGGCCAGCCTGGCCCGGCCCTTGCCCCCCTCCCCCCCACACGCTCCCCTGCACCCCAGGAATCAGTCTGGCAGACGCTGCTGGGTGGGTGAGGTGAGTCATCTCCCCCGTCCCTCCCTCCTGCCCAGGCAGGAGTCTCACGCTTGCCTTTCCTTGTCCCTTGCCTTGGAGTGCCTGCCAGGGCAGAGAGCTCGGTGCCATGGTGGGTACCCTGGGTCGTCCTCCATGTGACAATGGGCCTTCACCCCTAGTGGGGATGCTGACGTGTAAATGGTTACTGCAGGGAACGAGGAATCGCATTTTGGAAACGCCTGACCTGATTTTCTTGTGTCTGTCTTTCTGTGTGTGTGTGTGTGTGTGTGTGTGTGTGTGTGTGTGTGTGTGTGTCCTGAGTGTTTGGAATGTGTTTGCTGGTCCCACAACCTGTGCTTCCGTGGAGAACAGTTTCAGCCTAAGGGAGATTTCCACCTTAGACTATGGTCCGCGGAGGCATGAGCGAGGTGCAGGGGTGGGGTAGACCTACACTTCTGAGCTATGGTGCCACAGAGCTCAGATCTGCAAGGGTCTGATTTATGGAAGCCTAGCCTAGCCACCACTGCTGCAAATTAAGTCCCCACATTTCCCATTTTTCATTTTTAAAAACTCTCTTTCAAGATTTATTTGTGGTGGGGCCAGAGCAATAGCACAGCAGGGAGGGTGTTTGCCTTGCTGACCTGGGTTTGATTCCCAGCATCCCCTATGGTCCCCTGAGCACCACCAAGAGTAATTCTTGAGTGCAGAGCCAGGAGTGACCCCTGTGCATCACTGGGTGTGACCCAAAAAGCAAAAATAAATGAATAAAACTTATTTATGGGTCTCTAAAGGAACCACTAGCAGTAGAGATTACAGGGTGATGCTGGAGTTGGTTGGTGGGGATGACTGCCAGTGCTTCCCTGTGTACTGGGAAGTGGGGGTAGGTAGCCCACCCCAACTCTGAGAAAGCCTGGAGATTTCAGTCACAAAATTCAGGTATGTGGATTTGTGACTGAAATCTCCAGGGTGACAGTGACAGTTTATCTTGGTGAGGTCCATCCTGAGACGGTAGGGTCAGGCCAGGGCTATGGTGGTGATTTCGGATTGTGGAAGCAAGCAGCTGCTGTGGGCTCTGCCTGGGCGGGCGCCAAGTTGACCCGCCCCTCTTGGATTTACCCTGGTCTGTTCAGTCATGAGCGGGTCCGAGATTAATTGTGGCTTTTGGTCTCTTTCGAGATTAATTTATGGGTCTCTGAAATATGGCTGATAAAAGAGCTTGTATAGCAGAGCCAGAGATGGGTTGTGGGTATGGCTCCTACATACCTAATTTTGGCCATTTAATTTCTTGGTAAACTTAGTGCTGAGTTGTTGGGGTCTGGCCAAAGGGACAACAGCAATTGTGGGGTGTCAGGAAGCCTGAAGGCACCATCAGGCAGCTGATGCACTCACCCGCAGGTACAGGTTGATCTGCTGGTGGCACCATACCTCCGTCCTTTCTCATATTTGAAAACAGAAGCAATATACACTTATGACTGGAATAAAAACAGTTTTTTTTTTTTTTTGCTTTTTGGGTCACACCTGGAGATGCACAGGGGTTACTCCTGGCTCTGCACTCTGGAATCACTCCTGGCGGTGCTCAGGGGACCCTATGGGATGCTGGGAATTGAACCCGGGTCGACCGCGTGCAAGGCAAATGCCCTACCCGCTGTGCTATCACTCCAGCCCCAGAATAAAAAGAGTTTTGGGGGCGAGAGAGACAGTACAGGGGACAGGGCACTTGATTTGCATGAGACCAACCAGGTTTGATCTCTGGCACCCCATAGGGACCCCCCCAAGCCTCGCCCAGAAGTGATCCCTGAGCACTGAGCCAGGAGTAAGCCCTGAGCACTGCTGGGTGTAGCTCCAAACAAACCAAAAATATTAAGATTTTTAATTATTTCATTGTATTATAGATTTTGACAGCTTTTATCTCACTGAGCAGACATAAAATCGAACCGTTACCTGCCACCTCCATTGTGTTTCCTTTAGCTGGGACACAGGTGCTCGGGGTCAAACAGCAAAGGGGAACTCACTGTCTTCCTCATACTGGCCAGGTCCCTTGGGGAGAATGAGGTCGGTTTCCCTGCGGCCCAGGGAGGCAGGTGTGTGTGTAGGGGGGGGGAGGCTCCCTCTAGCCCTCCAAGGGCTCCTATCACACCTCCATCGCTGAGATGCCTGAGGCAGGGGCCTGGTCCAGGAGCTCACGGGACCACTGAGGATCTCACTGGAAAGGAAGTGTGCGGCCCAGCTCAGTGCACTGCTGATGGCACCCTCCCAACCCCTCAGAAAAGCCAAGGGAGAGTCACAAGCACCAGAAGAAACAGGCAGATGTAGCCCGGTGGGTCTGGACTAAGCAACATCACAAGAACCACAAAATGTCTCTTTCTCCCCTCCTGCCCCTTCTGTTTCTTCCGGCCCTCCTGGAAGTGGACAGTGGTTTTCCTATTTTGTTTCAGTGACCACCCAGGGCCACTCAGGGGCTGATTCCAGCTAGGATTGCAGGGGCCAGTAGCGAGTCCTGGGCCTGGCATGGGACACCGTGTGGTACCAGAGGTCAAACTGGGACTCTCACACGTGGAGCGCGAGCCCCTGGCCCCTGTGAGCCATCTCCCAGACCCCCTCCCCGGAGGCAGGTTTGAGAACAGTACCACGGTGTCTGGTTGGGGTTTGTTTCCAGGAAAACAAGGGCATCCCCAGATGCCACCCCTCCGTTTCCCTTCACCGCTGACCCACAGGGAGTGTCACGCAACTATTCCACATTGCCAGACCGGGTTCGGGCACCTCGACATCTCCAGGCAGGGCTTCAAGACACGCGCCTGACACTTCCTGGGTCTGTTGCAGAAATTTCCCCAAGAGTCAGTGGGAAACCAAGCAGCACCGCACGGTGAGGGACCGGGAAAGCGAGCAAGCGCAGTTGATTTCCCCAGCGGACCCAGCTGAGCTCCTGCTCCAAAGACGGGGCCGCCAACAGGTGCGGGCTGGGCTTCCTAGAGTGCGGGCTCAGGCACTGCAGGCAGGTGGTGGGGCAGCGCAGAAGCAGAAATTCCCCGCATGTGGCTCCTGAGCAGGGCCGGCAGGGTTTCAAGGGCACTTGGGGGCCGTTCTGTGGTCCCAGGACAGGGAACTCGCTCGCGGCCGTGCTTACTCCTCTCTGGGGCCAGCAGCTCGGCTGCCCATCGCAGAGGCAGGGGACGGGGTCCACTTCCCTCCTTGGCAGGGGTCTTCCCCGCATCAGGTCCGCCAGCAGCTCTGGGCTTACCTTGTGATAGTTAAACTCTTTGGGAGCTGCAGGCTCCGCCCAGCCCTCTGAGAGACCTTGGAGGTTGCTGATACTTTGTTTCCTAGAAGGATTGTTTCCATTCTCCACCAGGAAGATTGTTGCCTCTTTCCCTGCAGGCCTGTAAAGAGTATCACTGACTCAGTCCGCCAGTCCTGGGAGGGAGGAGGCAAGATGAAGTGTCTCCTGGCAGCTGGCAAGGGGAAGGTGAGGAATGCTCTTTCAAGGAAAAGCCAGAGGCCTGGGGGCAGGGCTCTCGGGAGGGAAGCAGCTCACACCTTGACTGGAAGGTAAATTTAGGTGAAAGTGAAGGTGAAGTGAAGTTTGCTGAGTTAGAGACCCACCTGGTTCTGATTTAGAGACCCACCTGGTGCTGAGTTAGGGACCCACCTGGCAGTGAGCTAGGGACCCACGTGATGCTGATTTAGAGACCCACCTGGTGCTGAGTTAAGGGGTCCATCTGGTGCTGAGTTAGGGACCCACCTGGTGCTACGTTAAGGCCTGCCTGTCATGTGCTAAGTTAAAGACACACTGAGTTAGGGACCCACCTGGTGCTGAGTAGAGGCCGGCATCGTGCTGCAGTTCCGTGACCTCCATGCTGAGGTGTATGACAGATGGGGAGTCTGAGCTGGCGCTGGATAGCTGCAGACCCTCCAGGCTTTGTGGCCATGCCCAGCTGGCCGGGAGGAAGGGAGAATGAAAGACCCCAGGACCAGCAGGAAGCCAGGAAGGCCTTGGTGAGTGAGACCACGCTGTGATCTGAAAAGGAGCATCCCATCCCGTGCTCGGCTTGCTTTTGCTTTGGGGCCATGCCCACAGTGCTCAGAGATCACTCCCTGAAGGTCCGGGGGACATATGAGGCGCTGGGGATCGCGCCCGGGGTGGCCGTGTGCGTGACTAACACCCTCGATGCTGTGCCGTGGCTCCAGCTGCTCTGCTCTAGGTCCGGGCCCTCAGCCAGCTCAGCCCGGTCTGCACACCAGCCTGAGCATCCAGCCAGAATGACCCAGAGCTGCCTCTCAGCTTCAAAGCACCAACTTCGTCCCATATAAAAGTCCCCTAACATAAAAATCTAGTCAAACCCTGAGAGCTCAGGCCGCCCGAGCGGCAGTCAGTGCTACACATCACCGCTGCTCTTCCCCGTCATCCCGAGGAGGGACACCATCAAAACGCCCACTGGCGGATGAAATACGGTAAACCTTGGGGACCAGGATGTGTCAGAGACGCAAACCAGGACACAGAAGGGCAGCGAGACACCGTCTCGTCTCCGCAGTAACTCTAACCCGTCCTGTCATTGGTGGGGAGGGCTCGGCTCACGCTCAGGAGGGCTCTGGGGCTACTTCCTGTGGCTTGCTGTTCAGGGCTCATTCCTGGAAGTGCTCTGGGGGAACTCACCGTGCCAGAAGCCAAACTCAGGGCCTCACACGTATAAGGCAAACTCTCTCTCCTTGAGCCACATCCTGGCTGAGATGCCTTCTTGTTTATTCTTGGGCCACGCCCGGCTATGCTCAGAGCTTACTCCCAGCTCTGCACTCAGGGATTACCCCTGGTGGGCTTCGGGGACCATATGTGGTGCTAGGGACTGAATCTGGGTCAGCCACGTGCAAGGCACTTAAGTGCCTTCCCTCTTGTACTATCGCTCTGGCTCCAGATCAATCTTTGGATTTTTTTTTTCCTCCCACAACCAGTGACACTCAGAGAAATTTCTGGCTCTGCATTTAGGAATCATTCCTGGTGGGCTTCAGGGGGTCCTGTGGGGTGCTGGGTATCAATCTGGATCAGCCACATGCATGGCAAGTGCCTTACTCTCTGTGCTATAGCTCTGGCTCCAGATAGGATTTTTTTTTTTTTTGGACACAGCCAGTGACACTTGGGTTACTTCTGGGCCTGCAGTCAGGAATCACTCCTGATGGCCTCAGGGGACCATATAGGATGCCTGGGATCCAACCCAGGTTGGCTTCATGCAAGAAAAGCAGTTTACCTTTGGTTCTCTCTCTCCAGCCCCTCCAGATTGGATCTTTTGGTAATTTTCTTTCATCTTCAAGGGTGATTAAAAACAGAGAATTCCCCAACTAGGAGGGAATGCACCGCCCTTTCCAACTCGGTTTCTCTTTTCCTTCCCTATTCTTCTCCAGCCAAGAAGCAGAATAAGTGACATTGTCTCCACACAGGGTTATCAGTAAAATGAGAAACTGACCAGGCTCCAAAGTGTGAGTCATGTAAATTCCCCTCATCTCTGCGGCTAACCACACTGTGTGGAAATCCCCATTTGTAATTTTAAAAATCAAAGGCTAACTTGCTTCCTTTTGAAATCCACTCCCACGTCTAACAAACAGACTACTGTACAGCTTACCCCCATGTATGCCTATTGCTCCGATGAAAGCAGCAGTAAATACAGCGGAACCACACCAACACCCTCTGCCCCCCTTCCCAGCCAGAACTGATAACACGGAGCACTGAGTTTCGCTGTTCTTGCCAGGGCGCTGAAGAATGTTTTGACTTCACTGGGGCTCTTGCAAAACCAGTTATTCAGAGAGATATCCCTTGATTCTTTGTCACCCCCAATCCATAGCAACCCAACGCAACACCCGTGAGCAAGAATTCCCGGAAGGAGGGAGGCCCGCTGAGCTGAGGCACTTTGCAGAGACAGCGCAGGAATAATAAAGCCGATTTGCTGGGCTTGGAGAAACACCCCGTTGGCATGGTGCGGCTCCTCGAGGGCTCCTGGAACTGGAGCTGGGGCAGTTTCTTCTTCTGCCCTCAGTGTGGGTCCCTGCCTCCCTGCAGCCTGGCCAGGCTGCAAGCAAGAGGGTCGCTGCTCCCTACTCTGCTTGCAAAAGAGGGCTTCTCGGTGCAGTTTTGTGCTTTTTCGTGTTTATTTTATTTTATTTTATTTTAATTTTGGAGGGTCTCCCAAAGCGGTGCTGGGGGACGTCTGGCCACTCGTGCCGCGCTTGGTCTGACGGTTCCATGCTGGAACGCTGCGGTGCTGGGGGATCCCCGCCCGGGCGCTCAGGAAGCAAAGAAGCCCGACTCCGCTTCTCCCTCCTTCCGCCGAAATCACCCCAGAGTCCCCCGTCAGATCCCTGCCCCCCACATTCGCCCCACGGCGGAGTCCCCCCACACCCACTCGCCACCCCAAGGGCGTACCCGCAGGGCCCTCGCCCCAGGCGCGCCCCCACTCCTTCACTCCTCGACCCGGCAGGGCTCACCCATGTCCGCCCCCGCCTCCCACCCCGGCGCCTAGCACCCAGAGATCCCGCCCCAGCCCACTGCAAGGTCCTCGTCCACGTCCTCGCCCCCAACGTGGTCCGGACCCCCGGCAGGATCCGCACTCCCGCCCAGGACCCCGCGGGCCACTAACCCTTCCTTTCCCCAGGCCCGCCCCACCCGCCCACACTGAGGACGTAGCCCCGCCCCGCCGCGGTTAGGTCCCGCCCACCAATCTTCCCTTACCCCGCCCACCCGCACTGGCCCCGCCTTCCCTCCCAGCCTGGCCCCGCCCTCCCGTCCGCCTTGGCCTCTCCAGTCCACCCTGACCACCAGCCTGGCCCCGCCCACCAGCCCTGGTCCCGCCTTCCCTCTCGCCCTGGCCCCGCCCTCCCGGCTGCGTTAGCCTCTCCAGTCCGCTTAGGCCCCGCCCATTCACTCTGGCCCCGCCTCCCTCCCGGCCTGGCCCCACCCTCCCGCCGGCCCTGACCTCTCCAGCCCGCCCTGGCCCGGGCCTTGTCCGGCTCGCCCGCCCTAGTCCCGCCTTCCCTACCGGTCTGGCTCTGCTCTCCGCCGGCCCTGGCCTCTCAGCCCGCCCTGGCCCCCAGCCTGGCCCCGCCCACTCACCCTGGCCCTGCCTCTCTCCCGGCCTGGCCCCGCCCTCCCACCGCCCGGTCCTCTCCGGTCCGCCCTGGCCCCGCCCACCCGCCCGGGCCCCGGCTGGCTCCTCCCGCGGCCCGGGCCGCGTGGGGCGGGGCTGCGGCGTCGGGGGCGGGGCCGGCTCACCCGGAATGAAAACAAACGGCGGCGGCGGGCGCCGCATCCGGGCATTCTGCGGGTCGCGGCGGGCGCGACGGTGGCGCAGGTGAGCCGGCGGCGGACGGCCGGTGCCGGACGCCCCTCGGGGCCGCGCCGCCGGGGACCCCCGGCCCGGCGCGCCCGGCCCGGCCCGGCCCCCGCGGAGGGGCGCGGCGGCGGGGCGGCGGCGGCGGCTCCCGGGGCCGGGCTCGGCGGCGCGGGGCGCTGCGGGGCGTGGACACAAAGGCCGGGGCCGTGCGTGGCCGCCCGAGACCCGGGCCGGGGGCGGCGGGGAGGCGGCCTGCCCCGCTGCCCCTCGGGGTGGAGCGTGTGACCCGCGAGGGTCTCCGGGCCCGGCCCCCACGGTGGGTGTGACGCGCACGGTGGCCCGTCCGGGGTTCGGTCCGGGGCCGGGGCGCGTGCCGGGTCGGGGTCCCTGCGCTGGCCCCGGCGCGCTGTCGGGGTCGGGGTGCGCGGGGTGCCGGCCCCCCGCGGCCCTCCTGTCCCCGCAAACGGCCGCCTGGAACTCTGCGCCCAGCAGGGCCGCGTGGAACGCGCCGGGGCCGAGGCCGCTGGGCCGAGGCCGCTGGACGCGCGTGGGCGGAGCGGGGAGAGAGGAAGCGCGGACGGGCTCCCGCGCCCAGGGCTCCGGGGTTTGCTGTGGGGGGGCTTGGCCTCACCCCGCGGTGGGCGGTGCCGGGCCTCTCCGTGTCGGGTGCTTTCCCGTGGGGCAGTCCCCGCGTGGGGCTCGCGGGTCCTGCGTGCAGAGCGTGCGCTGCATCTCTGCGCCCGGGAGTAGCTTCCCACCGCCTGTTGTGGTCTCACCACTCCCTTCGGCGTGTCCAGCCGGAGGGAACCGCTGGGTGCTGGCCCATGGGACACAGGACAGACAAACAGCAAAACCCCGAGCTGCCGGGGACCCTGACTGAGTTGTGACCTTGGCAGCGTCGTTTCGCAGGCCCAGGCCTGGGTCTTCCCGCTGGCCCAGCTCGCCGAGCTGCCCAGGGCTGGACCCTTTGTAGTTTAAGAGCTTGGCCTCCAGAGAGCGTTTATGAAGGTTCGTGGCTCAAACTAGTACTTAAGTTTACCTGGTAAGGTCATTGGTCATGTTAAATTAACCAAAATATAAGAGGATCTTTAAACTTTTTGTTGAATGTCTTTTGAAAGTTCTGTACTTTCATTTTTCACTTGTTTCTAGATTAGAGAATAGCAGGCTAAAAAGGTATAATAAACTTTTCTATATATTAGCAACTTTAAAACATACTCTGATGTAATTACACTTGAGTAATCCGGATTTCTGTACATAGTAGGTATATTTCGGGGGAGGGGGGTGCAGCTAGTTAAACCTCACTGGAAAGTGACAGGATCAGCCCGGAAGGAGGGCTGGCAGGGAGGGCTGCTTTTCTGTAAACAAGTTAACTGTTGTAACCCCCTTGGCGCAGGGAGTGCTCAGTGATGAACTGTTTTGCTTTCAAGGATGGCACAAAAGAAATATCTCCAAGCAAAACTGACCCAGTTTTTAAGGGAAGACAGAATTCAACTTTGGAAACCACCATATACAGATGAAAATAAAGAAGCTGGTTTGGTATTGAAGGTAATTTTCTTTTAAGACATAGTTGTTGTCTTGTGGCTTTTTTGGGGAGGGGGCTCTCCTCGGGGCTTACTCCAGGCTCTGTGCTCAAGGATCACTCTTGTCAGAACTTTGGGGGACCGTATTGGGTGCCGGGGGCTGAACCAGGGTCGGCCGCAGCCAGGCAAGTGCCCCCCCCACTGTACTATCTCTCCAGCCTGTTGAAGTCTGCTTGGTAAATAAGATTCTAAAGTCACCAGAAAGTTTTAGACACAACCATGTAAATGTGTTTGTTTTGGGGTCATACTTGGAGGTACTCAGGACTCAGTCCTGGCTCTGTGCTCAGGGTCCCTCCCGGCACTGCTCAGGGGACCGACCATATGTGGTGCCAGGAATTGAACCCATTCAGCTGCGTGCCAGGCAGGCGCCCTGCTGGCTGTACTGCCCTGTCTGCTGTACTGGCCCAACATTGGAAACTTCTGGCAGGACCATGGAGTGTAGCCTCAGGGTGGCACCTTGAACTGTTAATGTTTGATGTGACCAAAGTGTTAGTGTAAGTAAGGATCCTTCTTACTAGGAGCTGACAAGCTTATTTTCCTTGGCTAAGTTTCATAGAAGAATGTTGGTTCATTTCTCAGGTGTCATTAACCTGGGCAGGGCCCGAGATAGCGAAGGGGTGAAGGTATTGCTTGCTTTGCAAGACAGGCCAACACCGGTTCGATTCCTGACCTCCCCCCCATACACACATAGTTACTAACCTGGGAACTTGTTTTAGCTGGTTACCTTGGCACTGTCAGGGCCGGTCAGCCTGAGTGAGGTACATGCTCAGACAGCAGCCCACTGGGTTCTCAGTCCTTCCTGTCCCGCGCCGTGTCTGTTAGGAAAAGGGGACCCGCCCCTCCCAAAGCTGTTCTTACTCTAGGCCTGTCTGTTCATTCCCCACAATATGTGTGTGTGTGTGTGCGTGTACATATATGTGTGTTTGGGGGCACGCCTGGCTGTGCTCAGGGTTTACTCCTGCTCTGCGCTCAGGGCTGACTCCTGGTGGGCTTGGGGACCGTCTGTGGCAGTAGGGATTGAGCACCAGTTGGCTGCATGCAAGGCAAGTGCCCTCCCTGCTGTACATCACTCTGACCCCCACTTTGTTTTTCTAGCACGTGTCAAAGCTATTTTAATGTTGAGAGGTACGTCCCAGCAGTGCTCGGGGTTCGTGTGGTGGAGGGGTCGAACTCAAAGCCCTCACGTGCGAGGCTGGGCTCCAGCCCTCAGAGAGTCTGTGGCTCTTGTTGGTGATGGACCCCAGAGTCCAAGGCCAGTGCTCTTCACTGAGGGCATCCCTGGCCCGAGCCTTGGTTTTTGTCGGTATAACAGATAGCACAGCTTTAAGTGAAATCTCTAGAATATGAAGTTTGCCTGTTTTGCCAGCTAGAGACATCATCATCATCATCATTATAAATTTAGTCACGTGATATTACAGGGTTCTTTATCTTTGGGTTTCAGGCATACAGTGTATCACTGTAGATTCCCCCAAGGATGCCATGCCCTCCCCCCCACCGCTCCCCCCAGTCTGCCTCTAGGAGAGGTGCTTTTTATTTTTAAGTAAGTTTTTGCACTGTGGTTTATAGTACTGCTACTGATGAGAGACATTTTTCAATATAGGTTTAGCTTTAGAATATTCTAGCGTGAGCTTTCAGTTCTCTTAGTCCGAATGCTCTGTGATCAATAACATGACATTCACCAGGGACTGAGAATTCCTCGAGGCTGTCATGCTGTCCTGTGTTAAAAAAAAACCCAGTGATGTGGCGCTGGAGCGATGGCACAGCGGGTAGGGCGTATGCCTTGCATGCGGCTGACCCCGATTCAATTCCCAGCATCCCACATGGTCCCCCGAGCACCACCAGGAGTAGCCCTTGAGCATCACAGGGTGTGACCCAAAAAGCAAAAAACAAAAACAAAAACAAAACAAAACCCCCAGTGAGGTGCTCGGGGGTTACCCTGGACTCTGTGCTCAGGATTTACTCCTGGGAAGCAGAGACGGAACGCAGGCCAGCCGTGTGCAGAGCCAGCAGCTTCCCCTTTCCCACTGCACTATCTCTTGACCCTGTCTCTCTCTGACCTTGTTTTTCTCCCCACCCATCTCTGTCCTTCTCCCCTTGTCAGATCTCTGGCTCAGGCACCGGGTGTGGCTTAACAAGATCAGTTGGTCTCGGGGAGGCCCCTGGCACGGAGCTCCTGAGGCCTTTGGACTTTCCCTGCGAGCGTCTTCCCGCAGGTTCAGGGCTGGGGGGAATCTCCCGAGATGAACCTTGGTTGGAAGCTCAGGTCACGCCTCCCGGGTCTGTTGGCAGCAGTGACTGACTCGCTCAGAGTTTGTAGTGGAACGTCCATAAAAACCCGTCCGTGTGCATGTGTGGGGACTTGAGACTGGAGCAGCGGGCACTGCCAGCTGCTGGCAAGGTGTGGCACACGACTGACGGGACATGTGTCTGTGCTGGGCCCAGGTGGGTGACATGGCGTGTGTCTCCACCTCCTGTTCATGTTCTTTTTTTGCTTTTTGGGTCACACCCAGTGATGCTCAGGGGTTACTCCTGGCTCTGCACTCAGGAATTACCCCTGGCGGTGCTCAGGGGACCTTATGGGATGCTGGGAATTGAACCCAGGTCAGCCTGGTTCAATATTGTGCAAGGCAAACGCCCTCCCCGCTGTGCTGTCACTCCAGCCCCATCCTGTTTGTATTCTTCCTTTTTTGTTTTTTTGCTTTTTGGGTCACACCCGGTGATGCACAGGGGTTACTTCTGGCTCTGCACTCAGGAATTACCCCTGGTGGTGCCCAGGGGACCATATGGGATGCTGGGAATCGAACCCTGGTTGGCTGTGTGCAAGGCAAACGCCCTCCCCGCTGTGCTGTCGCTCCAGCCCCCTGTTTGTATTCTTGGCAGCATTCTTCAGTGGGTCCTGTGGGGCTCCTCGCAGGCCACTGGGGCGCTGCAGGACAGAGGGGCTCCGGGACTGTGGCCACGTTGGACACGAGCGTGGGCTTCCTGGGACCAGACGCTCGGTGCCTGAAGTGAGGGCGGGGTGGGGCGGGCTGAGCCCCTGGCCTGCGCCCCGGTGTGGGGTCTTCAGGACACACAGTTGGCGCTTCACGTGGTGTCTGGAGGAAAGACTGACTTCGGTAGGTATTCTAGAGATTTCCAGAAAGGATATATTGGAGGATATATGTCTCAAGTATTTCAATAATGTTGTTATTTCTGGTGATAAAAAGAGACTCCTCCGTTTTATTTTTTCCCTTTTTCTATTTTTGTTTTGGGGCCACACCAGCAGTGCTCAGGACTTACCCCTGGCTCCGGAACTCAGGGGTCATTCCTGGCGGAGCTTGAGGGGCTACACGGGATGCCGGGGATTAAGCCTGGTGGGCCGCACGCAGGCAGGCGCCATACGCGCTGTTCTGTGGCTCTGGTGCCGTCCTGAGTTTTCTTCTCTTTTGGTTGGTTTCTTTGGCTACTCGCAGCTGTGCCCAGGGTCTCCTGGCCGTGTTCAGGGTCTCTTCTGCAGGGCCTGTGGGACATGTGGCGTGCTGGGGGCTGAACCCAGGTCAGCCGCGTGCAAGACCAGCACCTGCTGTACAGTCACTTGCAAAGTTATGAGTTACCAAAAAGACCTTCGAAAACTGGCTTTTATTTCTGTTGGGCTCTGCCCACTGGCGCTCCGTGCTTGAAGGGCTTGAAGGACCGTCGAGTTGACCCCAGGCCTCAAGCACGCAAGGCCAGAGCCCGGCCGCTGCACAGCCTCCCTGGCTCGAGCTTGTGGCTCGTTTCACTGGGGGCTGTTTTATTTGTCTGGCAGTTTTCAAGCTGTTCTGCCTCTGTGCTCGTGAGTGAGCCTGGGTGGGAATCCGGGGACCGTGAGGGGCTGGGATTGGACTGGGGTCCTAGCATGCAAGTGTCTTAACCTCCGTGCTAACTCCCCAGACTCTGAATATTATTTCTTTCATGTATTAAATGTATCGGAACATCCTTCTAGTTGTTTCTCGTGTGTGTAGAAAGATACGGACTGCTGGGAGTGGGCTGGAGAGATGGTGCACGGGAAGGTGGGTAGCCTTGCATGTGGCCGACCCCACATTCAGCCCCTGGCACCACTGGGTGTGGCCCCACCGTCCCTTATCCACCCCCTGCCCCGCTCTCGCCAGGTTTCATTCAGTTTGATGTTCTCTGGGAAGGTAGCTCAGGGGTAGTGCTGTGTCCTGGTGCCCCTGCCAGCGCCAGCACAGCTGGACTCTTGGACTGGGCCTTTGTCCTGCTCCTGTCCCTGGAGGGACCGGGCGCACGCTGGAGGTCACCCTGTAAAAAAATTGTACAAAACAGGTTGAACACTCTGCTTTCCATTGTACAGCTTTATGTCTATCAGAGTCTCCTGGGAAATACATATTGACACTTTTTTTTAATTGAGTCACGATGAGATACAGTTACAAAGCTGTCATGTTTGAGATTCAGCCATACAGTGATACCCATTCAGCCATACCCGTCCCTCCACCAGTGCAGTCTCCAACACCGGTGTCCCCAGTACCCCCGCCCCCATCCCAGTCCTCCCCCGGCCTCCATGGCGACAGTTTCCCCAATACTCTCTACTTTTAGGTCTTCAGTTTTGCTTGAACTTTCCCACCACCATTCAAGCCTGCCTGCTGGGGGCAGGCGCCAGATAATTTATTTTCCATTGCTCATTTCGAATATCATGAGAGCTTACGCGAAAGCGGCCGCGCGCTTGTGGCGTTCTAGATTGTAAATGGTTGGGTTCCAGAGTCGTCTGTAGGGCGCTGCTCCATTTTGGGATTCAGTTGGGAGGTTCTGGACCAGGGCTGTTGGTGCGCTAAGATGGGGCCCGGGGACCAGGGAAGGGGCAGCCCGACTCCTTTGGCGCCACGCGGCCTGGAGATTCAGTCCTGGCACCCGCGTACCTGGGCCTTGCTTGTGGAAGCTCTTGGTCGCCGGGATTACATCTCGAGTAGGCGGGGAGACCACACCTGCTCCGCCTGGGGTACCCGGTGAACTTGGCTCGGTACGGGGCCAGGCGGGATCTCCGGCGCTGTGGCGTCCTCCCTGGCTGGCCGCCGTGTCTCTGGAACAGGGCCAGAGGTGTGCTGTTCCTCCACCACTAATGGCCCCAGCGTCCCTCCCCCACCCCAGCCCGCCTCTGTGGCAGGGCATTCCCTTTTGGCTCTCTCTCTCCTTTTGGGTGTTGTGGTTTGCAGTGGGGGTATTAAGTGGCCATCATGTTCAGCCTGTAGTCTACTTTCAGCGCAGGGACCACCAGGTAAAGGGTGCTGGGAGGGCCCCTTGGAGAAGAGAGATGCGGGTGGACACATTGTTTTTAAGCGCTTCATAGAGCTACATAGTTGCAAACGTAATGATCTGGGATTTCAGCTGCTTAGGGAGCCGCAAAGCCCCTTCATGTGAATGTTGTTTCAGGAGGGTTTCAGGAGGGGATGCGGTGTTCTCACTAGGCACAGAACTGGGTCACTTCCTTTTGTGTTTGTTTGTGTGGTTGGTTGGGCTTGGGGCCTTACCCGGCAGTGCTCAGGTTTACTCCTGGCTCTGTGCTCAAGAATCACCCCTGGCAGGACTCGGGGGACCTTATGGGATTCCGGGGGTTGAACTCAGGCCGACTACATCCTCGGCTGTCCCTTGGCCCCTGGTTTCCTTTTTTGAAGGCTGCTCAATCTTTTTTTTTTTTTTTTTTTTTTTTTTTTTTTGCTTTTTGGGTCACACCTGGCGATGCACAGGGGTTACTCCTGGCTCTGCACTCAGGAATTACCCCTGGCAGTGCTCAGGGGACCATATGGGATGCTGGGATTCGAACCTGGGTCGGCTGCGAGAAGGCAAACGCCCTCCCCGCTGTGCTATCACTCCAGCCCCAATCTTTTTTTTTTTTTTTTTGCTTTTTGGGTCACACCCAGCAATGGTCAGGGGTCACTCCTGGCTCTGCACTCAGGAATTACTCCTGGCGGTGCTCAGGGGACCCTATAGGATGCTGGGAATCGAACCCGGGTCGGCTGCGAGAAGGCAAACGCCCTCCCCGCTGTGCTATCGCTCCAGCCCCGCCTGCTCAGTCTTTTAAGTCTTCTTTCTTTTCCTTCCTTTTCTTCTCTTGTTTGAGCAACTCCCAGCTTTTGTTCCTGGGTGGGCAGAGGGTTGGGGCCACTCAGGAGTGACCCCGGTGTATAGCTCCAGGACTTGGACCAGAGCTGGTTGGTCATGCGTAGGCAAGCCTGCCTCAGCTTCTCACTGTCCCTCTAACCTCCTCACTCCTTCCCCACCCCCCCCTTGGTCACACCCAGCGATGGCTCTGCACTCAGGAATTACTCCTGGTGGTGCTTGGGGGATCGTACGGGATGCTGGGAATCGAACGCGGGTTGGCCGCATGCAAGGCGAATGCCCTCCCTGCTGTATTATCGCTCCGCCCCCTCCTCACTCCCTTTCCTCCTCTTCCTCTCCCTTTACTTGAGTCGCCCTGGCAGTGCTGGGGACCGCACAGGGCTGGCTCCAGAGGCCTTCGTCAGAGAGCGCGAGTCCTTTGCTGTCTCCTTCCCCTTCTGGAACTTTCCCTGGAAGCCCTTTCACACTCGGGGCCGATAACTTGAATTGTCTCACCGCCTTGCTCGGACCACTAGACTGTTTTCTGCACGTTGTTGCGTGTTTCCCGGAGTCACCGGGCCCCTGCCCTGGGCTGTCTGCTCAGTCTGGACCCCGCAGCTGCCCAAGCAGGGACCCCGGGGCCCGTCTGCTTCGCCACTTGGCCTTGTGTGTATCGATGCAAGAGTTTCTGACTTTTCACTGTAGGACCTTGCGAGAAAGTATGCTGACAAACTCGAATGCTGCGAGAGCGAAGTGGAAAAGATAATAGAAGAAATACGCTGTAAAGCAGTCGAGCGTGGCGCAGGAAATGAAAACTATAAAACGACAGGAATTGCTACCATCGAGGTATTCTTACCTTCGAGGCTAAGAAAAGTGAGTAACTTTCCCAAATTTACTTACTTACTAATGTCTAATTAGCTTAGTGAAGTCATCAAATTGTTTTTAAAAGTACAACTTAAAGTTAAAATTCTCTATTTCTCTTTATATATTGAATTTTTACCTGTTTAAGAGTGACTTTTGTGGATTCTTAACCTGGAACCCTGAGGCGGTAGTTTTGGTCCACCAGCACTTCACAGAGCTGTGTATTGCATTCTTATTTGTTGGGAGTCTTGGTTTTTTGTTTCATTTAGTTTTTTTGTTTGTTTGTTTTGAGTCAAAACGATGCTCAGGGGTGACTCCTGGCTCTGCACTCGGGAGTTGCTCCTGGCGGTGCTCGGGGGCCCATTTGGGATGCCGGGGATGCGATCCATGGCGGCCGAGTGCAAGGCCCTGCCGTCTCTCCAGTCTTCGTGTTTTCAGAGTCTGAACGAACGTTTGGAAATAATGAGGAACGGGGGCTGGGATACGGCTCGGCATGGTCCATCCTGAACCCGCCAAGGCCGCAGAACCCAGAAGAATGGAACTTCAGTAGAACTTTCGGCTTCTGCGCGGCCCGTGCCAGGCGACAGAGCTCAGAGGCACCTGGGTCTTTGCTCGTGCTAGTGTGAGGTCAGGGCGGTCAGCTGAGAGCTCAGCCCTCCAGTGACCTGAGGGGACCATCTTGTGTTCCAGTTACGGCGACTTTAAGGAGCCGAGGCCTAGTGTTACGGGCCAGTGGTGACTGGCCAGTTTGCACCGGAGTGAGAACTGCCCGGAGCTGGTTGGCGAGTGAAGGTCAGGGTCTCGCCTTTTCCCGGGGTGGATCCCCAGAGAAGGAAGTTATGTGCAAAGGTTTGCAGCAGATTGACCAGACGAAACCCTCAGGGCCCGAGACAATGAACGGTGGGACAGAGCGGGAAAAACTGGACGGAATGAACGCCTCACCCTAATACTTCACCCGGCCAGACTCGTTCAGACGTGAAGGAACAGTGCCCGGCCTTACGGGTAAACAATAGCTCACAGACCCCAACTTCACAGACTCAAGCCCTTTACGAGAAGAACTACAGGGGCTACTCGGGGACAGAACTTGGACGTGACTGTTTGTCACTGCTCAGCTCACAGCAAGCAGAGGAGGAGAAACAAAGGGACGGGCCGCATGGCCAGTGTCCGGGGTCAGAGGGCAGCTGTGGTGAGCCGCGGGAGCATCAGGGAAGGGCTGGGAGGGGACTGCAGGCCAGCGTGTGCAGGCCCAGAGGTGACCCTGGGCACTCCGTGACCCTCCCCTGGTGGCCACCTGGGCGCTGTGAGTGGCCCGTGAGGAACAGAGGCGGGCAGGGACCGACTCAGGCTTCCCTGGCACGCGGCATGTGAAGGCCCTGGGTTCTGTCCCTGGCACCACAGGCAGAAACTAGGGCCATGGGGCAGGAGAGCGCTCCGAGGATGGGGTGCACCCTCTATGCCCACAGCCCGGAGTCAGCTCGGGAGATGCAGATACCCCCGCGTCTCTGGGGTGCCTGGGAGCCCCCGGCATTTTTTCTTTCTTTTTTTAATTAAACCTTCTTTTAAAAATTATTTTACTGTTTTTTGAGTCACACTGAGCAATGTTCAGGGGTACTCCTGGCTCTGCACTCAGAAATTACCCTTGGCAGTGCTTGGGGGACCATATGGGATGCCAGGGATCAAACCTGGGTCAGCCGTGTGCAAGGCAAACGCCCTCCCTGCTGGACTTTCGCTCTGGCCCCTTTAAGCTTTTTTTTTTTTTTTTTTTTTTTTTTTTGCTTTTTGGGTCACACCCGGTGATGCACAGGGGTAACTCCTGGCTCTGCACTCAGGAATAACTCCTGGCAGTGCTTGGGAGTGGGATGCTGGGAATCAAACTCAGGTCGGCTGTGTGCAAGGCAAACACCCTACCCGCTGTGCTATCACTTCAGCCCCTGCTTTAAACTTTTAAAGCAATTCTGTGTTAATATATTTTGGAGTTTACATGAAATAGGTAAGTCCTACATATGTAAATTTTCCCCCTACGCTTTATATAAACACTGTGGTTTGCGAAGTTGTTCATGATGATTTGTTACAGGCATTCAGTATTAACACCAGTCCCACCACCATGACACCTTCCGTCCACCATTGTCTGCAGTTTTCCCAACCATCCCCTAGGACTCCCCCATAGCAGGCCCTCAGTCATTTATTTTATATTGCTTGTTACCAATTACTCCCTAACAGAATGATCAAAAAGTGTTTCCTTAGAAAAAAATTAGTGTAAACTGTTGTATCTCAACATGGAGTCGTTAAGTCCCTGTGTGAAAGATTAGTAAGATATTACGGGTTAAGAGTCTGTGTTTTATGTTTCGTTCATCGAGATTGTTGCCTTGTACATTACATACCATCTAATCTGGTGTGCTGCTACATGCGGCTGCGTGCTCTAAGAAGCTCAGAATTTTTAACGGGGTGATAGAGCTGGAGTTAAATTTTTAACTAGATGGTGGCTGTGGGATGTGGGCATGACTGCCGGGCTTCTGGAGGTACAGGGATGGAGGGGGGAGGTAGCCCATCCCAATTCGCAGGAAAGCCTGGAGATTTCAGTCACAAAACCTGTGTAACTGGATTCTGGCAGGTCAGTTTCTTGGTGTGGTTCGTCCCAAGACAATGGACTCCAGCTGGGGACATGGTGGCAGTTTTGGAGTGTGGGAGCAGGGGACTGCCAGGGCTCTGTTTGGGCGGGCACTAGGATGACCCCTGGGGTGCCCCGGCAGGGCCCAGCACTTCTGGCCCGGCAGCCTCTGTGGCTGAACCTGAGCCGGGAGGTGCCCCCGAAAACCATGGGAACAAAATGAAGTAGGGACGGGAGGGGACTCAGTAGAGACGGTGTGTCCTGCCTGTGCGACTCGGGGGTCTGTCGCGGTCAGTGCGGACACAAGCCCAACTGCTGAAGAGATGGCCCAGAGCAGCAGATGCAGAGACCCGAGCGGGTCAGGCGGGGCGCTGGGAGGGAGCAGTGCTCTGGGAGATGGGCCTTGGGGGCTTCCCCTGGCTCTGGGCTCAGGGGTCCCAGTGGGTCTGGGCATCACCAGGTCAGCTGCATTGAAGGCAAGTCCTTAACCCCCCCATGCTACTTCCGGCCCCGACAGAATATGTTTTTGTTTATTATTTTCAAAGGGTTTGGTTTCGCAGCCGGTGGTGCTCAGGGGCTGGTCCTGACCCTGTTGCTCCTGCAGTGCTCAGGAGACCCTGCAGAGCTGGGACTCGGGCCTGCGCCTGCTCGCCAGCCCGGCCACTGGCCCTGCGGTGGTGTCTCTGGGGGGCGGCGGGGAGGGCTCTCACACTTGTCGGCCAGGGTCACTCTGTGTTGGGCGCAGAGGTGCTCGGCTGGCTTCCACGGGGGCCTTATGATGGACACAGGGTATCTCAGACCTGCTGACCTCGAGGGAAATAGGTGAGATAAAAGCAGTCCCTGTGTGGGCCGAGTGACAGCACAGCGCGGAGGGCGTTTGCCTTGCACGTGGCCGACCCAGGTTCGATCCCAGCATCCCATAGGGTCCCCCGAGCACCGCCAGGAGTGATTCCTGAGTGCAGAGCCAGGAGTGACCCCTGAGCATTGCTGGGCGTGACCCAAAAGGGAAGAAGATTAAAAAGCTGTCCGTGTGTCTTGGGAAGCCGGTGGAGACTATCCAGGGCGCTGGCCATCTCAGGCCTCCTTTGTGCTAGCACCTGGGCAGTTGGGCACCAGGCTGGATGCTCCGGCAAGGTTGGCACCCAGGCAGGGCCCTGCCAGCTCCCAGCTGTCCCCAGGGACTTGTGGCTTCCTCCAGCTCTGGTCCACGCAGCAGGACGAGCGTCCAGCTCCTGCCCCTTGCTTCCTGCCCTTTGCGTGGGCACCGTGACCGGCATGCCTGTAGCTGAGGTCCCCTGTGGGGGGTCCTGGCGTCACGGCCAGCCCCTTCCCACCCAGCCCTGCTTCCGGCTCATCTCAGCCGGTCAGCTGATGCCTTGTGGATGTTTTACACGGTAACAGCCCAAAACGCACCAACAGAAGTGCTTTTTTCTTTTGTCTTTATGTAGGATAGGAAGAACTTGTTGGAGACGCGATTGCATATCACCGGCAGGGAGCTGAGGTCAAAGTAAGTAGGAACCCCTGGGTCTCCGCCTGCCCTGGAGGAGGGCTGATGGCCAGAAGCTCACAGTGGGCATGCAGGGGGCCCTGGTTTCTGGTTTCTGGTACCGCGTGGCCCCGGAGCACTGCCTGGAGCCCCCCCAGCCCAGGGCCAGGAATGGCGCCCGCGGGTGGCTCCGGACCGCCCCCTGCCCCTCCGCGGAGAGGACTGATGGGTGTCAGATCCTCGGCGGCAGGATCTGTCCAGACTCCCAGCTTCTCCCTTCCTGGCCGCCCACGGCCGCCCCCAGGGGGCCTGCTGGCCGGACACGCAGAGGAGCTGGCCTGCTGGTCCCTGGCCGCTGGCTCGGAGTTCAGTCCTGGTGCCCTGAGGGTTGGCGTCCCAGCTGTCGTCCCTCTGAGAGGGAGGAAGGGGACCCACCTGTCATGGCCGTGGCTTCTGGCCCCGGGAGCGGGGGCACTCGGGGTGTTGGGGCCTCTCCGCCCACCCCCGCGTGCATGTTGGTGGCTCTCCCTGGCGTGAGACCAGGGTCACGCGTGGCTGCCTTCCCCGGGAGAAGGTGCTGCACGGGGGCTCCCTCCCCTGCGTTTCATTCTCCCTGCTTCTGGGGGGCTCACCCACGCGTCCCGGGGGAGGAGTCACTCCTGGCGGCGCTACAGACCCTGTGGGGCAGCTGCTGTATCGCTGTGCTTTTCGGTTGTGATTCCTGTCTTCGGGCCACACCCCGGTGTGCAGATGCTCAGCTCTGCACTTTGGGACTGTCCCAGCAGTGCCGGGGGACCCTGGGGGCCGGGAATGGAGCCCGGCGCTCCCTCCCCCGCTGCAGAACCTGTCGTCTGCCCTCGTGCTGTCTGCCAGCCTGCGTGTAGTATGTCTGTGCCTGCACCCACGCGTGTGTGCAGGGTGGGTTTTCTCTCCGAGCAGACGCTGGAGCCAGGGCCTGACTCGGACAGTCCCGGCGGGTGCCCGGCCCCTGAGCTGCTCCCGGAAGGCAGCCCTGGTCGGAGCTTACTGTGCCCTTGCTTCCGGGCGCCCGCTGGGCTCTGGCTTGGCGTCGGAGGCGTCATTCACTCAGTGGACGGTGGACGGTGGGGGCGGCCTTTCGGGCGGACAGCAGGGTCTCGCCGGCTTTGCTTGGGCGCCCGCTGGCTCGTGGGCGCGCTCTCCGGCCCCGAGGAGGCAGAGTAAAGCGCGCTGGTGCCCGTCTCTCGGTGTCCGCAGCTGTCCAGGGAACTGGCCTGGTGGACGCGCGGGGCTCTGGGAGCCTCGGGGCGGGGGCTCGCCTCCACTCGGGGACTCTTCCCGGCCAGCACATCACCTCCAGTTCCTACTCGTTTCTTTTACAGGATCGCCGAGAACTTTGGATTTCAAGAAAATTATATCAAAATTGTCATAAACAAGAAGCAGCTGCAGCTCGGTAAGTCAGGGCAGAGCGGCTGAGCGGCCCAGGGGATCTAGAAACCGTGACTTGGCGTGTTTTCCTCACTGTCTCCTCTGCTCCGAGACGCCTCTGTCCATGTGTGAGTCAGAGTGAAGCAGAAAACACCACCGAGGCACTTTCAGCAGGCGGGTGCCTGCACCGTGCGGGTCCCTCGGGGCGGGGAGGGAGCTGCCCGAGGGGGCCCGTGCCGGGGCTGTGCCGCTCAGTGGTCAGGCCCCCGGGGGCGAGCAGGCTGCCCTGCCGAGCCGGTGCCCGCCGCGCGCGAGCTCACTCAGGCTGGAGCGTCTTTCCTGACGGGAGTGGAGAGCGACTCACGATGATGTTCGAGTCTTAAAGGTCACTCCGGCTGCGGTGGGGGCCGGGGTGAAGGCGCGGGGTCTCGCCGCCCCTCCCGCACTCGCTGGCGGGTGCTCATTGCCCTCTGCCCCCCCTGCTGCGTGCTCCGGTGGGCGCCCGCCCCCCGCAGGAGCCTCGGTGGCTTCAGGCCCGTCAGCTTTTCACGTTGCTGGTGGTTCTGACCCAGCCCCGAGGACACCCTCGTCTTCTCGTCCTGTCAGCGCAGTCTGTGCCCAGAGGCTGGTCGGAAAGGCCGGGCTGCGCCCCTGGGCGCCCCCGTGTCCCCTGCTGGCCCTGCGGTCCCTCTCCGTACGGGCTGCACCTTCTCTTCACCAAGGCTCGTTCCCCAGTCAGAACTCGAGTCCGGTTCTGGGGTGAGACCCAGCAGTGCTCAGGAGTCTCTCCTGGCGGGGCTCAGGGGACCATGACTAGCGCTGGGGATCGAACCCGGGGGCGGCGAGCAAGGCCAGCATGCCCCCTGCTGTGTTGCCGCCCGGCCCCGACAGTTTATGCTACAGTTGACGGTTGCACTTCCCATGAACTCATCCTGGCTTCCTTCCTCGAGGCCTTGGCTGGGCCTGTGTGTCCTCCTTGGATATAGGGACGCTAGCGTGGTCGTCAGCTTTAGAAAGAGAAACAGGAGGAAGGGGTTTCCCACAAATGTGCTCGACTAAACCTACCAGTTTGCAGCTCATAGTATCACTTGGAAACCTGTTCTCAGGCGGGATGGGGCCCTGAGTGGGAGCTCGCTTGGAACGTGCCGGAAGCCCCGAGGCCAGTGCCGATGCCCCGTGGCCAGCACGGCCGGGTGTGGCCCAGGTGATTCTCAGACGCCTCCACCGCCAGGGCGGCCCCCGTGTTTTACAAAAATCAGTTTACAGGGGCCGGAGCAGTGGCGCATGGGGGAGGGCTCTTGCCTTGCACGTGGCTGATCTGGGTTCAAGCCCTGGCACCCCAAACGGTCCTCCGAGCCACCCCGGGGTGCAGAGCCAGGAGGATCCCCTGAGCATCGCCGGGTGTGACTCAAAAAATAAAACAAAAGATGGACTCGCCCCAGTGTCCTGAGTGCTGCGGAGCAGGGAGGAGGGTCGGCCCGGCTCACCCTGAGGGGGCAGGCGGGTGACGCGCGCGCCTTGCAGACGAGACGCTGGAGGGGCAGGGCGTGGCGCACAACGTGAAGGCGATGGTGCTGGAGCTCGAGCACTCGGAGGAGGACGTGCGGCGGCACCTGCAGCTGGACGAGGAGGAGCAGAGCGAGGCCGCGCTCAAGGAGCGGCGGATCCAGAGGACCAAGCGGGGCCTGGAGATCCTGGCCGAGAGAGGTACCCGCCGCCCGCCCCGCGCCCCCCGCCCCCGCCGGCGCCCTCCCACCCGCCCCGGCTTCCCTTCCAGCCGAGATGGTGGTGGACCCCGAGACCACGCCGTACCTGGACATCGCCAACCAGACGGGCAGGTCCATCAGGATCCCGCCGGCGGAGAGGAAAGTGAGTGCCCGGGCTGCGGCCTCCAGGCCTGCCCGCGTCTCCCCGCCCTGTGGCGGGCGCCGTCCCGAGCTGTCACCCCTGCTGCAGGCAGAGTGTTTCCCAGAGGGCTGGGCCCACTCCTGGGGGCTGCCCCCGCCCTCCCCCAGCTCCCCGCCGCCTGCCCCTGGCTGTCTGTGGCGCGGGCGGCTGCTCTGGGCAGGACTTGACACGGTGGACCCCTGAGTCCAGCCTCCTGATCCTGAGACCTCTGGGGACTGGGGGCAGGTTCCTTTAACTCACTGTTCCGTCTTGAAAGGACGGTTGTGAGGGGGATCCATTCAGAAATGAAGGACTAAAGTTAGGTTTCAGGGGACCAGAGCGATAGCACAGCGGGGAGGGCGTTTGCCTTGCACGTGGCCGACCTGGGTTCGGTTCCCAGCATCCCATATGGTCCCCCAAGCACTGCTAGGAGTAATTCCTAAGTGCAGAGCCAGAAGTGAATCCCTGAGCATCACCGGTTGTGACCCAAAAAGAAAAGAAAAAAAACAACTTGGTTAAGCTGGGCAGCTCGGGCCAGAGCGGTAGGGCAGCACTTAGCCGTTTGGCTGGCACCCGCTGACCCGGCCTCGAGTCCTGGCTGCCCTGAGCCCTGCTAGGGGTGACCCCTGAGCACCACGGGTGTGACCCCAAAACCAAACAGAACCCTGGAAAGTGAATTGAGCGCCGTGTGTGCGTGCGTGCGTGCGTGCGTGTGTGTGTGTGTGTGTGTGTGTGTGTGTGTGTGTGGCAGGGGCTGGCCCCTGGGCCCCACTGGCGGTCGAGGTCTGTTCCTCCTCGGCTCCGGTCAGGCATCAGAGGGGACGATTGCACGCAGGGGGGCTCCGGGGCCCGGGCCATCTCTCTGGCCCCGGGTGTTTAGCCTTGAGAATCCTGGTCGTGGGGCTGGGGCCATAGCACAGCGGGGAGGGCATTTTCCTTGCACATGGCCGACCCGGGTTCGATTCCCAGCATCCCACAGGGTTCCCTGAGCACCGCCAGAAGTAATTCCTGAGGGCAGAGACAGGGGTAACCCCTGTGCATCACTGGGTGTGACCCCCCCCAAAAAAAAGAATCCTAGTACTGCGTTTGGATCAGAACGTACAAACAAAGGGCACGACGCTGGTTGTGAGTGGTCAGGCCCATCAGTAGAATACTGGGGTTTCGCTGTGTAACAAGTCTTTAGTGATATTGTCCTTAATTTTGACCTACAGATTTTCGTCGTGATCTTGCTTTGTTTTTAATTTTCTTAGTTTTTAATTTGGCTTCTTACGTTGAGCTTGCTTGTAGTTTGCTTTGCGAGTGGAAAGTGATGTTTCCTGACTCCGTGTCTCCCCAGGCCCTCATGCTGGCGATGGGGTACCACGAGAAGGGCAGAGCGTTCCTGAAAAGGAAGGAGTACGGGATAGCCCTGCCGTGCCTGCTGGACGCCGACCGGTACTTCTGGTAGGCACTTTCCCCCGCTGCCCCTGCGCCCCCCACCTCATTCTCGGTTCCCCCAGGACGGCGGGGCAGTCTGAGCTGGGGCCTGCTCCTCTCCTTTGAGTCGCTCGGGTCCCTGCAAGGAACCAGAGAAATGTGGGTGTCAGGGAACTGTCCAGCGTTTGTGACAGGTAATGCCTCCTCGGACACGTCGTTTTACTAGATGGGGTTTTGTTTCTGATTTGTTCTGTTTTGGGGTCCACACCTGGTGGTCACCCCTGGCTCTGCACTCAGGAGTCACTCCTGGTGACCTCGGGACCCCTGAGGGGTCCCGGGGACGGACCCTGGGTCTGCCATGTGCAAGGCAAAACCCTTTCCTACTGTTTCATCTCTTCACCCCCGAAGCACTGGGTGGCTTTTATTCTGATGTGAATATTCAGTTCTCCAAATCCACTTCTTGTTTTGGGGCCATACCTGGTGGTGCCTCTGGCTTTGCACCCAGGAATTACCCCCGGCAGGCTCTGGGGACTGTGGAGTGCTGAGGGATCAGCCCTGGGTTGGCTGCATGCCAGGCAAACGCCTTCTCTGCTGTACTCTCCAGTCTCTCCAAATCCACTTTTGTAAGTGGTTATGCCTTGGTTTTCCTTCTGTTTCTTTTTGTTTATTTTTGGGCCTTACGCGGCAGTGCTCAGCACTCAGGAGGAATTACTTCTGGGGGACTCAGGGTCATGGGGATGCTGGGGATCAAATTCAGGTTGGCTGCGTGCAAAGAAACTCCCTCCCGACTGTCCTGTCACGTGGGCCCAGGACAGTGAATTTCTGTACTCTTCAAATTCAGCTTCAGCCCTTAGCAGATGGTTGGTCTTGCTTCATCACTGTGAGCATTTCTTGATGTTTTTTACTGTGGACAAATGTTTTTTTTTAAAAATTTTTTAACTTCTTGGGGCTGGAGCACATTTACCTTGCATATAGTCGACCTGGGTTCAATTCCCAGCATCCCATAGGGTCCCCCGAGCACCACCAGGGGTAATTCCTGAGTGCAGAGCCAGGAGGAACCCCTGAGCATCAGCTGGGTGTGACCCAAAAAGAAAAAAAAATTAACTTCTTCTTTTTTTTTTTTTGCTCTTTTTTTTTTTTTTTGTGGGGTCACACCCAGCGATGCTCAGGGGTTACTCCTGGCTTTGCACTCAGGAATTGCTCCTGGCAGTGCTTGGGGGACCATATGGGATGCCGGGGATCGAACCCAGGTCGGCCGCGTGCAAGGCAAACGCCCTACCCGCTGTGCTATCGCTCCGGCCCCCAAAAAATTAACTTCTTAATTTTATTTTCATAAAGTTGTTCACAATAGTTGTTCACATTCAACATTTCAACGCTAATCCCACCACCATTATTTCGAATTTTCCCACTTCCAACCAAACCCGCCCCATAGGCAGATGCTAAATAATTTATTTTGTATTACTTGTTCTGAGTAGTATAAGATGTGGTATGGACGCAAAAGTGGCCGTGCACTCCTGGAATTCTAAAGCTTTTTAAATATTTGGGGTCAAAGGCATCTCTGCGGCATGCTGCTTTCTTCTGAGATTCATTTGTGAGTCTCTGAATCATGGCTTTACTGCACTTAAATGGCGCCCAGCGGCAGTTCTTGGGCGTGACTGACAGAGATCAGGAAGGGTGGGGAGACGGGGGAGGTCGCCCCTCCCCGACTCCGTGAAGCCTGGAGTTTGCAGTAGCCTGGACAAATTCTTGAAATAATTGTAGACCTCAGGGAGCACTGAGTAAAAGTAACTGTCAGTGTAAGCGAGCCTGCTCGGAAAGTTGCACAGAGGGTGACCCCGGTCACGGCCGCATCTTGGGAAATGGAGGGTGTCGGATCCAGTTTATCTTTCTAGTGAGCCGCGTGGATCACAGCACTCCAGAGCCCCTCACCGGAAGCGGCAGGCCTGCGTCCGTCCCCTGCCGCCCCACCCGGCCTGCCTCTGGGGGGCACTCTTCCCTCCGCTGGTGTCCTGCTGAGAAGGACGGGTTTTCGCCAGTTTTTGAGGATTTGTTTCTCAGCCAAACTTGCTGGGTGTTTGCGGCCTCCCTTCAGGCCAAGGAGAGAGTCGACGCCGTTGGAGAGGGAGGGACCCACCTGGCTGCCGTTTCCGTTCCCAGGCTGCCCCTCCCTCCCCGCGTACCCACGTAGGCCTCCTGCCCGGCCAGCAGCTCCCCTCGGGCAGGGCCAGCATGGTCCTCTCCCTATTCGGAACTCCAGAGTGCGAGCAGGGGAGAGAGCGGGGATCCCCAGGATGGGGCGGGGGGGGGGGGCAGCGCTGTGAGCGAGCGAGGCCCCCAGACCCGGCCAGGGCACCGGTGACCCCCGGCGTCTCAAAGGGCTGGAGCCAGTCCCCCTGCCCTGTCCTTTCAGCGGCACGGCTGGGCCTGCTGCGGCAGCCTTGATCGCGTCCGTCTCCTCTCCCAGCCTCTGGGCGGAAGCGTTTCTGCTGCTGTTCAGGCTGGAGCCAGCGTTGCCATGTGGCCAGAGCGCAGGGAGGAGGAGGGAGGAGGGAGGAGGCCTGTGTGTGCTCACGGGCTGGAGAGACGCCATGGGTGGGGCAGGGGAGAGAAGCGACGTGTGACTGCAGGGCAGGAGCGAGAGGGCAGCCAATGGCTCAGTGCCCGGCCCCCCAGAGGCCCCCGGTCCCCACCAGGAGTGACCCCTGAGCACTGCCGGGTGTGGCCCTCAAATAAGAGCAAACAAGCGGGTGAATCTGAAACTCGGCAGGCCCGGGTCCGGCACCCCGGCCCCCGCGCAGCCTTCGCGACACAGCCACTTCCTTTGGGGCCACACCCGGCAGGGCTCAGGGATCACTCCCGGCCGGGCACAGGGGACCCCGGGGTGGTGCTGGGCCGACGCCCTCCCTGCTGTCCTGGTCCTTCCTGCTGGGGCCCCTGGGGGGTCTTCTTTCCCGCAGGTTCTGAGGGCCGGGGGCGAGTGGGGCGCCCAGACTTCGTTCCTGGCGAGAGCAGCCCCACCCTCGGGAGGGCCCGGTGGGGACGGGCCCAGCGGGGCTTGTGGTGTCCAGGGCTGCGTCAGACTTGCTGTGGGGACCTGGGGCCTGGGGTTGGATCCGGTTGAACCCGAGCCGCCGTGTGGAATGGAGGCGAGCGGCCTCCTGTCCCTCCGACCGCCCTGCTCCCGGGGCCACTGTCTGGACTGTTCCTCCCAGCTTGAGTGTGAGCGGGCACGAGTGGCTCTGTTCGTGCCGGGTGTCTCTCGCGCTGCCGCGCCAGGGAGGAGGTCGGGACCTCCGGGCCCGTTGCCTCGGACCCAGGCGGGGGCTCCAGGTCACCGTCCTTGGAGAGAAAACGGGTGTTTCCTCAGAGCAGGCGCTTCTGGCGGGTGGAAGCGAGGGCCGAGTTGGGCCCGAGCCCACTGCCACGGCGTTTGCTTCCCCGAGACGCGCGGCGCGCCCAAGCGCTGGGTCTCCGGGGCTCCAGCGGCTCACGGAAGGCGGCTTCTGGCGCTCGGTGACGCCACTTCCTGACCCCCAGCGAGTGCTGCAGAGAACTCCTGGACACGGTGGACAACTACGCGGTGCTGCAGCTGGACATCGTGTGGTGCTACTTCCGCCTGGAGCAGCTGGAGTGCCTGGACGACGCGGAAAGGAAGCTCAACTTGGCCCAGAAGTGCTTTAAGAACTGCTACGGGGAGAATCACCAGCGGCTTGTCCACATAAAGGTACGTCTGTCGGCTGGGGTTGGTTTGGCTGCCGTGTCCGGGGCTGCCCGAGGGTGCCCCGGTGGCGTGCTGGCGCGTGGGCAGGCGCTGTCGAGCTTGTCCTCGGGTGCACGCTCAGCCCCGCGTGCGCCTCGGTCACGTCCTGCACGCCCGGCGCGGCCCGCGGGCGGGGGAGGCTGGCCAGGAGTAGGAGTTTGCACAGAGACCAGGGTGCGAGGGAGAGCAGCTGGGGGCAGCTTTGCTGGCTGCAGCGGACTTGCAGGGCGGGCCCTGGCCTTGGGGTGTCCCGGTTCCCTGTCGCCCGGGAGAGCCACCTCCAGGGGTTGCACCGGAGTTGGGCGTTGCCGCGTCTGTGTGGGAGAGGGCCCGACACTGCCGCGGAGGTGAAGGGCCACGGGGAGACGCGCGCGGGCCGGGCTGGTGCTGGCCGTGAGACCGTGAGACCGTCGCTCTCTCCCGTAACTCCAGGGAAACTGCGGCAAAGAGAAGGTCCTGTTCCTACGACTTTACTTGCTTCAGGGGATCCGGAATTACCACAGTGGGAACGGAGAAGAGGCCTGTGACTATCTCAACAAGGTAGGGGACAGCTGCCTGACCGCGCCCGCCTCTCCGTCACCGGGTCTGCAGCACCAGCCCCGGCGCCGCCTGGCCGCAGGCTCCACCTGTGGTGGACAGTGGGCGCAGCGTGGCCCAGGGTGGCTCCGTCACAGCCTCGTCTGGCCCGGGCGAGAGTGTCGCTGGAGTGTCGCTGCAGACCGAGAGTCGGGAAGGCCCGGTCACTCACGCCACAGACCTACCCATCTGGCTCCCCAGCCGCTCGGGGGCGTGAGGCCACGTGCGCAGTGGGAGCCCGGGGCTGCCTTGCAAAGACACCTGATGGGGCCAGAGCAATAAGACAGCGGGGACGGTGCCTGCCTTGCATGCTGCTGGCCCGGGTTCCATCCCTGGCACCCCATCTGCCCCCCGAGTCTGCGAGGAGTGATCCTGAGCACACAGTAAGCCCCACGCACTGCTCGGTGTCACCCAGAAGCAAAAACCAAAGTGATTGTAGATGCCCTGGCCTCTTCTTCTAGTGCGTCACAGTGAACTTGTGAGCAGGCGTCTGTGTCTCTGTCCTGACAGGAGTCTGTGGGCAGGGTGTGCGTGTCTCTGTCCTGACAGGAGCCTGTGGGCAGGCGTCTGTGTCTCTGTCCTGACAGGAGTCTGTGGGCAGGGTGTCTGTGTCTCTGTCCTGACAGGAGTCTGTGGGCAGGGTGTGCGTGTCTCTGTCCTGACAGGAGTCTGTGGGCAGGTGTCTGTGTCTCTGTCCTGACAGGAGTCTGTGGGCAGGTGTGTGTGTCTCTGTCCTGACAGGAGTCTGTGGGCAGGGTGTGCGTGTCTCTGTCCTGACAGGAGTCTGTGGGCAGGCGTCTGTGTCTCTGTCCTGACAGGAGTCTGTGGGCAGGCGTCTGTGTCTCTGTCCTGACAGGAGTCTGTGGGCAGGCGTCTGTGTCTCTGTCCTGACAGGAGCCTGTGGGCAGGGTGTGCGTGTCTCTGTCCTGACAGGAGTCTGTGGGCAGGTGTCTGTGTCTCTGTCCTGACAGGAGCCTGTGGGCAGGCGTCTGTGTCTCTGTCCTGACAGGAGCCTGTGGGCAGGCGTCTGTGTCTCTGTCCTGACAGGAGTCTGTGGGCAGGTGTCTGTGTCTCTGTCCTGACAGGAGTCTGTGGGCAGGCGTCTGTGTCTCTGTCCTGACAGGAGCCTGTGGGCAGGGTGTGCGTGTGCCCTGTCCTGACAGGCCCGTTCGCAGCCTGCCATACCCTTCCTTCAGACGTCAGACCTGGGGCGGTCGCTTCTGAGTTGCCTTCCTGCCCTGCCCTGTTCTCCCTCTGCAGGCGCGACAGCTGTTTAAGGAGCTGTACATCGACCCCACAAAGGTGCACGACCTGCTGCAGCTGGGCTTCACGGCCCAGGAGGCCCGGCTGGGCCTGAGGGCGTGTGAGGGCAACGTGGGCCACGCGGCGGCCCACATCACCGGCCGCCGAGAGGTGCGTGACCCGGGGGCCGGGTGCAGGGAGCGCGTGTCTCTCGGCCCCTCGAGGCTTGTTCCTGCCCTGCTGGCCACGCCATGTGGCGTTCCGTGTCCTCGTCACCACGGGGCGCGTTCCGGGACCTGCAGCCGGCTGGGGCCCAGCGGGCACTGAGGCCCCTGCTGCCGGGGGCGGGGCCGCGTTGGCAGCCCCCAGGCCGCGAGTCGGCCTCTCCGGTGGTCCTGTGAAGGCTTGAGCAGCGGAAAGCGCCCCCCACCCAAAGCGGGGCTTGTGCCGAGGAGCCGGCCTGCTGCCAGGCGGCGGGCCCCGTGCAGCCCTGCCAGCCCGACTGCTCTGCCTCCCAGGAGCTGGCGCAGATCAGGAGGGAGGAGAAGGAGAAGAGGCGGCGCCGCCTGGAGAGCATCAGCGCCCTGAAGGGCATGGGCTACTCGCTGCGCGCCGCCAGGCAGGCCCTGCACCAGGCCAGCGGCAACCTGGACGCCGCCCTCAAGGTCCGCCTCCCGGGACCCCGACAGGCCCTGACCGGGCGGCCAGGGCAGCCCCCTGAGGGAGCCCAGACAGCCGGGGGAGGCTGCGGGTGGCAGGACTGGGGGTCTGGGGACAGGAGGCCACAGGGCTGTCCACACAGTGGACAGAGAATGTGATTCTCCAGGAGGGCGGGGCTGTGCGCGTGGACTGGGCGCGCGGCTCCCGTGCTGGGCCCTCAGTGGGCACCCGCCGGCCGGCAGAGCCGTGGAGAGGCGTGACGGGAAGGGCGGGGGCACAGCCGGCGGCATAAGGCCGTGGGGGCTCCGGGGGCTGTTTGCCCGTGAGGGTCTCTGCCGGTTGCTTGAACGCGTCAGTCCCCAGGCGGCTGTGGGCGACTTTCTCTGGCCGTGCCCGGTGCCCTGTCCTGTGGCCCTGCTCTCCTGCGGGCCCGCACCGGGCCGGGGGGCAGCTCCGGGAGTCCTCACCGGGCCTCGTCTCCCCGCTCCAGATTCTCCTCAGCAACCCTCAGATGTGGTGGCTCAGTGACTCCGACTCCGACAGCAGCCCCCGAGAAAGCCCATCCCAGGAGAGCATCGACCAGGTGGGGGGGGGGGCGTGGCAGGGACCCGGGGCTGACCGCCTGCACTGGCACTCCGCCGGGCAGGCGTGGGGGGTGCCAGCTCCGGGTCCTGCTGTCCCCGCAGCTCGTGTACATGGGCTTCGAGGCGGGGGCCGCTGAGGCTGCCCTGCGTGCCTTCCGGGGCAGCGTGCAGCTGGCGGCCCAGACGCTGGCGCACAACGGTGGGAGCCTGCCCCCGGGCCTGCAGCTGGCGCCCGAGGACGCCGCCTCCACGCCCTCCACGTCCCCGTCGGATTCTGCAGGTGGGTCTGGGGCGCCCAGGGCCCCCCTTCGGGGGAGGCCGGGCCGCGGCCAGCCAGGACGAGAAAGCGACCGCCCCGCTCTCTGCCAACAGGGACCTCCAGCGCCTCCACGGACGAAGACATGGAGACGGAGGCCGTCAACGAGATCCTGGAAGATATCCCCGAGCACGAGGAGGACTACCTGGACTCCACCCTGGAGGACGAGGAGATCATCATTGCCGAGTACTTGTCCTACGTGGAGAACATCAAGTCGGCCACCAAGAAAAACTAAGTCCTGAACCGAAATAAGTACTAAGCTGCTGCTCATAAATCCCGTGCTTAAGTCTGTGCCGGCCTGCCTTTCTTCCTTTGGGGCTGCCAGAGCCTTGCCGAGGGGCCGGGGTGGGCAGGGCTGGGGGGCCACGCCTGGCCGCAGCCAAGCTGGACGGAGCTGAGCCGAGGGGCTCTGCAGACCCGCCGCTGTCCTAGCCCAGGAGTGGGTGGGCTGGTCAGTGCGGGTGGGGCGCTGGGAGCAGGGCCGGGCGGGCACATGTCCCCTTCCCTCTCCCGCTGCCACAGCCTGTCCCCCTGCCCGCCCGCCCGCTCGGGCCGTTGGCTGGGCGCAGGAGCAGGCTAGTGGCGGCGAGGCCTTGGGGGCCCGAGTGTCTCACGGCGCCCTGCTGACTCCAAACACGCCCTGGGACGTGGAACTTTTGTGTTTAAGATTCTTTACAAAAATAAAAACTTTTATTAAATGGGAAAGTGGTAAATGCTGATCCAAGCAACGTCTGTCGTGTGAACGTCCCCGCTGGCGAGTCCCCGCAGAGGGCTGGCCCGGGCTGGGCTTGGTGCAGCTGCGGCACCGCCTTCCCGGCGTGGCCTGAGCCCTCCTGCCGCGGGCACCATGAAGGACAGAGCCTGGCGCTCGCCTGGCAGGACGGGCAGTGGGGGAAGGGTGGCGGGGAGGTGGGGCCGTGCCCTGGGCTCGGCCAGGCTCTGGTTTTCCAAATGCTTGGACTGCAGTGGGTAGGGCGTTTGCCTTGCATGCGGCCGACCCGGGTTCAATTCCCAGCAGCCCATATGGTCTCCTGAGCACAGCCAGGAGTAACCCCTGAGCATCGCTGGGTGTGGCCCAAAAAGAAAAAAAAAAAAATCCCCAAATGCTTGATCTGGGGCTGGAGCGACAACACAGCGGGGAGGGTGTTTGCCCTGCACGCGGCCGACCCGGGTTTGATCCCTGGCGTTCCATAGGGTCCCCTGAGCACCAACAGGAGTGATTCCTGAGTGCAGAGCCAGGAGTAACCCCTGAGCATCGCCAGGTGTGACCCAAAAAGAAAAAAAAAATCAAATCCCCTGAGCAGGTCAGGGTGCAGGACAGCTGTCTCCAGGGACGCTGCCGGGAACACGGGGAGCTGGACACGGTGGTCTGGGGGGCTCTGGGGCGGCTGTAGGAGAGAGAGGGCCCTTCCAGAGGGGGCTGGGCGGGGCGGGGTTGGGCCCCAGCGTGGCCCCAGGCCTACACTGCACCGTGTCCACCCAAGGCGTGTGGCCGGTGCTGACACTGGGCCCTGGGGACCTGCATTCCGGAGCCCGGGAGGGTGGCCCTGGGTAAGGGGTCTGGGGTCGAGCACGTGTCTGCTCAACACAAGCCACGGGGGAGAGCGGGGAGGGGTGCCACGCCGCCCGGGCTGGTAGGCGCACGGCTGGGTTGGGGGTCCGAATCTCAGCTACTCCCTGCCCCCACCCCTCAGTGACTCCCCGAAGTTCCTGAACCAAGCCCGGGCCTTAGTTGCGCTGTTTGCACTGACGGTATCGTGAGGACCTGGTGCTGCCGTGGCTGCTCTCGTGGCCGCCGTCAGGGCCGCTGGTCACCATAGCAACCCGAGGGGCCAAGACCCTCCTGCCCAGCGCAGGCGTTGCGTCTTGTGGGTTAAAACGATTCTGTGTGGACCAGCCACAAGCCTCCCTGGCCCCACCCCACCCGCCCCCTGCAGGGTGCCCTGGGTCTGTGGGCCCGGCCACCCACCCCTGCACCCAGGGCCCGGGCTCCAGAGCCGGGCCGGGCCACCCGTGGGGCTCAGGCTGAGCCAGTGATGCCTCCGTGTGGTCAGTGCAGGTCCTCAGGGCCGACCCCACCCCGTCCTGTGGAGGAGAAGCTTCACCAGCGAGCCTGGACACGGGCTGGGCGTCACCGCGAGGTGAGCTGGGCCTGCTCCTGGGCCGACCCCCCCCCCCCCCGCCCCGGGGACTCCACCCCTCCTGGATGGGCAGAGGCGACTCGGGGACCCCCACACCTCACTGGTCCCTCAGAGACCACCCCCGGCCTGTCCCCTCCCACTGTCCCCAGGGCCAGGACCCTGGCCCGGAAATGCAGGTGACGCTTAGGGGTGCGTCTTGGCGCATCTGCTCCTTGGACCCTGTTGGGGACGGGCCTGGGCACCCCTTGCCTCTGTCCCTGTAAACAGGGACTGGGTGAGGAGGGGGCCTAGGCACCCCCTGCCTTAGTTCCTGTAAACGGGAATGGGTATGGAGAAACGTGGCATGAGGGCGAGTCATCCCCTGACAGCCGACCTGGACAGGCGGCCGAAGGGCCACCATGCTCTGGCGGCCAGCCTGGAAAGGGGTCGAAGGGCCACCATGCTCTGGCGGCCAGCCTGAAAAGGGGGTCGAAGGGCCACCATGCTCTGGCGACCTGCCTCGTGAGAAAAGTTGAAGGGCCACCATGCTCTGGCAGCTGGACTCGAGAGGAGGCTGAAGGGGGGATTGGCTTGCGTCTGCCATGGCCATGCTCAAGGCCACATCTGCTTTCCCATGTTTCTCAAGGCTGAGAGAAGAAACCGAAAAACAAGTAATATTGGCAAAAATAAAGTTGTCTGCACTGCTTGATTAATGTTTATGCTACTGAGGCTGGAGCAATAGCACAGCGGGGAGGGCGTTTGCCTTGCACGCGGCTGACCCAGGTTCGATTCCCAGCATCCCATAGGGTCCCCTGAGCACTGCCAGGGGTAATTCCTGAATGCAGAGCCAGGAGTAGCCCCTGTGCATCGCCGGGTGTGACCCAGAAAGCAAAAAAAAAAAAAAAAAAAAAAGTTTATGCCACTTATGTAACCTGCTGATCGTTGCTAAGCTAAGACTATGTAAACCCGCTTGGATTTCAGTAAACTTGCTGTATGCCGTGTATTGCATGCAGCCCTCCCTGCCCACTCAACTCTCATTCCCTCTCTCCGGCCGAGGTTCAAGTTGGCCGCGCGGGCCGCGGCAGGACCCCCTTCCGGTCCCGAGCCTCTCCCCCGGGGTTCCACACTGCCGTGCACGCCCCACCGGGAAATCAAGGCACGGCCCGACTCCTGCAGTCCCGCTGCCGCCCGGGGAGGGGGCGCCTCAGCCCCATTTCCCCTGCACCCCTCGAAGGGGCCCCCGGGGCTGCCCACAGAACTCCAGGCGGGTCTGCTGGTTCCCACTAGGGCAGTTCTGGTGCGACTTCGTGGGGCCTGCAGAGAGGGGACCCCCCCACTCAGATCCCCCAGCCCTCCAGGCTCTTTCAGCCACCAGTAGGGTGGGCCAACACCCCCCACCGAGACCCCGGGGTGGGGGGGGCCCTGACTCCTGAAGGATGCCCCTTCCTTGATTCTCAGCATTTGCAAAGACGGGAGGAAGGAGAGCACAGCGGGAGGGCGCTTGCCTTGCACACGGCCAATGCGGGTTTGATCAGCTGCACCCCATAGGGTCCCCCGGAACCGCCTGGAGGGATCCCTGAGCACCGAGCCAGGAGTAACCCCTGGCCATCGCCGACTGTGGCCCCAAACCAAGCAAGCAAGCAAGTAAGATTCGCAAAGAACTCTCGCAACTCAGTAACAAAATAACCCCGTCCAGAGGGTGTGGGCTCCCCGTGGAGCGGGCAGACCCCACCTGGGGCCTGGCTCCTCCCCTCCTGCTCCCTGACTCCCACTTCACCCCCCACAGGCTCAGGGCAGGGGAGAATGCCCGGACGCCCAGGCCCCGCGAGTCGGGGAGCAGGGCAGAGGGGAGGCCCCCCGCGGGCCCCATCAGCCGGGGCTGTCAGACCTGGGGAGCAGAGTCGAGTGCGGGGAGAGGCCTGTGGGACAGGGCCGGGCAGGAACTGTAAGAACTGAGGCGGGGAGGGTGCCGGCCCCGACCGTGTTCTCTGTGGAAACTGCTCGTGCTGTGCACACCACCTGTTGGCCAAAGGTCGGAGACCCGCTCCGCCTAGGGAGTGTCCCGGGAAACCTTCTGCACCCGCCCAGGGGCCTGGGGCCGCCGGGGGCCTGAAGCCTTCTCTCGTCCCCCCAGGGGTGAGCTTGGAAGAGGCAGAGAGGAAGCAACAAGCACGAGCTGTCCAGGATGGAGAGACCAGCGGGCAGCGTCTGCCTGACCTGGTGGCTCCAGTTTGATACCCGGCTCCCACTGACCCTGCCTGACCCGCCAGGAGCCATCCTGAGCACAGAGCCAGGAGTAAGCCCATCACAACCCCCTCCAAGATAAAGAGAGGGAAAATGAATCTAAAAATGAAGTGTTGTGAAACAGCCCTAGTGAATGCATACTTGGGGTCCTTGGAGAAGAGGAGAGGGAGAACACGGGAAGATATCTGAACAGGGGGCCGGAGTGATAGTTCAGTGGTTAGGGCATTTGCCTTGCATGCGGCTGACCCAGGTTCAATCCCTGGCATCCCAAATGGTCTCCCAAGCCCACCAGGTATGATCCCTGAGCACAGAGCCAGGAGAAAGCCCTCAGCACTGCTGGGGGCACCCCCAAACCAAAACAGGAAAGAAAACTATATCTGCAGACGGCTCCAATGGGGAGATGTGCTGGCATCGAAGGAAGAAATGATGCCAACCAAGTCTCCACGAACCCTCTAACAAGCTGAAGTGAGGGGCACTGTAGCATTGTAGCACTGTCGTCCCACTGCTCATCGATTTGCTCGAGCGGGCACCAGTAATGTCTCCATTGTGAGATTTGTTACTGTTTTTCGCATATGGAATATGCCATGAAGAGCTTGGGAGGCTCTGCTGTGTGGGCAGGATACTCTCGGTAGCTTGCTGGGTTCTCTGAGAGGGACGGAGGAATTGAACCTGGGTCAGCCACGTGCAAGGCAGATGCCCTGCCCACTGTGCTATCGCTCCAGCCCGAAGTGAGGGGATCCTTTGCAATTCTTTTTTTTTTTTTAATTTATTTTTGTATTGAATCACCATGTTGAAAGTTACAAAGCTTTAAGGCTTAAGTCTCAGTTACATAGTTACATAATGCTTGAACACCCATCCCTCCACCAGTGCTTGTATTCCACCACCAAGAACCACAGTAAACCTCCCACCCCACCCCACCCTGCCCCCCGTCCCCCACCCCATCTGTGTAGTTGGTAAGTTACACTTTACTTTCTCTTTACCTTGATTACATACAACAACAACAACAACAACCTCACTGTTATTGCTTGGAGTTTTCCTTTGCAATTCTTCCACGAGGCTTAGCCCGGCCTCCAAACCCAAGACATCCCAAGAAAAGGGCATCTCGACATTCATGGTAAAAACAGATGCAGAGACGTGAAACCAAGCTCCATGAATGGACTCCAGCAGTGTACAGCAGCCAGAGCTTCATGGCCAAGTGACGAGCAGCCCAGGAACTGGAGGCTGGTTTAAAAATCCCCAAACTGGGGGCTGGAGCAACAGCACAGCGGGTAGGGCATTTGCCTTGCATGCAGCCAACCTGGGTTTGATTCCCAGTATCCCATATGGTTCCCAGAGCACTGCCAGGAGTAATTCTTGAGTGTATGAGCCAGGAGTAACCCCTGTGCATCACTGGGTGTGACCCCCCAAAAAAAATCCCCAAACTTAGTTTGGCCTAAGTTTGGCACAAAGGGGCTGGAGAGATAGCACAGCGGGGAGGGCGTTTGCCTTGCACGCGGCTGACCCAGGTTCAATTCCTGGCATCCCATAAGGTCCCCTGAGCATCGCTAGGAGTGATTTCTGAGTGCAGAGCCAGGCATAATTCCTGAGTATTGCTGGGTGGGACCCCAAGAGAAAAAAGTTTGGGGGCTGGAGCAATAGCACAGCGGGGAGGGCATTTGCCTTGCATGCGGCCGACCCGGGTTCGATTCCCAGCATCCCATATAGTCCTCTGAGCACTGCCAGGAGTAATTCCTGAGAGCAGAGCCAGGAGGAACCCCTGAGCATCGCTGGGTGTGACCCAAAAAGATGAAAAACAGAGTTTGGCACAGAGCAGATGGAGGTGAGCTGCATTTCGGGGCTAGAGATTAGGCTCAGTCTGTGGCCCAGCCACGTCACACGAGGGTCCGTGGAACGAGACGGTGTGGGACAAGCGGATCACACCTGCAGAAGAGACAGTCTGAGGCCCAGCCTTACCCCACATGCGAGCAGGGGGTCGGTGTGGACTGAGCAGGAATCCCAGGGCACAGGAGAGCTCACGCCCCGGGCTGCGCACGAGCGTTCCATGCGGGAGCTCCAGGCGTGACCCCCACAGTACCACATGGGCCCCTAAGCGGCCCCTGAGCACTGAGCCGGGAGTAGCTCCTGAGCCCTGCGCAGCCCCCAAACTACTAAAACCAGAGGACTTCGGGAGAGAGCAGAGGCGTGCGTTTCTGAAGCCGGCAAGGGCGCCTCAGCACCAACCAAGGAAACCCTCGGTGGAGCACGCAAGGGAGAAGCACCCAGGGACATGGACCATTCCAGAACACAGCCTCGAAGCTCCTCCACTCAGCACAGAAAGAGAAACAGTCTGGCTGACACACGGGTGAAGGACGGGCGGAAGCGTTTCCCCAGGAAACCCGCCCCGGCCCCAGGAGCCCAGAGGCCTTCCCGGTGGAAGAGGCAGAGGGGGAGCCTGGGCGGAGACACTTTGTCTCTGCTAGGGACAGTCACCGGTCACCGCCCCCTCCCCCCCAGGCTGTGTCTCGACTCGGGGAGGGGCCCTCGGGAGGGCTGGCAGGTGTTCTCTGCTCTTTGTTGGGGCCCACGCTGGCGGCACTCAGGGTTACTCCGGGCTCTGTGCTCAGGCGTCCTCCTGGCGGGGCTGCGGAGCAAGCAGCTCCCCAAGGGTCTCCCCCTGGCTCTGTCTGCTACAGACCTGAATCCCCCCAACAGACCAGCCAAAACACCCGCGCTGTCACTGTCTTCACTTCTCACCACACTCAGGTGTGTGTGTGTGTGTGTCTGAGCTGTGTGTAGGTATGACTTTGTGTGTCAGAGTGTGTGAACGTGTATATGTGCGTATGCATGTGCCTGTGTGTGTATGCTTGTGTGTGTGAGTGTGTGTATGTGAATGACTGTGTGTGTGTGTCTGAACTGTGTGTATGTATGACTTTGTGTGTCAGTGTGTGAACGTGTATATGTGCGTATGCATGTGCCTGTGTGTGTGCATGCTTGTGTGTGTGAGTGTGTGTATGTGAATGACTCTGTGTGTGTGTGTGTGTGTGTGTGTATGTGTGTGCGCGTGTGGTCTGGGAGGGGGGCTGACCCCAGGCCTTTCAAAGGCCTTCCCTGCACGCTCCAGCCCCGGGTCCATGTTCCCAAGCTGCGTGTACACCAGACCCCAACTTCCATCCGGCCCCGTGCCCGGCCCCGCCCTGCCAGCCGCAGCCCTGACCATCAGGCCTGGCCTGGCTGAGCAGAATGTGGCCAGGAGTGGCCCTGGCTTGGCAGCCCTGCTGGGGAGACCCCCCCAAACCTGAGGGGCACGCGGACAGGGAGAGGGAGACGGAGGCTAAGGCCATACCTGCTCTGCGGCTGGCCCCGTCACAGGCCTGTACACGTGTCCCTGGCACTGCGGGAGTGACCCCGGGGACCGCCCAGGCCCTGGTGCTGACCCCCGAGCTCCCATGCAGAGGAAGGGGTGAAGCCGCTGGGCCGGAGAGGAACGGGCTCTGCTCTGTGCCGCTGGAGGCTGATGCTCCCACGGCGCGGCGAGTGTCCCCTGGAAGGTGCGGGGGGGACCGCCGTCCTGTCACAGCTCACAGCCCCTCCGCGTGGGCACAGCGCTGCTCACGGCCATGGGCCCCACGCGGCCTTCCGTGACAGCTCACGTGCTCGCGTGCTCGCATGAACAGGACTGCACACGAGCCCACGTGAGTGCACGCGGGCACCCGCAGACGTGCACGCGGGCACCCGCGCGCGTGTTAGGGAGGGAATGTGTAGTTTCACCCACCCGAGACCCCCAGCTGCCCGCGGCTCGTGGGCTCGGGGCTGGCGCTTCAGAAACGGGGTCTCGGCCCACAGGGAGCCGAGGCCACTGGCCGCGCTCCCCGGGAGCGGGCGCGGGGGTCGGGCCTGCCTGCGTGCGAGTGGGCGTCCTGGCTCCGCGCTCGCGCCCTGGGCAGCGCCCCGCGCGCCTGTGCTTATAAACGCCTGTGGCCCCGCCCCTCACTGTTTCTCTTGTCTGATTGGCCGTATCAGATACAAAGGCGGGGTTAAAAGCACATCTGGGGGCGGAGCGAGCGCACAGCGGGTTAGGCCGTCCCTGGGTTCGATCCCCGGCATACTAGAGGGTCCCCTGAGCAGCACCAGGAGTAAGTCCTGAGCGCAGAGCCAGGGGTAACCCCTGAACATGGCCGGTGTGCCCCCAAAGCTAAAAAAAATTAAGAATAAAATGAAATGAAATGAAATAAAATAAAACAGATCTAATGGTTGTGTGATCTGATCGGTTACACAAAACAACCAATAGGGGTGCCTATACACCAGCCAATCAGAGCAGTGCTACAATGACGATCAGGTTGGCTTTGCAGCACCCACCCGGACGGCCTGTGTAACGGCACATCCTGCCCACACCAGGGGGTTGATTCCTCCTCCCATGGGACCTCATTACCAGGGCCTGTCATCGCATTTCTTCCTTGGTCTGGGGCCCGGAACTGGGATCACTGTTTGCATCTCGCTGTTGATTGCATCTGTCTTCTGGGGTTTGTGGAATGTGTGTGTTTGTGTGTGTGTGTGTGTGTGTGTGTGTCTCAGCGGGGGAATCACCTGGTTCTGGTTGGCTTAAGAAGGTAGATTGGAGGGGAGAAGTGTGTGTGATCCCTCTCGGGATTCGGGCCCTTGCTCCAGCTAGAGCCACGTCTCTGCCCTGCCCTCCTCCCTCTGACCTGGCTGTGGCTTGTGTCATCAAAAACTCCCACATCCTGGGGCCAGAGCGATAGCACATCGGGTCGGGCGTTTGCCTTGCACGCGGCCAACCTGGGTTCGATCCCCCGAGCATTGTTGGGTGTGACCCAAAAAGCAAAAAATAAAATAAAATAAAATAAATAAAATAAATAAAAACTCCCACATCCTTTGTTCTGTTCTTGTCGGCCACTCTCCCGTCTGGCTCTGGGGCCTCCCATTTCTGCCCCCGTTGTTTGGGGGCTCCTCCAGGCCCAGCGTTCAGTGGACCAGGCGCTGCTGGGGGCCGAGCCAGGGCTCCCCTGCAAACACCTGGCCAGCCCTCGAGCCTGCTGCACCTGTTTGCCCGCGAGTGCCCGAGTGGGGGTCTCACTTGCCTGTGGCAGTTGGATGGGACAAGGCACGAGTGCCCAGGAGAGACAGTCGAGCTGGGGACCGTGCAGGGAGCGGGGCCAGGAGCGAACGCTCAGGAACCCGCCCCTCGTCTCATCATGCGGTGATGATGATCAATCACACGGTGATGCTCCGGCTCAGTCCTGGCTCTGTGCTCAGGAGTCACCATCTGGGGTCCTCCCCGCTGTGCCGTATAGCTCAGCCGTGATGGCTCTGTGGGCCTTACCAGCTGGCCTGGCTCAGCTCCAGCCTGAGGCTGACAGTGGCCACCGGGCGGGAGTGTCCTGCCTGTGACCCGCAGGGCCCCTGGGGAAGGACACGGGGCCGCCCAAGGCTCCTGCTGTCCTCACGGTCCCTGCATCCAGGGGCAGCTTCCCTGCTCTCGGCTCCCCCTTCCTGGCCCTGGGTGCGGGTCACAGGCTGGAGGATCGAGGGCGCCCCACCTTCCGGACCCCCTGCCTGCAGAGACGAGGCTCAGGCCTGCAGCTGCCCCCCCCCCACCCGTGTGTGAGGCTGCAGGGCTGGGGACTGGGGGGGGGGCGTGTTGCCGGCACTAGGCCAGGTTCCGGGAGGGTCTGGAGTGACTCTGGGGCCCAGTGTGGCTGCCCCCCAGGTTCCGAGCTGCGGGAGGGAGCAGGGAGCAGGTGCGCGTCCAGTGTCCGAGGGCCTCAGCGACAGCGTCCCCGCGGCGCTAAGAAGCATTGACAGTGACAGTCTTGACTGAATGTCCTGTGGTTTCCTTGGGGGGAACGAGGGGGTTCTGGCTGCAGCCCCGCCCCCTTCAGAGGGAACCATCCCCGCGGCTCTTCTTGGGACAGGGGTCCAGGGCAGAGGGGCCCCAGGGTAGAGGGGGGCCGTGCCAGCCACAGAGGGGGAGTGGGAGCGCCCGTCTGCAGAAACCTGCTTCTCTTGTCCCCAGGGAGGTGTGTGTGTGTGTGTGTGTGTGTGTGGTGGGGTGCGGTCAGGAGGAACCTCGGAATGTTTGGGAGCTGCCGGCTCCGCTCATGCGGAGCGGCCCTCAGGGAAATTCTCCAGGAGAATTTCTCCTGGAGAGCTCTGCAGGGGAAACTGAGGCACAGAGCCACAGGAGAGAATCTCTCCTGGAGAGCTCTGCAGGGGAAACTGAGGCACAGAGCCACGACTTGGCGTCACATCCTAGTGAGAGACGCATGCTGGGGTCCGGGTGGGGCCTTGGGCCTGACTCTGGGAGGTCTGGGGGCCTGATCGTGTCCCCCACTCTGCATAGTGCTGGTGACTTGCTCACTGCCCGGCACAGGTGCGATGGGGTGGGACTCAAGGCTGGGGGCTGGGAAAGAGGCGGGGTTTCAGCCAGGCCCCACCCATCGCCCGAGGGATGGGGCTCCGTGTTGCGGGGGCGTCAGGCCCTGGGTCTGAGCCCCTCGTGCCTTGAATCTGTGTCGGGGAAGAGAGGGCCCCGGGGGCCTCGGAGCACCCTGGTGTCTCTGGGGCGGCCCAGCTCTGAGGGGTCCCGCGGGATGGCGGGGCTTGTCCCTCCCTTCCCGGGGTGGGGGGTGGGGCAGGGCCGGGTACCCCTGAGCTCTAGCTGCCCCTGCCCCAGGCTCGGGGACAGACCCCGGAGGGACGCCCACTGACCGGGTTTGGGGCCACATGGCACGGTGCTCGGGGTCACTCCCAGCACCCGGGGACTCACACCAGCCTCCTGGGTACAGCCTGTCTCAGCCCTGACCCCCTGCGGTGACCCAACTCCAAGGTCAGAGCTGCCCACACTACCCTTAATTCTCACACTGCCCCCCCCCACCACGCCCACCCTTGCCCAGGCACCCCAGGGCCTGTGGGTACTGGCCGCGGGGCTCAGGCTCAGAGGCCTCTGGTGCACGTGGTCCCCTGGGAGGGCGCCCCGGGAGCAGGACCCCGGAGGTGCCCACAGCTGAGGGCCCAGGCCCCAGTGGGAGACGGGGACCACCAAGTACACAGCAGTGGGGAACCCCTCAGCACCCGGGCAGAAGCTTCCAGAACACGGTCACAGGACTCCAGCGGGCCGGATCTGCGTGCGGTCACTCCCGGCCCAGCCGCAGGGACGCAGCTTCAAAGGAGAGTCACGGGAAGCCTTGGGGTGACGCTGAGAGAACGGTCTCAGCTTGCTGACAGGCAGACACGACCAACTCCTTTTGTTGAAACTCACCGACGTTTGCACATTGGGCCGTGTGCAAATTATACCTAAAGATGGTCTGGGAACCAAGGGCCCCTCACCCGACCCTGCAGCCCTCCTATTTTGTAGGGAACCCTGCCCTGTCCGCCCTCCTTAGACGCCCCCATTCCAGGGCCTTTGTCCCCGACCTTTCACACCCCACGTCTGTCCACACCCGGGCACTGAGGCCCCTAGGCCAAGGGCCAGAGCAGGTTCCTCCTCTGCACCACCCCCCGGAGCGAGGGCGCACCCCCTGGGCCTCGGCCTGTCCTGCCCCTCCCGGGGTGCTCGCCCTCCCCGGGCTGTCTGGACACTGGCTCAGAGCCTGCCTTGGTCCCTCCCGGCTGTGTCCCCCTACAGACCAGTCTTGTGTTTTGCTTGGGGGTGGGCACATCCCCCAGTGCTCAGGGCAAACTCCCGGCTCAGTGCTTAGGGTCGCTCCCAGCCGCGCTCGGGACGGTGTGGAGCCGGGGGTGGAACCGGGGTGACCGCATGCACCGTGCTCAGCCCCCTGTCGGATGCCGAGTCCCAGGGCCCGGCCACACCAGCCTGTCCTGGCCCAGATGTGCAGCTCGCAGGAGGGACCGACCCCGAGTCAAGTGAGGACACTGAGGCACCAGGGCAGGCGCTCCCAGTCGGGCTCCCGGAGGGCTCAGGAGCTCTCGGGAGGCCACCGCCCCCCACCCCATTGCTGCTGAGCTGAAACACTGGCAGTGGCGGGTGGAGGGGGCGCGTGAGCAAATGTGGACTCACATCAAGACTCCTGCAAGGGGCTGGAGCCATAGCACTGCGGGGAGTGTTGGTGTTTGCCTTGCACGCGTCCACCCCGGGTCCGATTTGCAGCATCCCATAGGGTCCCCTGAGCACTGCCAGGAGTGACTCATGAGTGCAGAGCCAGGAGTAACCCCTGAGCGTGGCCAGGTAACCTGTGCAAGGAAGCGTTTTCAAAGATGGACGTGTTCCGAGATGAGCACGCTGTGGACACGGCTGATTCCCTACAGCCAACACACGAAGCGCAGGGATCCGGAACTGACCGCCACCCCCAGTGGTGCTCAGGGATCACTCCTGCCAGCTCGGCTGCATGGGAGACCAAGTCTGTCCGTTCCCCACTGTCCTGTCTCTCGCCTCCGTCTCCCATGGGCTCTCTGGGGACACCCGAGGGAGCCCCGGGCGGTTGTTGTGCAGGGGGCGACCAGGCTGAAGGTGGGCACGGGGCTTCAGACTCTCAGGGTTAATTTAATGGATTTGGGTTCCAGCTCAGCAAGCCGGAGCTCAGGATTTTGGGCTCCTGTATTTCCTGAGCTGTGTCCGAGTACGCTGAGCGGGAGAGGGGCTTGAGGGGGCAGCGGGAGGCCTGATGCCAGAGGGACAGCGAATTTTCTCTTCGACATTTGTTGTTGAAATGAAATTCTTCAAAACTCTATGGGCAGGGGCTGCAGTGATAGCACAGCAGATGGCGTTGGCCTTGCATGCAGCTGACTTGGGTTCGATCCCTGGCATCCCACAGGGTCCCCTGAGCACCAGCAGGAGTGATTGCCGAGTGCAGAGCCAGGGGTAACCCCTGAGCATCGCTGGTGTGACCCAAAAAGAAAAACAAAAACCACCAAAAAAAAATGCCACCAAAACTCTATGGGCAAATTTGAACTGGAACCAACTGAAGAATTAAGAAATCTGAAGGTCACCTTGAGAAATTCTCCCAGAAGCAACTGAAGAAAAAAAAAGGGGGACGGACAGAGACTAGTTCAGCAGGGAGAGCACCTGCCTTGCACGCGATCCCACCCCTGGCTCCCCTGAATCCCACCAGCAGTAACTCCTGAGTGCAGAGCCAGGAGCAGGCCCTGAGCACTGCCCGGGGTGGCCCCAAAACTAAATTCTGAGAGCACTCTTAACGAAGGCCGACAACCTCGACCTCTCTAGAAAGGGTGTTCCAGAAAGGCATCATAGAGCAGCTAACAAAAAAGGTAGCTGCAATTCTGGGAGACTGGAAATGTGCTGATTTGTGAATTAATGAATAATCACTGAGAAGTGAGTTGAGGGGTTGGAGTGATAGCACGGCGGGGAGGGTGTTTGCCTTGCACGCAGTTGAGCCGGGTTCGATTCCCAGCACCCTCAGGAATGGTTCCTGAGTGCAGAGCCAGGAGTAGCCCTTCAGATTTGCTGGGTGTGGCCCCAACAAACAAAAGTACTGAGTTGAAAAATAATTTTTTGGGGCGGGTTTGGGCACAGCCTGTGGTGCTCAGGGATCACTCCCGGGAGGACTCGGGGAAGGAGCTGCTTTGGTCCCGTGCAGGAAGAATGGGACAGTCCCCAGGGAGCCACCAGACACCAGCTGGGCCTGGGTGCGTGAGGGCCCAGGAAAGTTACGGGCTGACCCCTTCCTGGCAGTGGCCCCGCCCACCCCCTCTTCACCTACTGGAAGCTCCTGGAACAGGCCAGCAACAGCCTGAACCACACATGGCCGGGGGGAGCCCGGACCCCCACGCATCTGCACACACAGCTTCCCGCGGACATGCCACAAGGCGGGGCTGGGCTCCATGGGGCAGTCAGGCTGCATGCAGGGGCCCCAGGAGTACTTCAGGGGTACACCAAGCCCTGAGCCGGGGGGAACCCCGCTGTAGCCTCCCCAAGTCATAAAAAACTTGTAAATCGAGGAAGAAGCGGGCAGCCGCGCTGCCTCGCTCAGACTCCAGGTGGCGCCGACTCAACTGCAGGCTCTGGAAGCGGCCACCGGGTCATGGCCCAGGGCCACTGTCCCAGGAACCTGTGTGCGGCGAAGCCACCTCAGAATTTCAGCAACAAAGTTCTGGCTAAGAACCAGGAACTGTGACGTTTGCACCTGAGCCTTACTGGAGCTGGGTGGGCGGGCGCCGAGCTCGGGGCCTCCTGCAGAGGGACAAGGGGACCACCGGGCACCGTGCTGCGGGGGACCCCGGCACATTTTACCTCAGGGGCTGCAGCTGCCTGAGGTGGCCCAGGCGTCCTCGTATCTTGTCATTAACCACACACAGGGCGCAGCTGGGCTGCACCTGCCCAGGGCCTGACCCCGTGGGCGTGGCCGGCCACACGTGCGCACTTTGCGTGGGGGCAGAATGTGAAGCCCCTTTCCTGGCTGTGGGGCCCGGAGCCCTCGCCCAGACGCCCCGTCAGAACCCGGTCCCTGAGGCCGGCACCCACAGGTGCTGAGGCTGCGCGGAGTCACAGCAGATCAAGCCCCGCCCTCCCAGGCAGGGCCACCAACGCAGCCCCGAGTGCAGGACTGTGCCCCCTCTCCCTGTCCAGACCTCTTGTGCGCAGCTCTGCCGGTTGGTCCCAGGCTGGACCGCCTCCGAACAACGCCGAGCCCCCTGGAAGCCCCCACACTCGAACCCTGCACTCACGATCGCGGGGTCCCCGGCTCCTGGGGTCCCCTGCCGAAGCCCAGGGTCTTCAGAGCCGGTCCTGAGCTGTAGGACCCAGAGCCGTTAGAAACCGGGAGACGGGCTCCAGCCTGCTGGGTGGGACGCTCCGGGCCGAGCCCCCCTCCAGCTGGGCACGAGGACCCCGGGAACTGCAGGGGAGCCCATGGCTGCGTCCAGGTGGCTGCCCCGAGCGGGGGGGGGTCATCCAGACCCCCATCTTGCGAGGCCAGAGGAGGCTGCCCCCGGCCGGGCTAAGGAGCACCGGAGGCCCAGTGGGCAGAGGCCGGACTGGGTGGAAGGTCTTCGGGTCCGAGACGGGAACTGGCCCAGAGGCCTGCGATGTCTTGAGAAACATTTTGGCCAAGGCCACGTCCAGAGTAAAGAGCAGCGGCGGCTGCCTGGGGTGAACCATGCAGGAGGCGGGTCTGGGTGCTCCAGTGCCTTGGCCTTTGGAGGTGAGGCCAGGCCGGGAGTTGGGGGTCCTGGACACGGCTGTCCACTGCTGGACTGACCCCAGCTCGAGTCCCTCTGGCCTGGTGTCACGGCACTTGCAGTGTCCCAGAGCTGGGCGGGCCGTCGAGGCTCGGGAGACTGAGCGAGTGCCCAGCCGCCCCATGGCTGACCTGCCCGGCCCTTCCTGGGTGACTTCTCACAGCCTTTTCGGCCTCCTGCCAAACGCTCCCTTGGTGGGGAGGCGAAGGAGGCAGGATGTTCTGGAATGTTCTCGGGACTGTCTCGGCAGGCATCTGGCTTCCCGCTGATCCCATGCAGGCAGACAGGGCCAGCTGGAGCTGCCACGGCAGGCAAGGGCCCCAACGGCCCCTGGGGGAGCCCATGGCCTGGCTGTCCTGGGAACTGGGCCGCGACACCCGCTGAAGGCCCAGGCCAGCTGCCCTTCCACGGGACCCCCCAGAGCGGCGTGAAGCAGAGGCTGCACCAGGTGCCAGGTTCAGGGGCAGCTGAGACTGGCCCGTGCGCAGCCGTGTGGGGCGGCGGGGAGAGCGCCGGGCCTCTCGGGGCTGTCTGGGTGTCCCCTCGTACACCTCTAGCGAGAGGGGAAGCCCTCCCAGTTCTCCCGAGTGCGCGGGCGCAGCCCACACGGGGGGTTATCCTGCCGGGCCACCCAAGAACAGAGGGGCCAGGCCGACTCCCCCACCACACCGGTGCCCCCTGGGGTCCTGCAGAGCGCACAGCCCTCTCCCCAGCCCGTCCGCACGAACAATTTACAGCAGTTTCCTGATATTCCAACACTGCGCAATTCCTGTGGAAGGGCACACCTGGCTCTGAGCCCAGGGCTGCCCCTGGTGGGTCTGGGGGACCAGCCGGGGCACCAGGATCAAGCTGGGTCGCCGTGTGCAGGGCAAACGCTGTGCCCCTGTGCTACAGCTCCCGACAGCAGCCACGTCTTCGCAGTTATGAAAACGTGGCATGTCAGGTTCCAGGCACAGAGGCACCGAGTCCCAAGCCGGGGAGCTGGGTGGGACACAGTGCGTTCTGAAGTGACCCGGGACTACAGCTGTGTGAGCGGTGACGGGAGGGCAGGAGCAGCGTGAGTGGGTGGCGGGCTGGGCAAATGCTGAGCACGGGATTGTCAGTTTTCTCAGGACCCCTGTGGCGGGTGAGGCATTGAGACGGGTTTGGAGCAGGGTGGGGTCAGGAGACTTCGGAAGAAAGGACAGCTGAGGGCTCCCAGCCGAGCGGGGCAGCGGGGCGAGAAAATGGTTCTGAAGGTGGGTGCAGGGCCCCCAGGCCCGGTCAGGGTGAAGTGAGGCCAGCGCCCCCAGTTTCCGCTGTCAGAGTCTCGTGGGGGATATGGTGGGAACCAGGTATGTGAGGAAAGCACGGGTCTGCCTCGCGGCGTGGACATGTTCCAGAAGCTGAGGGTGGGGGCTGCGGCCGCTGTGGGCTGTTCTGGAACGCAGGCCGGGAGAGCTGGCCGAGGAGGCAGCGTGGGCAAGGGCCCTAACCAAGGTGGGGGGAGGCAGGAGCGCACAGCACCGCCCTGGTTTCGGCCAAGCCCCGCCTGGGTTGCCGTGGCCTGGCAGGTGCTGACGCGAGGGGACGGTCCCAGGGTCCCGCGCGCCTTCCCCAGGAGAAGGGGACACTGCTGATAACCAAGTGGAGGCCAGCCCAGCGGAGAAACCGCCCTGGGCTTCGGTGCCTCGGAGCTTCACCCAGGAAACCCTCCCGGGATGGGGTCCCCATGTGGGGACGCTGGTGCCGGACGGACGGCCCTGCCCCTCACAGACCGACCGTAACGCCTGAGACGCCGGCCAGAAACGAGGGTGTGTGTGTGTGTGTGTCAGTGTGTGTGTGTGTCCTTCCTTGTCAGGGAACACCAGCTCACGGCAGGGGCTCTTATAACAGTCCCGAGCCACGACAGACCCTTCAGTCCCTGCGTGACTGGGACCCTCCTCCCTGTAGACCCGGGATGGGGCGGGGCCCGACTCCTCCATCGGCATGAGGAACTGCAGCATGGAAGTGGCCTGCGTGGAGGGGACGGTCCCCCACACGGACGTGCCACACAGTCAGTCAGGTCCCGGCCCTCGCGGAACTCAGGCAGCGTCCCCTCATGCTGGGCTCGGGGCGGGCACAAAGGGGTCCCCTCCCGCCCCGACACTGGAGGAGGTTGGCAGCTGTTTTATTTACAAGTGTACATGAACACAGGGCAGGGCAGCGCTGAAGCCTGGGGCCTAGTAGTGTGACAATAGGGATCATCTTGATGATTACATTATTTAAACAACAAACTACACTGAAAAATTAATGCTGATAAAATTCTTGGTCATAATATTAAGAAATACAATATATAAATTGAAAATATGATTGCTTAAAATTTGAAAATGGAAGTGAACTCATCTGGACAGTCAGAGCCGAACACGACCTGACGGGAGGGCGGAGGTCCGGCCCGGCGAGACGGCTCGGGACGAGGAAAAGCAGTTTATCGCTCCACGGCCTCGGTGGGGCGGGGCGGGCGGCCCGGCCTCACATCACGGAACAGGACGACTTGCCTTGGGAAGCAGCCCCGTCGATCTTCTCTGCTTCCAGAATGATCCTCCGGAACACGTCCACTGCGGTCTGAAAGCAGCACACCCGCGCTCAGCGGGCAGCCCCCGGCCCCCGGCCCCGCTCCTTCCTCTGCCTTCCGGGGCGCTCCCCGTGCAGGCTCACGGGCACCCCAACTTCTCCACCAGTCTGGGGGGAGTCCTTGGCGGTACTGGTGAGGGGGGTGCGTCTGTGATGAAGCCCGGGGGTCACCACCTCCCAATGCCCCGTGCCAGTGTCATCCTGAGCGGCTCCTGGCACTGCCATCCCCGTGTTCCTTGAGCCCGACTGGGGCTTCTCTTCCTCCAGCCATGCCACGCTGAGGCCCCGCCCTCCACCCAGCCACAGGCCCCCACACCCCACCTGCCCGCCTAACGGAGCCACCGGCCTCGCCAGCTCCCCTGGTTCTATCCCCAAATGTGCACAAAAATGTCTCTCAGTGAACTTCCCTTTGGCCCTGCCAGCAGAGTGGGGAGGAGCCCGGGGTGGAGGGTGGGCCCAGGCCCTCCCCATCGCCCTCTCCCGGAGGGCCCTGCGAGTCCTCCCCATCGCCCCTGAGCGGGGCCCGAGGGACAGGGCAGGACAGGGCGCTGCTCTGCACGGTCCCGAGCCCACCTGAGCACTGCTGGGTGTGGCCCCAGACCAGGACAGGACCGTGAGCAGCCCAGAGAGGGCAGAGGGCACAAGAGTCTTCGCTCAGGGTGTTCGCCTCCTGTCTACTGAGCTTTCTAACTTGTCCTGGGGCTACACACGGAAGTGCTCGGGGGCCACACCATGGTCAGCCGCGTACAAGGCTGATGCCCTGCTGCCCTAGAGGCTCTGGTCATCAGTGAGCACTTTCGGGCTTGGCTCTGGGGTCACACCTGGCAGTGCCCACGGGCTGGGCTCCTCACAACCCAAGGGAGCCCGAGCGGCTGGAACCTGCTGTCACCGCATCTGGCAGCCCAACAGCCGCCTTCCAGGGAGCCGGAGCACAGGCGCTCGCGGACACCCCCCGGGAGAGCGGGAGAGGCTGTGAGGGCACCCACCTCCCAGGACTGCGCGCGGCGATGCCTGGGCTGTCGCAGAGGAAAGAGTCATGTGAAGAGCAGAAACAAGTGCTCAGAGGCCTGTCACCTGCGCTCCACCGCGCATTCGACAGCAACATGGACATGACGACGTCGCCGAGAGGATCAGTGACCACCCTGGGGAGTCCACCCGCCCGTCCAGGCGACAGCCACGGCCCAGGGAGTAACACGGGCTCCTGCCGTGTGCTGGGCCCCACATCCCGGGACTCCTCCTGACATCTCCACACACCCCGCAAGTATAAAGACGGGAAGGACTGGGCTCCCGCTGGACTCAGCCATACTGACCTCTGCGAAGTGACCCTGTGCTCCGTCCAAGCAGGCCACACCAGGAAACCCCCTCCCAGTGACCACGCTTGCCTTCTCTCCCGCAGGACACACACGTCTACACGTACATCAGTAAACGTGAGTTTTGGGGCCACTCCCAGCAGTGCTGAGGGATGACGTGGCTTCAGCGTGTGTGGGAAATCTAGCTCTCGGCTCTTCCCCCCCCCCACTCCCGTGTCTCCAGCCACACCTCACATGACAGATGTCACAGGTTGCGCTTGCAAACAACTCTGTCCCCTTCACGGACATCAGCACTCTTCCCTAAGCGCAGCGAGCACATGCCCATCCCCAATCGACCACATTCCTCCCTCCAGAAAGCGCAGGGAGAGGACGCTAACCTTGCGTGCTTGCAAGACCCAGTGCCCCCAGAAAAAGCACCTACCCTAGGGCTTAAGTCCCAAGTGGGCTTAACCTGGTCACCTTAGGGCCAACGAGGGTACCTGTGACTCAGCCCATCCTCTGACGGGTGCAGAGCCGGGATGAGAGGTGGCCTGGGCTGACTGGGCCCTCCAGACAAACCCCCATTGGAACACCTGGGCAACTGAGGCCGGTGACCAAAGGGACTCAGGCAGGCCACGGACGGGCTCTCATGACAGTCCGAGGGCACAGGCAGGGAAAGGGCTGTGGGTGGGACGGGCACAGGCCTGCTCTAGGCGCCCCTCTCTGGGCTGTAGCTACTCCCCAGCTCCTTCTGAGGACGCCCACGAGAGCGGGCCCAGAGGCAGCGGGGAGGGTCGCAGTACCTGGTTTTCTTTAGCAGAAGATTCCAAAAACGCTGCGTTCCAAGACTCGGCCAAGGCCTTCCCTTCTTCATAACTGATCACCCTGAGAGAGCACACGAGGCGTCACGTTCTTTCCTCTCCACCGCGTGGAGCAAGGCCCCGCCCCCCAGCAAGTGCGCGACACTCTGAACACAGGGCGAGGCTGCCCGCAGCCTGGACACAGGGCCGAGCAAGGCCCGCCGACGGCCAGATTTCAGGGGCCAGGGGTCCCCGAGGCCTCAGGCTCACCCCCCCAGACGCAGAGCCCTGCCCCTCCCCCGGCCCCCGGCCCACCTCTCCATGTGCAGGTCCTTCTTGTTGCCGACCAGCATGATGGGGATCCTGGAAGGGAGAGAGAGGTGAGTGGCGGGGTGCGGGCGCGCGGGGCGCGGGGAGGGCCGGGCACTTACTGCACTTTGCCCACCATGTCCAACAGTTTGCCGTGGATGACTTTGATCACCTCGAAGCTGGAAGACAGAAGCAGAAGCCCAAGACGCTGTGAGGACGCGGGAGCGGAGGACGCAGCAGACCCACCCGAGCTCCTGAGAGCAGAGGCAGAGGCAGAGGCAGAGGGGGCACAGGGCAGCCCCACCTCCCAGGGAGCCCCGGGGCTGGCTGGAGCCGCTCCCTGGCCTGGCCCCGCCTTCCACACCCAGAATGGCGCAGGCCGCATCGCTATGGCAGTGTCCACAGGGGACCCCACCCCTGCTGTGAGCCCAACGGGGGACAGGACAGCCCTGGGCGTCCGGCTCCCCCATGGCCCTCCACGCCACGGTCCTAAGTGTAGGGAGCAGACACAGGAGCTCTGGGGAGGCGCACGCCGTGGGCTTGCTCACAGACTGGCCCTGCTGTGGGTCGGGAGCCCCTGCAGCTCAGGGGTCTGTTTCCTAAACTCCAAAGGGACAACATGCTCCGGACTGTGCTGCAAAGGCCAGTCACAGGGACAGGCCAGTGTGGTCGCTCACTCGGCAGCCAGGGAGCCCGAGTCAGCAGTCTGAGCCCAGGGCTGACGGACGGGCCCAGATCACCTCTGCGGCTGCAGGCTCCTCGCAGTCACCAAGCACACACGACCCTACGAGCTACTCACGCTCCGAGCTGTGCTTGACTCGGCCGAGAGGGGCACCTCTTACCTTTTTTTTTTTTTTTGGGTCACACCCAGTGATGCACAGGGGTCACTCCTGGCTCTGCACTCAGGAATTACCCCTGGCGGTGCTTAGGGGACCCTATGGGATGCTGGGAATCGAACCCGGGTCAGCCGCGTGCAAGGCAAACGCCCTACCCGCTGTGCTATCGCTCCAGCCCCACCTCTTACCTTTTGATAGATGTGACAGAGTACACGAGAATATAACCATTAATATCTATGGAGTATGTCTGAGGGAAGATAGAATATTCATCCTGTAAAGAAAAAGAATTACACGTAAGTACAGAGTAACACAATCTGCACCCTGTTCTCCACACAATATCTGATCAAAGAAATTAAACAAAGTGTAGCTCACAAGTTACTCTAGATACACAAGCCCACATAACAGAGCCAAGACTGGTCTGGGGCTTGAGTCGCTCTGGAAATGCTCGGCTATACGGAGAGCGGGCGGGCTCGGGAGGGACTCCCAAGAGCGCCCTGGGGTCACATCTGACCACACTCTGAAGCGCCCAGGTCCAGCGGGGGCCAGCCCTCTCAGCTCTAGCTCCCGGCTCAGTAACAGGTCCCCTGAAGGCCTGGACTCTGGAACCTTCTGGAAGCAAGAGCTGGAAGGAAAGAGGACCGCCCATGAGGGTGAGCCCACACCTCCTACAGGCACAGGAAAGCCCGGGAGCCTGGACACTGGGCACCGGCCAGTGCTGCTGGTCACGCATAAACTTCAGCTTTCTGTCTGAGACGACGGAGTCCACGCGGCATGGGCAAGCACTTCCTGCTTGCCAGGCGGCCTCCAGCACGGGAGGGAGTGGGCCCACACAGTCCAAACCCGTACCTGGACTGTGCACCCACGTGCGAGGCTCGAAAGCGTGATCTCCCGAGCACCTAACTCCGGGAACGAAGGCAGAGGCACCCCGTCCAGGGGCTGGAGAGCACGGCGGCACCGAGCCCTGCTCCCCGCCGCAGCTACAGCCCCAGGAGTCCCCGAGCCAGGCAGGTCTACACCTGAGTGAGTGGACCCGTCTCTCAGGAGTCTTCGGAACGCCACTGCCCCATGCTGGGGATTCAGAGCCCAGGGGCGTGACTGGGGACAGCCGGGCTGTGTGGGCATGTGCTCTACAGCAACCTGACACGGAGCGTGGACTCGCCACAGCGTCACCCCACGTCCGTGAGCCTCACTAACAGTGCAAGCCAAGCGGCAGAGCCCCACCACCAACAGGGGGGCCTCCTTCCCATGCGGCTCGGCCCCTCACCCACAGCTGCCATCCCAAAGGCCGCCAGTCCCCGCTCCCCACCTCTCTCCCGTCTACACACAGGGCCCAGGTGTGAGCCTGCTCTTACAATGCCACCGTCTGCCCCCGCAGGCTGGCACCAGGGCCCGTCAGTGCTAACGCATCAACTGACTATAACAGATGCTTCCGGCACTGACGGGTCCCCAAGGCTCATGCAACCCTCCCCTCGGCCCAAACCTTTCACACCGTCACCCCCGCCAGATCCCAGCAGTGCAGACCAGAACACACTCCAGGCGTGTGGTCCAGGTGCGAGGCCAGAACCCAATCCCGCAGCTTACACTGCAGCCCCGCAGGACGGTGCTAACACACCCCGCTCTGCGCTCCCTCTTGTCCATCTGTGCCTCCTCCCAGGGCCCCTGGGGGACAGTCTGTTGATGACACACTAATCATGGCCCCTTAGTGCCGATGACCATCCAAACCACCCACTCTGTGACCAGGGACCCTCTGACCCGTCACTGGGGGCGGAAGAAGGTGCTCAACAGAGGCAAACACGGGATACGTGACATAAAACCACCACCTTGTAAAGAATGAACCCTCACAATGCAAAAAATTCGATCTTAACCTTCACGGGGGAAAACAAGAGCATTATGGGGAAAGCTGCCCGGGCACGAGGAGCCCGGCAGCCCCCGCCCCCATGGCAGTCATCTCCGGCCCGGGCTGTGGGAGTGGCAGGGACCAGGTGTGGGCCCAGGAGGCGAAGCTGAGACTTCAGACACTTACTTGTCCAGCTGTATCTACAAGTTGAAGATGATATTCTTGTCCATTTACTGTGATCAGTTTTGTGAAAGCTATTAGGGAAGAGGGAATCAAACGTTAGCTGAACACCGTCATGTTCACGTACGGCTTAAACAACGATAACCAGAACTAAACAAGCCCCAGTGATCAGGCCAAGCCCCTCAGGAGGGGGAGCAGGTCTCGGCCGATGGCCTGTGACTTCCGGTACTCCAGTCTGCAGCACTAGCTGACCGAACTCAGGTTAAAGACCTTGGAGATGGGGCATATCACCTGTTTCATGGTACTGTCAAGGTAAGCTGCACCTTCACCTGGTTCATGACTCATATATAAGAAATTATACATATGGACACCACCACAATTTATTATACATTTAATTTTTTTTTGCGGGGGGGAGGCACACCCAGTGATGCTCAGGGGTTACTCCTGGCTCTGTAGAAATTATTCCTGGCGATGCTTGGGGGACCCTATGGGATGCCGGGGATCAAACCAGGCCCGGCATACAAGGCAAGCGCCCTACCAGTTGTACTACCACTCTGGCTCCTTATCATACACGTTAAATGAGACAAAGTCACACAACATAGAAACCGCTTTGAGGGTATCTGTCTTCTGTCACTCTATGACCATTCCGAGCCCCCCCCTTGCTCTTTTTTTTTTTTTTAAACTTTTTGGGTCACACCTGGCGATACACAGGGGCTACTCCTGGCTCTGCACTCAGGAATTACCCCTGGAGGTGCTCTGGGGGCCATATGGGATGCTGGGAATCAAACCCGAGTCTGCCGCGTGCAAGGCAAACGCCCTCCCCACTGCACTATCACCCCAGCCCCTGAGCCCCTCTCTTTAAGAACACAAAATCCTACTTTGCTCTGACAAACGGTAAGGCTAAGATCTGTTTTCTTTCTTCTGATGCCAATGGAGATGCCCCTGAACAGGCTGGCTGGCATGCAGAGCAGCACTGCGCCCAGTCCCCTGACCCCATCCCTCGGCTGCTTCCTCTCCATGACAGCAAGCACAGGAACACTCCAAGGACGCAGGCACCTTGGACATCCATGGTCCCCAGGTGCAGCAGCCAGCCACTGAGGGCCCAGGGGCGAGCCTTCTGGAAAGGGTGAGTAGCCTATCTGGGTTCCGTGGGCAGTGTGGTCTTAGCTGTACCTATTACACGCATCACAGCTCACACAGCACTTCACAGGCATGTGAAAATTGATTTCCTATCACTTGCACGTGCCACTAAGGTGATAATTCCTGAGTTTTCAGCAAATACTAATACCTGAAAACTGGGTCAGGAATACAGCTCAGTGGCAGAGTGATACCTCACATGCATGAGGCTTTGATCCCTGGCCCCGAGCAGTGCAAGTCCGAGTCATTATGAGCTTGTGGGCCCCAGAAAGGGGACCTTTTGGGCCTGAGGGCCCAGGAGTGTTCAAGGCCTGTGGTAAGCCCTAGCGTGAAAGGCTAATGGGGCAACTGTGTCCCTGGCCTGGTGCCTGGCCACGAAGCCCTCCTTCTATCAAGCCCGCCAGGTGTGACGAAGCCACACTTAAAGCTACATGTTCCTGGGATAAATCCTGGCGGAGTCCTGGTGTCCAAGAGTCCGTGCCTTCCCACAAACAGCTTCCGAGTCAAGTGCTGCTTCAGATTCTCCTTTGGGATGCCGAGGACCAAAATAGGTCTCCAGGTCCTTCAAGAAGAGTCTAGAATCCTTCAGGACACTGTGGAAGTGTTAATTAGAACTGGACGACGTAAGTGCTAGGCTGACCCTGTTCTTCAGTGCGTGCCCTGTTCTCTGCACACGGCCCGAAACACCGAGGCCTTTGGCATCAACTCTCTCTTTCGAATGCAGCAACTGCCCTGCCGGGAAGGAACAGTTATGTCTGCAGAGGGGAGGGCAGCAGTGCCCGGAAGCCCTGACCCCGCTCCCGAGAAGGACTGCACAGAGCCCTAGGAGTTCATAATTCGGAGCCACAAAGTCGAGACGGTGGAGTCTGGAGCCGGAAGGAGAAAAGAATGACTCCGTATCCAGGGGGAGCCCAGAGGAGGTGGACAGTCCCAGATCCCTCCCCGGGCCCAAGGCAGCGTCTGGACGGGCGCGTGGCGCACAGTACTCACTGTTCTCTATGGTCGGGTCATAGGAGTCAACAAACTGGCCTTCAACAAACTGAATCGTCAACGAGGATTTCCCTGTAAGAGAGATGACACCTCAGTACAGGTCAACGCACGGAGGCGAGCCAAGTGAATCCTGCCCTCTTGCTAAAAGCCCACTCAAGACATCCAAGTACTGAGCTTAGAAAACATTCCTTTAATTACCATCTGGGCAATTTCAGAAAAGCAAACAGGTTCACCGACTTTAATGAGAGAGGAATTTAAACTATTATGCACTAAACAGTTATGTGACAATAACAAGTATTACTGGCCAGGCATACTGTATATTGTCAACAAATCTCTTTTGTCTTTGTTTTTTGGGTCACACCAGGTGAACCTTGGGGCTGCGCCCAGCACAGTGCGGGGGGGGGGGGGGGGCGGGGGCGGGAGGGGACTAGGCCTGGTGTGTGGCAGCCCTCTGAGCCACCTTTCCAGTTTTTAAAGGTAAATGAACTTTTATTATTAATATTATTATTTTTGGCTTTTTGGGTCACACCTGGCTATGCTCAGAGGTTACTCCTGGCTCTGCACTCAGGAATTACTTCTGGCGGTGCTCAGGGGACCATATGGGATGCTGGGAATCGAACCCGGGTTGGCCGTGTGCAAGGCAATCGCCCTACCCACTGTACTATCGCTCCAGCCCCGGTAAATGAACTCTTCTTTATTTTTGTTTTCTTGGGCCACACCTGGCAATGACAAGCAATCATTCCACGTTGTGCTAGAGGACCATATAAGGTGAGAGGAATCAAACTCTGGTCAGCCAATAAGCAAAGCAAGTGCCTTCCCTGCTGTACCCTCTTTTCAGCACCAAGGTAAATAAACTCTTAAAAACTGTCTCAACTCAAAAAAAAAAAGGGGGGGGCTGGAGCGACAGCACAGCGAGGAGGGCGTTTGCCTTGCACTCGGACAACCTGGGTTCGATTCCCAGAATCCCATATGGTCCCCTGAGCACCACCAGGAGTGATTCCTGAGTACAGAGCCAGGAGTAACCCCTGTGCATCGCCGAGTATGATCCCCCCCCCCAAAAAAAACACACAAACCTGTCTCAACTCATTTTCTCTGGAGCCTTGAAATCTGGTTAGTCATTTGAATAAGAAATCGGCATTAAAAAAAAGAAAAAGAAATTGGCATTACAGGCGTGATTCTGATTTATTTATTTATTTATTTAATGGTTCTTTAGAAAGGCAGCCTTTTAAAGAGGATCATCTGAAAATATGTTAACAAGAGGCTTTAAAGCTTCCCGAAGGCAGAAATTCCCCTCATTCATTATTAAGGCCTAGCAATGCCTTTTTTTTTCTCTTTTTGGGTCACACCTGGCGATGCACATGGGTTACTCCTGGCTCTGCACTCAGGAATTACTCCTGGCGGTGCTTAGGGGACATGTGGGATGCTGGGGATCGAACCCAGGTCGGTCGTGTGCAAGGCAAACGCCCTACCCACTGTGCTATCACTCCAGCCCCACCTAGCAATGCCTTTAAGCATTAAAAAAATGTTCTGGACTCCGAGACTCGCTAGCCTAACAGAGCCTGTATACTCCCAGACCCAAAGTGGTCAGACAGCCCTGCAATGAAGGCCTGGCTCTACTCCTCTATCTCCAGTGCCCAAAGGCCGAGACTGTCCTGTGAGCACAATCAGCCGTGCCCAGAACACCCAGAGGCCTCCCTGCCACGAAGGGCTGTGGCGCTGTTCCTAGAACGGGCCCAGCCACGCTCTTCCCGGGACGAGCGTCAGATAGTCCATACCTATCACACTCACCTCTCGTGAGTGGCTCAGAACACGCATGCACTGCCCTCCCTTCCCGGAACGGGCTGCTCCTCTCCTCATCCGCTTCCCAGAACTGACTAATCTGCAGAAAGCAGGACCCTCCCAGCAAAACGCTTCCCCTATCTCCGCGCTGACCCACGCACGGCCCCCCTGGTAAACTTATGCCGCCCTCCTCGAAACGCCAGACTCTACCCCCGTTGACCAGCTACTGCTCAGACCCAGCAGAGCAAGGCTCGGGTCCGATTCTGGCCCCTTCACAACCACCCACCATCTGTTACCCACAATTTTCATTCGCGATTAGAACAGGGGCCCTGCAGAGTCCTGCAGGAGTTTCTCCTGAACAGTGTTCCTCCAATTCCCACCCCGCGTTTAGGGCGCTCAAGGGACCTGTGGGCAGGTTCCATCCGTGGCACCCCATGTGATCTCTGGAACCCCACCAGGAATGACCCTGCAGTACAGAGCCAGAAGGAAGCCCTAAGCACTACTTGGAGTGGCTTAAAAAAAAAAACAAAACAAAAACCAAAGCCCCCCCCAAACCAAAATCACCCCCCCATAAACCCCTAACTCAAAACCAAAAAGCGTCAGTGCGTATCTTTAAAATGACTGCTCTGTACCTTCCTTTGTATCTGAAAGGCATAAATTATCCAACAAGCTGAATCAGCTTTTAACGGCAAAAGAGGCCCCAAGCAGCGTGCGGGGAGAGCAGCCGTGGCCCGGGAAGGGAAGGCGGCGCGCCTGGGCACTCTCTCTGGGGCCTCTCCCTCCGCAGAGAGAACCATCTGACCAGCACGGGCAGGAGACCCTTTCCGGGCCAGCCCTCAGTCCTGGCTCTCGGGGAAGCAGAGGCCACTAGGCCCGCCTGTGAACCACAGGGAGCCGAGCCGCGAACCCCTGGCCCATCTAGGGAGACTCACCACAAAAGTCCCCAGGCCCGCCACCAGTGTCAGGCCTCCTTCCCTGAGACAAAGCATCGGCATCGCCTGCTGGGACCCTCCTGACTCCCTCGGCGACAGAGCGTAAGCTGCATTGCCTACGCTCAGCTGCAGGGCGCCCCCGGCCTACCCCAAACTGTCCCAGCTCTTCAGGGACCTCCTGTAGCTCCCCGGGCGCCTCAAGCTCTTGCTGGGTGCTTCTTGACTGCCCAGAAAGACAGGAGCCCTCAGAAACAGATTGCAGCCACCTCAGGGCTGCCGCCACTAAGCCACTACAGGCACGCTGGGACCCTGTGTGCCCGCAGTAGAGAGACGTAAATGACAACATGGTTTCCAGGACAGAGCATGGGGAAAGACAGAAGGAGAGCGGGCAGAGTGCACGGGCATCGCCGCACACAGCTGGCACTGCCACGCAGCAGAGATGGTTTCCCCAGTCACTCCGCTGGGGGCAATGAGAGACAGGCAGCAAATGTCCCCTGCCGCCCGGCCGTGGAACTCTGGGAAAGACCAGACAGACCCCAGCCTGCCCGACCGCCCTCCAGCTCCCGTCCCTCTCTCCTGCCGCATTTCACAGCTTCAAGATGGCCCAAGTTCCCAGAGGCCTGGACACCGAGTAATCTGTTTTCTCAAGCGTCCAGTACGCAGCTTCTCCGTGCCAAGCACATTCTAGACACTGGGATAAATCAGAAGAAACCCCGAACTCCCTTTCTGTTGTACGCAAACTCATCGCGGGAGGCGTCACACCTAGGTGTGCTCGGCTCATTCCATGTCTCTCCTCAGGGACCACTCTGAGGGACGGAGTGGGAGAGGGAGGCTTGGGGAACCAAGTGGGGTGCTGGGGACTGAACGGTTTATCACGTGAGCAAGGCAAGTGCCTGACCAGCTGTACTATTGCTCCAGCTCTGTTGCATGTAAATTCTAATGGAGAAACAATTTTTAAAAACTTGTTATTAAAATACCATGATTTACAAAGTTGTTCATAATGCAATTGTTTCAGTCATTTAGTGTTCCAACACCACCCGTGTGACCTTTCTTCCACCAATGTCCCCAGAGAAATAAATTTTAAGAGAAGCATAATAGGAAAAAATCTGGGGTGTACTTTCCTTGACCCCAAAAAACTATAAACAATGATCAAGATTTGGAGACCAAGGACTGAATGAGACTTAGCAGCAAATTTTCAAGCACAAGGAGAGAACAGATCATGAGGCCCCTGAGGCAGTTCCCTCCCAGAAGCAGTTGAAGAAAGCCCCAAGTCTGAGCATCCCCACACCAGCTCCCACTGACCGGCATGCAGGGACCGTGGACCTGAGTGGCCAAGCCGGAACCTGAGGTCACGCAGCCCTCAGGGCAGCTCTCATCTGGGCAGAACCCAGGGAGGTCAATGTGCAGGGTCTGGGACCTGTCGCTGCATCGCGTTGGCATCCCTGCGGGATCCCGAACACCCAGCCTTAGTCATGCTGGGGCCGCGGGCCAGGCGAGCAGCATTCCAGGTACTTATCCCAGAGAAACAAACAGCTGAGCTCACTTTACAGTGCTTTTCTCCAGGAGGGGCTCAAATGTCCTTCAGTGACCCAGTAAACACGGTTCAGTCCACGCTAGGAAACTCCTTGGCAGTAAGGGGGCAGGAAGAGACGCGCACAGAAGCACGGGTCAGTCTCCCTGAACTCTGGAGAAGACCAGGTGAGCCGTGGGCACGAGGGGCACGAGGGGCACGCAGGCCTTCCCTGAGTCACACACTTCCTGAAAGCCTGACTTGTCTGTAAACTCAATCAATTAGCCCCATTTCCTTGTACATAAAAATTAACTAAAAATGGGGCTAGAGAGCTAGTCCGTGGGGAGGGCGCTTGCCTTTCATGTGGCCGACCCTACTGAAACTTTCAATCCCGGGCACCCTGTGGCCCTCAGCCGCCCAGCCCACCAAGAGTGGTTCCTGAGCACTGCCACATGTGGCCCAATGTCCCCACTCCCAATTAATTCCGAGCCGCAGATCTGAAGTGAAGAGCTAAAATGAGTACTCATTTACATTTCTAGCAATAACAAATCAATGTTCCTTTTTCGGTATTCCACTAGCACTTGTTATTTAGGGCCACTCTGGCTATAGACTATTTTCACAGGTCTAAGGTGATATTTTACTGCTGTTTTTATTTGTGTTTCTCTGAAAATAACTGATCTGGGGAAAAAAAAAAGCTAAAATGAAAAAACTTGGAAAACATGACAAAATATTTATGATAATTTTGGTATTTTTATCTAGATGATTAAAAAAAGAAGTCAGGGGCCGGAGCGATAGCACAGCGGGTAGGGCGTTTGCCTTGCACGCGGCCGACCCGGGTTCGATCCCCGGCATCCCATATGGTCCCCCAAGCACCGCCAGGAGTAGTTCCTGAGTGCAAAGCCAGGAGTAACCCCTGAGCATCGCTGGGTGTGACCCAAAAAGCAAAAAAAATAAAAAATAAAAAAAAAAAATAAAAAATAAAAAAAGAAGTCAGCCATAAACCAAAGGCTGTATATGGCTGGGCTTCAGCCAAAGCACCCACCCTGCAGCCATGGGGGGTCCGGGAGAGAACCTGCTGAGCATGTGCGAGGCCCAGGGCTTGATCTCTGCAAAAACAAATATGCAAATAAATTCTTGCTATTTGAAATAACAGAGAATGAAAAAGCTCGAGACGGGAAGAAAGTCCTTTACACATAAACCACACGTTGTCTGGAATCTAACTCTGGGCCAGAAGGTGAGCTCACAGGGGTGGGTGCTTCACACGAGGGAGGCCCGGGATCGCTGGTATTTCAGGGTCTCTGAGCATGCTGGGTGTGGCCCCCCAACAACAACAACAACAACAACAACAACAAGCAAACAAAAAGAACGTATGTCAATAAAAAGAACATCAAGACTTGAGCGGACACGTCACAAAGGTTTACAAATGACCACGGGCTCATGAAAGGCAGTAGGGGGTCATCAGTCCCCGGGAAAACGCACCAACAGGACCCATCAGGTTAAAGCAAAACGCCTTCCCCAGAGCTGGAGGAGCCGGAGCTCAGCCCTGTGTGGGCACAGGCACCAACCCGCGGGCACCTTCCTGAACACACACGGGACACAGTGACCCAGCAGCCCCGTTCCAGGATGTTCCCCGAGCAGAAACGCGCAGCCCCAAAGACAGACAAGGCCGGGTGGGCGCTCTCCTCAGCCACTCAGCAGTGCGCACCCCATGTTCAGGCCACCGGGGATTCTGGTGGCAAGCAGCACATGTGTGGACCTCAGAAACGACCACAAAAGCCTTCACCCTGAGTCAGGAAAAACCCAGAGGGGCCCTGAAGGTCATGGAAATGGCTGGTTTCTGAACAGTCTATGGTGGGTTCTGAGTTGCACTTTACACTGGGAACGGATGCTTACTGCGTGTAAACTGTACCTTCCACAACTGGATTCTTCAGAAACTGAAAAAAAAAAAAGGTGGGGGGATGACGTGCGCCTTCCTCCTAAGCAGAGGGAGACGGTGATTAACAGTGACTGGACACAGTGTCTGAGCAGTTCCCAGTCTGAAAATACACAGTAGCAGGCATGCCTCACGTGGGCGAGCCTCAGGCTGCGAGCCAGGCTCCGCCCCCAGCGCAAGGGCAACCCCCGCGCACCACCAACAAACACACGCCCACCACACTGGGGAACGGGAGAGGGAGGACACAACGCAGGCCCAGCAGTGTGGCTGAAGGCCCGCCCGTGGGGCCCTTACAGGATTAGAACCACCCGAGGTCAAAAAACTCAGATTAACAGAAAATGAGCATTCCAATCCATTATAATCCAAGGAAAAGGTACACTGTAAAACCACTTCCACTGAAACGGCAAAACATGATAAACCTGTCAATAAAGACACACACGGTACCATAATGGGCTGTTACCAACCACCCCGTGACCCGCCCAGGGGCCTAGGAGAGCAGCCTGCTGGGGTCCGAGGGGGCCGACCTCTGCAGTGACTGGGGCCACATGTCCCAGCACTGGAGCCCTGGGCAGTGCGGGCCATCCCACTCCCGGCCTCGGGCTGTGAACTGGGCCCCTCTGCCGCTGGGCTATTTCTGGGGAGCGCAGAGTGCCAGTGATAAGGGACAGGTCTCGGGTCACCCGGGAGACCTCCGGAGCGCCCTGGAGCTCACTCCCCAGGTCTAGCACACGCTCCCACCTCTCCACCACAGACCACGGAGGAGTGCCTGGCGCCTGCTCCTGGGAGCTGCCCCACCCTCCTCCAATCCGCACTTGGTTCTGCCAGAGGCAGGCTATGACCTCATCCTAGTCCTTCCCATACCCCGCCCCGGCTTTCCAAACGCCAGCAGAAGGCAAAGGTGCAATCAGCTCTGTGGCCAAGAGCAGGCCGAGTCCCCAAGTACACACGGGCTCAGAGCCTTTCTGCCATTTGAATACCCTCCACTGGGCACAGCCCCGCGCCAGAGACTCCATGACAGATGAGGGCACAATGACGAGCAGCGTTTAGGAAACTCCTAGTCTAACATGAGACTCAAGCTACAGAAATGAAGACCTCTGCCAACGGATTTACTGAACTAAAAGGGGAAAAATGCTGCCAAGAAAGGCCCTGAACAGTCTCCCTGAAGATTTTAAACTAGAATCCTGCACTCGATAGGGTGACTCAGACCAGTCAGGCTGCAGGGCAAGGGGCCAGGCTGGTGACGCAGGAAGCACAGCCTTTGGCAACCGTAAAGATCGGCTCTTCCTCCATTTGTGGCCCAAAGTGGGGGGAGGAGTGAGCGTGGGGGCGGGTAGGAGCCACAGAGAACCAAAAGATAAACTCTCAAATTACAACACATCTTCAACAAAGAGTGTACAGTTCAGGACTGATAAAACTGGAGTAAGCGCCAAAACCGAGGAAAATGAAAGGTGACAGAGAACTGAGTGTCGCAGCAAGGCCCTGGCCAGGGAGTGGGAACATCGGAGCCGCGAGGGAGCTGCCGCGCGCCCGCCGGCAGGAAAGGCCCCCACACGGGCCGGCACCAACAACGCGTGCTCTGTTGGGCCGTGCTGGGCGCTCCAGGCTCCAGGCTCTGCACTGTGGCGGACAAGGCGCGGGGTGTGTGTGAGCATGAGGGGGCCAAGGGCACCCAGCTCAGGACCCCGCTGACATTCCTGCTCCGAGGCCCCCCAAACCTTGTGTCACCCTCCAGCCACCCCCAATCTTCCCTCTCCACCTGCCGTGCTGCCCTGTCCAGACACCGCCCCACTCCCACGCCACCCCAGGGGACAGCTGGAGTTCAGAGGCAGGTCGGAACCTAGATCTGGTCCCAGGCCAGTGTCCCCTGGCAGACCCCCCCCCCAAGCTGCTCAGGGGGAAGCAGGAGCAGAGCCCGGGTGCCCCCAGGGAGAGAAACCCCTCATGCCTGTGGCCGAGAGCCTCCTGGAGGGCTAAGCCTCTGCCGGGCCCGTGCCCTTCCCCCCTCCCCACCCAGTGAGGGGCTCCCCCTGCGCCAAGTTCTCAGCACACAGGTATGAGGTCACCCTAAGGGGTTGGAGTCCAGTGGGGCGCACCAGCTCTCCCTCCTGGGGCCCCCACCCCTTCTCCGCAAACGCCCAGCACTAACAGACCCCACGAGGGAATCTCAGGAGCGCTGGCAGCTGCTCCAGCCCCTCAACAGGATCCCGGGGCCTGGCACCTAGCAGGGCCTGGATGATGCAAAGATGTGACTGACACCTGAAGCACAGGGGACAAGCCAGCCCTGCAAGAGGGCAGTGATTCTAGCAATCCCTCTTCTGGGGGCCAGCAATGCTCCGGCGGCTGGTCGAAGGCTCAGCCTGGGTCCCAGGCCTGTACCCACTCGGGGCCGGTGGGTGAGTGTGGTGCCGGGACCGAGCGCACTCTCCCTGGTTCCCAGGTGGGCTCAGCCAGGGCTCAGGTCGGCTGAAAGTGCCCCGGCCAGGCCCCTCCAGGCAGACACAGCCCAAACTGCCAAGGTCCTGCCCCCTCACCCCCCAGCCGCACCCTTGGGACCCCCTGGAGGTTCCCCTTAGCTATTGCAGTGGACCTTTGCCCCTTATGCTTTTACTCAGTCACTGAACAAACCCTGAGAAAGAATTGAGACGCTCTACTGGGAAAAATAGGGGGAGGCCTCCCCAGCGTAGTGTTCAGGGGCGGGGACCACTTCCCAGGACTCTGGCTAGTGGTAGGGACGGACCTTGGGGATGCCTACAAGCCAGACACACACATCAGCGCACATCTATTTTCTTAGGGGAAAAAATATTCAAACATGCTTTAGTTTAGCACTGTAGGCACTGTCTTCCCGTTGTTCATCGATTTGCTCGATCGGGCACTAGTAACATCTCCGCTGTAAGACTTGTTACTGTCTTTGGCATATTGAATACGCCACAGGGAGCTTGCCAGGCTCTCCAAGAGGGACAGAGGAATCGAACCCGGGTCAGCTGCGTGCAAGGCAAACGCCCTACCCACTGTGCTATTTCTCCAGTCATGCTTTAGTTTAGATTAAAAAAAAATCAACTCAGGGCCGGAGCGATAGCACAGGAGGTAGGGCGTTTGCCTTGCACGTGGCCGACCCGGGTTTGATCCCTGGCATCCCATGTGGTCCCCCAAGCACTGCCAGGAGCAATTCCTGAGTGCAAAGCCAGAAGTAACCCCTGAGCATTGCTGGGTGTGACCCAAAAAAGCAAAATAAATAAATAAATAAAAATAAAATAAAAAAAAAAATAAAAAAAAAACCAACTCAAAGCAGCCAGAGGCACTTCTACTGAGCTTCCCATCTTGTTTCTTTAACACGGGTTCCCCGGCCTCCTAAGGCTGCTGGGAGGCCTCAGAGGCTGAGGCACTCAAGGGCTAACCTGGCATGTGGGCAGGCTCAGCAATCCATCTGGTCAGCAATGCTGTTGAGCCCCCCACCATCAGCATCAAACCTGTGCAAAGGCCTCGCCTCGGAGCAAAAGTGTGTGTGTGTGTGTGTGTGTGTGTTCACATGTGGTGTGACCCCATGCGCTCCACTGCCGGCCTCCCCCCCCCCCCCCGTTTGACAACCCTGCCATCTTCAACAATTCTTTCCCTCTGGGAGCCTCCCCGGCACCAGGTCATAGGGAAGGGAAGAGGCGGGGACGCCCCAGCGCTCTCCACGCTGAACATTCCCTGAGCTCATTCCACGTGCTGCGTGGTGGCCCCACACTGATTCTACAGCGTGTGCCAGTCTCGAGTCTATGTCTACGGCCCTTGGGTGTCAGCGGGCTGCGGGGGGCTCTGGAGGCCCAAGCCACTTCCCCACCGACAGTGTGGCACTAACTGCCCTTTCCCCAAGTCCGCACTTGTATTCACGCTGCCAAAGCCGTGGTGCTTCCCACTGCCAGCTTGGCTGGGGCCAATCGCAAAGCCCCAGGGAGCTGGTGTCTTCAGCACCACGGGGGGGGGGGGGGGTGGGGAGGCAGCCACCGGCACTTAGTGGGGCCCTTGAGAAAGCAGAAGTGATTCTCTGCATTCCCTCTCGACCCACAAGCACACTTGCCCAGCGAGCACTCTGCCAGGGGCTCCTCTCCAGGGCGAGGGCAGGTAAAACTGGGAAGTGATGGAAGCCAGTGCCTCCCTGGAGCCCTCCAGGCAGCCACTCCAGAATGACTGACAAGCGACCATCATCTCCAGTGGGGGCCCTTGGCAGCGTTCTCCTGGAGATGGAAGGAACCAGACTGCTCCTCCAGGCAGAAGTGGGAGCACTTTGCCAAGGATCACACTCGAAAGTCAAAGAGAAAAATTTAATTTTAGAAAACCTGCATTCATCAGTGTGCTCAGCAGCTTCCTTATGGATTTTTTCGGAGATTAGTGGTGGTATTAAACGAGAAAGTGACTCAAAAATGCAAATATTGTGAAGTGTCAAATGTGGAAGGTTCCGCAGAACAGTGAGTCAACATTTTCCACGCAACCAACATGACATAAAACCAAGCAAGGTAGATGCACTGAAATCGGAAAATCAAGGAAGTCCAGCGAACAGAAAGGCCAGGCTGCACACCGCTAAGGAACTGCCTGCACGAACAGGCTACCTACAAGCGGGGGTGCGCGGGAACCAGCCTGCCTGGCCCCGGGCCGCTGGAGGCTGATGCCTCAGTACCTCTCATAAGGGACAAACCACGACGACATGAACTCGGGAGACAAGAGACTTCCGCAACGTCTCAAGTGAGACATTTAAGGATACCTGCAACACCCTATCAACACCCCAGTAGGTTTTTTTTTTGGGGGGGGATAAATTGATAAGCTAGTCCTAAAATTGACAGGAAAAATGCAAGGCACTTGGACTAGCCAAAATGAGTAAGAAAAACGCAGTCAGAGAATGACGGCCATCGAGACGGCGCGGCCTGCGAACACACAGGGACCGCGGTAGCAGGGAGCAGAAACGCACCCTCCGCGTAGGACCCCCGCTTCTGCAGGGGGGATGGGAGTCGGCGGGGGAGAGGGATGCGCACGGCGGGGTGAACACATCCCCACCTCCTGCGTGACAGTCCACCCGAATCCAACTCCAGCAGTAACGACACTAAAAGTTCTTCCAAGTTCCAACAGAAACGGGCCCTGGGCCCGCGCCCACCCAAACACCGGTGAGACCTGCACCCACAACAGCTGCGCGGCACAATGTTCCGACCCAAACTTTCGGAACTGATGGGTTGACTGATACCCAGTAGCCGAGGGCACACGCCAATGGGCTTCACGGGCAGAAACGCAGCCACGCACCTTCCCTGCAGCGCGCCCGGGCGCGGGCCCGCGACCCTCACCCCCGGCCGGGCCCGCCGCGTCCTTCCCTGTCCTCGGTCCCCGTCCCGTGCTCCGGCCTCCCGCCGGCCGGGCGAGTCCAGCCGCCCCTCCAGGGGGCTCGGGTGCGCCCCCCCGCTCCCGGTGACGTGTCCTTTGGGGCGGGCGGGGGTCGCGCCCGGGGAGCCCCAGCCCCCGCCGGCCACGCGCCCGCCTTTCCGGGCCTCCGCGGCGCAGCCCCGCGCGAACGCAGCCCCGGCCTTCGGGCTTCCGGAGAGCAAATGGGGCAAAAACGGAAAGTTCTGGGCAACGACGAACGCGCAGGAAGTGGCCGTCAGTCACGACGCCCGGCATCCCCCCGCGCGCGCCGGCCGCGGCTGCCCCCGGCCCGGCCCGGCCCAACTCGGCCCGCCCAACTCGGCCCGGCCCGGCCCGGCGCGCCGCGAGCCCCGGCAGGAGACAAAGGCCGGGCCGGGGGCGGCGGGCGGGGGGCGGCGGGTCGGGGCCGGGGGTCCCGCGGCCGGCGGGCGCCGTGAGGACGCAGCCCCCGCGGCCCGGAGCGCCCCGCGCGGCCCCCGCGCCGCGCCCGCCCGCCCGCGCGCGCCCTTTGTTCGCGCCCCGCGCGCCGCGGCGACCCCCGGCCGCCCCCGCCCCGCCGCCGCCGCCCAACATGGAGCCGGCGCGGCGGTTACGAAACGGCCCGCGTGGCCGCGCCCGCCGCAGGCCGCGCACTCACCCACGGACCGGTAGCCCAGGATGGCGATCTTCCGCGACTTGGACTGCGGCATCTCGGCGGCCTCCTCGGCCCGGCCCCTCCCCCACCGCGGCGGCGGCGGCGCGTGTGCTGCGATCGGCGGCGGCCGCGCCGGGGCTGCGCGGCATCCAGGGGCGGGGCGGCGGCGGGGCGGCGGCGCCTCGGCTCCTCGCTCGTCGCTCGCTCGCGCGCGCCCAACCGCCGGAACCTCCGCGCGCCCCGCCCCCAAACACGCCCACGTGACCGCGCCCGCCCCGCCCCCGGGCGCGCGGGGCGGGGGCGGGGCGGCGCGCGAGCGGCGGGGGCTCGGAAGGGGAAATAAATAAATAAACAAATAAATAAATAAGTGGAAGGGCGCGGGGCGTGGGGGTGGGTGACCGGGGGCGGGGGGGGTCTGGGGGGGAAATGCCGACGCGAGGCCGCCCCCTCCCCCACCCCCTCTCCCTCCGGAAATGTGACGCCCGAAAGTCGCTGCGTCACGACCCACCCACCGGCTTTCCGCCGCTTTTTAATGACGCCCGCGGATCCCGGGAGCTGATTGGACGAAAGCCTCTCCGCCCGCGCGATGACGCGGCGGAAACTCCGTCTCCCATTGGACGCGACGAGGACACGGAGCCCGGGGCGGGGCTGCCGGCCCGGAGCTAAAAATAACGCGGGGGCGGCGGGGGCGGGGCGGGCGCGCGGGGGCGGCGCGCCGATTGGCGGAGCCCGCGCCCCTAAAAGGCGCGAGGCGCGTGGCCGTTGGCGGCTCGGCTGGCGGTTGGGCGCGTCGCCTCGCGCCTTTGTTGTTTTCCAACCCCCCTTTGCCATCTTGGCGTTCCTAATCCGGGTAGCGGATGTCGGCGATGACTAAGTGTCACCCCCGGGCGACGGGCCGGGGGGGTGGGGCCGCGCGCGCCCCCCGGAGCCCGCCCCTGCCTCCCCGCCCCCCTCCCCCCCCCCCCCCGCCCGGTGCCCGCTGCCAAGGTTCTGGAACCGTCTGGGCCGGGCTCGCCACCCCGGGCCTCGGGCGGGGGGGCTGCATTCCCCGCCAGAGACGCGCCGGCGCGCGGGGAGACCCCGGGCCGCCTCCCCCCTCCCCCCGAGACCGAGGCCGCCCCCTGCCCCCCCCCCCCCGCGCGCAGAGGGTCCCTGCCCCCCCACCCCCAGCGGCGCACGGCGGGCAGAGCCGGGTGACAGTCCCGAACAGACCCCCTTGGAAGGGGGCGCGGCCTCGGGGCTGCAGCCCCGCGTCTCGCACCCGCCGAGAGGGGAAATACTTTTGAAGTGTTTCGTTATTTTTTAAAAAAACGGGTTTTCAGTTTCTACTCTAGGGTTTAACTCCTTTACAGCTTTTTTTTTTTTTTTGGCTTTTTGGGTCACACCCAGCGATGCTCAGGGGTCACTCCTGGCTCTGCACTCAGGAATCACCCCTGGCCGTGCTCAGGGGACCATATGGGATGCTGGGAACCGAACCTGAGTCGGCCGCGAGCAAGGCAAACGCCCTACCTGCTGTGCTATCGCTCCAGCCCCTACAGCTGGTTTTTTAACCGGTGACACTCCGTGCCACATTGGATGGGCGGGACGCGGGGGCGAGGGGGCTGGGGGCATCCCCCTGCTGGAAGGAGTCTTCCCTTTACACAGTAACCGGCGTGACAAGCGGAGATTGTTTCAGGACTTTTGAGTGCCTATATTTAGATTTATAATCTACATCTGTCACGTGGGCCGATACCATTATAAAAAATCTGTTTCTTTGTGTTGCCTTAAAACGTGTTTGTGTTTTGGGGTACCCAGGGAGCCTCGAAACTTTTTTTTTCAATTTTAAATTTTTTATTGAGTCACCATGTGGAAAGTTACAAAGTTTTCAGGTTTAAGTCTCAGTTATACATGCTCGAATACCCATCCCTTCACCAGTGCACATATTCCACCACCAAGAATCCCAGTATAGCTCCACCCCACACCCCTAACCCCCACACACCCCTAACCCCCCCACCCTTAACCCCCCCCTGTAACTAATAAATTTCACTTTACTTTCACTTTGATTGCATTCAATATTTCAACAAAACTCACTATTATTGTTTGGAGAGTCTCCCCCCTAAAGTCAGACCTGCTGAAAAGGAAGCATTAGATAATTTGTTTTCCATTGCTGAGGATGAAGAGGTATGAGCCTCGAAACTTTTGAACACGCTGCTCAGGCCTGTTCTTAGTCTGGACTGGAACACCCGGCGGGGAAATTCACTCGGGCATATTTCCCGCGGCTGTGCAGCTCCGGGAATTGGAGAGGTCCCTTACCCAGAGCAGGGGTACGGGTTTGCCTGCAGGAGTGACTGCGGCCTGTGCCCAGCCTCGGGTCTCCGTGGGTGGGGCTGTTCTCCCTGGCCAGTGGGAGCTGCATTGCTTCCACTTAAATTCTGGAGAAAGGCCGGTCTGGTGCTTGGTTGCCAGTGTCCCTTGGTAAGGAGGCCGTGGTGGCCTGTAAGAGCGTTAAATGGCATGATGTGCATCTTAAGCTTTCCAGGGGACTGTTAGTAGCTTTCAGGGCGCTTGTCCAAGTCCAGTGACATCAGACTTCTAGTTCCAACATAAATAACGTATTTTTAAATTTCTGGAGATCATACCCAACACTTTATTTTTTTCTACCGTCAGGCTAGCCTCAGAGAAGCGAAAACTACTACTCGTTATTCCTAACAGGATATTTGTGGAGTTATTTTTATCCCCTCTTTTTTAATGTGAGAAAGTGTGACCTAAATAAAAGGAGGCCTGAAGCCTTGTTCTGGTTTTGTTTATTAAATATTTGATGACGACTGGAAACGAACTAGACTCGTCTTAATCGTGGCACAGACGAAATCAGACTCATCTGTTACTCTCCAGAGGGCACTGAAATGAAATGCAGACTTGGGGACACTCTCAGGGTGATTCCACCCTATGAACTTTGGGTGGGAGGAGGGTTTCCCGGCAGAGCCCAGGGAAGGCAAGGCCTTAACTGCCCTGGGGAGGGTCCAAGATCGCTGTTGGATGCTCCGGATCCATCAGGCCGAGTCCTGTGTGCAGTCGGCCCCTGGAGCTTGGAGGACTGGTGGAGGTGTAGACGGTACTTACAGCTTATTCCCCTCTGCTAACACTTGCATGTGTCCGCACTCTAAAGACGGGTCACTGTCCCCATCATCTGAGAAAGTGTCTGAGTTGGAAATAGTTCGTGGCAGCCCAGGCAGGTGGGCTCCTAATCCTGTGTCTCGCGGCCTGTAGGAGAGACCATGATGCGGAGAGAAGGCAGGGACTGGCGTGGCGCCACCAGCAGGGGCAAGGGGGGACCCTCTAGTGGCTTCAGGGGACATGTGGCCAATTCTGGGTTTGATCCCTGCACTGCTCAGGTCCCCTGAGTGTTACTGGGGAGTGTTAGTGCCCTAACGCTGAGCTGGAAGCAGCCCTGGAGTACCACCAGGTGTGGCAGCTCCCCTCCGTGGCCCCAGAAAAATGAAATGGGAGTTGCAGGGCCAGAGAGAGAGAGAGAGAGAAAGAGAGAGAGAGAGAGAGAGAGAGAGCACAGCGGGGCAAGTTGTTGCTGGGACCCTCGGTTGGTCCCAGCAATGCCAGAAGTAAGCCTGGAACACTGCTGGGTGTGGTCCAAAATCCAAACATTACAAAACAACAACAAAAACCAAAAAACCCCATGTAAGTTGGTACAACCCAAAAAACTTGTTTAAATTTTATAGATTAATAAATACAGGGGCCGGAGCGATAGCACAGCGGGTAGGGCGTTTGCCTTGCACGCGGCCGACCCGGGTTCGATCCCTGGCATCCCATATGGTCCCCCAAGCACCGCCAGGAGTAATTCCTGAGTGCAAAGCCAGGAGTAACCCCTGAGCATCGCTGGGTGTGACCCGAAAAGCAAATATAAATAAATAAATAAATAAATAAATAAATAAATACATGTAGAGAGTCTCTTGCCGCGCACCTGGCTGTCTTCCCCGGGGCCTCCTCGGAGGGAATGGGCTCCAGTTTCCCTCCCCACCCAGAGCAGAGCTTCTGGCAGCCAAAGTCCTAGGGAGCCTAGCCACAGTCATGCTCAAGGCCCCTCTCCCACGTTCAGACTAGCCTCACGCATGAAGGAGCCGGCAGTGGAACCCAGGTGTGTGGGACCTGGGGCTGAGACCTCCAAGGCGGCTCGGATCGGGACTGGGCCTGCTCTGCCCAGATTTCCCATTTCCCAGTAGCTAGGGAGTCACACCCAGTGACTGACCCCAGCGCCGTGTAATCCTGTCAACGGCCCGCATCCAGAGACTTAAAAGCAAGCTCCAGGAAGCGCGCGGCCACTTCACGGCCTTTCGATATCTTATATCCTACTTCTCCCTCTGGGAGGCAAACTACTGGGAGTTTCCTGCCCACATGGGAGAGCCTCGCAAGGTCCCCATGGTGTATTAATATGCCCAAACCAGTAGCAAGCTGGGTCTCATTCCCCTGACCCTGTAAGAGCCTTCAGTACGGCATCATTGGATGGACGAGTAGAGAGAGGCTTCTAAAATCTCAGGGCTTGGATGAATGGAGACGTTATTGAGACCACTCGAGAAATTCGGTGATCAACGGGATGATGATGATGAATGATGATGATGAATAAATATATGTATCTGATAATATATAGTCACATTCACATATATATATATATCCATCCCAAGGGGGTAGCTAATATTCAAAATATGCAAATAATTCCTAGAACTCAACAACAAGAAAGGAAGAAGCCCAATAAAATAGGGGTAAAAGACTTCTCCAAAGGTGTATAGATGGCCATAGGCACACGAAAATGTTTAGCATCACTTATCTCATTTCTGACAAGGAGCATGGTCCATATTGCTAAGACTGAAAACTATTATCGGCAAGGGCACTCTGGGGTCTTGTGGTGGAAATGAAAATGGGTGCAGCCTCTGTGGAAAATGTGGGGAGGTTCTTAAACAAAAGAAAAACGGAAACTCATGTGATCTGCAATAGTGCTCCTTGGCATTTGTTTGAAGGAAATGAAAACCTTAACCCAAAAGGCTTCTTCCATCCCATGGTTACCCCGTGGTCATTGGTGGGTATTTTCATAACAGTCAAGGCAGAGCCAGGGCCAGTGAAGCGCTGAGTGGACTGGAGCACTTGCTTTGCATGCAGCAAGCTGGTGTTCAGTGCCTGGCACTGTGTGGTCCCCTGAGCATCACCAGGAGTGACCTCCAGTACCACTCAGGGTGGTGACCCCGCCTCTCCCATGGAATCCACCTAAGTGTCCTTTAATGAGTTTCATTGGTCCAAATGACTGGGTAAAGGGGCTGGGGCACATATCATATACTCAGTGGGATACTTCTCTGCCTTAGTGCAGTGGGGAGAAGGGCAGGGGGGGAAGGAGGAGGGAGGAGAGAGAGAGAGAGAGAGAGAGAGAGAGAGAGAGAGAGAGAGAGAGAGAGATTGTGCTTTTTGGACAAAATGGATGCATGTCTGATATTGGGGGGTGCTGAAACTTTGATGGTGGGATTGGTGAGAATCACACATAAACCCCTGAAATTCAAAATTATTATAAACCAGTGATAAGAATCGTTTTTAGGGAGTCGGAGCTGTAGTACAGCAGGTAGAGCACTCACCTTGTACACAGTCAGGTCAGTCCAGGTTCCCTCCTTAGAGTCCCATATGGTCCTCTGAGCACCAAGTGTAATTCCCAAGTGTAACTAAGGAATTAACTAAGTAATTCCTAAGCTAGGAGGAACCTGGGGTGTGGCATCAAGACCCTTAATGGGAGAAAGGCAAAAAAGTATGAACTGTATATACTATGATTGTTTGCATCAGTTGCAAAAGCTGAGACAGTGAAACAAGAAACTGTCTAAGCAAAAAACACAACGTATCTCCCTTACCTCTCCTTGACTCTCTCTGGGCATTTCCTCACCTGCTGTGGCCCCCAAAAATGAAATAAAAACAAAAAAGTTTTTTTCTGACCAAGAAACAACAGCACTGGAGAAGTATGAGCAAAGTTCTGGCTTATTTGCACACGCAGACTCGACCCGCCTACTGCGAAAAAGGATGTAGGCTAGAGTGCAGTTCTCCAGGGTTTAGACGCAACCGACAGGCTGCTTCTCCGAGCTAGGGCCCATCTTCCACTCACCATATTCTATGATTGCTAAGAACTCATGGCTGCTCCTCCCGGAAGGGAGCATAAAATGACCCCCATGACCATGGCTACCAGACTCCGCGCCAGGCTGTTTTCACTCGGCGCCCCAGAGGTGGATGGGTGAAAGTCCTTCCGCCCCAAGGGACCCAGCCCCGGCAGCTGACCTCCACTACCCAACCACCACCACGCTCCAGGCCGCTTTCCACAGGCTCAGGCTGAGCCTCACACATGAGTGAACATAGTCCTGGACCACGTGGCCGCAAAGCAGCTGCACAACACATTATCATAGAGGGAAATAAATATACACGCCTCTTGGAGAGCCCGGCAAGCTACCGAGAGTATCCCGCCCACACGACAGAGCCTGGCAAGCTCCTTGGGTGTATTTCATATGCCAAAAACAGTAACAATAACAGGTCTCGTTGCCCTGACCCTGAAAGAAGCCTCCAATTGTTGGGAAAGACGAGTAAGGAGAGGTTGCTAAAATCTCAGAGCTGGGATGAATGGAGATGTTACTGGTGCCCACTCGAGTTAATCGATGAACAACAGGATGACCGTGATGATGATGATGACAGTGGTATATGTAGGCTTGTGTAGGGCTGGAGCGATAGCACAGCGGGTAGGGCACTTGCCTTGCACGTGGCCAACCTGGGTTCGATTCCTCTGCACCTCTTGGAGAGCCCGGCAAGCTACCAAGAGTATCCCGCCCACATGGCAGAGCCTGGCAAGCTACCCATGGCATAATCGATATGCCAGAAACAGTAACAAGTCTCACAATGGAGACATTACTGGTGCCCGCTCCAGCAAATCGATGAACAACGTGAAGACAGTGCTACAGTATAGACAGGTTTGTGAGACCAACAAAAGAACCAAAATTAGAAAACATGTTTTATTATCACAAAGATCTCTCATACAACTATATATATATATATATATATATATATATATATATTTTGGGGGGTCACCCCAGCGATGCACAGGGGTTACTCCTGGCTCTGCACTCAGGAATTACTCCTGGTGGTGCTCAGGGGACCATATGGGATACTGGGAATCGAACCCGGGTTGGCCGCGTGCAAGGCAAATGCCCTACCCGCTGTGCTATCCCTCCAGCTCCCTCATACAACTATATATTTTTTAATTAAACACCATGATTTGAAAGTCGCTCATAATCCATTTGTTTCAGGTATTCAGTGTTCCAGCACCAACCCTAACCACCAGTGTGACCGTCACTCAGTCTGCCATTGTCCTCACTTTCCCACCCGGCCCCAAGTCGTCCCCCTTAGGAGACACAAAGTGATTTCCTTTATATTGCTTCCCACAACATAGATCTCGTGATGGTGTGACTGGAGTCATTGCGGATTTATTGAGCTGTTTGGTGCTGGTTCGACCTTTTGTGTTACTGTGTTTGTTCACTGAGCTTAGTGGGCGTCCGTGCAACTTCCTCCTCTAATTTGCTGTGCTCCCACGGGGCCGCCAGTAGGGAGACATCAGGAGTGTCCTGCGGCCGTGCGTGCAGGCGTCTGCTCCAGGAGCTGTGGACTGCGGTGGGTCCTGCAATGTGGCATCTCTTCTGGATTAGTGGGTTAGTCATGAGCTGTGAAGTGGGCTGTTACATGCTGGAGGAGGCTGAGAACGGCTGGGGCGCCGGGATTGTCTAGGACAACTCTGCTGTTTTATTATTATTATGATTATTGTTATTATTATTATTTTCCTTTTGGGTCACACCCGGTGATGCACAGGGGTTACTCCTGACTCATGCACTCAGGAATCGCTCCTGGTGGTGCTCGGGGGATCATAGGAGATGCTGGGAATCGAACCCAGGTCTGCCGCGTGCAAGGCATACGCCCTACGTGCTGTGCTATCACTCCAGTCCCTGCTGTTTTATTATTTTTTTGAAAGGTATTTTTGCAGGACACAGCATCTTGGGGAGATAACATTCTCTGTGTGTGCGCAGATACAATTTGGGGTACACAATGCCGTGCATCTGTGCCTGCCGGTGGCACTCTCAAGCGGCCCCCTCCCTCGGCCTCCACTGTGTGGTCTGTTCCTCCCGCGCTTTCACCCTGCTTTGTCTTTGGTGTCGGGAGTCTGGCTACAAAGTGTCTGTGAGTTGTTTTGAGTTGGTTGGCTTTTGTTTTTGTTTTTGCTTTTTTACTTTTTGCTGTTTTAAGATTCGCTGCCTTAGATTTGGGAGCTACTTATTCCGACCCAACTTTGAGATCACCCAGTGATATTTTAATGTTCTTCCTTGCCCCTTCCCCTCCCTCCTTCTTTCCAGCCGCTCTTTGACATGGATTGGACAACATGAGAACCCAACGGTCACGGAGCCTCTGTTTATTGTTTCACCCCTTTATAGTGGAATAATTTAGAATGTATTCAGTTCTAGAACTTCCATTCTTCTATAATTCCCACCTCTCTCCCTAGCTCCATTCTACATAGCTATACTTTTTTTTTCCTTCTTTTTTGGGTCATACCTGGCAATGCACAGGGGTTCCTCCTGGCTCTGCACTCAGGAATTACTCCTGGCAGTGCTCAAGAGACCGTATGGGATGCTGGGAATCGAACCCGGGTTGGCTGCGTGCAAGGCAAACACCCTCCCCGCTATGCTGTCGCTCCAGCTCCTGGAGGAGGATTTTTAAAAAGGATTTTGCTGATTCTAACATCTGGGTCATTCAGCTTAAACTAACAACTTTTCTCTTAAAAGATTTTTTAAATTGTAGTTTGGGTAATAAAATGTTTGTTTTTTCTGGTTTTGTGTTTTGTTTTGGGCTACATCCGATGGTGGTCGAAGATTACTCCTGGCTCTGTGCTCAGGGATCACGACTGGCAGGACTCTGGGGGCCATCTGGGGATTGGAACTGTGGCCGTGAGCAGGGCAAGCGCCCTACCCACCTTGTCCTCTCTCTGGCCCTGCGTCTGTGGTGGAAGATGCAAGCCCTAGACAGGCAACACAGTTCTGGCAGCCAGGATTCGGTATTACACTGCATTCTTGCTTTGTGCATTCTCTGGATTTTTTTTCTCTTTTGCTGTTTGGGGCCCACACCGGCTGTGCTCAGGAGGCCCCGTGAAGTACGGGGGATGGAATCGGGGTCAGCGCTTACCCTCCTCTGCCTTTCGGGCCCCTCCCACTAATATTTGCTATACTCATACGACAGTTCTGGCAAATTCTCATTTGGGGGAGGGGGGTTGCCAAACTCTCCCAGCCCTAAAATTCTACTTCTGATGAGGTTTTCTGCGGCTGAGGTCACGTCTGCCTGGGCTGGAGCAGAGTGTGGACTCGGGCTGCCCAGAGACTGGGCTGGTCCCCGAGCCTGCCGGAAGGGATCCCTGAGCACCACCGGGTGTGGCCCCCAAATCACCCCCCAATATAAATATATATATATATAGTAACCATATGTGAGAATGTGAGGTTGGTGATGGAACATTGAATGCACAAAACAACTATTAGGAACAAATCTGTGAACCGTGGTGCTTAAAGTTAGAAAAATACTCACCTTTGTAACTATGACAAGAGGAACAGTTAAAACAACATTCGGCAGTGGATAAAGATATTCCAAATATTTTTTTTCAGCTTTTTAAAAAAAATTTTATTTTATTAAATCACCATGTGGAAAGTTACAAAGTTTTCAGGCTTATGTCTCAGTTATACAATGCTTGAACACCCGTCCCTTCACCAGTGCCCATATTCCACCACCAAAAACCCCAGTATACCTCCCACCCCCCACCCCCCACCCCCACCTGCGTAGCTGACAAATTTCACTTCATTTTCTCTTTACCTTGATTTCATTCCATATTTCAACACAAAAATTCACTATTGTTGTTGGAGTTTCCCCTAAAAAAACAGTCCTGCTGACAAGGAAGCATTTGTGATAATTAGTTTTCCACTGCTGAGAATGAAGAGATATGAAGGTTTAGGATTTCTGTACTTTAGTACTTTAGTAATTAAGTCCAGGGAGATTTATGTTAGAAATTGCATCATTTCCCTTCCTGGGGCAGCATGGGGCTGTGGCTTAGTCCACAGTCTAGAGACACTGCTGGAAGCAGTTGCTGGTACCAAGAGTGGTCTAGCTGGCCTCCGGATCGTGGTCGACCAGCAGTAGAGCGGCCGCACAAATGAGTGGCCACCTGGGTCACGTCTCGGTGGAGAGTGCGCCGGTATTGCCCAGGCCTGAGATTGCCCAGGCGATGTACCAAATATTAAAGGGAACATTGGGAGGGACGTGGAATTGAAAATAATAGGTTTAGGGACTGGAGCGATAGCACAGCAGGCAGGGAGTTTGCCTTGCACACAGCCGACCTGGGTTCAATTCCCAGCATCCCATATGGTCCCCGAGCACCGCCAGGAGTAATTCCTGAGTGCATGAGCCAGGAATAACCCCTGTGCATCGCCAGGTGTGACCCAAAATGCAAAAATAAATAAATAAGTAAAAGCAAAACTAGTATTCTGGGAAGAGATGGCCCTGATTTAATTCTAAAAGGGTTGTTCCCCCGGGAGCACACCACAGCCTAAACTTTTACGCAGCCTCTACCTTTCTACTCATGTAAACTGTGATGCCCACTCAGCCCAGAAGCAAATCCCCTGGGGCACTCTGATTCCTCAGGAACTGGGGGTGGGGCGGGGCTGGTGACACCCGGGGGCCTGAGGAACCGTTCTTGGCGCTGTGCTCCCGAGTGACCCCTAGCAGGGCTCGGGCCTCGAGGTGGTACCGTGCATCCAACTGGGTCAGCTGTGTGCAAGAGAAGAACCTCAACTCCGGCACCACTTCTCCAGGCCACGATGCATGTTCAGACATTGGGGGAAGCACAGGTGGACAAGGGACCCGCAACCCTCCCCCGCCAGCCGCACCCAGGCGGGAGACATGCCCCTGGGCTCTGGCCACAGCCAGTCACACAGAAGCCAGAAACTGGGGCAGAAGGAGCAGCCCGGACGTCCGGGAAATAGGAAACACACTTCTGTCCGGCACCAGGAGGCGACGATGAAGGAAACTGGAAAATAAGCAGTAAAGGAACACACGTCCGAAAACGCAAGCCTGCAAGGGGACTGAGATGCTCTCCAGGGAACTCCTGGCCCAGCCCACGGCACCCACCGCTGCACAGCCCTGAGGGGGACACACCGCTACCCGCGGATCACAGTGGCCTCTGTGTGTCCGTGTGTCCAGACGGCAGCAGAAGGCCCTGGTAGACAGATGGACGGAGGGGACCACTGCCCCTGGAGTGGGCGGGGGTGGGCAGTGCCCCCTGCGGGGTCCGGAGAGAGACTGAAACAGAAGAACTGGGGCTGAGGGGGGAGGGGCGCAGCCAGGAGCGGAGGGCGAGGGCTGTGGGCCTCTGGGGGCAGGACCGTGGCCGGGCCGGGGGCAGGAGGGGTCGCTACCGGTCACCTCTTCTCCCTCGCTGGAAATGGAGAAGCAGGAGGGTTGGGGGCTGCGGGTGGGCATGTCCCCTCACTGTCAACACGAAGCCCCCCCCCACTTCAAAGCCTCTTCTCTGCCTCCCTGACGGGGTGGGGGTGGGGCGCATACCTGGGGAGAATAGGAGGAGCACACGGTGCTCTCTTCAGAGGTGTTTGCGTGCCCTTAAAAAAGCTGTTCCCCCCCCAAAATAAGGCATCTGGGTCAGTGACGCCTGCGAGCGCAAAGCGAGGGCCGCCCGGGGCGCTGCAGGTAAGCGCTCGCTGTGGCGGTGGGGGCCGGCGCCGAGATCACACGGGCCAGTTCTTGGAGCCCTTCCCTTGGGGGCTAAGAATAGCAGCATGTCCTATTTCTGCCGACGGCCCCAGCCGCCGGGAAGCCTCGGCCACCATCTGCTTGTTATTCCCATCACAGCCTCTCGCGGCCGGGTCTCATCTGCCGGTGAGGAGAAGCTCGTGTTGGGGAGCCTGCAGCCGAGCCGCCCGACCCCGCAGTGCTCAGCCCGGGGGCGCCGGGGACAGCCTCTGAGCACCCCTCGGCGCCAGGACACGCACCGGGGAGGCGTGAGTCGGGGCTGGCGCCCAGCACTGCCCCCCACTGCCCCCCGAGGCTGGGGCAGACTCAGTGGCCTCGGTGGCCCCCAGCCCGGGCAGGTGCCGGTTCAATATTGAAAAAGCAAAACAGGAAGCAAGAGCCGGCTTGGGTTCAGGGCCTGTGCGGAAAGTGCGAACAGTGTGTTACTTTGGGACACTGGTCGTTCTGGGCTCGGGCCCGGCCCCACCGCCTCTGCCCGCCCCTGCCCGCCCCTATCGGGGCATCCCCCTGGTCCCCGCTGAGAAGCGTCTGCCGCCGGGCAGCCCTCAGCAGCACCTTCGCCCCGTCACTCGCTGGAGCAGTCAAGTCCTATTGCAAACAGGGAAGACCCCCCCACTCACCCCGCAGTGCAGACGCCGCGGGCCCCTTCGGGGGACAGGAAGCAACCCCCACGGAACTCAGCCCCGGCTCCAGAAGGAGCCCAGGTCCCCGAAACCAAGCCCACAGAACAGACGGCTGAGGGAACCTTCCAGAATTCAGAAGGGGCGGGCTGAAGAGGGAGTGGGGGGGACGCTGTGATGGCGGGGGGGTTGCTGGGGGCTTCCCACCCCCTCCGGGGCCTCTGCCTCACTGTCTTTTGCACTGCGGGGCAAGACTCGGCAGCAAGGGGGTGAGATTCCTGAGCTCCAGTGGGGTGTGGGGGCTCGCCGAGCTGCCACCGGGCTGGGGTGCTGCATCTCGGGCCTGCTCCTTCCCGCGGCCCACTGGGGTGGCCCTGGGCGCAGAGTCGTCCCCGAGCTGCCACTGAAGCCTGGCCTGAGGTCAAACCACCCTCCCGAGAGGCCGCTGGGAGCTGACAGGGAGGGCTGTGGCCACACCCGGGTCCCTCCGTACCCACAGACGGGCAGGGCTGTGGGGGTAGGGGACGGGGTGTCGCAGGCAGGAGGTGATGTTGGGGCCCGAGAGCCGGTGGGGGTCCTGGGAGGGCCCCACCCCACTGGGGCCTTGACCCTGAGGCTTAGGGATTGTGGGGTTCAAGCAACGGAAGATAAAGGTGGGGGTCCCCCGAGAGCTCCCTCAGCTCAGAGGGCCCCGAGCAAGGAGGTGCCATGTGCTGGCTCCGGTCAGGAGACGAGGGACTAACTCGCAAAGAGCCTCTCACCTGGGGATGAACGAGAAGGGCAAGACCCCTTCTGGAGTGGGGGTCCGTGGGCCGACAGGAGCGAGCGCTAAGACGCGAATGACAGGTTGAACACAGGCGCCGCGCGGTCTACAGAGCAGAGGCTCGACAGAAAGGTAGTCAGGTTTCCTTTAATTCTTCAGTCCGCAAGAAAGGAAAAACCAAACAACAAAACCCAAACAACAAAAAACACAGCAACCACCACACCAACCCAAACCCCTCCCCGAGTAAGAAACCGAAGCTGGCCTCCGTGTACACGGGCGCCAACGTGCGCCCAGCACTCGTGTCAGTCGGGAAACAGCTTCTGTTCAGCCGCGTGAACTCAGAGACGCTGCCATCAGGTTTACAAATACAGCCACGGTGGCACGCACACGCGCGCGCGCACACACACACACACAAACACACACGTGTGCACACACAGCGTGATTTTACAGTCAAACACGTAAGGGGAAGATAAACACCTCCCCAGAGCTCCGCCCGGCCCGGGCCCGCGGGAACTGCACTCGCCGCCGCGCCCAGGGCCGGGGCCGTGACGGGCCCCCGCAAGGCGCGTAAGAAAATGGCGTGAGAGTAAGAATCAGTAAAGCTGTTGGAGAGTCTTGCTCACTCGCGGGGATGCGCACGCGTCACGTCGTCACGTGTCACGTCCCCGAGGGCGCGGGACACACACGGCTGCGGCCGAGCGGAATGAAACGAAGGATTTGGTAAAGGTCCACAGCCTCGAGGGCCGGCGGGCCAGGGGCCCGGCCGCTGGGGTCTGGCATAAGGCACTCGGTCCGCACGCCCCGCCGCGGGCGAGCCCTGGCGCCCGTCACGCCAGCGCCCTCCAGCGCCCTCGGAAAGGAAAAGGAGGGAGAGTGGAGGACGCAGTGCACTTTAATGACGTACAGCATCGGGGACCTGGCAGAGGCCCCGGGCGTCTCGTCGGACAAGCCCACACCGTCCGATCCCTCTGTCCGTCCTGCTCCCGGCCGAGGCCCAGCACCGCTGGGGGAGACCCCGTCGCAAACCCCGGAGTCCGTCACGAGCCTTGGTCTCTCCTCCAGCGAGCACTGTGAGGGAGGCAAAGCGGGTGCCGGTGCCTGGTCCAACCTGGCCGTTGGCTGCTGCCTGTCCCCATGTCACTCGGCCTCCGTCTCCTGCGGTTTGGCACCTGCGGGGGGGAGGGGACAAGGTCAGCCACGCTGCCGCCGGCTCTGGGGGGCACCGTGTGGGGCACCCGTTCTGCCCCCACAGGCCTTGGACCCCCACCACGCGCAGCCAGTGCCCGGGCGCCAGGGCGGGTTGGCAAGAGGGGTTCGAGGCTACGGTCGCCCTTAAAACCTGTCTTCTTCGGGGGCCGGAGCAATAGCACAGCGGGGAGGGCGTTTGCCTTGCACGCGGCCGACCCGGGTTCGATCCCCGGCACCCCATATGGTCCCCCAAGCACTGCCAGGAGTAATTCCTGAGCACAGAGCCAGAAGTAACCCCTGTGCATCGCTGGGTGTGACCCAAAAAGAAAAAAAACAACCTGTCTTCTTTGTTTGCAGAGGAGGAAACTCACAACTGAACGTCCGGAGCGACAGCACAGCAGGTGCGATCCTTGCCTGGCACACGGCCAGCCTGGGTTCGATTCCCAACACTCCACAGGGACCCTCGAGCCCCACCAGGAGTGATCCCTGAGCACAGAGCCAGGAGCCAGCCCTGGGGAAGGCCCCAAAAACCCAACCAAAAAGCCGGAAGTCATGGCTGGGAGGGGAGCAGGCTCCCCGCTGAGCCACGCTGGGCCGCGTCTGACGGGGTCTGGAGCGCAGGCGGCCTGGGGCAGGGTCCCCGCTGTCTGTACTTCTGGGGGCTGGGGAGGAGCGTGCCCTGCCAGGCGGGAGCACTGCCGTGTCCCTGCTCACACAGCCTCTCTCCACTTCCTCGCAGAGGCGAGAGACACGGGCCTCACAGCCCACCGAGGCACGTGGACAGTTGCCAGGTGCGTCCAAGCCTTGAGGCGCCTCGGCCTGTCTGCAGGAGGGGCGACTGGCACGGAACTGCTCCCGCGGAGAGGCCCGGGGGCTCGGCGGTCACACCCACGCGGCTCAGGATCATCCGGTGGTGCTCGGGGACCCTCGCAGTCTGGGGACCGCACCGGGGCCGTCACGCAAAGCAAGTCTCTCTCTCTCTCTCTGGTCTCTGGGGCCGGAGCTCAGGCCTCACAGATGCGCAGAGCAGCACCCTCGGAGGGGGAACTGGGACCCGCCTGGGGACGGGAGAGGCCGCACCTCACCCCTGCGCACCAGCTGTTCCTCCGAGGGCCTCTTGCTGCCGAGGGCGCCCACCCCTGCCAGAACAGCTGCGCGCCACACGGTCCCGTCCTCCCAGGTCCTGTGGAGGGACAGAGGGGCGCCCAGTGGTTGGCCGGGGGGCTCTGGAGCACCCTGACACACTCAGATGGGCCATGCAGGCAGTACTCCTTCTTCAGTGCTCATGCCAGGCGGAGTCCCCTGGGTCACGGCAGGCACAGTGCTGGCCCCCATTTTTTTTTTTTTTTTTGCTTTTTGGGTCACACCCGGCAATGCTCCAGGGTTACTCCTGCCTCTGAACTCAGGAATCACTCCTGGCAGTGCTCAGGGGACCATATGGGATGCCGGGGATTGAACCCGGGTCGGCTGCGTGCAAGGCAAACGCCCTACCCGCTGTGCTATCGTTCCTGCCCCCCGAGTGCTTCTTGTCACCCAAGCAGCAGGGCCCGTTTCCCCGACCCAGCAGCAGCTGCGTGCTCCGTGCCCAGGGCCTGACCAGTGCTCATGAATCAGGACCGGCAGGCCCAGTCCCCACGTGTCTGGGGTGGGGGACGGAGCTGCTTTCCTGAAGCAGGTCTCAGCCCCTGGATTTCTGCAGGGGAGGAAAGTCAATGACCGCCCCCCCCCCCGTGCCCGCCCCCAGCAATGCCCCGCTCCCGCCAGGTCACGAGGCAATCGAGCCCGGGGCTGTGTGTGCAGGTCCCAGACGGGGCGGGGGTGGGGGGTGCAGACTGGAGAAAGGCATGAGGCCCTCCCTGTCGGGGTGGGCTGGACACTGCCCTGTCCTACGGCCGCACAGGGCCCCGGGCCCGCCCCGCGCCCACAGGTGTAGAGGCTCCAGGGACGGTCCGGCCGTCCACACGGTTGGGCGCTTAAAGTCGTTGCGTACAGTGTGACACAAAAAGGAAATGTGTCTTTGGGTTTGAGTCTCACATACTCAACACACGAGTTTGCTCGAAAAGTCAGGTAGCTTTGACAGTTCACCCCCAGGACCTCCTGTGCTTCCGGTTAGAAACGGCAAAGGAAAAAGCAGAGCTGGAGCCTTTTCTGTGTCTTCCTTAAAAGCCTGCACATTTCCCCGCGCGGGGCAGATGGTCACGACACCGGTTCCTTTCCTTTCCCAAACACCAGCTGCGGCTCCGACGCGCCCACCCGGGGTCTTGGAGTCTTGGCGGCGAAGGCAGCAGCTCGGGGCTGACTCTCGGGGCCGCTCACTCCGCAGCCTCCTTCGTTCAGACGCTGCCCCTCCCAGCGGCTGGACTCGACGCGTTCAGGCCTCTGGAGGCCCTGGAGCCCCTCCCCCGGCCTCCTGTAACCACTGAGCTGCCCGTCCTGCACCCCTTCCCAGGACCTTGTACTGGGTGACTTTGGGGCGATGCTGCCACGCTCCTACTAAGTCCGCCGACTCTCGTGTGCGAGGGAAGGAGCGAGCTGTTCCCTTTGGAAAGCGGGAGGGCCCCAGCGCACAGCTGCCCCGGGTCTGGGGGCCCCGGGAACCCCGGCACTCGCCACGCGCTTCTCTCTCTCACCCCGGCTTGGTGGATTTGGGGGAAACTCAGAGAAATGAACCAGGGCTGGGGAGCCGGGCCCAGAGGCCCCGCCTTGGGCAGGGAGCCCCCGCCCAGTTCTCCCGAGAGCTCAGCGTGCAGGGGGCCAGGGGGCGTACCTGTGGGGGTGAGGATCAGGGCCTGCAGGATGTCCGACAGGGAGATTATACCCACGATACTATCGGCTTCATTGACCACCACCAGCCGATGGACCTGCGGACGAGAAAGCCTGGGAGAGTCAAGAAAGAAAAATCACCTTCCGTGGGCCACAAACGCGGCCACGGCGCCGAGCCCACGCAGGCACGAGGGTCACAGACTGACTGCTGGGAGCAAGGCGGGCCGCGGCCACCTAAACGTCTGTCACACAGCAGGCCAGCCCCGGGGGCCCCAGGGTGCTGGGTGCGAGACCCGAGGGCAGGTCTCAGGAGGGGGGGCCGCTGCCCCTGCACCTCACAGACACGGACATACAGCTGGCTCCAGGCCCAGCCCACAGGCCAGACCAGCTTCCTCTTTCCCACACCCCCGGACGGAGAGGGGGCCAGCAGAAGGGGGTACGGAAAGGGGAACGACGCCTTCACATCTCCTCTCCACTGGGAACACTTCCGACATCACAGCTGTGTGAGGCTCAGGAAAAGCCACCTTTCAGTGTCACCTAATGCATTTCTTTGTGAGTTTCTCTAAAAATACTCAGCATCTTGCATATCCCTGCGACGGGCTGGAGCACCGGCTTTGTGAGCAGGAGGCTTGGGTTGGATCCCTGTACCCAGGGTCCGCCAAGCACTGCTGGGAGTGAGCACTGAGCGGAGAGCTGGGGCTAGCCTCTGAGAATGGCCGGGTGTGGCCCCCAAAGCAAAAAATATTGTAATGAACATAATTAATTATGAATCAAGACAACGGTTGGATCTAGCAACAGGAAGTGCCCTGATGAGGCCAGAGCGATAGGAGAGCAGGAAAGACACTTGCCTCGAAGGCCACCTGCCTGGGTTCGATCCCCGACATCCTATATGGACCCCCCAAAGTGAGTGCTGAGTGCAGAGCCAGCAGTAACCCCTGATCATCACTGGGTGTGGCCCCAACGAAAGAAAGAAAATGCTGATTGGAGAGTATGTGTGTGGGGGGGGTGCTTGCCTTGCCCGAAACTGACCCAGAATCCATCCTTGCACCCGGAGCCCCCTCAGGAGTTGGCCCTGAGCACTGCCGGATGAGGCCCCAAAGCCCAAGACAGCAGGAAAACCACGAACGCATCCGAGCAGCCCCTTGAACCCTGTGACCCACGCCGCCAATTCAGCGAGTGCCTGAGGGTCCCGAGGGCTTCAGGGGGGCGCCCGGCCGGGCCCCGCTCACCTCGGCTCTCACGATGCGGTCCACGATGGTTTCCAGCGTCTCCAGCTTGCTGCACTTCACCACCCCCTCGAAGTACTGGGAGCGGTGCTGCAGCGCCTGCGTCACCGTGATGTCGAGGTTGTTGTACGTTTTCTCAGCAGCAAGATTCTGCAGCCGGGAGACAAGGAGACCTTGTCCCTCAGGGGCCTCCAGTGGCCACCAGTGCACCGCTTAAAGCCGCCTGTTGTTGTTTTTTGGGTTTTTTTTTTGGCTTTTTGGGTCACACCCAGCGATGCTCAGGGGTTCCTCCTGGCTCTGAACTCAGGAATTACTCCTGGTGGTGCTTGGGGAACCCTATGGGATGCTGGGGATCGAACCCAGGCCGGCCACGTGCAAGGCAAACGCCCTCCCCGCTGTGCTATCACCCCGGCCCAAAGCCGCCTGGGTTTGAAGGGCAGGGTTGACTTTCACCGGGGCCCGTGGTGGGGGCGCAGCCCTGTGAGTTCGGGCTGGGCTCTCCCGCTGCCTCCCGCTCGCTGCCCCCTCTCCTGTGCGGGATGGGCACGGCGCTGCAGCCGTGTGTCCTGGGAGCCCCCTGGCCCCCCCCCTCAGGACCAAGTCATCACAGAGGGAGAAGAGGCCGAGGCAGACCCAGGGCTGCAGGTGGCTTCCCAGGGTTCCGAGAGCCGACGCAGTTCCCCTCAACACGTGCCCCAAAGCATCACTCTTCGCGGTGACCGCACGAAGGAGAACAGGGTGCGAGAGGGCGCCCGGCAGTGCTCAGGAGGGCTGACCCCAGGTCCCTCGGCCACCGCCGCAAGGGTCTGTTCCGGACACGTGGGGCTCAGGGTCTGGAGCCCGGCACAGCAAACAGGGAGCAGGGTGCAAGGTGGGGGCCCTCACGGCCACCGCGGGGTCAGCAGGCTCCTGCCCCGGCCCTAGAACCAGCCCCTGAGATCGCGGCCGACCTGGGGCCGAGAGCAGCGAGTCCGGACACACCAGGGCCGAGAACGAACTCAAGCCCAGGAACGCCGGTGCTCTGGGAGCACTCGCTGGGGCCGGGGGCACGGCTGGGCAGGGGGACAGTGGGAGCCCTGGGCTGCAGTGGGTCACCATCCCGCCCCCACCGGACGTGCAGACGGAGCCTCGGGGAGGGCGGGAGACCTGATTCCGGCTCTCGAGCCGCACGCAGCAGGCTCCCTCACCCCCCAGCACACTCGGCAAGGCGGGGGCTTGCTTGGGTTTCATGGCTCGGGGGCCACTCGCAGCCGGCCCAGGGCTCCCTCCTGGCTCTACCAGGGACCGCTCCTCAGGGGACCCTGCGTGGTGCTGGGGGCGACACCAGGGCTGGCGTGGGCGAGGCAAGCTCCCCCACCCCTCCACCATCTCCCTGGCCCCTGTATGTCGGGTTTAATAAAACGATACTTACAATGACATCAAATTTCGAATAAATATCTACAACTTTTCCTACAAGTGAAAAAGAGAAAAGTGTGTTAGAAAACTGTGAGAACCAAACAAGGGCACTGCAGACGCACCTGCTCCTGCCCCCACGGGGCGCTCCTGGCCCTCCGGCAGCACCCCCAGCGCCCGGCCCGAGACTCGTGCCCCCGTGCCTGGCCGCGTCGCTGTGGCGGCGGCCGCACTCACCTGCCTCGTCCACGACAGGCAGGGCCGACACCCGCCTGTCCACGAAGATGCTGAGCGCCTTGATGATGGGCGTGTCGGGGTGGATGAAGGCGATGTTGCGGTACGTGCCGATGCCCAGCGCCTCCAGGTTCTGCCGCATGAAGGCGGGCTTGGGCATGTCGCACATCTGGGGAGGGGCGCGGGCTCAGGGCCGGCCTCGCTCCTGCCGACCCCCTGCCCGCCCCCGCCCTGCCCCGCAGGCCCCGCCCCGCGCCCACGCTAAGGCCCAAGCCCCGCCCTGCTGGCGGAGACCATCTACCACAGTCGGCACCTAAAGTTTGCAGAGTTTTAGGCTTTTTTATTTTGCTAAAAAGTGGGGTACTTGGGGCTGGAGCGATAGCACAGCGGGGAGGGCATCTGCGTTGCACGCGGCCGACCCGGGTTCGATTCCCAGCACCCCATAGGGTCCCCCAAGCACCGCCAGGAGTAATTCCTGAGTGCAGAGCCAGGAGTAACCCCTGAACATTGCTGGGTGGGACCCAAAAAGGCAAAAAAAATAAAAGTGAGGTGCAACCCTTATGTGAAGATACTCCTGGAAATTCCCAAGTGCTCGGGCGTGGTAGGGGGCTGGAGACCATGCCACGACCTGCACAGATCACCGCACAGCCCTTCAGCCCTGTGCTCTCTCCCTCTGGCCTTATGTCAATTAAAAAATTGGTTTTTTTTTTGGCGTCTGAGTCCTAACCAGAGGTCCTCGGGCCTCACTCCTGGTCTGTACTCAGGATGACTCCGGGAGTGCTCAGGGGGGCTGTAAGTGACGCTGGTGAAGAAAGTCAGGGCTGGCTACAGGCAAGGCAAGCGGCTCAGCTCCAGGCCCCAGCCTATGTAAAAATTTTTCTAAAAATTTGTGTTGGGGGCTGGAAAGACAGCACAGCAAATAGGCCACTTGGCTTGCACACGGTTCACGTGGGTTTAGTCCCCGGCATCCCATACGGTCCCCCCACGCAGTGCCTGTGACCCCTGAGCACAGAGCCAGGAGTACCTCCTGAGCACACTGGGTGTGGCCCGCCCCCAACACAAGGACCCAAAGGAAAAAAACAAAATAAGTGTCGGAATTCTTGCAAAGACGGTGCAGTGATCGTGCAGTGAGGTGCAGTGACTGGTCGCCTGGGCCTGCCTTCCTGTCCCCTCTACCTGCTGGGCCTTCCAGACCGCTGGGAGCCGGGCCGCATCCCACCGCCCTGCTCTGGACCCACAAGGTTCCCCTCTCCTGCGAAACGCTGGGTCTTCCTGGCACCGCTGCAGCTAACAGGATCCTCTTGGGTCTTTCCACTACGGCTCCGCGCGCACACCCACAGGCAGTCGGCCGTGAATGCTGGCCCGACGCACCTACTCACAATCTCTTCTAAGGAGATGGTTGCAAACGGCTTCCTTTGCCCACGTGGTACGGTATTCAGGTTTACACTAACAGGGCCGGCGTTGGGGCCGCAGAGACAGGATGGTGGGAAGGCCCGTGCCTTGCACACGGCTGGCCCGGGTTCCGTCCCAGGGGCCCTAGATAAAGCCCGGAGCCCGCCAAGAGTGATCCCCGAGCTCAGCGCCAGGGGTGCACACGGGGCAGTGCCAGTGTGACCCCCCAAACCAAAGGAACCCACCAAGTTCCATGTGTTTTTATTAATTTTTTGGTTGTGTTTTGTTTTTTTTTTCCCCACACCAGGTGGCATTCAGGTTCACTCTGGTCTGTGCTCAGGGACCAACCCCCGGGCAGCTGGGGTAGGGCACGCACCCTTCCTGCTGTACTATCTCTCTGGCCTATGCTTGCTTTCTTTTTTCTTTTTGTTTGTTTTTGGGTTTGGGGGCGACACCCAGAGATGCTCAGGGGTCACTCCTGGCTCTGCATGCAAGAATTACTGCTGTCGGGGAACCATATGGGATGCCAGGGATTGAAACCGGGCCAGCTGCGCGCCAGGTAACGCCCTCCCTGCTGTCCTGCTGCTCTGTCCCCTGTTCCCACTGTTTGGCTATTCAGTGTGAAGGATGGTGACTGTTTAACCGGGAGGCATTAGAGAAGCACAATTCCAACAGCAGTGAGTGAGAAACTCAAGTTTAGAAACAGAGGCCTTAAAACAACCATTTTTCCCCCATGGTGCCGGCTGACGGGGGCCGATTTCCGTGAAGTCAGGAGACGCCGAGGCAGCCCCGTCTTGGGAAACACGAGCTACTTACAAAGAGCTGGAGGAACTTGAGGATCCTTTTGTGGGTGAGAATGTAAAGTGCGTTCCCGCTGATGGGGTCGATGACGGGCAATCGGTGGATCTTATTCTTGATCAACGAGTAAACGGCATCGAAGAGACTGCAGGGGGAGCCAGCAAAGGGATGAGGAGCCGGGAGAGCACAGCTGGCCGGGAGCTGCTCTCGGGGAGGGTCTAACCGGGGTCTCAGAAAGCTCCGGGAGCTTTCGTCTGCGGAGAAACTCCAGGTGCAAGTGGGTGCTACAGTTACTCAAAACTGCTGCGCTGGGGGCTGGAGCGGTAGCACAGCGGGGAGGGTGTTTGCCTTGCACGCAGCCGACCTGGGTTCGATTCCCAGCATCCCATTTGGTCCCCCGAGCACCACCAGGAGTAATTCCTGAGTGAAGACCCAGGAGTAACCCCTGAGCATTGCCGGGTGTGACATTGCCGGGTGTGACCCAAAAGGAAAAAAAAAAAAAGCAAAACTGTTGAGCTATTGCACTGGAGCAGTCGCGGGTCCTAAACTTTGTACCCAGTTTGCTCACCAGTGCTCTAGAATGTTCCAAAGGCTTCCTTCCAAGTGAACTGCAGATGGATCCCTGAGTGCCCCAAACCACAGGGGGGTCTGACTGCTTTCCAAGCTCCAAGGGGCCGCAGTTCTCACCTGCCCCGCCCCGCTGGCCCAGCCCAGCGTCCATCCTGGGGACGCACTGGGCCTTGGAATGGAGGAGGCGGCCGTGAGCGCAGACTCGCGCGGCCCAGAGGGGTCTTCACTGTCAGAGCAGCCCCTCCCGCTTACCTGGCATCTGGAGAAATGTTCACCAGAGGCTTAAATGTTTCTTGTAAGTAAAGCTCTGTGTTGAGGAAAAGAAAGGCGGCAATTAACCCCGGGGAGGCTGCTTGCATTATCACAAAATGAGAAACACGTGAATGAGCGAGACTCAGACCTATTAAAAGCACAAATCAAACACACTTGATGGACCGAAAACTGTCGGGTAATTGGTTACGGCTATTTCAAACAACTTCCACGGTGACTTTAAGAGGTGGCTTTTGTGGAAGAAAGAAATATTTAAACACAGCAACGCGGCAGCTGCTGTCAACAGCCTCACGGTGGCTGTCGTGAAAGCCAGGAGAAATCCGAAGACAGAGCAAAGCCAGCAGAGGTCACCAGAATGCCACCGAGTCCGGCCGTTTGTCCTTTCAGACAGTCCCTCCAGGCTAGAGAGCCCAAGTGTGGCCAGAGAGAAGGGGCAGCAGGGAGGCGCTCGCCTCGTACACAGCCAACCCGGGTCTGAGCTCCGGCAGCCCTAAGGCCCCTGAGCACCGCCACGAGTGAGCCCTGAGCACTGCCAGGTGTGCCCCGAAACAAACAAAAAGAAAACTAAAGTTGGAATCAACTTGGTCCAGTAAATGTTCTCCAGTCTTATTTTTTTTTTTCTTTTTGGGTCACACCCGGCGATGCACAGGGGTCACTCCTGGCTCATGCACTCAGGAATCACCCCTGGCGGTGCTCAGGGGACCATATGGGATGCTGGGATTCGAACCCGGGTCGGCCGCGTGCAAGGCAAACGCCCTACCCGCTGTGCTATCACTCCAGCCCTCTCCAGTCTTATTTTGATAAGCTAATGCTAAAATAAACTGCGTGCCGGGGAATTCCTGGGACGCGGGCACCACTCATGTAAAGAGCCACGGAAACTCATTTGCTTTACTGAGGTTTTCACCCAAGGCCCTCGAGAACGTGGAGAGGGGCTGGAGCGATAGCACAGCAGGGAGGGCGTTTGCCTTGCATGCGGCCGACCCGGGTTCGGTTCCCAGCATCCCATAGGGTCCCCTGAGCACCGCCAGGAGTGACCCAAAAAGAAAAAAAAAAAGAATGTGGAGAGAGGATGACGACAAGGAGGGAACAGTGAGGTCTGGTGGGGACACACCAAACCCTGGTCTGCACCTCCCTCCCCAGGGGGGTGAGACGCTCGCCCCCCTCGGCCCCCCAGGCCCTAGCAGGGAGCCGCCACACTCAGCCATGCTGCCCCACGCTTTCTGGGGTCACTCGACAGCTTTGTCACACCCCACAGGGAGCACCAGAGTGGGAGGCAGGTAGAGCACCCCGGGGCCCTCCGAGGGCCTCCGCTCAGCCAGGCACCGAGGAGGCTGACCCAATGCACAGCACGAAGCTACATTTTCTCTCTGGCCGCTCCCAGCGCCCCCGCAGAGGCCTCCCCAGGTGCCATCAGACTGAGCTCCCCTGGGTGCCCTCCAGCTCCTCTGTCATCCCTCCCGGCCGCCCTGTGGTGCCCCAGTCCCCACCCCGTACCCCACACGGAGCTTTTCCCTCACACAGGACGAGCTACAGCCCGACACATTTCTGAGCTGCCAGTTCAGGGGCAGGTGCTGCGACTCAGGGTCTGCACGGCCAGAACGTTCCGGCACAAGGCAGCTGTGCATGCTTTGCTTCTGTGCGACGCCCGTGGTGCTCAGGGGACCCCATGTGGGGCGGGGATCACGTCTGGGGGCGGCTGTGTCTGCGACACCTTGTTCCCTGCACCAGCTGCCAACAGTCTTGATGTTATTTTCACGTTACTTGCTCGGGCCAAAGCACCTGGCTCCACGCCTCCCCGCCTGACTCTTCCTCACACGGCAGCTCACAGACTCGGTGCTAGCGGCTCCATGGGAGGCTGGCGCGTCCAAACGCGCCTGTGGGGACACTTGCGGGGGTTCAGCGGAGCCCCCGGGCCAGAAACCAGGTGCATATCCTGCCACCCCGGCCTTCGTGCAGGGACTTGCTCTGGGGGTCCTCAGGACAACTCAAAAGAACACAGTGCGCCCCGCCCCCCCCCCCCGAGAGAAAGACAGGAGTCTGCAACTCAGAGACGACCAGAGACCCCAGCAGGCCCCCGCTTACCTCTCCAGGTTTCAATCTTATGCTCCTCTAGCTCATAAATCTGCACCTGCAGTAAGAAACACCTTGTTACAGCCTCAACAGAGTGGAAGGGAGAGAAAAAAGGGCCAGTTTCCTAACGGCGGAGTCCAGGGCACCCAGAGGAGGCAAACAAGGAAACCGCTGGGGACTCAAAGACAAACCCTTCACCCAAGGCCCAGTGACCCCGCTGCACCATCTCTGTATCAATGTACAGGAAACTTCGATGCACTTACGTGTACACACACACACACACACACACACACACACACACACACACGCACGCTTGTTTGCGCCATCCCCTCCTCTGCAGAGAGAGGATTTGACCATCTCTTCTTTCCAAGGGGGATGAATAGGGCTGCGCTAAAGTGAGTCATCTCTGTATCTCTATACGGGGAGGAGAGAGAGGGGCCGCACAGAGCGCCTGGGCGGGTGCCCCTGAGCCCTTCTCGTATCCCTTTGCTTGAAACCTCACCTAGGGGCCAGGAGTGCTCGGTGGGCTGAGGCACCTGCCTTGCACACAGGAGCCTCGAGTGCAAGGCCTGGCTCCACGTATGGTTCCCAGAGCACTGCCAGAAGTGATCCCTGAGCACCGAGCCCCCGGGGACTCTGGGTGGGTCCCCGAGGTGGAAGGAAGGGCCGGATGGTTCCAGAAGTCGACTCCTCAGCACCAGAGCTGGGGCTGCTCTCAGGCCGGGTCAAGGCAAGAAGGGGTGAGGCAAAGGCGTCGGCAGACCGACTCACACACGGGCGGACAGAGGCCCTGGACGGCAGGGGAGTGACGGGAAGGCGAGGCCCTGTCCCCCACCAACATCCTGAGGGCCTGGGGTGGGCGACAGACGGCCAGGGAGGCCCCATGCCCTCTGCCCGCAGCCTCAGGGCTGTCGCTATGGCTGCCGTGCGGACGCTGAAACACTTACGGCAAAACCGGCAAAGCCGGAGGCTGAAAACTTCCAAAACCCCAGAGGGGAGACGGACGCTCGAAACCCAGCGCACGGGCAGGACGGGGCAGGACCGGGCCCAGACCCAGGCCTGGGCCCTGCCCGCCACACTGGACCCGGGGAGCCGCCGCTGGGGTCTGCCACCCCCCACAGTCCCTCTGCTCTGAAGACTCAGGGACCCTCCGACCCTACAGAGCAGCAGAGCCGGGGCCCGAGAACAGACCCGGGCACAAGCGGACCGGAGCGTCAGCGCGTCCTTCCGTGGAGACGGGGCAGGGCACCCCGGGAGAACACTGAGGGGCACCCCGCAGGAGCCGGAGCGGGGCTGAGGGTGCCAGGAGCCAGCAAGGGCCCCGTGGCGAGAGACCGTGCGAGCTGTCCTCTGCCAGGGGCTGCCCACGGCTCGTCTCTCCGGCAGGGGCCCGGCCGCGCGACAGCCCTGCCCAGCTCTCCCTTCGCACACGCCCTTCTTTTTGTTTCGGGGTCACGCCCGGTGGTGCTCAGGGCTCAGGGCTCACTCCTGGAGGGACTCGGGACCCTATGGGATGCCGGGGATTGAATCCAGGCCGGCCACATGCAAGGCAAGCGCCCTCCCGCTCTCGTGCTCTGGCCTTCACCTCTCCGTCTGGGGGCCGCACTGGCTCTCCTCAGGGATCTCCGTGCAGGGGCTGGGGACCCTACGCGGTGCTGGACAGACCTGGGGTGACTGCATCAAGGCGGACCCCTTCCCCACGGTCCCATCTCTCGGGCCCAACTCTTCCTACTTCTAGGGAACGTTCTGGGTCCCACGGCACTCTGCTCTGGCTGCCTCGGGGCCCACTCGGTCATCTGCCCCAAGGCCCCAGCCAGGCAGCGCCAGGAGCATGGTGGAGGCACCGCACAGTCTCTCCTGCAGAGACACCAGGCGCCGACAGGGGTCTGCGGGCGCCGGGCTGGAAGCAGAGCTGCCGGCACTGTGGGCACTCGGGACTCCTGATACAGGCCAGCGGGGGCACACTCGGGTGCCCAGCGCCCCACGCGGGGACCGTCAGCGGGTCTCAGGCCTTCAGCATGGGCCGGAGGGTGGGGGGCACTGTGCAGAGACGGCAAACCCCGAACGGAGCGGGGGGCTTGGACTGGGACCCCCAGCCCCCAGCTGCTGTGTCAGACCCCCACGCTGACTCGCGCCTTCGCCCTGCCTGAGGGCAGAGCCAGGAACACGGGTCCGGGCGGGACCCACTGCTGGTGGCCCCTGAGCAGGGACCCGCACACACGGGAGAAGGTAGCAGGGGGTGTCACATGACCAGGGTCCTCACCGCACACACACAGACGGGCAGAAAACACCTGGACTGACACAGCATCAGGCGCCCGGGACCCCTGAGCACATCTCCCGCTTGATTCCTTTTGGGCTGTCCCCGGTGCTCGGGGGAGCGTGGGGTGCCGGGGACAGCACACGGGCCCCCTGCGTGCGGAGCCTGTGCTCTGTCTCCCCAGCTCTAGTCGGTAGCCCAGAAGGGATGAAAGGCCACGTACGAGAATCAGCCAGGGTCAGCTGCAAACACACCGGTGCGGTGCTCAGCGCCCCGCGGGTGGGGCCTGCGGCGTGGGGGATCCTGCCTGCAAGCGTGTGCCCCAGCCAGCGTGGGACCCCCACAGCCCCCCAGGGAGCCTTTACATGCTGACGAGAGGGCGGGGGCGGCTCTGGGGCAGGGCACAGGATGCGTATGTGTGAGGCTGGTTGAATAATTTCCACATATGTGCGCGCACGCACACACACACACACACACACACACAGAGCACAGCCAAGAATACATACTGGGAAACTGAAATCAGCCTTCAGTTTCAGAGTAGCGTTTTCCTGTTCGCACACAGAAAGCGCGGTGAAGGGAAGCGGGAAGGCGCATCCTTAAGCATGAAGGATACATTGTGTCTATATTTGGACAGCAACGGCTCTTTAATGTTGCAAGTCCTTTTTAGCTACTGCTGAGGTCGCTAGTGGGTCTGGCAGGCTTCACACTCCGTCCACTTAGCGGCCACTGCGGCTGACGTTGCTGGTCGGAGAGCAGAGCTGCGAGCCCGAGGACTGGCCAGCCCGCCCCCTCGCACCGCGGGGCTGCAGCGTTAGCCCTGTCACGCCGAGACGGCGGGAGGGAGCACTTCCGCAGTCAGGCTGCCTTCGAGACCCTGTTCTACCAAGAAACGGTTTTCCACTCCTGTACGGGAATGTGTTATGCGGAGAGAGTTTGGCTCACACATGGCCACGCTCACAGCTTACTCCTGGCTCTGTGCTCAGGGATCACTCTTGGTGGTCCTGGGGATGTAACCACGGACGGCTGCCTGCAAGGGCCCTACCCACTACACTATCTCTCTGGCCCCTGCATAGGAATTCACTGCGCAATATTAACCAGTACAGGTAAGACCCGAGGGTGACCCTTTGACTTCTGAGACACCCCCGGGCAGCCCCAGTTAAAGACAGCGACTGTCCATTTCTGCCCCCTTCTGCACCTTTGAAAAACCAGAGAAAAACTCGCTCCTCAAATGGCACGACCAAAGCAAACCAGCCGTGACACCCTCTCGGCTGCGCGTGGGAGAAAAGTCCACGTGGTTCCCAGGCCACAAGTCGCCAGAGGCAGCAGGGAGCGCGTGGCTGAGAGGTGGGCACGGGTGGGTCCTGTCAGGTGGCGGGCGTTTGGACATGCTGGGAGGGGCGGGCCAGAGCACGTCAGGTGGCGGGAGCAGCGTGAACGTGCCCCCCACGGGGCTGGGGGAGTGGTCCAGAGTGGGGACCTGCCATGCCGGTGGCTGGGGTGGGACACGCTCGTCACGTGACGGGGAGCAGGAAGGAGCGTGCCGCTCCCCGTGGTTAGAGATGGTGGGAATGAGCCCCCCACGAGGCTGTGAGAGGGCATCGTGGCGCTCCGCGCGGCCGGGAGGGGTCAGTCTTCCTTTCACTGGCAAAAAAAAGACGACAACTGAACTCCGTCCACTTCCTTGTTGACGTCTTTATTTCTGTTCGCTGTTGCCAGGGGCAGGGCCAGAGTGCAGCGTCCTGGGGTCGCCATGTCTGCACGAGGCTCTACCCTACACGGGCCTTTTCTTTCTTTAAACTATAGGGGATGGTTATGCTCACAGAAACAGGGTGCGTGCCCTGGGGGAGGCACGCCCCACAACAGCCCACCCTCTGAGCACCTCCCCCCCATCTGCCCCCCCCACACCGTGGGATCACGTGGGCCCGGGACCTGCTCTGTGCTGAGGTTTCCAGAACATTCTACGAGCGGGAGCACTAGTCACTGCCCACCCACCCACCCAGAACAGAAGAGAGAAAAATACCAACACCCAGAAATGCCCCCAGAAATGCGCCCCCCCGCACCCCGTCCACACACAGCTCCCACCACCCGCACTTACCATGGGAGATTTATAGTATCTATGTAGTATATTTATGAAATCTGTAATCGTTAGCATTCCTGCAACAAAGAATTTCATGCATTAAACGTGAAACCCCGGAATGTAAACTTTCTGTGACAAGCAAACGGAGTATCTGCAAGAGGAGCACCATGACGGCGCTGAACGGTGCCAGGCACGGCTGCGGGCATTGTCGCTCGGCCCTGCGGCCATCGCTTCCACCTGACGCGTTTTCCTTGGGAGGCTGAAGCCCTCGGCTGCGCACACGCTAGGCAAGTGCCCTGCCGCTGAGCCACCCCCGACCCTGCACCTGCCTGATGCTCAGGGCAACGCGTCAGAGCAAGCCCAGGGGTCGTGAAACATCACTGAAGTCTTTTTTTTTAAACTTTTTTTTTCTTTTTGGGTCACTCCTGGCTCATGCACTCAGGAATCACCCCTGGCGGTGCTCAGGGGACCCTATGGGATGCTGGGAATCGAGCCCGGGTCGACTGAGTGCAAGGCAAACGCCCTACCCGCTGTGCTATCACTCCAGCCCCTGAAGTCTTTTTTTTTTTTTTTTTTAAATAGCGTAGGAGCACTGCTGTTTATGCAGCCATTGGCTAAGCTGATTGAACCGGGCATGATTCCGCTCACTGGAGTCTTGAGGTGACAGTTAGGAACTGTCAATACTTTATTTTTTTGGCTGGGCCCCACCTGGTGGTGCTCAGGGCTGGCCCCTGGCTCTGCACTCCGGGATCCGTCTGGGGGTCTCGGGGATCGTGCGGGGTGCCGGGGGTCGGAGCCAGGTCGGCAGCAGGCCAGGCAAGCGCCTTCCTGCTCTCAGCTGCTCCTGTTCCTTTTGAGGGGGTCACACACTGTGGTCTCTGGGGTCACTCCCAGCGAGTGGTGCAAGGGGACCATGTGGAACTGGAGCCCCTTTTTGCATGCCCCCTCTTCTAGTACATTCTAGAAGCTCCAGAAACAAGACCCCTCTGAGGCACAAGGATCATTTTCTCAAGACCATTCTGCCAATGAGGCCTTTAGCGGTCACTGTTTCTGAGCCCACTACGGCACCCAGACACCCGGTGTGTCAAGACGCAGAGGTGCCAGCTCTCCCTGGGGAGGGGTGTGGACCGGAAAGAGACGCTCTCCACCGTCTGCCTGGCGAGAGGAGACGGGGTGTCTGGACAGTCCCGGGAGCTGATGTGAGCTCAGAGTGCCTCGACGGGTCAGCCACGTTGGCACTGCCCACCTGTCCTGACAGACGGGGGTCCCACTGAGGGCAGGGGGGCCCCGGGTTTGTGCACGGGCCGTGAGTGGGCTCAGAAATGGTCCCAGCATGTCCCCCCCTCGCCCTGCTGTGGTCTGTGGCCTGGCCAAGGCCCCGCCCGGCCTGCACAGCCCAAGCCGAGGGGGTTGGGAAGAGCGCGTGGCTGGGACGGGGCCCGAGTCCCCAAGCCAGGGCTACGACACCCGGATTCTCCACTTGTCGCGCCTCCGCTCCGGATTTCGCCAGGAGCCGCGTGGCTTACCTACAAAGCTTTGCTTTTTGCTCTCCCAGAGGGGCGCGGCCCGGACGCCGTTGGCCACCAAGGCGAAGAAGGCCTTTTTCACCTGGGGACAGGGCGAGAGAGGGCACACGCGTCAGCCGGACCTACCCAGACCCCACGCAGGGCCTCTGGGAAACGGTCTGAGCGGCCGGAAGTGGCCCAGATCCATGTGATGCTGCCGGGTCACACGGAAAGCCGTGCCGAGCTGGCCGACTTGTGCAGACGACTTCGAACGCCTCTCCACGGAGTCTGGCCGATGAGACGTCCCGGGAAGAGAGGAAGGCCGAGTCGAATTCCCCCTGCACGTGTCCCCAAGGGAGCCGGGAGTGGTGCCCGCAGCTACGCCGACCCCACGGAGCCTTCTCACAGGAACACGGACTTTTGGATGGTTTAGCGGGTGCCGGGATGGAGGTAGGTACCAACCCCCCTTTAAATACTGAACTAACCTGACAAGACCATCAACGACAGTTTCATGTCAAGTGCTCCAACAACACATCTGGAGGCCGCCCCTCCCAGGGACCCGCCCTCCCGCTCTGCATCTCCTTTCTTTCTTTTTCACTCGCTACTTTGTTTCTCCTCTCTCCTCCCCCTCCCTCCTTTCCTTCCTTCTCTCTTTCAGCAGCTCACCACATTCTTTCAAGTTCAAAAAGTATTTTTGCTTTATTTAATTTCCAAGCATCTCCCCATTTGTTTTCATCAATTCTCATTTTCAAAGCCTTGTCATCTGACGAGAGTTGAAGTGATTTCTGTCTTCTTGGTCTTACAGGGACAAATTTTGTGACTCAGAGTGGAGTCAATCTCGAAGGATGTCCAGGGAGAAGAAGGGGGACGTGGCTCTTGGGGTCCAAGGACCCCGGGCTGTGGCGGCCCGTCTCTCCAGCGCTTGGCTGCTGACACTTTGCCTAACTCATCAATCCAGCCGTGACAGTGGGTTGTTATTTAAGATTTTTTATTTTTATTTATTTTTATTTTTTTACTTTTTGGGTTACTGTTTAACCCAAAAGAGCCTGAAAGAGCCTCCAATGCGGCACCGCTGGGAAGGACGAGTAAAGAGAGGCTGCTAAAATCTCAGGGCTGGGACGAATGGAGACGCTACTGGTGCCCGCTCGAGCAAATCGATGAACAATGGGATGACAGTGACAGTGACTTTTTGGGTCACACCCGGCAATGCTCAGGGGTTACTCCTGGCTCTTCACTAAGGAATTGCTCCTGGTGGTGCTCAGGGGACCATATGGGATGCTGGAAATTGAACCTGGGTCGGTTGCGTGCAAGGCAAATGCCCTCCCTGCTGTGCTATCGCTCTAGCCCCCCCCCCACCCAGTGTTTTTTAAAATTAAGCTTCTGGGCTTGGCCACGCTGCTGCAGGGGCTCCCGGCAACCCCTTCCCGAGTCCCCTGCTGTTGTCCCGCTGTGGACACCGTCATCTGGGCTTACTGGCTGCTGACTTGAGTATCTGAACGCTCCATCGGTAAGTGCGATGTGAATGCCAGAAGGATCGAGTTCAGAGTCTCCACACAGAGATCAGTGACCTTTGCCCTTGAGGACTCCGGGCCACGGGAGCATTTCCCCTTTCCTGCTTCCCACCTACGTGCCGCAGACCCCGAGCAGCAAAGCCTCAGGAGGAACCGCGTCTCTGCACCTCCGTCCCCCGCCCCGCCCCCAGCTCCCTTCCTTCCCACACCCCGCCAAGCGCGGAGCGGGGCGCACGCACCTGTAGGGTCGTGTCGAAGACGACGAGCTTGGAGCTGGTGGGCACGATGTCATAGCACCGGTGGGACCTCATGAAGCGCATGTAGACGCCGCTCTCCGAGTCTTCTGCTGCGGGGCAGGAGGCGCAGGTCAGTGGAGCAGGCGGCCCAGCTCCTCCCCAGGCTCTCGGCGGGCCTCCGCCTGCTCACGGGACGTCCAGCAAGATCGGGTCCCTGGCTCACAACTGCCCGGGCAGGGGCCGAGACCTCCCGCAGGCAGAGATGAGAAATGGGCCGGGGGCCTGTGGCGGGGGGTAGAGCTGAAACCCACTAACTCGAACAGAGAAGACGATCCTGGAGCGCGAAGCCAGAACCAGCCCCCCAGCCCCGAGCAGGAGGCCAGCCCCTCCCCTCTGGACGCCTCAATCCTTTTTTTTTTTTTTTTGGTTTTTGGGTCACACCTGGCGATGCACAGGGGCTACTCCTGGCTCTGCACTCAGGAATTACCCCTGGCGGTGCTCAGGGGGACCATATGGGATGCTGGGATTTGAACCCGGGTTGGCCGCGTGCAAGGCAAACGCCCTACCCGCTATGCTATCACTCCAGCCCCCTGGACGCCCCAATTCTTCCCTCCCATCACCCTCTATTTTTTTTTTTTTTGCTTTCAGGGTAGCTACCGAGAGTATCGCGCCTGCACGGCAGAGCCTGGCAAGCTCCCGGTGGCGTATTGGATATGCCAAAAACAGTAACAATAAGTCTCACATTGAGACGCTACTGGTGCCCGCTCGAACAAATCGATAAACAACAGGATGACAGTGACAGTGACAGTGCTTTTAGGGTCACACCCGGCGATGCTCAGGGGACACTCCTGGCTCTGCACTCAGCAATCACTCCTGACGGTGCTCACAGGACCCTATGGGATGCCGGCGATTGAACCCGGGTCGGCCGAGTGCAAGGCAAACACCCTCCCCGCTGTCCTGTCGCTCTGGTCACCCCCTCGGGGGCCTCACAAGCAGCCTTGACTCTCGCTGTCCCGTCCCCAAGGCCTGAGCTGGGGACAGAGCCCGGGGCCCCGCGTGCAGGCACTGGCTCGCTGGTACCGTCTGCCCTGACACAGTGGGGACCCCGCCCTTTGGTGCCACGGCCAGGGGTGCCCTCAGCACCTGAGGCTCCAGGGCACGGGACCCTGGGCACACACGGAGGACCGGGCAGGTGAGTCGTGGCCCCCAGTGCTCCCCCGCCCCGGCTCCACGCATGCTCTCTCCGACACGCTCCAACACGTGACCCGCTCCCAAGTGCATCCGTCAGTGCCGACTTCATTAGCCGCGCTGCCCGCCAGGACCGGGGCTGGTTCATTTCATGACCGGAGCTTACACTGTGAGAGGCGTGTTTCTGTTTGCCTCTGGGCCACACCGGGCAGGACCGAGGACCACGAGGTGCTGGCATGAGCCTCCCACACACAGCCCCGACCGCTCTCCCAGACCAAGGGCAGATTTCATTAATTTATTTTTCTTTGCCACCCCTGTAAGTGCTCAGGGAGTACTCCTGACTCTGTGCTCAGGGATCAGTCCTGTCAGGCTCAGGGGACCGTCTGAGGTGCTGGGGATTGAACCTAGGTCGGCTGCGTGCAAGACAAAGAGCCTGCTGAACTCTTTCTCGGGCCCCAGGGACAGATCTTAAAACAAAACTTCACTAAAACCTCTCCCAAGGGCCAGGGCGAGGTGCTCGCCGTGCGTCTGGCTGACCCTGGTCTGAGCCAGACACCAAACAATGTTCTCCCAAGCAAGTGAAGAAAGGGAGGGAAAGAGAAGGGAGAGGAAGGGAGGGGGAGGGGAGGGGAGAGGAGGAGAGTGAGGGGGAGAGAGGGGGAGAGAGAGGAGAGAGAGGAGTGAGGGAGAGAGAGGAGGGGGAAGGAGAGGAGAGGAGGGGGGAGGAGAGGAGAGGAGGGAGAGGGAGAGGGGGAGAGAGGAAGGAAGAGAGGAAGGGAGAGGGGGGAAAGAGGGGGAGAGAGGGGAAGAAAGGGGGAGAGAGGAGGGGAGAGAGGGGGAGGGAGAGAGGGGGAGGGAGGGAGAGGAGAGGGAGGAGAGGGGCTGGAGCAATAGTACAGCGAGGAGGGCGTTTGCCTGGCATGCAGCCGACCTGGGTTTGGTCCTGGCACCCCGGCACCCCGCGTGGTCCCTCGAGCCCGCCAAGAGTGACCCCTGAGTGCAGAGCCAGGAGCGAGCCTGCGCGTGGCTCAAGAACCAAAACCAACCCAGGCCTCAGTGCAGCCAGTGGCCGAGTGCTCGCCCGAGTACCCACCCAGGGTCACAAGGCGCGTGTCCTCCTGGGCACGCACACCCCAGACCTGCCCTGGGCGGCCACTACAGCACGCCACAAGCTAGCTGGGGGACAACCGGCCTGGCTGCGGCAGGCAGGGCCGTTGGGGGCCACGTGCCCGCAGTCCCCCAGAGCCAGACCAGCGCGAGCCAGCTGGGGCCCAGGGGTTGCCTCAGGTGTCGGGCAGGGGCGGAAGCTGCCCCCCAGTTCCCAGACACGACCTGGGGGGCCCCGGCAGGACTCTGGCTCGGGGGACTTCTGGACCCTCAGGGCGCTGCAGGGCTGGACGTGTCTGGCCCAGGGACGGGGCGTGCGTCACCAAGGTGATGAGGGAAGACAGAAAACTCTAGAAAACTCTCCCTTCCAGCAAACGCCGCCTGCACTGTGGTGACCCCCCAGCCCAGCCTGGCCCCAGGCCCTGCGCACAGCCGCGGGGGCCCTGCCTCGCCGGCACCCCAGGCCCTTGCCAGCACCCGAGCTCGGGGTGCGGCTCAGCCTCTTCCTGGGCGGCCAGGGCACCCCAGGCTGCTGCCGGCTCTCCAGGGCCCAAACGGGCCCGAGGCCCCCGGCCCAGGGAGCCCCTCCTCGGCTCACTCCCCGTCGGCCCGCCCCTGAGGCCCTGTCAGACCGGAGCCCCCGCAGCTGCGTGCACGCCCGAGTCGGGGGTCTGCTGGAAGGGGCCAGGGCGGCCCCCCGGGGCCCGGACTGCTCTGTCACCAGGCAGGGGGGGTGGGGGCACAATCCCACCACGCAGCCCCCAAACAGTCCATCTCCTCTCCAAGAGGGGTGGTGCCGACCCTCGCGGCAGCCGGCCCTACCCGCGGTACTGCAGGGCCGGCCGGGGCCTCTCAGCATGGTGCCCGTGCCCGGGACGGACAGCAGGCACAGCTCAGTGGGCCCTCAAGCACCAGGTCCTCTCGCGGGGACACGCAGCCCTGGAGTGAGAGGGTAAGAGAGAGACAACGGGGACCCTGGCACTGGGCCACGCTGACAAGTGACGGGGACTGCAGCCCTGGTGGGGGAGCCCACCAGAGACCTCCACCACAGCCCCCGGCCACAGAGACCCCCACCACAGAGACCCTCACCACAGCCCCCGATCACAGAGACCCCTGACCACAAAGACCCCCTCCACAGCACCCGACCACAGAGACCCCCACCACAGAGACCCTCACCACAGCCCCCGACCACAGAGACCCCTGACCACAGAGACCCTCACCACAGCCCCCAGCCACAGAGACCCCTGACCACAGAGACCCCCACAACAGCCCCCGACCACAGAGACCCCGGACCACAGAGACCCCCACCACAGCACCCGACCACAGAGACCCCCACCACAGAGACCCTCACCACAGCCCCCGACCACAGAGACCCCTGACCACAGAGACCCCCACCACAGCCCCCGACCACAGGGACCCCCACCACAGAGACCCTCACCACAGCCCCCAACCACAGAGACCCCCACCACAGAGTTCCCCATCACAGCCTCCGCCACAGAGACCCCCACCACAGCCCCCGACCACAGGGACCCCCACCACAGAGACCCCCATCACAGCCTCCGCCACAGAGACCCCCACCACAGCCCCCGACCACAGGGACCCCCACCACAGAGACCCCCATCACAGCCTCCGACCACAGAGACCCCTGACCACAGAGACCCCCACCACAGCTCCCTGACCACAGAGACCCCCCCACAGAGACCCCCACCACAGCTCCCTGACCACAGAGACCCCCACCACAGAGACCCCCACCACAGCACCCGGACCACAGAGACCCCCACCACAGAGACCCCCACCACAGCTCCCCGACCACATAGACCCCCACCACAGCACACCAATCAGAGACCCCCCACAGGACCCTGGCCCAGATGCCTGGACCACTGTACACCCGAACCACTGTATACGCCAACCATAGTACACCCCTGGCCACCATTCTCCCTACCAGAGTACCCCGACTTCTAACCACAGCATCCCTGACCACAAATATCCCCAACCACAGTACCCCCACCCACAGAAGCCTGGTCACAACCACTGTGCATCCCCAACCACGGATACCCCTGGTCACAGACACCCCTGGACGCAGTACCCCTATCACAGATACCCGACCACAGTTCACCCCATCATAGATATTCCCAGACACAGTGTACCACCCATAGCACCTCTGACCACAGAGACCCCAACCACATGACACAACCACATGGCCAACCAAGCACTGGGGTCCACAGAGACCCCAACCACAGATGATGCCAACCACGAATACTCCCAATGGCAACCCCCGACCACGGATACCCTACCCACGGGTACTCCCGACCACAGATACCCTAATCATGGATACTCCCAACCACGGATACCCTACCCACGGGTACTCCCGACCATGGATACCCTACCCACGGATACCCTACCCACGGGTACTCCCGACCATGGATACCCTACCCATGGGTACTCCCAACCACGGATACCCTAATCATGGATACTCCCAACCACAGATACCATACCCATGGATACTCCCTACCACGGATACCCTACCCACGGATACTCCCAACCATGGATACCCTACCCATGGATACTCCCTACCACGGATACCCTACCCATGAATACTCCCAACCACGGATACCCTACCCACGGGTACTCCCAACCACGGATACCCTACCCACGGATACTCCCTACCACGGATACCCTACCCACGGATACTCCCTACCACGGATACCCTAATCATGGATACTCCCAACCACGGATACCGTACCCACGGGTACTCCATACCACGGATACCCTACCCACGGATACTCCCTACCACGGATACTCCCTACCACGGATACCCTACCCACGGGTACTCCCTACCACGGATACCCTACCCACGGATACCCTAATCATGGACACTCCCAACCACGGATACCCTAATCATGGATACTCCCAACCACGGATACCCTACCCACGGATACTCCCAACCACGGATACCCTACCCACGGGTACTCCCAACCACGGATACCCTACCCACGGGTACTCCCAACCACGGATACCCTAACCACGGGTACTCCCGACCACGGATACCCTAATCACAGGTACTCCCGACCACGGATACCCTACCCACGGGTACTCCCGACCACGGATACCCTAACCACGGGTACTCCCGACCACGGATACCCTAACCACGGGTACTCCCGACCACCGATACCCTAACCACGGGTACTCCCAACCACGGATACCCTACCCATGGATACCCTAACCACAGATACTCCTAACCATGGGTACCCTAACCACGGATACCCCTAATCACGGATACTCCCAACCACGGATACCCTAACCACGGATATTCCCAAACACGGATACCCTAATCATGGATACTCCCAACCACGGATACCCTACCCATGGATACTCCCAACCACGGATACCCTACCCACGGGTACTCCCAACCACGGATACCCTAACCACGGGTACTCCCAACCACCGATACCCTAACCACGGGTACTCCCAACCACGGATACCCTAACCACGGGTACTCCCGACCACGGATACCCTACCCACGGATACTCCCTACCACGGATACCCTACCCACGGATACTCCCAAGCACGGATACCCTACCCACGGGTACTCCCAACCACGGATACCCTAACCACGGGTACTCCCAACCACGGATACCCTACCCATGGATACCCTAACCACGGATACCCTAACCACGAATACTCCCAACCACGGATACCCTAACCACGGATACCCTAACCACGGATACCCTAACCACGGATACTCCTAACCACAGATACCCTAACCATGGATACTCCCAACCACGGATACCCTAACCAGATACTCACAACCACGGATACCCTAACCACAGATACTCCCAACCATGGATACCCTAACCACGGGTACTCCCAACCACGGATACCCTACCCACGGGTACCCTAACCACGGATATTCCCAACCACGGATACCCTAACCATGGATACTCCCAACCACGGATACCCTAACCACAGATACCCTAACCACAGATACTCCTAACCACAGATACCCTAACCATGGATGCTCCCAACCACGGATACCCTAACCAGATAGATACTCACAACCACGGATACCCTAACCACAGATACTCCCAACCATGGATACCCTAACCACGGGTACTCCCAACCACCGATACCCTAACCACGGGTACTCCCAACCACGGATATTCCCAACCACGGATACCCTAATCACGGATACTCCCAACCACGGATACCTTAACCATGGGTATCCCTGGCTACAGTACAGTCCTGACCAGATACCCCAACCACAACCGCTCTCACCAGATAACCCCTAACTACGGCACATCTCCCCCAGCCTCTGATGGCAGCATGCTGGCGGGCACCCCAGCGCACACTGGTCACCTGTTCTTGTTTTGTAACCGTGAGGAGTGGAGCTGAGAAGACCCTTTGCAAAAGGCCTGGCAGGGGAAGGTGAGGGGACAGGCAGCATGGCCTGGTGGCAGGAACGGGCAGGTGGCCCGGTGGACACGCCACTGAAGGTGGGGGCCGTAGCACAAGTGCCCGATGCCTGGAGAGCCAGGAGTGGGAGGTGGCACCGTCCTGGAGCACAGCGGGCGGGGGGTGGGCGGGGGTTAAACCCACAGCTGGAGAATGCAAGTGCTCCGGCCTGCCAGGCCCAGCCTCACAACAGGGCAGTGGCAGAGGTGGGCCCAGCACCCGGCGTGGGGGACACGGCAGAGGGGACCCGGCACCCGGGACCAGGAGACAGGGCAGCGCGCAGGACCAGCCCTGGTGATGTCCCCTCTCCACCCCAGCACCCCGGTGCCCGCCAAACCATGCAGCAACGCTGGGCCTGCCCCGACATTAGCCAGCACACAGCACCCAGGGCTTTGAGGTGCTGAAGCTTGGTGCTGGGCAGCACGGACCTCCGGCTTGTGCTGAGTGGACCTGGCCTGGCCTAAGAGAGCCAACAGCCTCTGCATGGGTGTCCTCGACTCTGCATGCCCCCACGACCCCAACGTGTCCCCGGGGAGTGACGGTACCCGGGACCCGCCGGCACTCACCAGATCGGGGGAGGGCGAGGGGGGCTGAAGCGTCTGTGGGGGGTGGAGGGGCCGCAGGGGTCCCTGGAGGCGTGGGGGACACAGCGTGGCAGAGGAAGACAGAGACTTGGTGGGGGGAACCAGGTAAGCCCACGGCCCCACGCATGCCTGGGGAGACGTGGGGGGTGGGGACGCAGACGCCCCATCACTGAGGCCGGGGAGGTGGTGGGCAGTGGGCAGTGGGCAGTGGCCGGAGCACAGACGGGCCCCCGCCGCCCGCTCACTCGAGGCCCCACTTCCGGCGCTTCTGACAGACACACATGGGGTCAGGCTTACTCGGGGACAGAAAACTACCTGGTGACAAAACTGAGCACCCCCGCATGGCCCCGTGTCGGGAGGGGACCGGCAGGATGGACACCCGCCCGGGAGCCGGAGGGCGGCGAGCTGCGTCGGCCCTGGGAGGATTCCACCGGCTGGCCCAGTTTCTTCCTATTTGGGATGAGTAAGCGACAGGGCCCGGGACGGCAGGGAGCGAGCCAGCGCCCTCCGACACCGGCTCAGCCAACGGCTTCCCCGGAATTCAGGAGCACTGAGCCTCCTTCCAGAGTTTGACAGGGTTATTTGTGGGATCGGTAAGCCTGAAAGCAAGGACTGCACTCCCGATAAAAATAGATGGGTGAAACGGGAAATTCCCTTTTTTAGATGTCTAGCTCGATATCTGACACGCATCCCCATGGCAGGAATAATGCAAAAAAAAAAAAAAAAAAACCCAACCCCCAAACCACTTGTGTGTCTGTTTTGAGAAATGCAACGTCATGAACTTAATAACTCCAGCAAGACGCCACTCCCTCGGCGCTGTGTTGAAAACAATCCCAATGTTAGCATTCAAAGCAAAGCCTCCCCAGCGCCAGGACCTCACTGCACCGCCCAGGGCGCCCTGCCCGACGGACAGCGTCCTGTGGGGTTTCTCTGCAACACCCACTGGCAGAGGGGTAATCTAGTATAATCCCCCGAACACTGATACCAGCGCCCGCTCAGACACTGGGGAAGTAAGGCCCAGAGAGGTCAAGTGACTCCTCACGGTCACACAGCAGCACTGAGCCCAGGCTAGGCCCGCATCTCTGTCTGGCGTCTGTCCCCAGTGACTCTGCAGAGTTTAACCGCAATGGACGCTGGGGGTGACGGGGCATCAGAGACCCCCAGGGCCCGGCACACTGCTGTGGATATTCAAAGTCTTCTTGGAAAGGGCCACCACACCACACCGCCCTACAAACAGGGGCAGAATGTGACTTGTGGCCAGGAGTGGTGCCACGGGTCCCGTGTGGGACACGGAACCCCTTCCGGCAGCACGGGCTGCAGGGAAGTCCCAGCGGAATTCTGGAAGGTATCGAGTAAGGGCTTGCGAGTGAGGAGGGGGCGCAGACTCTGGGGGTCTAACGTGAGCATCATCTCCCAGCAATACTGCTCTCCCCCCTCCCTCTCCCTCTCTGTCTCTGTGTCTCTGTCTCCCTCTCTCTCCCCTCCCCCTCCCCATTTCTCTTTCTCCCCCTCTCTCCCTATCTCTCTCCCCCTCCTCTCTCCTCTCCCTCTCTCCCCCTCCTCCCCCCTCTCTCTCCCTCTCTGTCTCTCCGTCTCTGTCTCTGTCTCTCTGCCCCCCCCCCCCCCAGGCCGGCCGGGCGCTGCCTGTAATCGAGCAGAGGGATTAGAGGTGGCACCGGGCCCGGTGCGCACATGGCACACGTGTGCCCGCGGCTTTCCCCATCCTCCGCGGCAGGAGAAGTCCCCGCACGAATAACGGGGGGCCCGCGGCAGCCGGCGTCCCCAGCCCCTCCCCCTGCCGAGCCCCTAAACTTTCTCCCGGGCTCGCGCCGACCCCGGCCCGGAGGAGGCGCCCGGGCGGGTGGGCGCGCGGCGGGGCCGGGGCGGCAGGTGGGCGCGCGCGGCCGGGGGCGCCCCGGGACCCTCCCCGGCGGGCGGGACACGCCCCGGGAGGACAAAGGGCCGCGACTCACCTTCCTCCGCGTCCAGCTTCTCCAGCATGCCGGCTCGCGCGGGTCCCGGGGCCGCCAGCGCCGCCTGAGGAGCAGGAGGACAGCGGTCAGCGTGCGCGCGGGGCGGGCGCGGCGCCGCGGGGGGCGGAGCCTGGCGGGGCCGCGCGGGGGGCGCCGCCGGGAGCCCGCCCGGCTCGGGGCCCGGCCCTGGCCATCGCGGCCCCCGGGGCCGGGCCGGGGAGGCCCGCGACGCCGCGCTCGGCCCGGGCTGCTGGGGCGCGGGCGCGGGCGCGGGCGCCGGGCAGGGGCGCGGGGGGCGGGAGCGCCGAGCGCGCGGCTGGCGGGGCCCGGCTGCAGAGGAACCGGGGTCCGGCACTCGGGGCTGACCTAGCGGGAGGGGGCAGGACCCAAACGCCGGGGGCTTCTGTTTCGCCCCATCGTCTCGGTGCAGCCAACCTCCCGGGCCTTAGGCTCCGCCTTCGGACGCGTGGGGGTGGGGGCAGATGGAGGCACGCGGGCCGAGGAGATGAAAGGGTTTGAGTAGGACATCTGGTGGACAGAAGGGCTGCGGTGTCAGGTCTCGGCGAGAGCCAGGACGCTCCCCTCTGAGCTCGGGAGGAAGCGAGGCCCCGGCTTCTGCTCACTCCGGGCCCAGGTTTCAGCCACAGCAATAAGGCAAGAAAAAGAACGGGGCACGCGCTGGGTGCCAGAGGCCACCCGTCCCTGCTTGCACAAGGCGAGCCAGAGGCTACCCCGTCACTGTTTGCACACCCCGTGCCAAACGCCACCCCGTCCCTGTCTGCACACGGCGTGCTTGGCCAGAGAGAAAGGCCCCAGGAATCTGCCAGAGATAAAACTCAGAACCGGAACCCGTGAGTTCAGTGAGGGCTCAGCGCTCCGGACCAAGACACAAAAATCAATCAGATGTCCACGTGCGGGTCATGAACACGCGGCCGCTACTGAAAACAACAGCAGTTCACAGTCGCTGCAGTGAAAACCCAACACCAGGTAGGCATGGAAGACAGGCTGGGAGAGACACCTGCCGAAGCGGAGAAAATGCAGGTGAAAGGCAAGATGGCCAAAATCAAGGGGGCAAGCCCCGGGGTCCCGACCCACCACCAGCAGAGCGGAGAGGGCCCCACTCCCGCAAACCAGCGTCTCTGTGTCGTGGGGTCCCCACTGGAACCCTGACAAGGTTTTCCACAGCCACGACAAACTCACTTTGGAAGGCAAAGGCACGGAGGGGCCCTGCGGGCTGGAACAACCCCGGTGAAGGGGAATGAGGTGGGGGCGGGGGCCAAGAGCACCGGCAATCAGGCCGAGTGGGTGGGCAGGGGTAGACTCTGGCCCGAGCCAGCAGCCCGGGGCCGGAGGGTTGCATGTACACCAGGTCGAGTGCTCTCCTTGCACGCGGCTGACCCGTGTTCCACTCTCGGCATCCCGTGTGGTTCCCAAGAACCTCCAGGAGTAGTTCCTGAGTGCAGAGCCAGGAAGAGGAACTCCTGAGTATCACCAGGTGTGGCCCCCCCCCCAAAAAAAAACCCAACAACATCCAAAACAGAAACAAACCAAAAAACCCAAACCAGAGCCAGAGCCAGGAGTGGCGCCAGGCCACATCTGGCAAAGGCAGAAATGACCGTGAAGCAGCCATGACTAGGCAAAATCCCAAACCAAGCCAAAACACAAACCCGGGCCCACACTGGATCTCAGAGAACACGGCGGGGCCGAGAGGGAGCTCCATGGGCAGAGCCGGGACCCTGCGAACAGGAGGCCTCGGGGCCGACCTCTGGAATACCCCCAGGGGCGCCCCCCCCCCCCCCCCGCACACGCCACATTGGGAGGCGCCCTGAGCACGGCCAGTTGTGACCCTCAAAGCAATAAAGAAAGAAAATGTGAAATAACGACTCACTCTCGGTGGGCTCTCCGCGTTTCCCGCTGGAGAAGCCCGCAATTCTCCCTTAAAATATGAGTCTCTCTTCTCTCCCCTCACATTAAGCAAATTTCTTGAAATTAAACCATTTTACTCCCCTCCTCCCCCCAAAAAAATAACAGTGAAGCAATGAAATGTTTAGGGGAAGAAAAAAAAAGGAGAAACACTGGGTTTATTGTTAAGCCAAGAGATGGTTTCTAAAGGGAAAATGAGTAAGTTTTAACTTAATGGGCTGAGAAAGTCTGCTGAGGGCAGAGCCTGCCAAGGGGCCGGAGACACTGACGGGCAGAGCCAGCGCCTGGAACCGCACAGACTATTCCAGAGGAAAGACGGGTGAGAGCTCGGGGGCACACAGAAGCAGGGGTTGGCCCGAAACCTTCAGGAGGGGGCAGCGGGCGGGGCTGGGAACTCAGAGGCCTGGAGCGTGGCCAACGCAAGGCCCCGGGCTGGGCCCCCGGCACCAAGGGGTCACTCAGGGCCCACAGGGTAGAGCTCTGGGCGTCCCCAACCCAAACCAAACCCCACCACCACCACGACCCGAAAGGTGACTAGGTAGGCGTTCAACGGTGCCAGTGACGTGGGGAAGGACTTGTTCCAGCCATGGGCCTCACAACACCCCCGCCACCCCCCGCCCCTGCACACCTGTGGCCTCTCCCCCGGGCGGGAGCTTACGCAGAACCCAGACATCGGCCTGCACAGTTTCTCCTGGGAGTCCCAGCCAGAGGCGGGCAGTGCTGTCCAGGGGCCAGCGCGCCAGGCCAGTGGGTCCATCCCCCCACTCCACGGCACCCGGGTTCTCGCAGAGATGCAGAATGCGTGGCCGAGGGTGAGGTGCAAGCAGGGACCGGCCCACTGCACACTCCAGGCCCTGCGTGCATTCATCCTCGTGACGCCCCTGAAGTGGCAGAGGGGAAGCGGTGGAGCTGGGATGGTGGCCATCCCGGGTGGGTCTGCGGCCTGCGGCCTGCCGTGTGGTCAGGCCGTGCTGATGAGCTGTGGCAGAAACGGGAACTTGGGTCCCTAAAAGTCTTTCTTGAGACACGAGTCACAAGCCGGGGAGAGTACAGGGGGCTTCGTATACTGTCGGGATGCGGCCCTCTGCACCTCTGTTCATTTCTTTTTGGGTTTGGGGCCACACCGAGCAGTGCTCGGGGGTTATTCCTGGTTCTGCACTCAAGGGTCACTCCTGGCAGTGCTTGGGGAACCGTGTGGGATGTCAGGGATGGAACCTGGGTTGACTGCACGCAAGGCAAGTGCCTCCCTGCTGCGCGGTCCCTCTGCCCCCCGCACCTCTATCTTCATCACCCCTGACCCAGTCACGGCCACTTCCTTGACGCCCACCCGGGCTCTCGGCCACTTGTGGTCCCCCTCTAGAATGTCCTGCTCTGGATGTCTTACAGAAACGGAACCGGACAACAGGGGGCCTCTGTCTTCTTTCACTCAGCGTCCACCGCCCAGTGCGTCCACCGCTGAGCCGTGGCCGGTGTGGGGTAGCCACGTCCTGGCTCCCGTCACGCTGTTCCCCTTCCTCCCAGGCCGTGAGTCGGGGCTGGAGAATCTGGGGTGAATACGGCCACTCTGGGAAGTTTCTGAAAATTATTTTTCACCTTGGTTGCTTCTTTTTTATATTCCCTCCAGAAAAGTGAGAGGATGCTTATTTCCTCCGGACTAGGAAGTTTCACAAACCGCTACCACGGATCAGGAGGAGGAGGAAGGCGTGCGGGATGACGCCGGGACTCGACATGAACACCAAACGCAAAGAGGACTTAAAGGAAAGTCGGGCTGGGTCAGAGAGACGGGACTGGGACTGAGGCGCTTGCCCTGCATGCAGCTGACGCTGATTCCATTTCTGGCACCACAGAGGGTCCCCAGGGTGCCCCTGCGAGTGGTCCCTGAGCCCAGAACCACGAGGAAGCTCTGAGCACCGCTGGGTGAGGCCCCCAAGCAAAATTAGGTTGGTAGCCCGCAGATGTGCCCATCACCCTAATTTGAAAGTCTACATTTTTCACTTCTTGCCGTACTTTTGGCAGAGTCAAAGAGAAACCCCTCCTGGTGTTGAGCCGGGGGGCAGAAGCGGGCAGGAACACGGAATCTCTGGAGGCGGAGAACATCCCAGAGTGGCCTGGGGCTGGAAAAGCCCCGTCACCGCAAAAGCTGGGAGAGGTGGATGCCAGTTAGCCGAGCGCCACATGTCCCGTCACGGCGCAGAGCGGGAGCAAGACGCGGGCGCCCGTGCTGGAATCGCCCCACGCTGGGCTGATGGGCACCAAGGCAGCTCCTGTTCTCGTCCGCAGAAGGGCGCTCAGTCGGGACAGACAGTTCCCTGCAGCAGAACTCCAGGGACGCCCCCCGGGGCTCCGCAGTGATGCAAAGGTGGCAAGTGATGGCCATGTAGGACACGCTAAGGAAGGCTGGTGGTCATCAGTCATCTCCGCCTTCCAGGGACCTGAGTGTCTTCCTCTGAGCTGTCTGGCGGGGCGGCGGGGGGGGGAGTGCCCCGGAGACGTCCTGCAGCAACGGGGCTGCCCCAGCAAACCCCGAGCGCACACACGGGCCTCCCCAGGGGACGGGCAGCAGCCCCGCGCAGGACCCCGGCGTCTCTACCCTCGCTGGAGCCCCTGGACTCTGGCCTGGCGCAAGGGGGCAGTCGCTGTGTCTGGACGTCAGAGAGAAGAAGCCGGATGGCGGTCTTGGTGGTGGGTGAAAGTGCTCAGGTCCGAGGTGGGCCTAGCTCTTGGCATCTGAGTGACTCGGGAAGTCCCCGGGGCAAGAAGGCAAAGCCCCCTAAGCCCCCAAAGCGTCCCTCCCTGCGCTGAGGTTTTTTTTTTTTTTTTTTTTTTTTTTTTTGCTCTTTGGGTCACACCCAGCAATGCTCAGGGGTTACTCCTGGCTTTGCACTCAGGAATTACTCCTGGCAGTGCTTGGGGGACCATATGGGATGCCGGGGATCGAACCCGGGTCGGCCGCGTGCAAGGCAAACGCCCTACCCGTTGTGCTATCGCTCCGGCCCCTGCGCTGAGGTTTAAACGGGTTTGCTGTGCTCCTTAAAGACACATCCTGGCTTGTTTTACGGCCTACACCTTGCAGTGCTCGGGGCTCACGCCTGGCTCCATGCGCAGTGCTCGAGGACCACAGTGGATGCTGGGGGTTGAACCCGGGTCAGCAGTGTGCAAGGCAAGCGCCCCACCCACTGCACTATCTTTCTGGCTCTTAAAAATACAGCCTTAAATAACGACCACGAAAAATACATCGGCCTCCAATCCTGGATACGCCGCCCCGAGTCAGTGAGCACATCCGGGCCCCAGTGTCCTCGGCCAAGGCGGGCCCTCGTGGGCTGGCACCCTGGAGACCCCGGCCCCCAACCCCACATGCCTCCCGGTCATCTCCCTTGGAATCCTCTAGAGAAAATTCAGTCAGTCTGAAACAGCGCTGACTGGAAATCTCCCCAAACAGGATCAGAGCTCTCACACGGCCCAGCGACCCCACTTCCGTGGCGTCTACCCCCCCAAACACAGAAGCATGAATTCAAAAGGATCCACACAGACCTTTGCCCGCGGCCATGTAGGACCTCGGGCGGGGAAACCGCCCCAGCACGCAACGGCGGGTGAAGGCGTCGAGAAACACACCGAATAGAGGCAGCTCCGAGAAAGCAACGCGGATGGGACTAGACACGGTGCCGAGTGCAGCGGGGACAGGGACAGATGCAGAGCCATCTCCCTCACAGGCGGACCGAAAGATGCAGCATGGGGCCAAGACAGGGCAAAGGCAACGGGGAACTGAACTACACTATGGAGCTAGCTGTTGGTGGTTCAAAAGGAGGAGCACGGGGGGGAGGGGGGAGAGGTGGGCACCCTGGTGATGGGCGTGGTGTGGGGCGTGGGGGGGGAGAGGTGGGCACGTGGGCACCCTGGTGATGGGCGTGGTGTGGGGCGTGGGGGGGGAGAGGTGGGCACCCTGGTGATGGGCGTGGTGTGGGGTTTATGTGCCTGTGAAACCATCGTTAACACTATTGTAAACCTAGGCTGGAGCGATAGCACAGCGGCTAGGGCGTTTGCCTTGAACGAGGCCGACCCAGTTCCGATTCCTCCGTCCCTCTCCGAGACCCGGCAAGCTACCGAGAATATCCCGCCCACACAGCAGAGCCTGGCAAGCTCCCCGTGGCGTGTTCGATATGCCAAAAGCAGTAACAACAAGTCTCACAGTGGAGACATTACTGGTGCCCACTCGAGCACATCGATGAGCACCGGGATGACAGTGGACGGTGCTGTACTGTAAAGCTCAGAACCTCCATCTCGGACCCGTTAGTCAGAAAGAAGAGGGGCCAGAGTGATAGGACAGCAGCAGGTGGGGTGCTTGCCTAGTACGTGCTGACCCGGGCTCGATCCCTGGTACCTCCGAGCACAGAGCCTGGAGTTACCGCGCTCTGGTGGGTGTGTCCCAACAGCCAACAGAGAAATGAAAGAAGAAAGAAGGAGGAAGCGGCTGCCGACTCTCCCCATCTTTCTGCTCGTTCTCTGGGCCCAGCGCCTGCCCACGTCCAGCCCCAGGCCTGAGCCTGGCGCCCACTGTCTCCGCGGCCAGCCCGGCCCGCCCTCCCGTCTGCCTGTCCTCAGGCACTCGCTGGCCTGGAGCCGCGCTGACCTTTGGCGGGACAGAGCCGCTCTTGTTCGGCTCCCAGGAGCTGCAGGAATTTCCTGCGTGTGCCGCCTCTGCCGCAGCCGGGCCGAGAGCCTCTCGTCTCGGGCCGCTCTGGCCCGGCACCGGCCCTGCTCGGTCTCCCTCCCCCCCCCGCAGCGGGGCCCGCTCAAAACTGGGTGTGCAGGAGGTGGGCCGTCTGCCAGGAGCCCGTCTCTCTCTCCTCCTCTGGACAGGGTGTGTGGACGGGTGGGAGCGGGGGGGAACGCAGGGTTTTACCACGCAGCATCGCCCCAGCCTAGCGCTCCTGTGAGCCCCCGTAACCGGGCAGGGGCCTCGCCCGCTCTCCCCTACATCCCGCCGGGTCTTTGAAGGGGAAGGAGGACTTTGATCTCGGTGCCCTCTGCCTTGCACTCGGGCGCCCTCAAACAATACTGCAGTCAGGCGCATTGTTTCTGATTAGCGAGCCCGTGAAAGGCGGGCAGGCACCCCGGTCACACACACACACACACACACACACACACACACACACACACACACATACACACACACACACACACGGGCTGAGAGGTTCTCCCAGGCCATTTGCTTATGCTTCACCCAGCTTTAAACTCCAACTCAGAAATGATCTGACCCGAGTTCCCTTGTGTGCCGGCAGAGGCGCTGGGAGGAAGGGCTGCAAACCTCAGGGCTAAAACAAGCTCTGGAGCGTTCCCGGGAGGCTGCTGCCAGCCCGGCCCCCTGGCCTGCAGGTGGGCAGGGGGTTGGCACACGCCTGCCACAGCCTTACACGGGCAGCAGGATTCTGTTCCATGCAGTTAGTTTTGGAAAGGAGAAGAGAAATTTGGTCAATACTGAAATGGAACGTTTCAAACTGGAAGGCAGAGGGCCCTTCCGGCTTCGCTCCTTATTTTCGTCCTGCCGGCTTCTTCTAATCAATATATTCGGGGTGGAGTGAGGAAGGTCTGGTTCAATGAGATACTTTTCCAAATGACTATAATGGACGCTCTAAAGTCTAGTCCTTCCTAACATTTTTTTTCTTTTTTTTGGGGGGTCACACCCAGCGATGCACAGGGGTTACTCCTGGCTCATGCACTCAGGAATTACTCCTGGCGGTGCTCAGGGGACCATATGGGATGCTGGGATTCGAACCCGGGTCGGCCGTGTGCAAGGCAAACGCCCTACCCGCTGCGCTATCACTCTAACCCCCCTTCCTAACATTTATTTAGAATTTCTTTTGAAGAGCATTTAGCCCATAAACTCAGAGTGGGGCCATCCATTCCTATAGCACGAGTCGGCAGGACACTTCTTCAGGGGAAATGTTACTTAAAAAGCCGCCAAGGGGGCCGGAGCGATAGCACAGCGGGTAAGGTGTTTGCTTTGCACTCGGCCGACCCGGGTTTGATCCCCGGCATCCCATAGGGTCCCCCCAAGCACCGCCAGGAGTAATTCCTGAGTGCAAAGCCAGGAGTAACCCCTGAGCATCGCTGGGTGTGACCCAAAAAGGAAAAAAAAAGCCGTCAAGGAAATGCAGGCAGCCGAAAGCCCCTCTGCTGCTCCGATTCCCTCGCTGCTCCTTCAGCTTCCCAGGTAGGCGACTCGGAGCTTGGGAGAACAGGCATTCAGCAAACAGCTGCCAGCTGCGCCGTGCCAGGGACACGTGTGTCTCCATGAAATCTCTGCAGTGACTAGAAACGTAGAAACGGGCCCCAGAAGCATCAGGGAGGCCCTGGCAGCCCCGGGGCCTGGGGCAAGGCACCCTCAGCTCCCACCCCTCGAGATCAGAAGGTCTCAGGATCAAAGATGCTTTTTCTTACCATCCACAAATCATCCTAATCTGTGTATTTTCTTTCTTTCTTTTTTTTTTTTTTGCTTTTTGGGTCACACCCGGCGATGCACAGGGGCCACTCCTGGCTCTGCACTCAGGAACCACTCCTGGCGGTGATCAGGGGACCATATGGGATGCTGGGATTTGAACCGCGTGGGATGCTGGGATTTGGCTGCGTGCAAGGCAAACGCCCTACCCGCTGTGCTATCACTCCAGCCCCTAATCTGTATATTTTCTGGCTGATCACACACACTCAAACACACACACACACACACACACACACACATTTCGGGCTACTGCCAGTGGCACTCGGGGCTGACCGTCGGAGCGTTCCCAGGGGCAGGCTGGCAGCGGGATCTGGCCGCTGGGGTGCCGGCACGGGAGGTGACCCAGAAGTCTCTGAGTGACGGACGCCCGACAGTCCAGACTGACTCGCGACTCGGCCTCAAAGCGCAAGACCGAGCGAGGGCTGGTAACAGAACAGACTGTTCTTGGTCTGGTTCGCGGCCACAGCTGGCGGTGCTCAGGGATGACTCCTGGCAGTGCCCAGGGGACCAGCCGCGGTGCTGGGGCCCAGCTCTGGGCAAGGCCAGCGCCCTGCCCGCGGCACTCGCTCTCCGGCCCCAGGACGGACCCTGAGAGGACTCGCTCCCAAATGGAGGCCCGGGAGGCTCCCGGAGGGCTGGGCTTCCCTCCCGGGCACTGCCGGGAACGGGCCTGAGCACGGAGCCCCCGTGTGGCCCCCTAACCGACTACCAACAACAGCTCACGGCCGGCATCATAGCCCATGCCAGCCACCCGTCAGGCAGCGCCTGGCCAGCAGGAGTCTCGGGGGTTCTCTGGAGTGACCGGCGCGCCCGTCCCTTCCCCAGTGGCCACGTGCGCGGCTGGCCTGCCTCGCGGCCTCCTGTCCAGGCGACACTTGCCCCGGAGTCCCCTTGGCGGCCGCCCCGTGGCTTCCGGCTGTGCGGGGCCGCGCAGGGAGGGGGCACAGCTCACCAGCTCCTCACCGCAGACGACTCGCCCCCCAGCCCCGGCACAGCCCCATCTGGGTCCAAGGCCTTCAAGTTCCTCAGTCGTGATTTCCACGTGGCTGGAGGCAGAGAGAAGGCACAGGAGCCCCTCTGGCCTCCAGGTGCAGGGGGAGGCAGCGAGGGCCAGACCGGGGAGCCTGCTACTGACGTCGGGGTGGGGGGGCGGGAGGGTGCCCCTGTGGGCCGCATTCCTTTCCTCAGCCCGAGAAACTCACTCCCAGCACCAGAAGGGAAAATGAGGAGCTGGACGGCCGAGCCGGGCGGCTGGTGACACACGTCACCCTCTCAGAGCCCCGTTTCCTCTCCCTCGGCCCAGGGCACCGCCCTTCCCACGGCAAAAGGCGACCAGGAAGCTGGCACGTTGGAACAAAAGATAGGAGGGGTCTTGGGTGTTTTTCCTAACCTAAGTTGTTTTCATAGACAGTTTAATATTAGGAGTGTTCGAGGCCACACTTCGGCGGGCCGGGGGCCGTGTTTCCCACCAGTGAGGGGTCGGCCGCTCAGCACACAGGTCATTGCTATTCTTACTACTATTATTGTTTTAGGTTTGGGGCCGCACCTAGCGATGCTCAGGAGTTACTCTTGGCTCTGCACTCGGGAATCACTCCTGGCAGGGCGGAGGGACCATGTGGGATGCCAGGAATCGACCCCGGAGGGTTGCATAAGAGGAAAGTGCCTTACTGGCCGTACCATCTCGCCTCTCCATCCGCATTCAGATTTATTACTATTATTATTATTATTTATTATTTGGGCATGGGGCCACACCAGGAGATGCTCAGGGCTTATTCCTGACTCTGTGCTTAGGGATCACTCCTGGAGGGGCGCAGGCAATCATATGGGATGCCAGGAGTCGAACCCAGGCCGGCTATGAGCAAGGCGAGCACTTGACCCAGCGCACTGGCTCTCCACTCCTCAGCACGCAGACGTTAGAGGTATTCACGCTATCTCAGTGCTGAGCGCGTGGCTTCACTCACCTTGCCGTCGCTGAGTTCCTGGCAGTGTGAGAAGCCTGATTTACACAGTCCCACCCAGCCTGGAACGCCAGGCCGGGGTCCGGGAGCTTAGCAAGAGCCATGCCAGGGGCTCGCAGTGCACGAGATTTTTACTTTTCGTTTTTGGGGTCACACCAGGTGGTGCTCCGTGACTACTCCTGGCTCTGCACGGGCGGTGCTCGGGGGCCACAGCGTGTGCTGGGGTTCAAGTCAGCTGGTGCCCTCCCCGCTGTACTGCCGCTCCAAGGCGCTTCTGGGTGAGACTGTTTCCTCGGCCTGGGGCCCTTACCCCTGGGCCAAAGCAAGAGTCCCCAGAAGCGGTCAGACACCAGAGCCCAGCGCAAGGCTCAGCCTCCCGACGGGCCTGCTGAGACCACAGGCCCTTTGCGGGTCAGCCCCCCGCTGTCCCTTCTGGGATGGGCCTGGCCCTCAGATGCACTGGCTCAGGCTTGCTCCGTGTGCCGCGAGGCCTGCAGGGAGTGGCCCCGGACTTCGTCTTTGATCGCTCGCCGGTCACCTCTGTCCACCTTCTCGGTGGCTCTGCGCGCACAGAGACGCTTCTTCCCGTTTGATGGCGTCAGTCTTCAAGGTGACGGAGACAGCAGAGGCCGGCGTGTCGGAGCTTAAGCAAAACACCGCGAACTTCACCTCACAAGCTCAGCCGGGCTGCGGGGCAGGAACGGCCCCTGCCCCGTCCCAGACCCAACACAGCTGCGAGCACAGCTGTGACCCCAGGCCCCCAAATGTCCGAGCCACACCTGAGATCTGTCTTCGCGGGAGACGGCCCCTGTCCAGCGGCCATCGGGACCCTCCCCAGGGGCTCCCCATCTGCGGGGCGGGACCCCTCACGGCTCTGGGTCCACGGCACCAGGAGGGCTGGCGGTTCCCAGCACAGGGAACGTCCCCGCCAGCTGCATGGCCCATCTCCCGCCTTGCGGTCAGCCGGCAGGTGTGTCCACTGCCCTGGGCTCCTGCGGTCGCCCACCATCTGCAGGGAGTCCTGCTGTGCCACCCCTCGCAGGCTCAGGGTCGCTCCTGGTCTGTGCTCCCGGCGCCTCTTTCCTCTTTGGGTCTGGGGGTGAGCCCCGCCCTCTCCGCATCTTCCTCCTCCCAGGCGCCATGTCCCTGCTCTGGGGCCCGAGCCCTCCCCAGCCCCCCTCCCTCCCTCCTTCCCCCCTTCCCTCCCTCCTTCCCTCCTTCCCCCCTTCCCTCCCTCCCTCTCTCTCTTCTCTCGCCTTCCCGCTCTTCCTGTCTTCTTTCCTTTTTTTCTTTTGTTTTGGGGAGTGCTCAGGGGTCACCCCTGAGCTGCCGTCCGTTGGCCCCCAAGCCGGGCCCCTTCCCACCTGCTCACTCGCGGCGTCGCCCCGCCCACTCAGGAGGCTCGTCTCGGCGGTGTGTCCCGTGGGGGCTGAGGCCAGCACACGCCCGTTCGTGCAGGACGGAGTGTCGGGGTCTCCCGCCCCCCAGCACAGGGGCCCAGATACAGACTCCGAGGCAGCTTCCGAGAGGAGACTGCTCGCACCCGCTTGCTCGCCCCGTGGACTCTCCACGGGCCCCGAGGCCGGGCTGGTTGCAGGGACGAACCCCACTCTGCCCCGAGATACGCAGCACCCAGGCACTGCTGGTGGCCGTGGAGGGCCCTGGGATCCCCACCAGCCCACGTGCTGACAAAGGAAAACCCTACCAGCCGCCGTGAGTGTTTGTCCCACACACGTCCCACACGCGCTCACGTCTCTGACATGCGGAGGACAGTCACACGAGTGTCCGGCCAGACGGGAGTCGGGCCAAACGGTTCCTGACTTCGCAGTAGACGTGACTGATGGGGTCACTGTCATTCATTCACGCGCCACATGGGGCCGAACTCTCAGGGCCGTCACTGAGCATCGAGCATGTGTGTGTGTGTGTTAGTGTGTATGAGTGTGTGTGAGTGTGAGTGTATGTGTGAGTGTGTGAATGTGTGAATGTGTATGAATGTGTGAGTGAGTGTATTATAGGTGTGTATGAGTGTGTATATGAAAGTGTGAGTGTGTGTGAGTGTATGTGTTGTGTGTATACATGTGAGTGTGTGAATGTGTGAGTGTATATGTGAGTGTGTGTGAGCATGTGTGAGTGTATGTGTGAGCGTGTGTGAGCGTGTGTGAGCATGTGTGAGTGTATGTGTGAGCGTGTGTGAGTGTGTGTGAGCATGTGTGAGTGTATGTGTAAGCGTGTGAGTGTATGTGTGAGTGTGTGAATGTGTGTGAATGTGTATGAATGTGTGAGTGTATTATAGATGTGTATGAGTGTGTATATATGAATGTGTGAGTGTGTGTGTATGTGAGTATACATGTGAGTGTGTGTGAATGTGTGAGTGTATATTTGAGCGTGTGAGTGTGTGTGTGAGTGTGTGAGTGTGTGTGTGAGTGTGTGAGTGTGTGTGAGTGGTATGGGAACTCACTAGCAGTGCTCAGGGTGCCTGGGGCCTCCCAGTGACACGCAGCCCTGGGCGCTGCTGGGCCGGTTCCCACCAGGCCTTGCCATAGGGCGCGGCTCTGGCCAGGAGCATGGGGGCCACCTGAGCACATCCAGAGGTGCTCGGGCCACGCGGTGCCAGGGACTGACCCTGGACTCTGTGGGCATCTCCCGGCGCTCTTCTGGAGAGCGGGGCGTGCGTTAGCGCCACGCCACCTCGTGGGACTGAGCAGAGGGGAGGGACAGGCAGTGTGCGGCCGTGGAGCTCTGCGGCCCCGAGGAAGGTGTCTCTGGGTCTGGCCGCGGCCCCGCCCGCACGCTCTCCAGGCATGTCCAGCGCGTGCCGAGTGCTGGGCCGGGTGGCCTGGGGGTGCACTGGGAAAGAACACGGGCTCCCGGGGCTCCAGGGCTGGCTCCCCCCGGGCAGAGGAGACGCAGGCGGCGGCACGGGAAGAGCCGGCAGGCTCGCCTGCCCTCACCGGCACGACGGGGGCTTGGCACCCAGGCCCAAGTCTCAGATTCTGCGGAGCAGGCGGGAGAGACCCGCGTCCCCTGGAAGGGCCCGGGTCTGCCTCGGGAGAGCGAGGCCGCGCTGGCATCACGCGCGAAGCAGGAGCCGAGAGACCCCCAGGCTTCAGACGCCCCCGGGGGACTGGCCCCACGCACCCTGGGGACTGGCCCCACGCACCCTGGGGGACTGGCTTCCCCGAGCCGTTTCCAACCCAGGGACGTCCCTGCAGTGTCCTGCTAAGGGACCGGCCCACCCGCAGCGGCCGAGCTGAGAACAGGCGGAGGACGTGCCGGGCCAGCGGGCCAGCTGCGCAGTGGCCGAGCCGACGCCCTCCGCAGGACACTGGCACGTCCAGGGGGTTTGCCGGTTAGTACCGGGCTCGCTCGCCAGCTGCAGGGACCCTCTGCGGCAGCCTGAAGGCCAGGGTGTGGCCGCGTGAAAGCAGAGGGGACAGTGTGTGGGGGGAGGGGGTAGGGACGCGCTTTGCACACCCAGAAACGTGCTGTGATCTCCCCTGCACCTGAGTGCGTCTCTGGGGGTCCCCAGGAGGCCGCCCTGGAGGTCTCGACACTGCGGGGCCAAGTAGCACCAGCGCCGCCCTTGGGCCTGGCGGGCCAGGCGTCACCGGGAGGCGACCTGGGCCCTGTGGGGTCAGCCTCGAGCGTCTCTCGCTGATGTGCTCTGGGTTACCTGTGTCACCTGTGTTTGCCCGGCCGAGTGCTGGCGGGAGCAGGAACAGCCAGTCCCCAAGCAGACACGAAGGCTGTCGCTCCGGAGTCCCGGAGGCCAGACTCTGAATTCCTATCTTTTTACTTTATTTTTGCCTCCAAAGCGAAACATAGAGCCACCCCCAGAGATAATCCCGCAAAATGCACAGAATAGACCCTTCACCGTCCTCACGCTCGGTCTGGGGGTGGGGCGGTGCCTGGTGTTGCACGGGGGGGGGGGGGGGCATCAGTGCTGTGGGTGGAGCCAGGGGTCCCTGCATCTCCAGACCCTCTTTCCCAAGTGCAGAGTTGGGAGCACTGAGCACGGAGGCTTTGGGGTGTGGCGCACCAGGAAGTTCTCCTCTTACAAGAGGATTTTTTTTCCCTTTTGGGCCACACCCGGCGGTGCTCAGGGGTCACTCCTGGCTCTGCACTCAGGAGTCACTCCTGGCGGTGCTGGGGGACCCTATGGGAGGCCGGGGACTGAACCTGGTCGGCCGCGTGCCAGGCAACGCTGTCCCCGTTCTATTGTCTCTCCAGATCCAGGAATCCTGTCTTTTCACGGGGCTAATCAAATTCTTCTCCAGATGGGCCTAAACTCCAGACGGGTTGGAAAGTCAAATGCAATGGTTAGACTACAGCAGACTACAGCAGGTCAGACTACAGCAGGTCAGACTACAGCAGGTCAGACTACAGCAGGACTACAGCAGGACTACAGCAGGTCAGACTACAGCAGGATAACGGCCTCCTCTCCTCTCCCCGGTGTGCGACGGGGAGCCCGGGCCCCACCTAGGCTTGGCGGTTGGGCCCCCAACAGTACAGAGACCGTGTGCTCGCCCCTCTGAGGCCAGCCTCAGCCCCTGTTCTCCCCACAGACGCCGACGGAGCCCCGGGCACTCGCCACCAGCCTCCAGCCAGCAACCCCACTCACACGGGCGTGGGTGCGGTTCGCTCTGGGGGGGCCCTGCAGCGGGGTTGATGCCTTTCCAGGTGCTGCAGGCACTGCAGGCTGGGAGCTGAAGGAATTCCCATCTAAATGCAAATCAGGGCTGCTGGCTGGGAGGGCGGGGGTGGAGGGCGGTGCAGGGGGGGGGGGGGAGGCTCCAGCAGGGAGCAGGGGAGGCCGCTGTCCCGGCAGGCCACGGTCCCATCCCGCCTCGTGTCCCTGACTCCAGGCGCGGCCCAGGCAAAGGGCACGAGTCCTGCTTCTTGCCCCGATGCTCCTCCAGCCCGAGCTCCAGGGACCAGAGGCCTCGTCCCCTCGGGAGTGCCCCTCCCCCCACTGCCTCCTCCCCCACGGACCCCGCTGCCCACCTACTCAGGCAGGAGAGGGAGAGCGGCTCCTCCCACCCACTGACCGCTGCCAGTGTCCACTGCCTGCTGCCACCCACTGCCCACTGCCCGCCTCCCGCTGCCCACCACCTACTGCCCGCCGCCCACCAGCTCTTCCCCCAGCATGCCGTCTGCACCAGTGCACAGAGCGTCCCGCACTCTACAGGCCCCTGGGGTCTCTCGAGGTCAGTTTGCTCAGTCCCCCCCCCCCAACCACGGGCCCCAGCAGGCTCAGTCTCTTCCCGGGGAGCACAGGGGTGAAGGTGCGGCTGCGTGCTGGGGAGGCTGTCGTGCGGGCGGGCCAGGGGCAGAGGGGGGCCAGGGACCTCTGCCCTGCGACTTACACTCCCCCCCACGCCTCCTCCGGGCTGACGGGACAGGAGAGACGGCCCGGCTTGCCGCTGGCCCAGTTTCAGTGCCTGCCTCCCTGAACCCCGCCGGGAAGGACCCCCGAGCACAGCTGGGCGTGGCCCTCCTCAGAAAGGGTCCCCTCCGCCCAGGACCACCCCAGCACACGGCTCGGAGGCCCGGGGCTCGGCCATCTCCTGCAGGCCTCTGGCCCGGGACAGACGCCCCCTCGGGCCCTGCTGGGGAACGCCATGTGGCTGCCCCGAAGGCCACCGGCCTGGCAGCTGGGTGGCGGGACGGGGAGCTCTGGCGTGACCGGCAGGAAACAAGGAAACAGACCTGGAGGAGAGGCCGCACAAGGGCTCGGGCTGGCAGACGGCTGCTGGGCCTCAGCTCCTCAGCTGCCACTGCACCACCAGCGTGCACAGCCGTGCAGGGTGAGTGCACAGAGGGACAGTCGGGCACAGGGAGTGCAGAGCCCAAACAGTCAACCACAGGGAATGCACGACAGGAACGCAGAGGAAATGGGCGCGCATGGTGAACGCAGACAAAACAGTTAGGCACGGTGAAGACAGAGGAAACAGGCGGACACAGTGAATTGGAGGAAACAGGCGGTCATGGTGAATGCAGAGGAAACAGGCGGGCACAGTTAATACGGAGCAGTTGGACACACTGAACACAGACGAAACAGGCGGTCACAGTGACGACAGGAGACAGACACACTGAACACTGAGGAAACAGGTGGTCACAGTGACGACAGGAGACAGACACACTTAAGACAGGAAACAGGCAGTCACGGTGACGACAGGAGACAGTCAGACACACTGAACAGAGGAAACAGGCGGTCATGGTGACGACAGGAGACAGACACACTGAACACAGAGGAAACAGGCGACACCGTGAATGCAGAGGAAGAGCCGGACAGGGTGACGCAGAGGAAACAGGCGGCACATGGAGCCGTGAGGAAAGATGCTCAGTGTGTGTGGGGCGGGAGCGCGGCTCGGTGGCAGAGCACGTGCCTTGTACTGAGACCCCAGCAGAATACACACATTAAGCGCATACATGTGCATGTATGTATATAAACGCACAAAGATCCAATACCTTAACTGGGAACGCAGCTGCCAGGGACCAGAGTCAACAACCCCACAGACCCCGGACTCAGGTGGCCTCTATCCCCCCGCCCTGCCCCCAAACCAGCCCCGCCCAGCACCCAGCCCCCTGCCCCGCCCAGCCCCTTGAGCCCCTCTTGTCTGGGCTGTGTCCCTCTCCCCACAGGCCTGGGCCCGCAGAAACCCCTCCTCGCGCCCTGGATCCATCCCGCTGACCCCCGGATCAGCCCACCTGCGCGGGAGGGCTGACTGGGCACTGACCTCAGGCTGCGGCCTGACCTTTGGAACCTTTAGAGACGCCGTAGCACCTTCTCATCCCTGCGGGGCTGAGTGTCTACAACGTTCCTCGGCCATTCCCGAGTGAAGCAGGGCCAGGGAGATGCGGGGAGTGAGGCCCAGGCGGGTGGCGCCCAGCCCCAGACCCCGAGGGCCGACCACAGAGCCACAGGCTGGTGGGCGGAGAACCCTGGGGGGGGAGGAGGGGCTGGCGAGAGCACAGCAGGAAAGGCCTTGCCTTGCACTCGGCTAACCCGGGTTCGAGCCTCTGAGCCCCACCAGGAGTGATCCCTGAGCACCGAGTGAGGAGTAAGCCTGAGCACCACAGGGGTGACCCAAAACCAGGAAAAACAAATGAGAAAGAATCTCTGGAGTGACCTGCACAGGCTCCAGCCACTGCTGGGAAGCCCCCCTGGGCCTGGTGACAGCCCCAGGGCCCACTCGGGTTAGGCGGTGCCGAGGGTGTGGCCGCGACCCTGAGAGGACACGCGTGCCTGCAGGGCGTGCAGGTGCGGTCACAGCAGGGGCTGCCCGGGGTGGGGGAGACTGAGGCGCCACACGCTTCCTTCCTGCTGTCCCAACCCGCCCGAGCCCACCAGCCCCGGGCCAGCTCGCGCCTCCGCTGCAGCATCTTCCCCCCTCAGCCGCCACCGGAACCACCAGGAGCGGGCGGCAGGACCAGGCCACTGCGCCCTCCGGCCAGAGGGCCCTGGAGTGGCGCCCCCACTGCCCTGCGGCGCTGAGAATCCGGGCACTGTCTCCGGCCTGCCCCCAGCACAGGCCTGCCCGGCCACCTCCCCCAGGGCCACGCACAGGCCCGGGACCCCGGGCAGCCCCACCCGGCACCCTCATCCCGCCCGTGGGCAGTGCCACCTTCTCAGCGTGCGCGGAACAAGCCACCACCGGGCCGCCACGGGGCGAAGGAGCCTCCTCCTCACCCCGTTTCAGAATGACCCTCACTCAGCCAGGTCAGCAGGGGCCACGCCTGCCAGACAACCCATCCCTGACCCACTGAGGGCTGGGAGTGTAGACCATCCCGGCCCTGACCCGCTGAGGGCTGGGAGTGTAGACCATCCTGACCCCTGACCCGCTGAGGGCTGGGGGAGTGTAGACCATCCTGACCCCTGACCCGCTAAGGGCTGGGAGTGTAGACCATCCCGGCCCTGACCCGCTGAGGGCTGGGGGAGTGTAGACCATCCTGACCCCTGACCGGCTGAGGGCTGGGAGTGTAGACCATCCTGACCCCTGACCCGCTGAGGGCTGGGGGAGTGTAGACCATCCCGACCCCTGACCCGCTAAGGGCTGGGAGTGTAGACCATCCCGGCCCTGACCCAATGAGGGCCGGGAGTGTAGACCATCCCGGCCCTGACCCGCTGAGGGCTGGGGGAGTGTAGACCATCCCGACCCCTGACCCGCTGAGGGCTGGGAGTGTAGACCATCCTGACCCCTGACCCGCTGAGGGCTGGGGGAGTGTAGACCATCCTGACCCCTGACCGGCTGAGGGCTGGGAGTGTAGACCATCCTGACCCCTGACCCGCTGAGGGCTGGGAGTGTAGACCATCCTGGCCCTGACCCGCTGAGGGCTGGGGGAGTGTAGACCATCCCGGCCCTGACCCGCTGAGGGCTGGGAGTGTAGACCATCCCGACCCCTGACCCGCTGAGGGCTGGGAGTGTAGACCATCCCGACCCCTGACCCGCTGAGGGCTGGGAGTGTAGACCATCCCGACCCCTGACCCGCTGAGGGCTGGGAGTGTAGACCATCCCGACCCCTGACCCGCTGAGGGCTGGGGGAGTGTAGACCATCCCGGCCCTGACCCGCTGAGGGCTGGGGGAGTGTAGACCATCCTGACCCCTGACCCGCTGAGGGCTGGGAGTGTAGACCATCCTGACCCCTGACCCGCTGAGGGCTGGGAGTGTAGACCATCCTGACCCCTGACCCGCTGAGGGCTGGGGGAGTGTAGACCATCCCGACCCCTGACCCGCTGAGGGCTGGGGGAGTGTAGACCATCCCGACCCCTGACCCGCTGAGGGCTGGGGGAGTATAGACCATCCCGGCCCTGACCCGCTGAGGGCTGGGAGTGTAGACCATCCCAGCCCTGACCCGCTGAGGGCTGGGGGAGTGTAGACCATCCCGGGCCTGACCCGCTGAGGGCTGGGGGAGTGTAGACCATCCCGACCCCTGACCCGCTGAGGGCTGGGGGAGTGTAGACCATCCCGGGCCTGACCCGCTGAGGGCTGGGGGAGTGTAGACCATCCCGACCCCTGACCCGCTGAGGGCTGGGAGTGTAGACCATCCTGACCCCTGACCCGCTGAGGGCTGGGGGAGTATAGACCATCCCGGCCCTGACCCGCTGAGGGCTGGGAGTGTAGACCATCCTGACCCCTGACCCACTGAGGGTTGGGAGTGTAGACCATCCTGACCCCTGACCCGCTGAGGGCTGGGGGAGTGTAGACCATCCCGGCCCTGACCCGCTGAGGGCTGGGAGTGTAGACCATCCCGGGCCCTGACCCGATGAGGGCTGGGAGTGTAGACCATCCCGGCCCTGACCCGCTGAGGGCTGGGGGAGTGTAGACCATCCCGGCCCTGACCCGCTGAGGGCTGGGAGTGTAGACCATCCCAGCCCTGACCCGCTGAGGGCTGGGGGAGTGTAGACCATCCCGGGCCTGACCCGCTGAGGGCTGGGGGAGTGTAGACCATCCTGACCCCTGACCCGCTAAGGGCTGGGGGAGTGTAGACCATCCCGACCCCTGACCTGCTGAGGGCTGGGGGAGTATAGATCGTCCCGGCCCTGACCCGCTGAGGGCTGGGAGTGTAGACCATCCCGGGCCTGACCCGCTGAGGGCTGGGGTAGTGTAGACAATCCCGGGCCTGACCCGCTGAGGGCTGGGAATGTAGACCATCCTGACCCCTGACCCGCTGAGGGCTGGGAGTGTAGACCATCCCGGGCCTGACCCGCTGAGGGCTGGAGGAGTGTAGACCATCCTGACCCCTGACCCGCTGAGGGTTGGGAGTGTAGACCATCCCGGCCCTGACCCGCTGAGGGCTGGGGGAGTGTAGACCTTCCCGGCCCTGACCCGCTGAGGGCTGGGGGAGTGTAGACCATCCTGACCCCTGACCCGCTGAGGGCTGGGAGTGTAAACCATCCCGGCCCCTGACCCGCTGAGGGCTGGGGGAGTGTAGACCATCCGGACCCCTGACCCGCTGAGGGCTGGGGGAGTGTAGACCATCCTGACCCCTGACCCGCTGAGGGCCGGGAGTGTAAACCATCCCAGCCCTGACCCGCTGAGGGCTAGGGGAGTGTAGACCATCCCGGGCCTGACCCGCTGAGGGCTGGGGGAGTGTAGACCATCCCAGCCCTGACCCGCTGAGGGCTGGGGGAGTGTAGACCATCCCGGGTCCTGACACGCTGAGGGCTGGGAGTGCAGAAAGCTCCAGTGTCACTTCGACCCCCCAGTGGAAGCGACGGTCAGGCCTGGCCCTCTGGGTCTCATGGGCTCTGCACGGGCTGACACTCCAGGGACAGGCAGGTCACACCTGGGCCCCCAGCCCGCCCTGCCCCTCCCAGGCCACGTCCCCCTCCCACCCCCCTGCTCGCTCCCAGGGGCTCGGAGATGCTGGCGTCTGTCCCACAGGATGAGGCTGAAAACACGGGTGGTGACGTCCACTCTCCCGGCTGGCCGCTGGCCCTCCCTGTCCTGCCGCCTTCGCCACCGTCTTATGGGCAGAGGGTGGGCCAGGCTGCAGGCGGTGCCCGAGCGGGGAGGCTCTGCCTGTTCTGGAGGCTGCAGGGGGCATGGCCGCACCCCTGGCCCTGCGGCCTGCCTGGCGCCCGTTCTCGAGCGCCACAGACACCAAGTCTGCCTTCCGCTCCTCGACTGACGTCCCCTGACTACGGCAGGACGGGTGAGCTCTCCCCAGAGCCCGGCCCCTCCTCCCGCCCCGGCTGGCTCCGGGCAGTGCTGCTGGCCCCCCCCCCCCCCCCCGTCCTCCGCCGGCCCACCCTGCCCGGCCTCCTCCTCCACACCGCCACGCGTCACTCACTCCCCAAGCCCAGGACGATTCCCTTTTCTAGAAGGTTCTGCTAACCTCTCCCCTTCTTTGAGCCCCGCCGGTCACTCAAGGCGCAGAGGGGAGGGGCGGTGCCCCAGCACCAAAGCCTTCGCTGTCCCCATCAGTCACGTCCCCTCTGCCCCTGCCAGGGCTGTGGCCAGGCCACACTGTCCACTCTGCCCAGCTGCGCTGGCCCGAGCCTCTCCAGGCCCGAGAGCTCCAGGAGGCCCCCAACGCCCTGCAGGCCGAGCTCAGGGTCTGCAGCTGGGACCCCCGGGATCACCCCCACTGCCTCCTGGTCTTCCCCGAGCACTGCCGGGAGCAACGTGTGCCGGGAGGAGCCTTAGCACCGCAGGGGGCGGCCCCACAAGAACGAACGGGATGAAACGAGAAAGGAACGAGCACGAGCACCTTGGAGCACTTGGAAGGAGCACAGGTGACGCATGTTCCCGACATCACAGAGCATCTTCCTCCCCCAAACATGAGCTCGAGACCCCCACCGGGCAGCGAGGCGGCCCTGGGGCCCCCGCAGAGCGAGACTCGAGTCCTGCCCACCGGCCTTCTGCCCGGCCCGGCCCCTGCCGGACAGCTCACGGGGCGAAGCGCTGACGCCGGGGGCCGGGCCCAGGGTCCGCCGTGAGGACAGGGGTCCTCGCCCAGCCCTGCCCGGGGGGAGGGTGGCGTGGGGGTTAGTGCCAGCTCCCTCCCGGCCAGGGCCGACCACGACACCCCGCTGGCCCCCGCAACGTGGGACGGGAGCCCTGGGCACAGCCCCGCGGGGTCTGACGCTTGTCCCCGCTGCCCCCAGGCCCCTCCGAGCTGAGCTGGCGGCGATGCCACCCCCCTCTGGGGCCACACGCCGCCGCGGGGCTTGGACTTACGGTTCTGGGGGGAGGGTAGTGCGCTGGGGACACCGGCAGGGGCCGGGCCGGGCAGAACCTCTGTGCCGAGTCCGGCGGGGAGCAGGAAGCGTAGACGCGGTTCTCCAGCCGCTCGGGCTCATGCCGGTAGGACTCCAGCGGGAACGTGTGCTGCCTGCCGGCCCCGCTGGGCGCGGACGGCGAGGACGAGAGGCCTGCGGGGAGACAGCCGTGAGGGCGGGCGGGCCCCGCGAGCCTCGGCCGACCCGCAGCCCCCCTCCGGCCCGGGGTCTCGGGGCCCCCTGCAGGGGCTCCCACAGTCCAGCGGCACCTGGACTCTCCCTCCCCCACCCGGCCCCGGCTCAGCATGTCCCGGGACCCGGGGCCGCCCAGGACACCAGGAACCCGCGGCCCAGCGGCCACCACCCCAGCGAGGGCAGCAAGGCCTGCGGGGCCCCGTGCGGGCGCAGGGGAGAGGCAGGGGGACGAGTGCTGACCCCAGGCCCCGAGACCAGCGTCCTCCCAGGCTGGACCCCCGAGAATGCAGAGGGTGTCGCAGTCATGGGGTCCACCTGGGAGCCCGAGCTCACACCTTGGCGTGGACACGAATGTGGACGGCCACGCTCAGGCCTTTCCAAGGCCCGGGCAGCGTGTGGGGCAGTGATGGGGCAGTGAGGGGCAGTGAAGGGGCAGTGAGGGTCAGTGAGGGGCAGTGAGGGGCAGTAAGGGGTCACTGAGGGGTCAGTGAGGGGTCAGTGAGGGGCAGTAAGGGGGTCAGTGAGGGTCAGTGAGGGGCAGTAAGGGGGTCAGTGAGGGTCAGTGAGGGGTCAGTGAGGGGCAGTGAGGGGGTCAGTGAGGGGCAGTGAGGGGCAGTGAGGGGCAGTGAGTGTCAGTGAGGGTCAGTGAGGGGGCAGTGACGGGCAGTGAGGGGCAGTGAGGGTCAGTGAGTGTCAGTGAGGGGCAGTGAGGGCAGGGAGGGGAGCAGGGGCAGGAGGGTGGCCGCAGCCCCCAGCTGAGCCCCAGCGGGGCGACGCCCACAGGCCTGCAGGAGCGGGCCCGCAGCCAAGGCCTGTCCCGGTGCTGGGGCCTGGCCCCCCCGGCTTTGTGTAAAGTCGAGGTGCGGAGAGCCGCTGGCAGACGGTTCCTGCAGTGAGCCGGGCTGCAGCCCCCACCCCGCCTCGCCCCACCCCAGTGTCCTTAGAGCAGCAGGACGGGGCGGGGACCCCGTGGGCTCCCAGCGTCCCCGACTCCTGACGCGCACTGCGCCTGCGTGACTTCCCGGGTGCACCTGGGGGTGGGCTGAGGACAGTGGGGGGGTCCCACCGCTCCAGTGTGTCAGGGTGGCCGGGAGGGCGGAGGCTGTGAGCCCAGCCCCAGGCGTCCCCGCTGTCAAGTGGCCAGTGACCGTGCCGGAAACTAGCCCGGAACGCAAACCAGAGGTGGAGGGGGGAGGGGGGCCTGCGCGCCCTGACCCCACCCCTGCCACAGTGGGCCGAAGGCTGCATGCAGCTGCCCCCGCCAGGGCCCCTCTGAGCCTCCAGCCCCAGGCAGGCATGGCCTGGGTGTGGCTGACACCCCCACAGGTACAAGGGTGATGACGAGTCCTGCAGGGGTACAGGGATGATGATGTGGCCTGCAGGAGTGCGGGGTGAGAGCAAGTCCCCACAGGGAGGTTGGCCCAGCCCCCAGCAGTGACCGTGACAGAAGCTGAAACAAAACAAACAACCCGGCTCAGGCCTCAGGGGAGAGCCGAGGCGGGACTGGGCCGGAACCGGGCAGGAACCAGTGCTCCTTCCATCGCCTTGGGTATGAGCACCCACGTGCCCACCCTCGGGAGTGCGGAAAGCCCTGCCCAGGCCCCCTGCTGTGCCCTCCCTCCTGGGCCCCCGGAGGGGTGATGGAGTCTCACAGGGGCGCGGGGTGACGGGTGAGTCCTGCAGGGGTGAGGGGTGACGGGTGAGTCCTGCAGGGGTGAGGGGTGACAGGTGAGTCCTGCAGGGGTGCGGGAGTGATGGAGAGTCTCGCAGGGTGCCAGCGGGCATCCTCTGCCCTCCTGAGCCCACTGCCCGGCCCAGCCTGCACAGGGGAGCGTAGGCCTTGCCAGGCCCTGCCGGGTCTGGGGTGGAGGAGCTGGGGGCTCCTGGCCACGGGTGGGCAGTGGGGTGGGGGCGGCACATTTCCGGGCAGCTGCTCGGGCCCTGGTGCAGACGCGACCTCCACACAGCCGCCCCGCGTGCCCCGTCCACGTGCCCAGTCCCATGTGCCCTATCCCATGTGCCCCGTCCCATGTGCCCTGTCCCATGTGCCCTGTCCCATGTGCCCTGTCCGTGTGCCCGTCCCATGTGCCCTGTTCATGTGTCCCGCCCCGCGTGCCCTGTCCCATGTGCCCAGTCCCATGTGCCCCGCCCTGTGTGCCCTGTCCCATGTGCCCAGTCCCATGTGCCCCATCTGTGTGCCCCGCCCTGCGTGCCCTGTCTGTGTGGGCGTGCTCAAGACCCGTCCTTCCACCAGCCACTGACCATGACCATGCTGGCCAATGTGGGTGGTTCCGAGCCCAGAGCCTCCAGGCGCAGAGCCCCGCCCACTGCCCAGCCCCCCCCAGCCCGCCAGGCCTCCCTCCTGGGGTGCGGCTGCAGCCGGACTCGGGTGTGTTGACTGGACACATCAGCTGGCCCAGGCCGGCTGTGAGCCAGAACGGGGCGCAGGGCCCAGAAGCTGCCCAGTACCTCCCCGAGGCTGTGCATGCCCCAGGGCAGCTCCCCAGATGGGGGGGCAGAGGCAGGACCCCGTGGGGGGACACAGCCACTCCGGGGCCACCCGAGGAAGAGCCTCTGCACCCGGCTTCGTGCGGGATTCCCACAGCCCTGGCCCTTGGCAGCCTCAGAGGGACTCCCCGGCCCCCCACGGTCCTGGGGGTGGCCCTGCAGGTGGGCTTGGGGGTGGGGGGCTCTGGGAGCACCAGAGAGATGAGCCCCAACTCCTTCCTGGGTCCCCCGACAGGCGGAACGAAGGTGAGATCAGCGTCTGGGTCTGAGGCCGAGTGAGGTGGGTGGGGCGTGGGCAGGGGTGGCGGCGTGACGGGCCAGTGGCGGGGGCGGCAGGGCGGCGGGAGAGGTGGGGTCACAGGTGGGCACCGCAGCCCCGTGCGAAGCTGTGACGGGACGTGAGCCGTGCGTGGGTGCGGGGAGGATGCTCGAAGGGCGGAGCACGTGCCTGCACCGGCATCCACCCCGGCGTGTCCCCCCAGAAGGGGCGCGGGCAGGCGCGGGCACGGCTGCCTCAAGGCCACCGGGAGGCCGGCCCAGCCCCCAGCAGTGACGTGACAGAAGCTGAAACAAAACAAACAACCCGCCGGGGCTCAGGCCTCGGGGGAGAGCCGAGGCGGGACTGGGCCGGAACCGGGCCGGAACCAGTGCTCCTTCCGCTGCCTTGGGTGTGAGCGCCCACGCGCCCACCCTGCCCCACGGGGACCCCCAGGCTCTGAGACCCGGCAGGTGGGAAAGGGGTCAGTCTCGTCACCCACGCAGAGCCCCTCAGACACGGCGAGGACGGAGCCCGGGGACGCGGCCAGGTGACCTGGCAGTGGACAGGGCGGGGCGGCCTGATCACGGCACACGCAGAGGAGACGCCCCGAGGCCTGGGGGATGGCCCCAGGCGCCCAGCGTCTTGGCCAGCAGAAGGTCCAGCCCGGCACCGCAAGGGGGCGCACCCTGGGGTCGTCCTGCCTCCCCCAAACCAACAAAATGGGGTGCGGGTCATAAACCAGTCTCGGAATGCAGCGGCTGCTGGCAGAAACACCTCTGGACTTGACACCAGAACCCCCAGAACCCCAAAACTGGGCGGCGCATTCACGACCGTGCAACGTCGTAGGCTCTTTGTTACCAACATAGAAAACACACGATCTAATGACGCGGTTCCGACAGGTCTGACTGTTGGGGAAAAACTCCAAACAATGATTGTAGGATGACATTACTTTGTCCTCTCCCCCCTTGGCATGAGTAGCTTGCCCCGGTTTTTCCCAGAGTTTAGGCTTACCCCAGTCACACCCATCAAGGTGTTCCCGAATCTCTCCCATCCCTTTGTTTCTGGGGTCACCTCAGGCCCCTCCCCGGGCAGGCGGGCGGCAGGGGAAGGCGGGGGCCACACCGGGGCCGCCTGCACCCGAGAAGTGCTCCCCTGTGAGGGCCCCGCGGCCAGGCCCCGTGATTAGCTATAATCACTTCTCCATGCTCTTTTCCCCAAAAGAATTAATCCGCGGCTTTCCCTTAATCTGACTCTGCTAATTTGTAAAGTCAGACCTTCCTAGGACACTGAATATTATAACATTGCCTTTCTCCCCTCTTTGGGCCTTTTGAATAATTTACTTTAAAGCTATGTCTTTTTTGTATAGACACAAGAAGACATGATTGTGAGTTTCCTGTCGAAAACTGAATGTAATCAAAGTAAGGAGAGAGGGGCCGGAGCGAGAGCACAGCGGGAAGGGCGTTTGCCTTGCACGCAGCCGACCCGGGTTCGATCCCTGGCATCCCATATGGTCCCCTGAGCACTGCCAGGAGTAATTCCTGAGTGCAAAGCCAGGAGTAACCCCTGAGCATTGCTGGGTGTGACCCCCCCCAAAAAAAAGCAAAAAAAAAAAAAGCAAAAAAAAAACAAAGTAAGGAGAGAGTGAAAATCATCCGCCACACAGGTGAGGGGGGTGGGGGGTATGCGGGGGTCCCTGGTGGTGGAACATGTGCACTGGTGAAGGGACGGGTGTTTGAGCATAGTATGACTGAGACTCGATCCTAAAGGCCCTGCAATTGTTCTCACGGTGACTCAATTTAAAAAATAAACTATTAAAAAAGTTAAAAAATTAAAAAAAAAGGGGTGTGGGGGCCTGACCCAGAGTGAAGGCGCTGCCCTGCCAGAGTGAGCCCTGTGGCCCCGGGTCCAGGCGCCGAGGCCAGGCTCTGCTGCCCCAGTGCGGCCCTGGCACCGAGCAGCGTCTCTGGCACAAATGAGGTGTCACGGGTGACACGAGGTGACACGGGTGACCCGGCCCAGTGTATGAGCACTGTGCGTGGTGAAGTGTGAGCACTGTGGATGGTGAGGTGTGTGAGCACTGTGGATGGTAAAGTGTGCGAGCACTGTGGGTGGTGAAGTGTGAGCACTGTGGACGGTGAGGTGTGAGCACTGTGGGTGGTGGTGTGAGCACTGTGGACGGTGAGGTGTGAGCACTGTGGGTGGTGGTGTGAGCACTGTGGATGGTGAGGTGTGAGCACTGTGAGTGGCAACAGCTAGCAGGCAGGAAGGGGAGGGGGACAGTAGCTGGCGGGATACCCGGCAGCGGGCAGGAAGCTTTCCTCACGGCCTGATGTGCAGATCGAAAGTAGCTCGTTAAAAACAGCAGCACTTTCCACCGTGACCAGTGGCAGGACATGACTGTCGCCTTCTCGGCCGGGTCAGGGGCTTGGGAGGCCAGCGACGCCCGTCAGCGGGAGATGCCCACGGAGCAACCCGGGACACCACCTCACACCACAGAGACTGGCTCACGCCCAGGAGAACAGGGGCCCGGCTGGGGCGGGGCGGGAGGGACGCCCCTCACTGAGGGGGTGGGGGGGCGGGAGGGACGCCCCTCACTGCGGGGGGGGGCGGGAGGGACGCCCCCCTGGGCCGCGGCTCTGCCCCCCGACGTGTGTTCTGTAAACACAGCGAGGACACGTGTTCCCCCCCGGCCCTGCTCCCGGGCCAGTGCTCAGGGCCACGTGGCCGCGCCTCTCCTTTCTGGGGTCACCTCAGGCCCCTCCCCGGGCAGGCGGGCGGCAGGGGAAGGCGGGGGCCACACCGGGGCCGCCTGCACCCGAGAAGTGCTCCCCTGTGAGGGCCCCGCGGCCAGGCCCCCCAGGCCCTTCCCGGGAACAGTGCAGGAAGCGAGGCCGGGGGCTCCCGGGGCGCTGGGGAGCGGCTGACCTGTCCCCACCCTGGCTGACCCTCACGAGCAAAGAGGTGGGGCCCACACAACGGGGCCCGGGGGCGACCAGGCCGCGGGAGCAGGGGTGCGGGGCCCCCACACTGTCACCTCCTCGGTCAGCACCGCCTGCACTCCCGCAGGAGCGTCCCCGGGACCCGGACACCAGGCGCCCGCTGCAGTCTCGCCGCCCCCGGGCCGTGGGGGCAGACTAGCCCCGCCCCCACGGCCCCGCCCACCTGTGCCCGCCGCCCGCCCAGGCCTCAGGGGCAGACTAGCCCCGCCCCCACGGCCCCGCCCACCTGTGCCCGCCGCCCGCCCAGGCCTCAGGGGCAGACTAGCCCCGCCCCCACGGCCCCGCCCACCTGTGCCCGCCGCCCGCCCAGGCCTCAGGGGCAGACTAGCCCCGCCCCCACGGCCCCGCCCACCTGTGCCCGCCGCCCGCCCAGGCCTCAGGGGCAGACTAGCCCCGCCCCACGGCCCCGCCCACCTGTGCCCGCCGCCCGCCCAGGCCTCAGGGGCAGACTAGCCCCGCCCCCACGGCCCCGCCCACCTGTGCCCGCCGCCCGCCCAGGCCTCAGGGGCAGACTAGCCCCGCCCCACGGCCCCGCCCACCTGTGCCCGCCGCGTCAGGGGCAGACTAGCCCCGCCCCCACGGCCCCGCCAGTGCAACCCTGTTGGGAAGAGGCTCTGGCAGAGCCGACACTTAGGGGGAGTCCCTGGGCCGCCCCACCCAGAGCAAACGGTCCTTTTAAGGAGTGGGGGTCACACACACCCCCACATATAACCCCACACCCCACATACGCACATACACGCCACATACACTCACGCACACACTCACACATCCACACATATACACACACACTCCACATTCACTCTTAGACACACACACACACACCACATGCATCCCAAATACACCCACTTCACATACAAACATACACATCACATACCCTCACGCACACACTCACACACCCACACATATACACACACTCCCCATTCACTCTTAGACACACATACACACTACATACACCCCAAATACACCCACTTCACATACACACCACATACACTCACGCACACACACACATACCCACACATAAAACACACACACTCCGCATTCACTCTTAGACACACATACACTCCACATACACCCCAAATACACCCACTTCACATACACACATATACATCACATACCCTCATGCACACACTCACACACCCACACATATACACATACACTCCACATTCACTCTTAGACACACATACACACCACATACACCCACATATGCACATATACTCCCCATACACCTACATACATACATACACCCACATACACACATACATTCCACATAAACCCATACACACTCACCCCACATAAGCACATACACTCCACATACACTCACATACACACATATACTCCACATACACCCACATACACACATACTCCACATATACCCCACAACCCCCCACACACACTCCACAGACACATATACCCCACACCTAATATATACATGTGTACCCACACACACATACAACCCACATACACATTTACATACACCCCACATACACCCCACATCCTACATATGCATATACATTCAATATGCACCCCACACCACACATACACATGTACATTCCACATACACACATAAATCCCACGCCTAGATACATATGTAATCCCCCAAATACTTCATATGCACACATAGCGCCACATTCCACATATACATGTACACTCCACACACCCCCACATATGTACATAACCCACACTCACATATACACGCATACCACACGTACACATGTATACCCCAAGCACACATGTATACCCCACACCTCACTTACAAGCACACACCCCACATCCCACATTAACACATAACCCTGCACATGTAACCCTGTATACCAACACCTCATACTCCACATACACACATACACCTACCTACATACACCTCAAACCACACATACACACACATCCCACACCTCACAAAAACACATACATCTCACAAACATACATACCATACCTCCATACGTACTACACAGACACACACACTGCATACACCCCACACCCTCACATAAATATACCACACACACCCCATATATACCCCACACCCCACATAAATACACACCCCACACCCACGTAAACACACACCACACACGAGAGAGAAAGAGACGGAGGCGGAGGGAGAGGCGGGAGAGAGGAGGGAGGCAGAGGGCGGGCGGGCAGCTGTCTATGGCTGAGCAGGGGACAGGCACGGTCCCCTGCAGACCTCGCGCCTGCCGTCAGCCTGACCCCTGCGAGTGCCAAGGACACTGGCCTGTGAGGCCCGCCGGGACCGTGGCTCCAGCACCCTGGGGTTCTCAGAGCTGGGCTGACCCACCTCCTGTGCTCACGAGACACGGCACGGGGCCTAGGGGACGCAGAGGGAGACCCGCTCCTTCCTTCCAGAAGGTTCTAGCGGGCAGTGTCCTTCTGAGAACGGCTTTGTAAGAAGAGAGAAAAGGTGGACAGTTGGACTTTCAGAGGCTCAGACCTGCAGGGCGAGCCCGTGTCCACTTCCCTGCTGCCCCTTGGCCTCCCGATCACTCGCGAGCGTAGGACAGGGGCGCAGGCTGCGAGCAGAGGGGTGAGGTCACAGACAGCTCCCTGCAGACAGCTCACACAGCCCTGCTCCCTCCCCACATCTCACAGCCCTGCGCCCTCCCCTCCCTCTCACAGCCCTGCGCGCTCCCCTCCCTCTCACAGCCCTGCGCCCTCCCCTCTCTCTCACACAGCCCTGTGCCCTTCCCTCCCTCACACAGCCCTGCGCGCTCCCCTCCCTCTCACAGCCCTGCGCCCTCCCCTCTCTCTCACACAGCCCTGCGCCCTCCCCTCCCTCTCACAGCCCTGCGCCCTCCCCTCCCTCACACAGCCCTGCGCGCTCCCCTCCCTCTCACAGCCCTGCGCCCTCCCCTCTCTCTCACACAGCCCTGTGCCCTCCCCTCCCTCTCACAGCCCTGCGCCCTCCCCTCCCCCTCACAGCCCTGCGCCCTCCCCTCCCCCTCACAGCCCTGCGCCCTCCCCTCCCTCTCACAGCCCTGTGCCCTCCCCCCTCACAGCCCTGCGCCCTCCCCTACCTCTCACACAGCCCCGCGCCCTCCCCTCCCTCTCACAGCCCCGCGCCCTCCCCTCCCTCACACAGCCCTGCGCCCTCCCCTCCCTCTCACAGCCCCGCGCCCTCCCCTCCCTCTCACAGCCCTGCGCCCTCCCCTCCCTGTCACAGCCCCACGCCCTCCCCTCCCTCTCACAGCCCTGCGCCCTCCCCTCCCTCTCACACAGCCCCGCACCCTCCCCTCCCTGTCACAGCCCTGCGCCCTCCCCTCCCTCTCACAGCCCTGTACCCTCTCCTGCCCTCACACAGCCCTGTACCCTCTCCTGCCCTCACACAGCCCTGCACCCTCCCCTCCCTCTCACAGCCCCGTGCCCTCCCCTCCCTCTCACAGCCCCGCGCCCCCCCTCCCTGTCACAGCCCTGCGCCCTCCCCTCCCTCTCACACAGCCCCGCACCCTCCCCTCCCTGTCACAGCCCCGCGCCCTCCCCTCCCTGTCACAGCCCTGCGCCCTCCCCTCCCTCTCACAGCCCTGTACCCTCTCCTGCCCTCACACAGCCCTGCACCCTCCCCTCCCTGTCACAGCCCTGCGCCCTCCCCTCCCTCTCACAGCCCCGTACCCTCCCCTCCCTCACACAGCCCCGCGCCCTCCCCTCCCTCTCACAGCCCTGCACCCTCCCCTCCCTCTCACAGCCCCGCGCCCTCCCCTCCCTCTCACACAGCCCCGCACCCTCCCCTCCCTGTCACAGCCCTGCGCCCTCCCCTCCCTGTCACAGCCCTTTGCCCTCCCCTCCCTGTCACAGCCCTGCGCCCTCCCCTCCCTGTCACAGCCCTGCGCCCTCCCCTCCCTCTCACACAGCCCTGCGCCCTCCCCTCCCTCTCACACAGCCCTGCGCCCTCCCCTCCCTCTCACAGCCCTGCATTCTCCCCTCCCTCACACAGCCCTGCGCCCTCCCCTCCCTCACACAGCCCTGTACCCTCTCCTGCCCTCACACAGCCCTGCACCCCTGCCTTACTCACACAGCCCTGCATTCTTCTGTCCTCACTCTATTATCCATTAAATACCCCTGCACCCTCTCCTGCCCCTGGCCCCTGCACCCCTCTCCTGTCCCCTCACCCCTACACCCTCTCCTTTCCCTCTCACTGCTCCCGCAGCCTCTCCTCTCTCTGCAGCCCGTCCCCACAGCCCTGCCTGTGGCCTGCAGCCTGCACAGCCGCTCCCTGCGGGCGGGAGAGCCTCAGGAGGCGAGGAGGGGCCTGTCCCAGCCCTGGGCTTTCCCAGTCTGTTTCCAGTGGCCTCCTGCCACTCGGGCCGCACCCCTGCTCTCAGCGCCGCCCCCTCACTGACATGAACGCGACAGCGCGTGGGCTTCCCCCTGCCCCCATGCAGCCCGGAGGGCGCGTGGGGCTCGGGCGGAAAAGTGCGCATGGAGGGCGGGTCCCCCACCCCAGGAGCCCCCGGGGGTCCCTCACACGCGGGACCCCCCTCGCGTCTCACCACGGCGCGTCCACCCCCTCCTCAGCCTTCCGGGGAGCCGGGGGGCGCGGACGCCGGGGGGGCTTGGTTCCATCTGAGTATTTCTGGGCACAAACCCTCCTGGGGGGGGCGAGGGCAGGAGCCGGGACTGGCCAGCCCACACCCACTCCGGGCGGGGTGACCCTCTCTGGGGTGCTGGGTGGGAGACGGAGGGAGGGAGGCCGAGCGCGCGGGGGCGGGGGTGGGCTCACGCCCGGCCAGCCCACGGGGCGACACGGAGACACAGGCTGCGTGGACGGGGCTTCGCGGGACCACCGGCCCCTCCGCTGGACGCTGCCCTGGGGTTTGGCACCCGGCACCCCCGAGGGGCGGCTGGAGGGGGTTTCCCTGGGTTCTGGCTACAAGGCAGAGGGAGGACCCAGCGCTGGGCCCGTGGCCCTCGGCCCCGTCCGAGGCGACGAGGCTTCTGGTGTCTGCACCCGGCTCTCAGTCATACAAGCACACACGTGTACACACGCATGGACGCATACGAGCACGCCGAGTATGCACACAGCAGACGAGCAGCAGCCGGCAGACCCAGGAGGAGCACCCCGGGGGGAGCCGGTGCCCTGCACGCTGGCTGGGGGTGGGAAGCGGGCAGGGCTGCGTGTCCGAGCCCGCGGGTCACTAAGGGCCTCAGCGCCTAGTCTGCTCTCCGCGGGGGCCCGGGACCTGGGGCAGAGCCAGGCAGGGTGAGGCGGGGCGGCCCCGAGCCTGGCAGGACAGCAGGGGCGGGGGAAGCGAGTCCCTTGGTCTGGACACGGCTCCTGCCCTCACCCCTCACGCCCCTGCAGGCCGGCCCCAAAGGGTCCCGCAGTGGGCCCGGCTGCCTGGTGACAGGAGGGGCTCGGGAGCTTCGGGGGACCCTGGCTGGGGCGAGGCCCAGGACTGAGTCCACAGCACCATGGGGACCTGGACTGAGTCCACAGCACCACGAGGACCTGCTCCCAGTGCTGGCGGCTGCCCGAGGAAGCAGGGGGCAGGGGTGCAGGGGGAGCCACCTCCTCGTCTTCCCTGGGCTTGATGGCCCGGGGAGAGACGGGCAGGGAGGGGCCTGCCTGCTCCAGGCTGACCCGGGTTCCACCCTGAGCCACACGCAGCCCCCGAGCCCACCAGGAGAGACCCCGCACCGCTGCGCCCGGCCCCAAACAAATGCAGAGAAAGGGGACCCAGGCCTGTGTCAGGAGGGGGCGGCAGTCACACCTGGCCGTGCTTGGGGTCACCCCTGCAGGGCCTGAGGGTCCCTGTGCGGTGCCGGGGATCGAACCCGGGTCAGCCCATGTGGGCCGGCACCTTCCTCTCTCTTTGTTGTTTTTAGCAAAGGACTGAGAAGGGCTCACCCCTGAACCCCGTCCTCGCCTGTGGGCGGGCGGGGGCTCGAGGGCCAGTCACGGGGCCCCCAGCCCCGACACCCACGGCGGGCTCCGAGCCCCGCCCGCTGCTCCTGCACTTCACCAGCCTGGCTCGGGGGAGGCGCTGGCCCAGCTGGTGCCCGAGCGGGTCCCGGCCGGCAGCGCTGAGCCGTGGCTCCAGGAGCGCACCCTGGAGCAGGCCCGACTGCTGCCCCTGCCTGTGGTGCTCCCCTCTGCCTGTCTGTCTGCCGGCCTGTCTGTCTGTCCGTCTGCAGCGCCCATACGGGTGCGGCTGCCCGGCGTCCGCCGTGCCCCCGTGGCCCCCACCTCTTCTTCCTGGGGCCCGCCCCCTCGGACTCGGCCCCCAGCCGGCCCCTGGCACCTCTGGGCCTTTGTCGCCAGTGGAAGGGGGGGTGGATCCCTGCACCGGGGGCGGAGACCCGCCCCCCGCCGGCAGCCGACACCCTCCGCCCGGCTGACACCTCTGCCACAGTCGCTTTTCGTGGGGTGCTGCCAACACCCCAAGCTGATTAGATAGAGCAGCCGGGCCCCCGGGAGGCACATTCCTGCCCTCGCTGGGACAGGCGCCCACTGTCCCCTCCAGGGACCCGGGGCTCTGCCCCCAGAAAGGGGGGCCCAGGGGAGACTGCGCACTCTCTCCTTCAGCCGGGACGGGCTGGGGGAGACGCTGGTCGCGGGGTGTGGGGCCCGGGGAGGGCAGCAGGGCACCCTGACTTTCAGCACGTGGCCCGGAACCCGTGACTCCCCGTGTGGGCCCAGCCGATCCGGCATGTCAGCAGCCCGCACTCGGGGTCAGCGAGCAGCGGCCCGAAGGGGGCCCGTGTCCACCTCCCCGGGGGGCAGTCCTGGGGGTCCCAGCGAGGAGGCAGCAGGCGCCCTGCCCACTTCTCTGAGCTGGTGGCTCCCGGGGCAGCTCTGGGCGTTTCCTCCGAGCTGGTCGCCGGGGTCCCCGAGCAGCCGCGGGACGTTCCCGGCGGACGGACAGATGGGCAGCAGCCACGTGTCCCTGGCCCTGGGCTCTCCTGACACCGAGGCCCCCAGTAGGGTGGGCTAGCAAGACGGGAAGGAGCAGTGCGACCCCCCGGCCAGGCCTGGGACGTGGCGCTGACCCCCGCAGGGAAGTGACCTGGAGTCCCTGAGTTCCGGGGGGATGTGGAGGTGGGTGCGGGGACGCGGTGAGGCAGGGAGAGGCTGGTGGGCCCCGGCTCTCGGGACAGGACGAGAGGGTCTGCGGCTGATGGGGCACTCACGGCGCGGGTCAGGCCAGCACCCCAGCACTGCGCGGCGAGAGCCAGGACCTTCCGTCCAGTTCCCACGGGAGGTGGCGCTCCCTCCCTCCCTCCCGCCGCGGGCAGGGGCCCTTCCAAGCCTTCTGGAGTGTCACTCGCTGTGGCGATATTGCACACACACTAGGAGTCAGTCCGCGTGAGGACGGAGCCCCCTCCCCGCCCTGGGCGGCCAGGATGCTGAGTCTGATTAAAAAATATATATTGTTTTTGTCTTTCTGGGTCACACCCGGCGATGCTCAAGGGTCACTCATGGCTCTGCACTCAGGAATCACTCCTGGTGGTGCTCCGGGACCCTATGGGATGCTGGGAGTTGAACCCCGGTTGGTCGCGTGCAAGGCAAACGCCTTCCCCGCTGTGCCCTTGCTCTGGCCCCCAGATCCGAGTCTGCAAGTGTCTCTGCTGCCCTCCCTTCCTCCCTCCCTCCGCCCAGCCCACCTGCCCCTCTCCCAGCTCCTTCCCAGCTGCCAGGAGCCTCGGAGGGAGCCCTGCTACTGAAGCCCTTGACCTTGCGAGGTATTTACAACCCCTGGAAGAGAAGGGCCGGCCGAGAAGCCCTGCGAGACGGCCACTTGTGATCCTGTGTGAGTTTGTAGTTTGGACTCCAGAGAAGACGAGAGGGGGCGGGCATGGGGCGTCCTGCAGGACACGGGGTGCCATGGGACCCCAGGGTGGCACCGCTGAGCCGCCCGCCCCTCCCCCACGCGGCTCCCGGCTTTCCGCCCAGAGAAGGTGATCTATTTTTAGCACAGAGGCTTCGAGAGGCGTTGCTATAGCAACAGCTGGTGGTTCCCCGCCAGGCCCCGCCACCTTTCCCAGCCATAACTCAACGCACGCGGTGAGAGAGTTTCCTCCCGACACCTCCCGGCCCTGGGCTCGGGGCACGCAGACGGGGGCAGGAGTGCCGCCCTCCGGGGCTGGGGCCTGGGGGCTGACACCACGGCCCGCTGGGGAGGAGCCGGGCGGCAGGCAAAGCGCGAGGGGAGGCAGCACCCGAGAAACAAGGGCAAGAGCTTCACTAGCCGGGCTGGAGAAAGTGCCCACATGCAGAGAGCACGCCTGTGACATGCATGTACAAACACACATCACACACGCAAGAACCACAGAGCATATATGCACACATGCACACATATACACTGAGCAGTCATGCGCACACACGTACACATGTACACTGAGCAGGTATGTACATACATGCACACACATAACCACATACATATACACATGCACATAAGCGCAGTTACACATACATACAAGCACATGAACGCAGAGCAGGTACGTACAAGCCTGCACCTAGGGAAGGTCCATGCATACACACAAGTGCACAAGAGCAGGCACATAAAAATGTACGATCACCAGCCCAGGCATGCTCAAGGCACACACGTATACATGAAAGCTGCATGTGCATGCACACGCGTGAACCTGCACGTATGCACCACACATGTACTCATAGGCACACACATGTACACTCACATGCAAGGCACATGCTATGCATACATGTACACATGTAAACCTGCATGCAAGGCACATGTCTTGCACACACATGGGCATACCCACATGCATGCATGAGGCTTCCATGGACACTCACAATCATGCATGTGCACAGATGAGCACGTATGCACAACCCAGCTCCGAGCTCCCAGACAAGTCCCCACAGAGACACACGCAGATGTGGCAAGGACGCGCCTGCCAGCAGCTGCCCTGGTGCCCTGGCGGGGGGTGGGACAGCCTCTGCAGCGAGGGGACTTGTTACCACACCGTCACTTGTCCACGTGGGAGAGGAAGGCGCGGCCTCACAGACCTCAGCTACGAGGCGCGAGGCCGCGGGCCGGGGGCGGGCTGTGCGGGGAGTGTGAGCAGGCCAGGGACAGAGTGGCCCCCGGGGCCCCGGGCCCAGCCCCTCTGCGGCTGGTCGTGGCAAGCTGGCGGCGCGGGGGGACCCCCCAGCAGCTGAGAGGGGCACAGGAAGCCTGACCGGCCGCGACCGTCCGGGGCTGACTTTGGAGCGACCTCTGCCACCTGCTCAGGGTCACGGCCACAGCCCCGCCTGCAGCACCCTCCCCGCACCTGCTGAGTCACGGGGAGACTCAGGAAAGGGAAGAGGAGGACGAGGCTCAGGCTGACTCAGTGTCCCCGTGACTCACGGCGAGGGGACCCAGTGAGGGGGCGGGCGCGCTTCACATGACGGGGGCAGACCCCCGGGCAGGCCTCACGGGTCCCAGTCTGTCAGGTGGGCCAGTCCCCCTGACACCCCACGGGCCCCACAGGCCGAGACCAGACCGCCCGCCCTCCCGCCTTCCCTCCCGCCCTCCCTTCCTCCCCCCTCCCTCTCTCTCCCCTCAGTGTCCCCCTTCAGAGGTAGGCTGAGGGACAGGGCCTGCACTCGCACAGGGCGCCCTGCCCCCTCCCCCCTGCAGGCTTGGGCCCCACTGGGGTGAAGGGCAGCCCCCGTCCTGGCTGCCGCCCCCGGAAGGGTCTGGCCAGGGCTGGCCAGGCGCGAACAGAAGCAGAGGACGGGGCAGTGGGAGGGCCCGACAGCCCGGGGGACGGTGCCGTGGCGGACAGCAGGCCGCAGTCTCACACGCAGGCGCCGTCGGTTCAGCTCAGGAGACTCGCGTCCCCGCACACCCGGCAGAGCACGAGCCGGGGGCCGAGCACCCTCCCCCCCAGGCCCCGGCCCAGAAATGGCCTCCGTGTCCTTCCCAGGCTTCCTCCCGCAGCGTGACCCTGTGCTGCCCCCAGGCCCTGCCGGCCAGCGTGCCGGGCCGGGGCTCCCTGTGGCCCCGGCGACTCCAGACAGTTCCCTTGATGCGCGCATGTCCCCTCCCCAGGGGACGGCCCACAGCACCCCCCACGGCTCCCGGAGGGGCCTTAACCCTGCAGAGGCCCCGGGACCCCCGGCCAGCTCCGCGCAGGGCAGCGCTGCCCCCAGACGCCTACAGGCCCCTTCCCGCTCTCTGGCCCAGGCGCCCGGGCTGGTGTCCACGCTCATGCAGGCACACGTGTGAGCTTGTGAGCACACACGAGCAAGCACAGCCCCCCCCGGCAGGTCTCACGGGGGCGGGCGGGGGTCCTGCCTACCACAGAGGCCGTGAGGTTCCGACTGGTGCCGCTCGGCGCCCCGGTTCAGGTCTTTGTGCTTCTTGCTGCCCCGGAAGGTGCCAAAGCGCTTCATGGGCGGCGGCGGGCGCCCACACCAGGCCCGCTCAGGTCAGCGTCGGCCGCGGGGGCCAGCATGGACGGGGCACGGGGGCACGTCGGCCCCTGCCCCGGGGGAGGGTCCCTGCTGGGGCGGGGGGGCCCCGGGCCTCTCGGGAAGCAGTGGCTGTTTCCCGGCACTGGAGCGTCGCCGAGGGAACGCGCAGGGGCCACGGAGGTCAGCAGAGCCGGGGCATCGCCCTCGGACCGGACGAGTGGGCAGAGGGAGGCTGAGCGGCCCGCCGGACACACCCTGGCGCCCGCTGGCCAGCACGGCCTTATTGTGACGTCACATGACCATTCCGAACCCGAGTTCCGGCGCCCCAGGCACCAGCCCTGGGGCCCCCAGGAGGAAGAGGCAGGTCCGGAGCTGGGGGCGCGGGGTCTCCGCCAGCACTGCCCGCCCAGCGGCTCCCTGGGATCAGGCCGGGGCTTCCTCGCGGCTGGGGCGGAGCACAGGGAGCTCTCTGAAGGGTCAGCTCCCACACCAGAAGGAGACACTGAGGCACGGGGAGCAACACTGATAGGCCCCAGGTCCGGCCATCGGCGGGAACCGGTGCTGCCCCCGACTCCTCCAGCAGCAGGCCCTGGGGCGCCAGGAGGAAGCCGTAAGGCACAAGGCGGGTGTTACCCACCAGCCCTGGGGAAAGGCGACGTCTGGCACCGGGACTCAGTTTCCCTTCAGACTGTGTTAGGGGTTAGTCAGTCTATTTCCAGAAATCCCCCAAATCTAACCCCAGGAATCGGATTCCAGAAACCCCAGCTCCAACAGGAAGGGGGTGCCAGTGGGGGCTTCTCCCCAGATCCCTGGCCACACGAAACATACTGTCGGGCCAGTTACCCCAAAGCACGAAGTAGGACCCTGTGACAGGGCCGAGCACCCCGGGCAGTGCCACGGCCACCAACACACACCATCTAGGGGGGCCTCGGGGTTCAAGAGTGTCCAGTACAAGTTCACGGAGGGCACAAGAGGGTCCCAGCGCAGGAAACAGTCACGGCAAAGGGAACCCAGAAAAGGTTGGCCCTGGTCCTCCCGCCCGCCTGCCACCTCACTGCCCCTTCCAGCGCCTTGCATGGCACGAGGGGGCCGTGGGGATCTCCAAAGGCTAGTGTGGCTGGGGGTGACCATGCATCCTCTTGGAGAGGAGCTCGGGGTATCCTTGGGGTGAGTCTGAGACGGAGAAGAGACCAGAGGCACAGCTGGCCCCCCTCCACTCCACTGCCTCAGTCTCTCTAGTGCCTGTGAGAGAACCCCGAGGCTGGTGTGTGTGAGAACTCTGAGGCTGGTGCATGTAGCGAGCTCTGAGGCTGTGTGTGAGAGAGAGAGAACTCTAAGGCGAGTGTGTGGTCGAGTGTAGGATAACACGGGGTTTGTCATTTCAGCCTTGCCACAGGGAACTTAGTTTACCTTAGAGCAATGGCCTTTCTGTATGGACACAGGAAGACAGTTAATATTGTGCTTTGTAACTTGGGAGCTGATTGACTCCAATAATATTTACTCCCGGGCATCTGCTTTCTTGTCTTAGTTGCCCTTAGTTCCTAGCACCCCAAAAGCAGGGTCCCGACGAGGGACTGAATGGACCCAGGGCAAGCTGTGAGCTACCCTGGCATCAAAATGGGCCAAGCCAAAGCGCCACAATACTCAACTATAAGTTGAGAGCATGGTCATAGACAAATGCTGTCGTGATCCAAAAGTAACGACGAGACTAGGACCCTGCTGGGGTTGGGAAGACTAACCTGGCCTGAGGACTGTGGTATGGAATATATAGTGAATGTCCTCAGGAAGAACCAAACTTTAAGTCTGATGTATCTCTTACTGTGCTCATACAGAATGACATTGCTAGAAAAATTAGAAGTAGATTTACTACAACTGTTTAAGTGAATTACTAACTGAGGAAGGAAGAAAGCAACACGCCCTGGATGGGATCCCGCCCTTAAGCAGATCTCCTAGTAATCTGGAGTAATCTCCTTAGATGAGGTTTTGTTAATCTCCTGGAGAAGTGGTCTTACCCTCTTTGTTGATTTGTTAATGTTCAACCCACCTTTGTGTCACCACCCTACGTGATTGCTGTGTAAACTAAGACTGTGAGAGAAGTGGAGAGAAGACACAGAAGCAAGGGAGAAGAGACAGAGGCAAGACAGAAGACACAGAAGAGGACCACAGAGGTGGAGAGAGGTAACACAGAAGCAAGGGGGAAGACACAGAAGTGAAGGGGCTCCGGAGAGAGAGATCAGAAGGAGAGAGGTCGGAAGAGACCACACGAGAGATGGCAGAGACAGAGACAGAGATAGAGAGACAGACAGAAGAGAAGCAGAGAACAAGGAGCAACCATCCCGATCCGGTCCATACACAGTGGCTCGAGAGCACTGAATGCAAGCGGAGAGAGAGAGAGAGAGCGCGCCGCCCCGAGAGCCCGCAAACAACACACAACACACATATCACCCCTCCTGCGCGCATGCATGCCGTTGTATTTGTTACAGGAGAGAAGTTCTGAATCCAGTGTGTGCGAGGGCTCTGAGGCTCATGTCCATGTGAGAGAACTCGGAGGCTGCTGCTGTGTGTATGAGAGAACACTGGGGTGGTGTGTGAGGGCACTCTAGGCTGATGTGTGTGTGACAGCACTCTGCAGACCAGTGCCTCTGTGAGAGCGCTAAGACGGTGCATGTGTGAGAGCTCTGAAGCTGGAGAAAGAGAGAGAGTGTGTGTATGTGTGCGTGTGTGTGTGTGTGTGTGTGTGTGAGTGAGAGAGAGAGAGAGAGAGAGAGAGAGAGAGAGAGAGAGAGAGAGACAACTAGAACTCTGAGGTGTTGCATGTGTGAAAGAACTCTGAGGTGTTGCAAGAACTCTGAGACTGGTGGGTTGTGAGAGATCTCCGAGGCTGGTGTCTGGGAGAGAAAACTCTGAGGTGGTGCATATGTAAGAACTCTGAGGCCTCTGTGTGTGTGAGAGAGAGATAGAGGAGAGAGAGAGGAGGGAGAGAGAGAGAGAGAGAGAGAGAGAGAGAGAGAGAGAGAGAGAGAGAGAGAGAGAGAGAGAGAGAGAGAGAGAGAGAGAGGGGAGAACTCTGAGGTGGTGCGACTGCAAGAACGCTGAGGCTGGTGTGTGAGAGAGAACTCTGAGGCCAGAGTATGTGAGAGAACATTGAGGCTGGTGGGTGTGTAAGAGAACTCAGGCTGGTGTGCGTGTGAGAGAACTCTGAAGCTTGTGTACATGTGTGAGAACTCTGAGGCTGATTGTGTGTGTGAGAGATCTCTGAGGCTGATTGTGTGTGTGAGAGATCTCTGAGGCTGGTAGTGTTTTTTAGGAACTCTGAAGTGGTACATGTGAGAGAGAACTCAGGCCAGTGTGTGTGAGAACAATGAGGTTGGAGTTGTGTAAGAACTCTGAGGCTGGTGTGCATGTGCGTGCATGCATGCATGCGTGTATGTGTGTGTGTGTGTGTGTGTGTGTGTGTGTAAAATCTGAGAAAGACCCAGCGGCACAGGCTTGAGTGTGAGCTTTGTGGCAGTGGGTCTGTGTGGAGGCTGGGCCCACTGGTGCCCAGGGCTGTGTGCAGGGCCTCATGCATGACAATGTGGCCACCTGCAGCCGCTCCTGCCGCCCACGGAAACTGGACACTCGGTTGGTTTGACTGCGCCTTGAGAGCCTGTGGACAGGGATGCACGCCTCGGGCTCTCCAGCCCGGCATTCACGCCTGGGGGAACACCCCTGAGCCTCTGACCAGGGAGGGGGTCCTCAGGGTCCCACATCCTCTCAGAACTAGTGTTTTTGTTTTTGGGTCACACCTGATGGTGCTCCTGGGTGACTCAGGGTGACTCTGGGTTACTCGGGGATCTCTCCTTGCAGGGCTCGGGGTGCCCTATGGAGTGCTGGGATCGAACCGAGTTGGTTGCACGCAGGGCAGCCCCTCCCCGCGGCACTGTCTCTCCGGCCACCCCAGAGCTCGTTTTCATGAGACTGTCACCCAGGGGTGGGCCCCAGGCCTGATTCTGAGTGCTGGGCTCCGCAGGCACTGGACTGTCCAGGGCCTCCCCCCACGGCCCCCCAGGCACGGGCGGTACACGTCTCCCCGCCCTCAGCTGTGCGGTGGGCCCTCCACCCGGGAAACCGAGTCGAGAGAGGCACAATGTCGGCTCCGTCCCGCACCACCCGCTCCCCTGGCCCCGGGCCTGGAGTGGCCCAGGCAGGAACAAGAAGAAATAGGAGAATCAAGCAGGGAGGGGCGGGGGCGCCCAGAGTCCGGAAGGCACACGGCCGCGCGGAGAGGCCAGGCGACGGCCCTGCCCCATGGAGCCAGCAGGACCCCAGGGGGGAAATGGAGGCACAGGAGGGGGCCCGAAGCCCTCACACCTGGCCCCACACGTGGGGAGAGCAGCTCTGGCTTTGAGCAGGGGCCTGGCTCAGGGCAGCTGCTGGGGCCTGTGTCGCAGGACAGAGTCCCCCGTGGCCCTGGGGCAGCGGTGCCACCCCGCAGCTGAGTGCGACCCCCCAGCGCAGGCCCGGCCCCCCAGAGTGGAGCAGCCCACTTGAGCAGGGGCTGGGCAGACCCCTGAACTTCCCCGTCTCGGCTAAGTGACCTCAGGGAGAGGCCCAGCTCTGCGGACCCCGCAGAGAAGCGAGGGGCCCCCTTCCTCTCAGCGGCCGCCGCAAGACTCCAGGCGGTGCTCAGGGCCAGGCGGGGCCTTGTTGGGGTCTCTTCCTGCTGTCTCGGGGAGGCCTGGCGAACTTCCATCACCGTGGAATGAAGATTCTTCTGGAAACTCCCCGGGGCTGGGGTGGGGCCAGAGGGCGGCCCTGGTGCAGGAACCCTGAGCCTGCACACCCGCGCCCTCACCTGCGCGGGGCGGCCAGCCCAGCAGGGCACGGGCCGGGGGTGGGCAACTCCTGGGTCCTGACATCCAGGGACAGCCTCTGGGTGGTGGGAGCCAGAGGGGCCCACACTGCCACACGCCTGCCGCCAGGACCCTGTCCCTGCCCCGGGCAAGTGACCGTGTCCACCTGTCCTGCCCCGTCCACTCTAGGCAACATACTCCGTTTGTCTGTCCTCCCTCCCCTTCCCTCTCCCCTCCCTTCTTCCTTTCTTTCTTCCTTCTTCCATCCTTCCTTCCTTCCTTCCTTCCTTCCTTCCTTCCTTCCTTCCTTCCTTCCTTCCTTCCTTCCTTCCTTCGATCCCACCCTCCCTCCCTCCCTCCCTCCCTCCCTCCCTCGCTCCTTCCTTCCTTCTTTCCTTCCCTCCCTCCCTCCTTCTTTCCTTCCCTCCTTCCCTCCCTCCCTGCCCTCCTTCCCCCTTCCTTCCTGCCCCCACTCTGCCTGGTGCCTCACTAGCAAACAGGGTGGTCCCGACTTGCTGGTGGCTGGTGGGCAGCTCTGTGAGAAGACGAAGTTGGGCCCCCAGGGAGGGCTCACGGGGCCCCCGAGTCCATCCCGATGCTGGGGTGTTGCCATCCCCAGTGAGCCCCCGATGGCTCTCCCAGGCTGCCCAGCTGCCGGCACTGCATTCGGGGGGCAGCACGGGTCTGCAGGCGGGGGCCCCTCGTGAGCCGTGAGCCTGAGAGAGCCTGGCTCCCCCGCAGCCCCCAGCAGCACCAGGCCCCATGTCTCTGACTCCGAAGGCTGGTGGCTGGGGCGCTGCAGGGCCAGGGCTGGACAGCGGCGGCTCCTGGGGCACCCAGGAAGCAGCGAGAGGCGGCGGGGGAGGTGGCAGAAGGCTCAGGGGCAGGTCATGGCCCTGCACCCCCACACTGGACTCCGAGCCCCACCGCTCTGTCCCGGCCACCCACACACGGCCCAGCTGCTGCCCGTCCACAGCAGCGTGTCCCTGCCCCGTCCAGCCCCACCTGGCCCAGCCGGAAAGCGAGTCAGGGTTCAGGGTGCAACAAGTGAGCAGGGGCGGGACGGCTTCCGGGGAAAGGGCAGTAGGTGTGCATGGGCCTGTGTGCGAGCCTGTGCCTGTACGTGCACGCATGAATGTGTGCCGTATGTGCATGTGCATGACTGCCTGTACCTGTGCCTGTATGTATGTGCCTGTATGTGTGTGCAGGTATATGTTTATATGTGCTTCTACTTGTGCATGCATGGGTGTGCATGTATATTGCACCTATATATGTCTTATGTGTAGGTATGTATGTGTGTGCCTATATATGTGCCTGTACAGAGCATGTTTCTGTGTATATGCGTGCCTGTATGTGTCTGTATGGGATGTGTGCAAGTGCATGTGTGCATATGTGTCTGTATGTGTGCATGCACTGCATGTCTGTTCCTGTGTGTTGAGTGCATGTATGCCTTCTTGTGTGCGTACGTATCTGTGTGCCTGCACATGTGAGTTCCTGGGTGTGCATGCTGGAGTATGTGTGTGTGCCCGTATGGACACACTTGCATGGGCTATCCTCCCCGCGCCCCTCCCACTCAGGGCCAGAGGGGACTCCAGCTGTCTGGATGCCTGGGCTCAGAAGAGTCAGCAGTTTTCAAGGCCCCGCCCTGTCAGCCCCGCCCTCGCCCTCGCCCCGCCCTCCTACGCCACGCCACGCCCACCCCGCCCCGTCAGCACCGCCCTCGCCCTCGCCCCGCCTCCTATGTCCCGCCCAGCCCCGCCCACTCCGCGAGCCCCGCCCCGTCCGCCCCGCCCTCGCCCTCCCCTCCTACGCCCCGCCCAGCCCCGCCCACTCCGCGAGCCCCGCCCCGTCCGCCCCGCCCTCGCCCTCCCCTCCTACGCCCCGCCCAGTCCTGCGCACCCCGCTAGCCCCGTCCGCCCCTCCAGCTCCGCCCCACCAGCCCCGCCCTCGCCCGCCCTCGCCCCGCCTCCTACGCCCCGCCCCGCCCCGTCCGCCCCGCCCTCGCCCTTCCCTCCTACGCCCCGCCCCGCCCCGCCCACCCCGCGAGCCCCGCCCTCGCCCTCCCCTCCTACGCCCCGCCCAGCCCCGCACAACCGCGAGCCAAGCCCTCGAGGCCTCCCCTCCTACGCCCCGCCCAGCCCCGCACACCCCGCAAGCCCCGTCCGCCCCGCCAGCTCCACCCCACCAGCCCCGCCCTCACCCTCGCCCCGCCCTCGCCCCGCCCTCGCCCTCGCCCTCCTACGCCCCTCCCAGCCCCGCCCACCTCGCGAGCCCCGCCCACCCCTCCAGCCCCGCCCGCCCGGAACGGCCGCTCCCCAGTCCCGGCCTGAGCGGCCGGTGGGCGCCGCAGAGCGGCAGGCGCGCCCGCCCGGAGGGGCCTTTGCGGGAACCTTCCCGACGGCGGGCGGGCCCCAAACCGCGCAGCGCGGTCACAGCCACGGGGCCCCACGCCCGCACGCGACCCGGCCCGGGGCCCCGAGAGGCAGGCAGGTGCTCGGAAGGTTCCAGAAGCCCGTCAGCAGGCGGCTAGTCAGGGAGGAAGCCGGGAAGGGGCGCCGCCGCAGCCTCGTCTCCCCGTGCGACCCCGCCCCGCGCCTCCCCGCGGCCCCGCCGGGGCTGCCCGCCCCCTGGTGGCCGCCGGCCGCGAGCCGCGCAGCACGGCCCTCCCGCGGCAGGGTCCCCTGGGGAAAGGACACCCCTCAGGGCCCGGCCCGCCCGCGCCTGCCCACGTGGCCCGCGGACAGGGAGGGGCGCCCCGCAGCACCCAGGCCTCCACGGGGCACCGACTTGCCGTCCCGGTCAGTCAGGGCCGCCGGCGCATGGGAGGCTCAGGGCCCCAGCACCCGCGCTGTGCAGCCGGACAGCAGCACCTGGGGGCCAGAGCGGCTCTGTGGGCGGGGCCTGAGGGGAGAGAGGGCCTGAGGGGAGAGAGGGGGCCTGAGGGGAGAGAGGGCCTGAGGGGAGAGAGGGGGCCTGAGGGGAGAGAGGGCCTGAGGGGAGAGAGGGGGCCTGAGGGGAGAGAGGGGGCCTGAGGGGAGAGAGGGGCCTGAAGGGAGAGAGGGGCCTGAAGGGAGAGAGGGGGCCTGAGGGGAGAGAGGGGGCCTGAGGGGAGAGAGGGGGCCTGAGGGGAGAGAGGGCCTGAGGGGAGAGAGGGGGCCTGAGGGGAGAGAGGGCCTGAGGGGAGAGAGGGCCTGAGGGGAGAGAGGGGGCCTGAGGGGACAGAGGGGGCCTGAGGGGACAGAGGGGGCCTGAGGGGCCTGAGGGGGCCTGAGGGGCCTGAGGGGAGAGAAGGGGCCTGAGGGGACAGAGGGGGCCTGAGGGGAGAGAGGGGGCCTGAGGGGGGAGAGGGGCCTGAGGGGGGAGAGGGGGCCTGAGGGGAGAGAGGGGCCTGAAGGGAGAGAGGGGGCCTGAGGGGAGAGAGGGGCCTGAGGGGAGAGAGGGGGCCTGAGGGGAGAGAGGGGGCCTGAGGGGAGAGAGGGGGCCTGAGGGGAGAGAGGGGGCCTGAGGGGAGAGAGGGCCTGAGGGGAGAGAGGGGGCCTGAGGGGACAGAGGGGGCCTGAGGGGACAGAGGGGGCCTGAGGGGAGAGAGGGCCTGAGGGGAGAGAGGGGGCCTGAGGGGACAGAGGGGGCCTGAGGGGAGAGAGGGCCTGAGGGGAGAGAAGGGGCCTGAGGGGAGAGAGGGCCTGAGGGGAGAGAGGGGCCTGAGGGGAGAGAGGGGGCCTGAGGGGAGAGAGGGGGCCTGAGGGGAGAGAGGGGCCTGAGGGGAGAGAGGGGGCCTGAGGGAGAGAGGGGGCCGAGGGGCCTGAGGGGAGAGAGGGGCCTGAGGGGACAGAGGGGGCCTGAGGGGAGAGAGGGGGCCTGAGGGGACAGAGGGGGCCTGAGGGGGGAGAGGGGGCCTGAGGGGGGAGAAGGGGCCTGAGGGGACAGAGGGGTCTGAGGGGACAGAGGGGGCCTGAGGGGAGAGAGGGGGCCTGAGGGGGGAGAGGGGCTCTGAGGGGAGAGAGAGGCTCTTCATAGAGGGGCCCTCAGAGGAGGCGCCCTCGGGGGCTGGGGCCCTGAGGTGGGAGGCCTGGAGGGGAAGGCCCTGAGGGCGGAGGGAGGCCCTGGGGAGGGGCCTGAGGGGCTGGGAAGAGGCAGAGCTTGTCAAGGAACTGAGGCCCGCCAGAGCCCAGGGGGCCAGGACGAGGGCCCCCAGCTGCCCAGATCATCCCCCGGCGTGACTCCGCGACATCTACACCCTCACACTCAGCTCCGTGGGGTGTCTGTGGGCTCGCAACACACCCCGCCCCCTTGCCTTGTCCGCGTCCTCCCCACCTCCTGACCCCGAGGCTCTCCCGCTGGCTCCAACCTCTGGCATCAAGAGCACAGCGAGCTCTGGGGGCGCAGGTGGGCCCCCGGGAGCTGGGCGGACACGGGGCGGGAAAAGCGTGGCAGGGAAACTGAGCCCGCAGGGCGCGCTGCTCCGGAGAGACGGGCCTCGCGGCAGCCCCCGGCCGCAGTTCAGGCCTTACTTTTTCTGGAGCGCGAGAAGAAGCGGATGCCCCCGGGAGAGGTGGACGGGTTGGAGTTGGGCGAAGACTCTTTGGACGAGGAGCGGAAGATGCCGCTGAAGCTCATGCGGCGTGGGGAGCGCGGCGGCGACTCCTGGCAGAAGGGGAAGACGGTTTTGGGGGAGCTGGGGCTGGTCTTGGGCCTCACGGGAGCAGACACGGGGCTGGAGGGCCGGTGCTGGGGGCCTCGGGAGAAGAAGCCTTTGGAGGGGCTGCCCGAGCTGAAGACACCGTCCCCCTGTGGAGAGACAGACCGAGGCCGCGTCACGCCCAGTGTCCCCGCCGGCACTGCGCCCAGAGCTCGCCGGGCTCTGCCGGGAGCGGGGCCCCTGGTGGCCTGGGGCCTGGGCAGAGCCCCTCAGCCTGCGGGCAGCCCGTCTCCGCCCCCCACTCGAGACTGCGCCTGTCCTGCTGGTCCCCTGACAGCTGCCAAGCCACCCGAAGCGCCACCGGAGGCGCCACCTGAAGCGTCTCTGAGCACAGAAACCCACCGCCGCTGGCACCTCCCCCCTCCCGGCAAGTCTGACACTGACGCCCCCCTGCCCCCGCCCACGGAGCTGCTCTGGGGACCCCAGGGATGCGTCCAGTGGGCAGCAAGGACGGATGCGTGGCCCCGGTGCGCTCCGTGGCGTCTGCCGCCCGAGGGGCGTCTGGCTTAGAGGGGCTCGTCCGGGAAGGCCCAGGGTCCGCCCGTGGCGAGCTCCCGGCTCCGGGCTGGACGAGGTCTCCCGGGCCCCGCTTCACTTGCAGCTCTCTCCCGAGACACAGTGTCGCCCAGAGACGTGCCGGCCTGGGGTGGGGGACCCCCGGGACCAAGGCACCACGGCTGCCCTCAGTGCTGTTGAGCAGACAGGGCGCCGTGCTCACACTCGGCCCCGGCCGCCCGCGTCACCCCTGAACTGCAGGCCGGGAGGAGGGATGGGACGGGGCTGGGACAGTCCGGCTGGCGGAGACCCCGACTCCCTGCAGGGCTGGGAAGGCCCACGAGAGCTCTGACCCGTCCACACCTCTGGGAGTCCCGCACCACCAGAGGGTGCCACAGGCTGGCCCGTGGGTGCTGGAAGATTCCCGGGCTGGCATGGAGAAGCGGCTTGGCTGGGCGCTGCCCCGTGGGGCCCGGCACTGGCTGCCAGGGTGGAGGCACCCACTCACCCCTGCAGCGTCTGGCTGGCCCCCACCCCCGCCTCAGCAGGGAGCCCCAGCCGCGCCTGCACCCACGGGCCTCGCGTGGGAACAGCAGGCTGCCCTTGGGGGTGCCTGGAGGCCCCCGCCGTGTCCAGGTCCAGCCCCACCCCTGCTGGCCCGTAGGGCCCCGCTTTCAGTTACTGGTTGCAGGGCTTCGTCCCCTTCTGCCTTGGCTCCCCCTGCCCAGGGTTCTGGCCCCTAACGAGCAGCCGGGAGGGGATGAGGAGGGTGGATGGCAGGTGCAGGGGGGCGGTGGGGGAGGAAGGAGGCCTTGGAGTGGGGGTCTCTGGCCCTGCTTCCTGCAGGGTCCCCAGGACCGCGGCCCTTGGGGGAGCCAAGCAGGGGTGGGGAGGAGGAAGGAGGGCTGGTTCTTCCCTTGCACCCCCTGACATGGCCGAGGCCGGGGCCATCCTGAGGGTGGTCTCAGCCTCCCCCCAGTGCTGGGGGCACGCGGAAGGGAGCCAGATGGAGGCACAGGTGGGAGCAGAATTTCAGATGAGAGCACAGATGAGTATGCAGGTGGGGACTTGGTGGGAGCACGAGTGTATGTGCAGGTGGGAGAACAGGTGTGCATGCAGGTGGAGCACAGGTATATATGTAGGTGAGCACAGGTGTATGTGCAGGTGGGAGCACAGGTGTGTATGCAGGTGAAGCACAGGTGTATGTGCAGGTGGAGCACAGGTGTGTATAGATGGGAGCACAGGTGTGTGTGCAGGTGGGAGCACAGGTGCATTTACAGGTGGGAGCACAGGTGTATGTGCAGGTGGAGCACAGGTGTGCATGCAGGTGGAGCAAAGGTGTGCATGCAGGTGGAGCACAGGTATATATGTAGGTGAGCACAGGTGTATGTGCAGGTGGGAGCACAGGTGTATGTGCAGGTGGAGCACAGGTGTGTGTAGATGGGAGCACAGGTGTGTGTGCAGGTGGGAGCACAGATGCATTTACAGGTGGGAGCACAGGTGTATGTGCAGGTGGAGCACAGATGTATGTGCAGGTGGAGCACAGGTGTATGTGTAGGTGGGAGCACAGGTGTATGTGCAGGTGGAGCACAGGTGTGCATGCAGGTGGAGCACAGGTGTATGTGCAGGTGGAGCAAAGGTGTGTGTACAGGTGGGAGCACAGGTGTATGTGCAGGTGGAGCACAGGTGTGTGTAGGTTGGTGCAGGTGGGAGCACAGGTTATGTGTCAGTGGGAGCACAGGTGTATGAGCAGGTGGAGCACAGGTGTGTGTAGGTTGGTGCAGGTGGGAGCACAGGTTATGTGTCAGTGGGAGCACAGGTGTATGTGCAGGTGGAGCACAGGTATATATGTAGGTGAGCACAGGTGTATGTGCAGGTGGAGCACAGGTGTGCATGCAGGTAGAGCACAGGTGTATGTGCAGGTGGAGCAAAGGTGTGTGTACAGGTGGGAGCATAGGTGTATGTGCAGGTGGAGCACAGGTGTGTGTGCAGGTGGAGCACAGGTGTGTGTAGGTTGGTGCAGGTGGGAGCACAGGTTATGTGTCAGTGGGAGCACAGGTGTGTGTGCAGGTGGAGCACAGGTGTGTGTAGGTTGGTGCAGGTGGGAGCACAGGTTATGTGTCAGTGGGAGCACAGGTGTATGAGCAGGTGGAGCACAGGTGTGTGTAGGTTGGTGCAGGTGGGAGCACAGGTTATGTGTCAGTGGGAGCACAGGTGTATGTGCAGGTGGAGCACAGGTGCGTGTGCAGGTAGGAGCACATCTGGGAGCACTGCCTTTGGTCTGGCTTGGTGGGCTCGGGAGAGCAGGGCGTGGGGCAGGGCTGGGGCGGGCGGAGTGGGGGCGGGGCTACCTTCCGGGAAGGCTTCTCGGAACTGTCCAGGTCTCCGTCCAGGAGTGGCATGGCGAAGGCACTCAGGTCCTGCGAGGGAAGTGGATACTGGTCAGTCCCGAGCCCCCAGGTACCCCCTGACCATGCCCATGTCATGCCCTTCCCGAGTCTTCCTCAAATGGCAACCCCTTGGGGGTGGGGGTCCCCGTGGGGAGGGGGACACCGTGTCACGTCCTTCAGAGGTGTCGGCACCCCCGCTCTCTGCGCATCCTCCCAGGTGCGTAGCTATGACCCGCAGCCCAGGAAGGCCAGGAAAGAGCCGGGAGGCAGCAGGGGCACGGGGGTGTCTCCGGGCTGCGGACAGACTCACGCTGGCAGGAAAACAGGATCCCCGAGGCATGACCCCAGGATGTGAGAAAGTTCCGGCTGTGTGGGGGCTGGGCCGGGCCCGGGTCCAAGACGACTGGGAAGAGGAGGGGCACCCCCACCCATCATCCCGCCACCAGCTCCTTCCTCTGGCCTCTTGCCAGACGGGCACCTGCCATGGACAGGAACCTCGGGACGAGTCCTGGCTCCGCCCACAGCCCAGGGATCCGGCCGCGGGAGCCTGGCCCAGGGCCCCATGTTCACCCGTGCAGCACTCATCAGAGCCCCAAACGCGCTGTGGGCAGCCGAGCCAGCCTCACCCTCCGCCCATCGTCCCTGGCACCGCGTGGGCTGCTCCTGGCAGCGGTTTTGGGGGCACAAAACCTGGGCTCCCACACGCAGAGCCTGCACTCTGCCCTTCGAGGCACCCGGCCCTGGCCCACAAGCATCCTTCTGGAACCTTCTGTGGGCCCCGGAGCAGACCACACATGGAGAGCCACGTGCCCCCGTGCAGACCCCGAGGGTGCTGAGGCTCAGCGAGGCCAGCTGTGCCCACGGTTGGCAGCAGGAGAGCAGGCCCTGTGCCAGGCTGCCCCGCCTCAGCCCTGTGCGGCCAGGGCCCGGCCCTGCTCACAGCCCACCCCCCGGCTCTGCCCCACTCACAGGCCCCCCGGCTCTGCCCCACTTGCAGCCCCCCCAGAGTCAGCAGCGGGGAGGCCGGGGGTCCATGTTCCCAGCAGCCTAGAGTAGGGGAAGGCGTGTCAGCACGGGTCCAGGCCCACGTTCCTCCCGGGGCCATTGCACATGTGACACACTGACATCCCAGAGTTCAGGGGTCCCGTGTCATCGCCTGCTCCTCTCTGGGGCCGGGAAGGGCTGGGGGTCTTTCTGACAGCCGCGCCCCCTCCTGCCCGCAGCCCGAGTTAGGCTCTTCCTAACGCTCCCCACCAACCTCTCGGCCCTTCTCCTTGGGGCTCTGACCTGGACGAGCCCCCCGGGCTGGGGACAGCAGGTCCAGGGCTGACCGTCCGAGGCTTCTCCTGCTCAGCCCTCGCTTGTTGATGCAGCTGGGCACCCCAGAACGAGCCCTGCAGGGCCCCAGAGAAGGACGCATGGAAAAGCCGCACGTGTCAGGGGCCGCACCTGAGGGCCGTGGGATCGCGGCCAGCATTCCTTCCTGGGGTCACTCGCTCCCGCAGAGCAGCGAGCACGTGCCTGGCCAGCTGGCTCTGGGCAGCCTAGGCCATAGGGCAGCACCCCCAGGTCTCCGCACAGAGAACCAGGGCACACAAAGCCAGAGGCTGCCACTGGGGGGCACAGGGGACTGGGCTCAAGTCTCTGGAAGGCTCCTGAATGTTCTGGAAGATGCTCCTCGGTGCTCTCTGTTGACCTGACAGCAAGTGGGATCAGAACCATGGGAAGAACTGGTGGACGACAGTCCACTCGGCCACCAGCTGTCCCACGTCCAGACGGCCGCAGGCTCCGGGGCCCGGGACAGCGCGTCCAGGCACACAGGCCTCCTGCCAGCTGCCCCCACCCAGTCCCGAGGGCCACCTGGGCTGTTCCGTCATGGCTGAGGTCCCTCGGCCTTCAGGACCTGAGCCCCAGTGCCGGATGTGCCCTGTGGGAGCTTCACGGAGGCCGCCGGGGACCCCTGGAGCCATGGGGACTGGTCTCTTGGGCGGGGCCCCTGGCCACCGTCTCCTGTCTGATGTGGCCCGCCTGTCTGAGCCCTGGCACGTGGATCTGACGTTCTCCCTTGGAGAGGCCAGGGTGACCCTGGGGGGTAGCACAGGACATCTCAGTCCAGCTGGCTCTGCACAGTCTCCAGACGGCACGGCGGACCCACGTGTGTGTGCATGCATCCACATGTGCATAAGTATGTGTACGTGTGCGTGTGTGTATACATATGTGCATGCATGTGCGTACATGTGCAGAGATGTGTGCATGTGCGTGCATATGCGTGCATATGTATACATACGTCTGTGCATGTGCATGCGTGTGTGTCGGGTGGGGGCACGTAGGGTCCTGTCCATTGGATCCTTTCAGAAACACCCGAGTCACACAACCTCAGAAAAGGTGCAAACCCTGAGAACTGGAACTGGGTAGGGGCAGGACCCGGCGGGCGGCCGAACCAAGACCGGGCCAGTTCCAGATCTGTCTGTGGGCAGGATGTCGACAGGAGGGAGGGCTGCGTCCCCACAGCTCTGCGTCTGCTCACACGGCACCCGGGTCCCAGGCCTGGACACACAGTGGGCGGCAGGAAGCAGAACTGACCCTTCCCTGGCACCTAGAAACGCCAGGTCAGCTGGCCCCGATGCTGCCCCAGGACAAGCACGTCTCCTCCCTGGCAGCTGTCACCTCCCCCGCTGGCGCAGCAGGACCCCGAGGGGCTCTGTGCCCCAAAACACGCGGCCCGGGTGGCCGAGCTCCCTCCCCGTGAGTGTCCACAGCCCAAGGCGGGTGGCGGGCAGGGAGGGGTCTTCTGGCTCCCCAGAGGATAGATGGAGGCCAGTCGGGGCCATCTGGGACCCAACCCTCCTTATCTCCAGGGCTCTGTCCGTGCCCGTGAGCGCCCTGCACACACCCCATGGGGCCAGGACGGCTGCTCTGGGCTTGGCGAGGGGGGCTGAGCGCCCACGGGAGAACGCGGGCCCCCAGCTCGTGCCTGCATGCCAGAGCTCTTGGGGTGTGGCCTCACCTCCGGCTGGAGAAGGGAAAGACCCCCAGGAGCGAGAGGGGAGCTGGCGAGTCCCCGGGGCCCGTGGGGGGCTGCTGAGGCCGAGACACAGAGAGGGCTGGGCCCAGTGTGACGCAGGGACGCTCTCCCGTCAGCCCCCAGAGAGGCTCAGTAGGTGCCCCCGGCCCGGCCCGCAGCTCGGGATTTCTGGAGAGCAAACGAGCATGTCTAGAACCCCCAAACCTGAGGCTCCCCCGTTTCTGCAGGCACCGCGCTGGGTCCTGGGGGTGCAGGGGCCCTGGGCGGCAGCGGACACGGGGCGTACAGAGTGACGGCCAGGGAGCAGCCGCCGCAGGAACACGGCCCCGTTCTCACAGCGACAGGCCCACACGGCCACTGAGAGGCTCCGCAGTGAGGCCAGGCCCTTCTCTGGGCTGGGGTCCGAGGCCATCGCATGCCAGGGCCCCACATGGCCACGCCGCATCTTCTGTCCTGGAAGCGCTTTTTGGGGGCCCGGGGAGATTTCAGGGGACAGGGGAGCAGGGCCTGGGGACTGCCGAGGCCATGAGGGCGTGAGTATGTCCGCTGGGCCCCCCTGATCTCTCAGCACTGTGTGCCCGAATCTGTGCGGTGTGGAGTGCGTGTGCTGCCGGGACAGACTCCCCTCCCCCCCCGCCCTGCACGCACCGCTGCTCCTCGCCTTGAGTCAATCACTGTGACTCACAGAGACATTCAGGACCGGGTTTCAGCCGTGCAGTGTTCGAGTTCCTGTCCCTTCCCCAGTGCCCACTCCGCGAGCCCCCGGCTGTCCCCCCGCGCGTGCAGCCTGCCTCGATGGCAGGCGTGTTTCAGTTCCCTCTTTGCTTATTATCTTTATCTCTTCTAGGCACCGCTGTTCGCAATACTGTCGCTGATGCGGACTGTGCACGTGGGCTGCCTCCTCCCAGAGTGGCCGCGTCCCCGTCTCTGCCGCAGTGGCCCTCCCCAGTGGCGAGTCCCCTCTAAGGACCAGCTCTGCTGCTCCCCGTCTCCGTCGTGGGCGTTAGTCCCTCCCTCGCCATGTTTGTCTCCGCACACAAGCCGCCCAAATGTCTGTCTCTGTCCCTTATGACTCACTTCACTCAGCACGAACCTTCCCTCGTGCATCCTATAGTAACAAACACAACCCCCCGTCCCGATAGCAGCAGGCGAACCCCCCCCCCCCCAACGTCTGGATAGCAACCGGCACAAAATCCCCCCCACCCCTGTCTGGGTAGCAACAGGCACAAACTCCCCCCAACCCACCCCTGTCTGGATAGCAACAGGCACAGACTCCCCCCACCCTGTCTGGGTAGGAACAGGCACAGACTCCCCCCCCTCCACCCTGTCTGGATAGGAACAGGCACAAACTCCGCCGTCTGTCCAATAGTAGCCGGCCACACACCTTCTCCCTCCTTCCGGCCATGCTCCAACCCTTCCTCCCTGCAGGGCGGGCCTGGGGTCTCTGGTGGGGGCAGGGCCCAAGGGCTGTCCGGAGTCGAGGGTGTCTGTCTGGCGGTACCTCTGTGTCTTCCTGCTCCTGGTCACTGCCCATGTCCAGTGCTGATACCTTGGCCCCTGCAGGCCTTGCAACAGGCCCAGCCCTGTGTTGGCCTGAGCGAGAGCTGGTCCCACAGAGGCCCTGGAGCTGAGTGGGGTCCCCACGCTACCTGGGGGGGGCAGGAAGAAGAGGAACCCCTGCACGGAGTCGGCCAAGGAGACCCCGAGAGGATGTTGTGGAACACAGGGGCTGAGAAGGGGCCCAGCCCCCACTTCCCACTGCCAGAAACAGCCCCGCTCTGTCTCCTCCTGGTCCCAGCACCCTTCATCCACCCCACCTGCAGTTTGGGGGTCAGGGCCCCCGAGTTTGAGGCTCTTCTATCCAGATGGTTCTGAAGGCACCATGCAGGCAGCCATGATGCTCCGGGGAGCAGCCGGGGGAATTGGGCGAGCACGTGGGCTCTGCCTCTTGGAGCCAGTCCAGGGAGCCACGAGGGGACCTAGCGTGGAGATCCAGCGTGGGGATCCAGCGCAGGGATCCGGCATGGGGATCCAGCATGGAGATCCAGCACGGGGATCCGGCATGGGGATCCAGCATGGGGATCCAGCACAGGGATCCGGCATGGGGATCCAGCATGGAGATCCAGCACAGGGATCCGGCATGGGGATCCAGCATGGAGATCCAGCGCGGGGATCCAGCGTGGGGATCCAGCATGGGGGTCCGGCATGGAGATCCAGCACGGGGATCTGGCATGGGGATCCAGCATGGAGATCCAGCACGGGGATCCAGTGCAGGGATCCAGCACGGGGATCCAGTGCAGGGATCCAGCGCGGGGATCAACTGAGGGATTTAGCGTGGGGGTTTAGTGTGGGGACCCAGTGGGAGAATCTAGCATGGAGATCCTGCATGGGGATCTACCACGGGGAGCCAGCGAGGGGGTCTAGCATGAAGGTCCAGCACTGGGATCCAGCGAGGGGATCCAGTGCAGGAGGGTGCGCCCACTGTCCCCCGATCTGGAGACATGTGGACTAACTTACCGCCACCTGTACCCCCAGCCGCAGCCCCTGTTGGGACCCCAGAGTCCCCGGGAAACCACGGGCCACTTCTGGCTCCAGGTGTGCTCACCGGGGTAAGGTGCCGGGGGGAGAGGCTCAGCTGGGGCCACCCCGGGGCAGACAGGACTCCAGGCAGGACCCGCGGCACTCACCCCAGGCGCCTCTGGGCGTAGCCCGGCACAGTAATAAGGCCCTTTGCCACGTGAGAGTCCGTGTGAGCTGAACCAGGAGTTGACAAAACACCCCTCAACAGATGGGAAAACAACGGGCTGGGCCTGCCACACCCCAAATCACCCCTGAGAACTGGGGCTCCGCTCAGGGTGCCACAAAGGTAGAGGTAAAATGTCTCCCCTCTTTGCCAACAGAAAGGGGTGCCCCTGTAGATGCCCTCAGCTTGGGGCACCCTTGGGGGGGCCCCTCACCCACAGATGCAGCCCTGCCCACGGTGAAGCTTCTCTCTCCACTGCCAGAGGAGCCTGTGAAAGGAGCCGTGTAGGGGTGGGTAGGGGTGTGGGGAGGTGTGAAGGGGGGTGAAGGGGCGTGAAGGGGGGGTGAAGGGGTGTGAAGGGGGCGTGGGGAGGTGCAAAGGGGGGTGAAGTGGTGTGAAGGGGTGTGAAGGGGGGTGAAGAGGGGTGAAGGGGGCATGGAGAGGTGTAAAGGGGGGTGAAGGGGTGTGAAAGGGGCGTGAGGAGGTGTGAAGGGGGTGTCCAGGTGCGCCTACTCCAGGTGTGAGACAGGTGGGTCCCCCCCTATACACACGCAAGGGTCCTTGCTCACCCAGCCCGGGTCTCTCCCCACGGTCCCCACAGTGGTCCTGCCATCAGATCCCTGGGTTCGGCTGGTTGGCGGGACGTGGCAGCCGTGCCTGGCACTGCCCAGCCCGCTTCTGTGGACCTGGGGCCTCGAAAAGCGCCACAGTCACGCCGCGGGGCCTCCGGCGGGACCTGCCGCCCCACCCAGCTTCAGCATCTTTCAGCAGAGTCGCAAAGACACGCGGGCCCACGGGTCGCCGGAGCACACACGGGCTCCCCCAGGCATCCCAGCCCGGGCTCAGGGGACCCCGAGCTCCCGAGAGTGTGATGTGTCCGGCTCGGCCCGCCCCCGGCTCTCAAGCCCCAGGGCAGTTCAGAGGGCAGGGCAGAGGCGGGCTGGGAGGGTGGCACAGGCCCCCCCCCCGGGGTGTCCGGGCCACGGGGAGGCTACAGGCCCCCGCGCTGTGCCCGCTCTGGCCGCGCCCGGTGGCCCCACGGCGGCAGAGCGCATCTCTGCTGGAGCCCCGCGGCTTGGCCGCTGCTTCTCCCGCTGACCCGGAGCCTCGGACCACGGTCCGGCGCTTGTTAGATAATCTTTCAAAACAGGCCGAGGGGGAGAGCCGGGAGGGATGGGAGATGGAGGGAGCTGTGAGCACCGCGGGCGTGTTTACTCATTGGAGCGTCTGCTTCGCAGCGCGGCCGTCCCGGCAGGACGGGGGCTCGGGGGTCCCCACAGACACCCCCACTGGGGCTGCAGGGACACGGGACCCTCGGCGCCCAGAGAGACGTGCTGCTCTGTAGCCGGTCGTAACCAGCCCCTCTCACCCGGGGCTGGAACTTGGCGGTGGGTGCTGGAGACCACGGTTGGTGCAGGGGGGCGGTGGGCAGTGAGGGGGGCCCCACCCTCTCCCCCTCACAGTCCGGCAGGGCTGACGATTCGTCCCGGCACACGGGACTGCTAGCTGTCCCCCTCCAGCGCCACACCCCCGTGACGACTCACACAGGTGTCTCCGCTCCCTTCCTCCAGCCCCAGCCCCCAGCACCAGCCAGGGAAGTCAGCGTCCTGTGCCCCAGCCCGGGGGAGCACGGTGGCCTCTCTCAGGCGCCCTGTGGGTCCAGGAGTGACTGAAAGGTGATGAAGAACAGGCTGGTGGTGGAGGGGACACCCTCCCACAGGCTGCGTGAAGCCCCCGGCAGCGCAGGCGCAGTGGCCGCTGGCCGGCATGTGAGCCCGGGACAGGGGTGGGCGCCTGCCACAACCCAGCCCGAACAGGCGCTTCTGGGGGGGGTCAAGTCCCCACCGCAGCCTGTGGGGGCAGGTCCCTACAGCACTGCCCTCTGCCCCGCTGTCCCCTGGCTGCCCAGCAGACCCCCGGCTGCCCCGCACCTGCCCTGCTCTCCCCACACGAGCCGGACCCTCCTGGGGGCGGGGGCTGCCAGACTCCCCCCAAACAGGCCCCCAGACCCCTTCCTGGGGGACACACCCCGACGCCCCTCCAGCCCCTGCGCCCGAGCCAGGCGTACCCTCAGCTGGGGGGCTCGGCTGCAAAGGCCCGGGGGCTGGGGGAGCAGGAGCGCCCAGGGCGGCATCTCGGTGCTGAGGTGAGCCCGGGGCCCCGCTGACAGGACCCCCCACTCTGCCCGGGGGCTCCCCCGAGACTGACGGTGACACACCGCGGTCCAGCTCCTGGAAGATTCTGCTCCCGGTGGCTCTGACGGCCCTGCCCAGGTCCAGCTGGCCACCCCGCCCTGGGGGCTCGACACCCAGTGCTCCTGGCACCAACTGGCACAGCTGTCACCTGACGGTGCCCGAGCGTGGGCATCCCCTGAGCACCACACCGAGAGGGCCCGAGCCCCTGAACACAACCGCGTGTGGCCCGAACACCACAGCCGAGACCAGAGCAGATGGCGAGTGGGCCGAGGAGGAGCCACGCTGCCGGCAAACGGGCCGTGCGCCCAGCGCCGGGACTTACGGCCCATCTGGGGGCTGAGAAACGGGGTTCGGAGGCCGGGGGCCTGCTCCTGGCTCACACAGCGAATGCTGACAGTCCTGGACTCCCGTCCACAGTGCCCACGGCGGAGGCAGCCTCGCCTGGGGACGGGGGTCCTGCTCCCGCCCGCCCAGAAGCTGCGTGGGCCCCGTCCAGGACCTCGGCCACTGTGTCCAGGCAGGCGATCGGTGTTAGCACCCCAAAACACAGAGCACCCCCAAAACACAGAGCAACCCAAACCACAGAGCACCCCAAGCCACTGCCACGGAGCCCATGGCCGCTGGAGCCCCGTCCCCGGCGTGCAGGTCAGTGTGCCCGGGCGGGAGCCCCAGCCCTGAGCTGACCCAGGAGAGAGGAGACCCCCAGGGAAGGGGGGCGCTGCGGCTGCTCTCTCCCAGCCTGGGGCCCAGTCAAGGGTGGGCCCGGCTGGGGAGGGGCACCTCCTCTCCTACCCGCCCCCCCACGGCCTCTCCCCCGCCTCTGTCCGTGCCCAAGAGCACCCCGTGGCTCACCGTCCTGCGGCTGACCGGTTCCTACTGGGGCTGGGGTCCCAGGGTCCGCCTGGGGCACACTCCTTCCCCCTCCCCTGAGTGACTCCAGGGCGGGTGGGCCGGGCAGGGCCGGGGAGGGGGGGCCCCAACGCTGCCCACCCGGACATGCCCACGGGGTGTCTCCGCAAGCCCCCGGGAGTTACATAAGGACGAACAGCCCGGGGGACACTTGCTGCTGCCTGGGGAGTGGCCGGGTCCTGCCCAGCAGGGCGAGCCCCCTCGCGCCCCCTCACTCACTCGGCCCGCGGGCGCCGGGCTCCTCTGGCGGGCGGGAAGAAGGCTCCGGCCCCTCCGGCTCGGGCGAGTCCCAGGCTTCGCGGCGGCAGCAGCCAGGCGGGGACGGGCTGGGCGGGTGCCAGTCCCTGGAGTGGCGCCGGGGAGCGGGAGCCAGGCCCACAGTGGGGGGGACGGTCATGCCGCCCGGGGGTGAGGCAGCCCCTTGGCTGTCCTGGGGCGAGTGGCGAGACTGCTGCGGCCCCCGGCTCTGGCCCGGACCCTCACCATGTCGGGGCCTCCCTGGGGAGCTCCGGGGCTCGTCCTTCACCTGCAAACTCCCACCGCCCACACGCCCCAGGCCAGGGCCCCCAGAGTGACCCGGCCCCGCCCCTCCCTGCACTCGCACTCGGCACCCCTTCCTCTGTGGGGTGCGCCTGACGCCACCTGATTCAACAACCCCAGCCCCTGCCCCCGCGGGCGGGCGAGGGTGGCTTTGGTCTGTGAGGCCTTGTCGGAGGCAGCGGGGGTCTCCGCTTCCGAGCCCCACTGCACCCGCTCTGGAACCAGCCTGACCCCGTTCAGCCCTTCTTTCTGGGGGTGTCCCGGGGAAGGTGGCGGGGAGCTCTCGCGCCTGGGGGACCCCCTGAGCAGCCTTCTGTGTCCTTGACTGGCACCCGCAGGCTTAGGCGAGGCCGCAGGGTGTGTGTGGGGGGGAGGGCGGAGCAGGGGTGGACACAGACCCGCTGGCCGTGTGAGTGGGGGGGGAGGAAATGAACAGCTGAGTGGGCGGGCGCCTGGGAGGGTGGGGCAGGGCTGGGGGCTCCGGGGGTCCCCTCGGCCCTGCAGGAAGGGTCGGGGCAGTCACTGTCCATCTGTCCGTCTGTCTCTGGTTCATTCAATGGCCTGAGGGCCTGGGCCCGAGCTGCCCCCGCCTGGCCAGACACACACCGGGGGTCTTCTGGCCAGTAAATGAGCCCCCGGGTGGCCCCCGGGCCCTGGCCCTCTGGGAAGCATCTGCCTGGGACACTGGCCCTGTCCCCGCCATGGGCTCAGCAAGGCGGGTGGACACGGGCAAGTGTGCGGGGCCACCTGCGTACTCAATGGACAGTGGGGCCCCCCCGGCTGGCCCAGCCAGGCCCAGTGTGCCCTGCGGGTTCTAAGCACCCCCGGGGCCCCCCGAGGGCGGGCCCCAAACACGCAGACCAGCTCCGGGAGAGCAGCTGGTCTGCACGCTGGGAGTGCCGGGACCTGGGGCAGGCTCCCCAGGGCCCAAGGTCTCACCCCTGGGGCCGGGGAACGGCGTGGGGTGCATGCAGAGCCACAGCCCGTCCGGCACAACCCGCGCCCCCATGCTGCACCAGCCCCGAGCCCCGTGGGCTACTGGCGCTCGCAAAGGAACCGACCCAAGGGGCACCCAGGAGGAAGGAGCCACGCCCAGTGTCCACCACACCTGCAGGCCCCTCCCCTGTCCAGTAGGGGAGAGGCCACCTTGCCAAGGCACCCAGGCAGTCACAGGGATTCCTGAGCCCCCAACCTGCTGACCACCAGGACGGACAGCCACAGGGCCCCCCAGAGCCCCCAACACACTGACCACTCAGGACGGACAGCCACAGGGGCCCCCAGAGCCCCCCAACCCGCTGACCACTCAGGACGGACAGCCACAGGGACCCCCAGAGTCCCCAACCTGCTGACCACCAGGACTGACAACACAGGGACCCCCAGAGCCCCCAAGAGCCCCCAACCTGCTGACCACCAGGACGGACAGCCACAGGGACCCCCAGAGCCCCCAACCCACTGACCACTCAGGACGGACAGCACAGGGGCCCCCAGGGACCCCAACCTGCTGGCCACCAGGACTGACAGCACAGGAACCCCCAGGGCCCCCAACCCGCTGACCACTCAGGACTGACAGCACAGGGATCCCCCAAAGCCCCCAGACTTGGTGCCCAGCCGCGCTGGCTCAGTTCCCATCTGGGGGCAGGGGCCCTCAGGTGCAGACAGAACCATCTGGGCCCAGCTGGGGGGCGGGGGCTCGGGAGCAGACTCGGCTGCCCCCTGGGCCAGCGGTGCACGGTCACCTCTGTGAGCTGGCGTCACCTGCCTGTCTGTCCCTGTCCCCTCGTGGCCTCACGGCTGCCCCGTGGGCAGGGCACCCTGGACTCTGGCCCTGCTCCACCGGGATCGGGGGTCCCTGCTCCCTCGGGGGTCAGCGTCCCACAGAGGGGCCCCTGGGGACAGACCGCCATGCCTGGGCCGGGTCTGGCTGGTCCTGAGCCTCCTGCAGTTGATTCCTTCACTCTCTGGGCCACACCCAACAGCTCTCAGGGGTCACTTCCAGCTGCCAAGGACGGAGTCCAGCAAGCCAGCACCTGCAAGGAGAGGGTCCTGCCCTCCACCCCTCGGGGGGCTCCTTCGCAGCTCAGCATCTCAGAGCCTGGGGGAGGGGCCCAGGGGCACCTCTGCCCCCGCCTGCTCCTCCATGCTCCCTCCGTGCTCACCAGGCTGCAGGCTCCCGAATGGGGCTGCTCCCTGCCAGGGTGGGGGTTCGGGCCAGCCACCAGAGGGTCCTGCCCGGCTTGGGTGGCACCGAGCTGCCCCCCTGTGCGTCACCCTGCTGCCTTCTGGCACCCAGGTTCTAGAGTTCCCGGGTGCTGGGCGGGCCCGGGCTGAGTGGAGGCTCCGTGCAGGAAACCAGCCTCTGCGTTCCGGTCCCGCCTGCGCCAGCAGCCTGGAGAACCCACTGGCCACTCGGGCGGGGGGGGGGGCTGCCCTGGCTGGGTCCCCCGCGCCCCGGGACAGGAGGCAGCACGGCCCCAGACACTGGCTTCGGGGGCACGGGAGCCAGGACGGGGTCCGTGGCCAGCCCAGCCCTCGCCCAGTCTGTTGCCGCCCCTCTGAGCTCGGTCCCCCCGTCTCCCCCCCAAGCCTCCCCTTGAGTTGTGTGAGCGGGAGAGGCCTGAACCCGGTCCAGCACCTGGGCTGGGGTCTCTGCCAGGAACACGGTTTCTAGGAACCGCAGTTCTCGCTGCCCGCGCGTCCACACCCTCCCCGGGGTGTCAGCGCCCGACACCCTCCCTGCAGACGGCCGGGAGCCCGGCGTGGGCGGGAGCGGGCCAGCGAGGGGGGCACCAGCACAAAGGGGGCCGGGGGCCCCTGCCTGGGCCTGGGTCCCCTCCGCCCCGCGGCCCCTCTCTGCACCTGGCAGCACTTTGGACCCCGGGCCCGACCCCACATCCCTGGAAGCCACCCGCCCCGTCCCAGGACACCGTCAAAGCTCCGAACGGAAGTCCAGCAACGGTCACGCCCAGGGCCAGGTGACCAGCAGGTGTCTGTCTCCCCAGGGCTGCCCCCAGCCCCGGGCCACTCCCGGCCACGCTCGGCCAATGACGACAACAGACGCGGCAATCCGGTGGTGCCGTGGGGCCCCGGGGCCTTGGCATGCGCGCCCGCCCGGGAGCGTCTCCCTGCCCCTCTGCCCACGTTTCCAGCAAGAAGCTCCACGACCCAAGCGGTCCCGCCCACTTCCAAGAGAACCTGGGCAGCGGTCACCTAGCAGGGAGGGCGCAGGTCTCCCCTGCCCACTGTCCCCGCCCACCGTCCCCGCCCACTTCCTGTTTCCATTTCCCGCGGCAGTGCCGGAGGAAGCCGACCCCCCTTGCCCTTCCTCCCGGTTTCCCCGTAAGGACCCAGCCTGCGCTGTGAGACTGGAGCTCCCAGGGAGAAAGCGCCAGAAGCTGACGTCCCCGGCACCGACGTCCTCCCTGCCTCTAGCCAGTGCTGCTCACTCCATGCAGAACACCGTGCCTCACCGCCTGGGACCTGCTCGTCACCATGGCCTCGGGCTTCCGTCTGTTCATCTGTCTGCCCGTCTGTCCATCCTCCCATCCATCCTCCCTCCCTCCCTCCAACCACCACTAATCTACCCGTCCAACCACCCAGCCACCCAACCAGCCCGCCCGCCATTCACCTGTCCATATTTCTGTCCGTCCCGCCCAGTCACCCGTCCGTCCATCCGAGAGGTGTCACCGCGGTTGCAGTGGCTGCCACGGAAGCTGCCCAGCCCCGGGGCTGTGCCAGACCAAGAGCATCCCAGCTGCTCTGCCCGAAGGAACCAGGGCCAGAGACAGTCGGGCTGGAAAGCTGCGCCCAGAGTGGGCGACAGGGAGGAGGCCGGGGCAGCGCTGGGTCCTGACCACACAGGCGGGAGACACGTCCAGGGCTGGAGCCTGGTGTCTGGTGTCTCGGACTGACCGAAGACAGCCCGAGGCTGGGCGGAGTGGGTGTCGAATCGTGTGTCTGATAAGGAACCTGGACGGAAACTGAGGCACAGGACAAGCGACTCAGGAACCGGCCAACTGCCGGGGGTACGTGCTGGCCGTATCACTCCCTAGGGAGGTGCACACCCCACCCGCCAGGACCCCCCAGCAGAGACCAGCACCTGCGTGTGGGGTGAGGGGTGGGGGCCCGCCTGGAGAACCAGCGGAGGGGCTGGAAGGCCCAGCCCGGGGGGCTCGTGTGCCCGCCCCCAGCAGGACGAGGGTCCCGGCAGGCGGCAGGAGGGAAGTGCCCCACTGCAGCAGGTCTGGGGGCTCAGTGCACGGGGCTGGGTGGGACGCAGCGACCCCAGCAAGGCCGGGAAAGGCCACTGGGAGACCTGTGGGGGTCTGGCCATCCACCGGGACCACTCTGACATCTCGCTGGGTCAGCTGGGGCAGGCGGGCCCCTTCCCAGGAGCCGGAGGGGGGCAGTCAGGGCCCGGGGCGCGGAGCAGCCCAGACCCATTCCGGCCGGGCTGGCCGAGGTCGACTGCGGAGGTCTCTGACGAGGGGGAGGCGAGGGGGAGCGTCTCTGACGAGGGGCAGGCGAGGGGGAGCGTCTCTGACGAGGGGCAGGCGAGGGGGAGCGCACACACTTGTCCCTGCTGGCCTCTCCTCTAGGGCCGCAGCCCCAGGTGGCCAAGGGTGGGGTCAGGGCCCGGGAGCTCCACACTGAGGAGGGAACCGCCAGGAGAGGTCCCGGGTCAGCGCCGTCACTAACACGGCAGCACGCCACGCCAGGGTGTGGGCACATGTGGGTGTGTGAACATGTGAGGGAGCATGTGAGTGTGAGCATGTGTGTGAGTGTGAGTGCAGGTGTGACTGCGAATGTGAGTGTAAGCGCGTAGGTGACTGTGAGCAAAAGCATGTGTGTAGCATATGAGTGCAAGCACTGTGTGATTGTGTGAGCACCTGTGTGACTGTGTGTGTGTGAGTGTGCGTTACGGGCATGTGTGTGAGCATGTGTATGAGTGTGAGTGTGTGTATGAGTGTGTGCAGTGTATGAGTGTGTGTATGAGTATGAGTGTGTATGAGTGTGAGTGTGTGTATGAGTATGAGTGTGTATGAGTGTGAGTGTGTGTATGAGTGTGTGCAGTGTATGAGTGTGAGTGTGTATGAGTGTGTGTGGTGTGTATGAGTGTGAGTGTGTGTATGAGTGTGTGCAGTTTATGAGTATGAATGTGTGTATGAGTGTGTGCGGTGTGTGAGTGTGTGTATGAGTGTGTGCGGTGTATGAGTGTGAGTGATTTATGAGTGTAACTGTGTGTATGAGTGTGAGTGTGTATGAGTGTGTGCAGTGTATGAGTGTGAGTGTGTATGAGTGTGAGTGTGTATGAGTGTATGTGTATGAGTGTGTGCGGTGTGTGTATGAGTGTGACAGTGTGTATGAGTGTGACAGTGTGTATGAGTGTGAGTGTGTGTATGAGTATGAGTGTGTGTGTATGAGTGTGACAGTGTGTATGAATGTGACAGTGTGTATGAGTGTGAGTGTGTATGAGTGTGAGTGTGTGTATGAGTGTAAGTGTGTGTATGAGTGTGTGTGTATGAGTGTGTGCGGTGTGTGTGTATGAGTGTGAGTGTGTGTATGAGTGTGACAGTGTGTATGAGTGTGAGTGTGTGTATGAGTGTGAGTGTGTGTATGAGTGTGAGTGTGTGTTGCGTGTGTGTGCATCTGAGTACTTGACACACGCAGAGGCCAGACTGGTCTGCAGAGAGTCGGGGTCCAGGCTTTCCCCGTCTCCTCCAGAGCCCCCAGCGCGGGGCGGGGTCCACGCCTGTGCGGGGGCTGTGGGGAGCAGCCACGCCCCCACACTCCCACGGGGGCCGCTAGTCCAGAGGCGACGCAGCCCACGGTGCCCTCGGGGGAGCCTGGGGGCGGCCCAGGCGGGAGCTCCCTAGCTCAGGGCCCCGTGACTCGTGCGACACCCAGCCCGGCCTGGCTGTCCCTCACGCCAGCAGCCTCGGGGGTCACCGCAGTCTGGACACAAAGTTCTCCTGACCGCGCTCTGCTTGCTGGAGACAAGGTCACGGCGGCAAGAGCAGGTTCTCCTGCGAGCCTGGAACCGCTGCCTCGATGCCTCGAAGGCCGTGTCCTGGTCTGGGGGCAGAATGTGCTGTGTCCCCCCCGCCGGGATTCTCCCCAGGGCTGCAGTGAAGCTGGAGCACGGCACCAAGCCCAGGTCTCTGGGCCTCAGTTTCCCCATCAAAGGTGGGTGACTCTGCTGCCTCTGTGAGACTCATGCACAAGCCGGGTCAGGCCCAGGGCACAGCACTGGGCGTCAGGGCGGAGGCCCAGGCCTGGCAGCGACGGCCAGTCTGGCCTTCAGGACTGCGGTGGACAGGGGCCGTGGCCTCGGGCCTTGGGCTCTGCTGGCCCCGCTGCTGCGGTCACTGGCTGCCTCCCCGGAGACAGGGAGACTTCCGCAGCTGATTCTCTGGGGAGGGGAGCAGGGCAGTCTGGGGGTCACAGAAATCCACCCCCATCCACCCCCGCTCTGACGCTGCAGGTGGAGAACCGGGGAGGGGAGGGGTCTCTGCAGGGTGCTGAGTTCCCACGGCCACTGGCCACCATCATGGGGCATCTGTCAGCGGGCACTTGGAGGCTGCAGCAGGTCAGAGCAGACCCGCCCCAGGGAGGCTTCAGAGCAATGATCACACGCGATCCTCAGTCACACACGATTACATCAGATCCCTGATCACATCTGACCCCCAGTCACACACGATTACATCAGATCCCCAGTCACTTCAATCGCACCAGATCCACGATCACACCCAACCCCTAGTCACACCTGATCGCACCAGGTCCTTGATCATACCTGATCCCCAGTCACACTTGATCACACAGATCCCTGATGATACTCAATCCCCCAGGCACACCTGATCACATACCCGATCCCCAGCCACATCTGATCATACCTGATCCCTGATCAACCTGATCCCCAATCACACCTGATCACACCTGATCCCCAGCCATAACTGATCACACCTACCCTTCTCCTAACGCCTTCCTTGAGAGACAGGCCTTGCTGGATGTGGTCAGTCCCACCAGCCTTTCGAAACAGTGATGGAGACTCAGCAGAGCCATCACCCAACTCCTGGGAGACGCACCTGCCACCTGCCACCTGCCACCGCTCCCCACCGCTGCCCACCATTGTCCACTGCCCACTGCTGCCCACTGCTGCCCATCACTGCCTAGTGGCCACTGCTGCCCATCGCCTCTTGCCCAAACTTGGCTGTGATTTCTGTGCAGAGACAGCGTGGGGGCTAAAGGGACACTTGGTTTGGGTCTGTGGCGTCTGTCCCCTACTCCCAGCCATGGGGCCACAGGGAGGAGACAGGGCAGGAGGGGTGCCGAGAGGCTGAGACATGCCCCGGGACACCCACTGACCCCCTGGGGGATGAATGCCTCAGTTCCCCGAGTCCAGACGCAGAAGACGGCAGGAGGGGCGCGGGGACGCAGCGCAGACGCACAGGGAGCCTGAAAACGCGCAGCCGCAGGAGAAGCGACGAGAGCCTGCAGTCCCGTTCCCGGGCGGGGGCTTCCCTAAGGTGCATTCTAGAAGCTTCCTCTGGAGCGCTGTGGAAGGCGCAGGTGCGGGTCGGGGGTGAGTTTGTCCTGGAGGGACAGCGGACCTGCCCGGTTCCCACCGCACGGTGACGCCTCGGCTGGCACCCCCGGCCCCACCGGGGAGGGCACCCATCCCCCAGCGTCACGGGCAGACTTGAACCGGGCTGGACGCCAAGGCCTCCCGCTGCCCAGTGCCTCCTGCCCCTCAGGCCTGCGTCCAGGAGCGCCGGCCCCTGCCAACCCCCGCCCCACAGCCGAGCAGAGCTGCCAATCATGGGGGGGCGTGGCATTCCCTGGGTCCCCCGTGGACACAGAGGGGCACCGGGCACCAGCTGCACCCCACCCCCCACCCCTCGCTGCCTCAGACCACCCCCCCCAGGCCGTCACTGTCACCCAGGGCCCCAGGGACTGCCACCAACCGGGCTCATGACCACCCCTGCCGCCACAGACGAGGGGCTGCAGGTCACCCTGCAGGTCACCCAGTGCTCCGGCTGAGGCCCAGGCACGGGCTTTACCTGGGACACAGCAGGAGCATGAACAGGGTCTCAGCCACCTGGGAACAGCACAGAGCAAGGCGGGACACCCGGGCACTGCCTCGGCCCCCTCCTGCAGTCAGAAGGGTGCAGGGCTGCAGGGGGAGGGAGGGGGAGGGGAGGGTGCAGGGCTGCAGGGGGGGAGGGAGGGGGAGGGGAGGGTGCAGGGCTGCAGGGGGAGGGAGGGGGAGGGGAGGGTGCAGGGCTGCAGCCATGAGGGAGGGGGAGGGGAGGGTGCAGGGCTGCAGGGGGGAAGGAGGGGAGAGGAGGGGAGGGGAGGGTGCAGGGCTGCAGGGGGGAAGGAGGGGAGGGGAGGGGAGGGTGCAGGGCTGCAGCCTGGGGAGGGAGGGGGAGGGGGTGCAGGGCTGCATGGGGGAGGGAGGGGAGGGTGCAGGGCTGCAGGGGGAGGGAGGGGGAGGGGAGGGTGCAGGGCTGCAGAGGGGTGGGAGGGGGAGGGGTGCAGGGCTGCAGAGGGGAGGGAGGGGGAGGGGAGGGTGCAGGGCTGCAGCCTGCGGAGACGAGAGCTCAGGCCCTGGCTGAGACGCTTCTGCTTCTGCCCCTCCGCTTCCCCTTTTCAGGAAAGCCCCGCGTGGGGCTGGTGTCGCAGTGCCAGGGTGCCCTCCCGGCCACCGGGCCACGCCCATTTTCTGCAGAAAGTCCCGTGTCAGGCCATTCCCAGGGTCCTGGCTGTGGGGACCCCTTCACTGCCTGGCAGGATGAGCAGGCGCAGAAGCTTCTGGAAGGGCGGGTGCCTGGGTCCCCCACACGCCTGCACCCCAGCCCCCCCTGCATGGCCGCCGCCTTGGCCTTGGGCAGACAGGAAGGGGTGAGGGGTGCGGGGCAGCACACCAGGGGCCCAGCCACCCTCCCGAGACATGCGGCTTCTGCTATTTTCCACAAGTTCCTCCGGGACCAGCGTTTCCAGGGCCCGAGCCATAGCACAGCGAGGAGGGCGTTTGCCTTGCACGTGGCCGACCCGGGTTCGATTCCCAGCATCCTATATGGTCCCCTGAGCACCACTTGGAGTAATTCCTGAGTGCAGAGCCAGGAGTGACCCCTGTGCATCGCCAGGAGTGACCCCAAACAAGAAAACAAAACAAAATAAAAAAAATCATTTCCGAGGCAAAATTGCTGGGGGCTCCACCACCCGACTCACCTCAGGTGGGGGACCCCGATGCCCAGCCCAGGGCTCCACGGGGGGCTGGACGCCCCGCCCAGGATCCCGAGTGGAGCCTGCACCACTCTCCACCCCACTGCCCACCCTAAGGTCCACACACACTGTCCACACCACTGTCCATAGCACTCTCTGCACACACATCCACGCCAATGTCCCCCCACTGTCCACCCCGCTGTCCCCCCACTGTCCACCCCGCTGTCCCCCCACTGTCCACACCGCCATCTAAACCCCTTCATCTCACGTTCCACTCCCGACCACCCCGTCCACACCACTGTCCTCCCCGCTGTCCACCCCACTGTCCATACCCTTGCAGCCACCGTCTGCCCCCCCTCCCTGGGCACCCGCCTGCTGCCAGCCCGTCTCCCGTCTCCCGTCTCCCGGCACACCCGCCATCCCGCGGAGGCAGGAGGCAGCCGGAGTGGCAGCTGTGTGGGGGACGCGCCATCAGGGAAGGGGCGGCGGGCGGGGAACATGCTGGACGGGGCCCAGCTGCCCACCCCCGCTGCCCAGAGCTCCCTGAGCACGGAGACTCCCGGCCCCGCCCATGCCACCGGGCGCTGCGCAGGGAGATAAGGGGTCGGGGAACTGGGCGGGTGAGTCCCACAGCCGCAGCCCCGCCCCGGCCTCTCCCTCCCTCTGCGGCCAGTCTGGCTGAGACGGGCGCAGGGCTGTGACTCGCGACAGACCCAGGTCCGGGCGGCTCGGGCCGACCCCGAGACTGGCTGCTCAGACCCACCCGAGCCGCTGCCGTGGGCCCTTCCCGGGTGGGACTCCGGCTCCCCCAGGCCGGGGTCACAGCCCGGCCCCCGAGTCCCCCCCGCGCCCAGGAGCCATCAGGGTGGATGGGCGAGAGCATCTGGGCACAGCCCGCCCCACCGTGTCCCCGGCCCCGGCCCCAGCCCAGCCCCAAACAGGAGCCGGCCACGGTGCCTGGGAAAGGGCCGCCTCGCTTCACGGGGGCCCCCAGGGCCGGGAAGGGGCGGCGGCTGCCAGGCAGGGCACACTGGCACCCCCGGGCCGAGAACTGGGTCAGAGGCAGGTTTCTCAAGCCCGGCGACGCTGCGCTCTGAAGGAACGCAGCCAAGGCGGGACTGGGGCCAGAGGCGGCGGGGGAGGGGCAGGGGGCTTGGTGGGGGGCATCACGGGGGTGGCGCAGTGGGGGTGCAGCAGGGGGCGTGAGGGGCAGCCAGCACGGAGACCCCCATGCGCAGCCTCGTGACCACAGCGGACACCAACCAGCTCTCAGAAGTGAGTCACTCGGGGCAGCAAACACAGTCGTGGATCCTCCCTGCGTGGCCACAGAGCAGAGGGGTTAGAGGGGCGGGAGGGCCAGAGGGCAGGGGGAGAGGCCAGTTCTGCTGCCCAGAGGGCCCGTGCCAGGACAGGCCTGACACAGAGCCTCCCTCTCCGCTAAGTGGACGGGCCCAGGGGTGTGGGGGTCCCTGCAGAGGCCGGGGGGGGGTCCCTGCAGAGGCCCGGGGCGGGGGTCCCTGCAGAGGCCATCTGTGCCCAAGGAGGGCTCCTCAGCAGTGGAAGGTGCACAGAGATGCAGACGGGGCGCCTGGAAGCCACCAGCTCCCGCCTAAAGCACAGCCACGCGTGTCCCCACCACACGTGTCCTCGGGGGCATGAGGCCTGCCCCCTGGGCTGGCCTTTGGGGCTGGGAGATCAGGGCTGGGCTTCCAGGGGCCCTTCTGTGCGGGTTCCTGGGCGGGCACAGACACGGCGAGGCACAGCGACAGGACGCACTCTGCACCTGGTGGTCAGGGATGGTCACTGAGCATACTCTGTGGCCTTGGCAGTCCTGCACTTGGTGGCCGTGGACAGTTGTGCACACGCAGCGGCCGGAGACAATCATGCACACACACACACACACACATGCACACACTCACACACATGCACACAGATGCACACACTCACACACACATGTAAACACATACACGCACACACATGCACATACATGCACACATGTACACATAAACGTACACACATGTACACACATGCACATACATGCACACACATGCACACACTCACACATGCACACAGATGCACACACATGCAAACACATACACATACATGCACACACACATACACACACGCACACAATGCACATGCACACACATGCATATACATGCACACACATGCACACATGCACACACACACATGCATACTCAGTGGCGCAGGTCAGTCACACACTCAGTGGTGGGGACAATCATACAGACAAGCACACTTGGTGGCTGTGCGGTCACACACTTAGTGGCCACCAGGCGCCGGCTCCTAGGGGACCTGCACTGGGACCAGTGGCTGTCCCTCTGCCTCACCCTCACAGCCCGAGGGTCCTCGGAGGAGCCCCTTCCCCAAGCTGGCAGAGGGCACCAGTGCCACCCCCGTCTGCACAGGAGGTGCAGGGCCAAGCACGGAAGAGGTAAACCAAACCGACGCGCAGGCTGGCTGCCAGCTGAGGTGGCCGGGAAGACGCCTCTGGTGGACATGTGGCCACAGGGAGTCCGGAAACACAAGCGCTCACACTGCTGACCGCTGTCACCTCGGAGAGGCCACGAGAAAGTCTCGGCAGACTCCCAGGTCTGCGGGCGCAGAAGCGTGAGCAAGGACAGAGGTCAGGGGCTGGCTCCCTGTCACCAGGCCAGCGGTGGCCTCCCTCCCGCAAGCCCACGGCTCCTGGGGCCCCGCTGGCTGACACTCTGCTACCGCAAACAGCACTGGACCGAAGGGTCTTGCTTACGGTTGAGTCAAGCCAGGCAGCAAAATGCTACAGGGCGGAACCCCACCTGCGGGACCCTCTGGCGGGCGCGCCGGGCACTGGGAGGGCACGGGAGGGGCCCAGCCCCGCTCCTGGACGCCCCCTCCTTGCAGGTCCCGCCTCGCCTGCCTCTACCAGCAGAGGGTCCGGACACGCTCAGTCCTTGCAAGTGGAGGGACTGGGGTATGCCCCAGAATGGGTCAGAGACTCCCCGTGGGGGCAGGCTCGGGGCCTGTGATCCTGCAACCCCCCCCCCCCACAAGCCTGCCCGGGAGCAGTGGAGCCGGGGAAGCGGCAGCTGCTGGGGGCGTGCACACCCACGCGTGTCCCGACCACCCAGTCTGCAGGAACACCGCCTTCTCGCTCCGGTTCTGAGCCGGGAGCACGTGTCCTGCTGTGGAAACGGCACTCAGGACCCACGAGCACCTGCCCGCGGAGAGCCAGAGGCGAGAGGAATCCCCTGTGAGCCACAAAGCAACAGTGATCTGCCTGCGTGCTGTCTGCATGTGCGCATGTCTACACACGTGTCTGCATGTGTGTGTGCATGCCTGCCCATGTGCACGCATGCTTGTGTGCATGCCTGCATGTATGCATGCTTGCAAGCATGTGTGTATGCCTGCATGTGTACGTGCTTGCCTACGTGTTTAACTGCATGTCTACATGCGTGTCTGCATGTGTGCACATGCATGCCTGCATGCCTGTTTATGCCTGCATGTGTGTGCTTGTGAGAGTGTGTGCCTGCCTTCATGCGTGCCTGACTGTGTGAATGTCTACATGTATGTTTCTGCATGTGTCTCCGTGCATGTGTGTGCATGCATGTGCATGTGCGTGCATGTGTGTGCTTGCAAGCATGTGTGTGTACCTGCCTTCATGTGTGCCTGAGTATGTGTATATGTATGTGTGTCTGCACGTGTGTATGTCTGCGTGCATATGTGCGTGCTTGCAAACATGTGTGTGTGCCTGTCTTCACGCGTGCAGTGTGTGCATGTCTACATGTGTGTCTGCATGTGTGTATGTGTGTCTGTGTGCATGTGTGTCTGCATGTGTGTATGTGTGTCTGCGTGCATGTGTGCGTGCTTGCGAGTGTGCGTGTGTGCCTGCCTTCAGGGCCACCCTAGAAATTCACAGCCGGAGCCAACGTGGCGTTGCCGCGCCCAACCCCTTCCTGAGGGAGAGGAAACGACAGTTCTAGAGGGTTTGGGGTCGAACCCACAAACCTTTTCACTGCAGAACTAAGTGGCCAGGGGCCGTCTTAGCTATAAAGGAGAAAAACGAGTGAAACATGGAAGAGGAGCGTTCCAAAGGACGTCAGGGGGCATAACTGTTAACAGATAAATTAGAAAGACGGACACGAAACAAATCCAGCACAGCTCTCCGGAGAACACACGGAATGTTCGAGCACAGTCGAGGGTGTCGTGCTCTGCGGCCTCTCTCCCGTGGAGCCCCAGGAGCCCGACTCCCCGGTCTCACGGGTTCCTGCAGGACACATTTGGGGGCTTTGGGGGCCATAACCAGAGAGCAGGGCGGGCGGCACCGGCCAGGCTGGGAGGGAGGCGGCAGAGAACTGAAACCGAGCCCGCGGCCGCCCTCAGCCCCGCCGGCAGAGGAACGCCTGCTTCCGGCCCGCTGGGTGGCACTGAGCCGCCTCGCCACACCCCCAGCCCCCGGAGGGCAGCCCGAGGACATGGGTCAACTGCCCGAGAGCACAGGGAAGCAGAGGCCTCCGTGAATCACAGCCTCGGCCCCCGCGCCCAAGCCAGCCCCCACGCACCCCCCCACAGAGCCGCAGCTCCCCCTCCCCACGGACACGGCGGGGACCAAGCTGTCCTCGCGGGAGGGAGGGCGTCCCCACCGACTGCGCCCCAGGAGACAGACTGGCCCCTCCTGCTCGTGCTCCCTGCCCCTTGCCAGCCCCACCCCTGCTCCAGGGCTCTGATGCCTCGCCCCCTCAGCCATGCGTGACGCTCGCACCCGTGAGCTCACCACATCACGGTCCCGAGGCGAGAGGGGAAGGGGCCGGCGCAGTGACGCTGCTCAGGACGGCTCCCCCGCAAGCAGCAGGAGCGCGTCGGAGAAACACTCACGCTGCACATCTGGGTCTTGCGGGATTTGTGAATAATCTGCCGAGATCTGGGCAGGTAACTGAGCGACTTAACTAAGCACTCGGTTCCCAGTGACCGCGTCGTCATCTGACCCCCGTAAATTCGGTTATCCGTGCCCCCCCACTCCTCCTCCTCCTCCTCGGAGGGTCATCAACACAACAGCAGCACCAGCGCGACCGTCACCGCCCTCGTCCCCAGCCCCGACACAGTGACACTCAGCAGCCTCAGCAGCAACACGGCCGCCCGCGCCGTCCACGACACCAGCGTCATCACCAACGCGTGCCACTGCCGCCGACACACGGACAGTGCCCTCAAACCCAGGGTCACCAGGGCTGCCGGCCTCACCCCTGCACCAGCCAGCCAGAGAAGGCAGAGGCGCCTCACCCCCCTGGCCCGCGCCTGGGACAATCTCAGGGTCGGTACAGTTCTGGAATGTTCCAGAGGGCCGGAGCCGGCCCCCACCAATGCCTCCCGGTCCACGTCGGAGGGCCCGGCTTTCTTCCCCCCCAGCCCTGAAGGTCAGACAGAAGCCGGGGACCTTGCTGGCTGAGAGTCCCTTTCAGGTGAGGGTAACAAGGACAGTGAGGGGACGATCGGTGACGATGGGGCAAATGTCAGGCCTTTCAAGCGGGTTAAGGTCTACACTGCCTGCCCAGCCCAAGCTCCAGGCCTCCCCAACTGCCCAGAAGGCCACACCTGGGGAGGGCCCTGGGGCGGCACAGAGGAACAGCCCCTGCCCACTGCCACCGTGGCTTGGCAGCGTCACGGAAGCCACGCAGGGGTGCGGGTGCCAGAGGGAAGGTTCCAGAGAGGACTGCCCGCCAGCAGAGGGCTTGTCTCCTCCCAACACTCCCGGGCCCTGCCGTGCCACGGGCCCACCCCGTGCCCTCTGGCCAGGCACCAGCTCTGGGGGCCCCATCCACGGGCCCGGGGTGGGCGTCACCTGGCCCACATCCCCCCCCAGGCCGGCTGCTGCCCCCGGGGCCTCTGTCCTGGAGCCTAGAACATTCTCTTGCCTCTGCCCTGGCCACAGCCCCCAGCAGGCGGCTGGGGTTTCTCTCCCGGAGGCGGAGGGGGTGGGGAGCCCGGACCCCAGGCCCAGGGACCGAGCACGGTTGCTGCCCCGAGGCCACCCTCGAGCCTGTGCTGCGTGTGTCCGGACACCTGGGATTAGCGTGTAACTACGGGCTTAGAAACTCCACGACTATGTGAGCCTGTTTGAGAGCTCGGCGTGTTCTCACGTCACACCTGGGCACGCGATGAAAGAAGCTCCAGGGGCCCGAGTGCTGGCTGCACACACTGGGGAATCTGGTTCAACCCCAGCACCGCACGGTCCGAGCACTGCAGTGAGCCTCCCTGAGCACTAAGCAGGAAGCAGCCCCCCAAAGCACCGCCAGGTGTGACCCCCCCAAAAACGAAATACAGGGGCTGGAGCGGCAGCATAGCAGGCAGGTTTTCCACACACACGGCCAGCCTGGGCTGGGGCCCCAGCTCCCTGTAAGGTCCCCTGAGCCCCACCCGAAGTGAGCACTGAGCACTGAGCCTTGAGAATACTGGGCGTGGCCCCAAAATTAAACAAGCAAACCAAAGGCCCCAAACACCACAGAACTGTGGCTCCTGCGTCGTCACGTATCGGCCTCGGTCAGCAGGGGGCAGCGACCCCAGGTCACGACGCCCCAGCCAGCCCGGCCGCCCTGACCGAGACAGAGAGCAGGAAGTGGGGGCTCCGCCCGTGTCCACCGTGTGCCCGCCCCTGGTCCCCAGTGACGCTGACCCCCGGCCAGCGCCGAGCAGCGGGCGAGGCTCTCGGGGCCGCCCTGTCAGCCTGCCCGTGACCATGTGCCGCCCTGGCCGCTGCCCCGGACTCCGGGTGCTGAGCTCCTGCTCCCCATCTCGGGCCCTCGGGAGCCCTGGGGCCTCCGGGAGTCTCCGCCCACCCCGGGACCTGGGAGGGCGGGCCTCCGAGTGGACGCTGGAGCCTCCCCGGCCCCGCCCCCACCCACACTTGCGCACAGCCTGCGGGATGTCGCCGAGGCCTTTGGTGGCCTGGTGTGGGCAGGTGAAGGCCAAGGCCACTAACGGGGGCTTGGACGCTCAGGGCGGGCCGGGCACCAGCAAGGCCGCCCGCGGCCCACCCTGCCCGGGCCCCTGGCACACGCCCCTCCCCCACTGGCCGCCCCACTCCCTCTTCCTCAGGGCTCCGAGGGCCCCAGGACATTCCAAGGGGGTCACGGGTGAGAATCACGGGGCGGGGGGGCACAGGAAGGAGACAGGTGGGGACGGGCGGCGGGGGCCTGTCCTTGCGGGGGCGGCGCGGGCAGCACCCCCGTCCCCAGGGGAGGTGGTTCCGGAGCTGAGGGGAGGACTCCGGCGGATCTCTGGGGGGGACGGGTCGGCCCACGGCCACCCCACCCCGACGTAAGTGCCAGCAGCGGCCTGCGGATCCCCCGGCCGGCCCCCGGTGCCCGCCCCGGCACGCCCGTCGGCCCACGCAGCCCGAGTGACCCCGCCGGGCAGCCCCGCACCCCCGGGGTTTCCCAGGGCCCCGCGGCCTTTGTTGCCAGAGCCGCAGCCGCTTCCCTGCCAGGGCAGAGCAGATCAAAGCGGGAGCCCGGCGGGCCCAGCGCCCGGTGAGCACTGATTGGCCCGCGGCAGGCCGCGAGCTGGCACACAAGGGCTTCCTGTCAACAGGAAGAAAGGATGGAGATCAAATTATGTCAGAGGAGGTAGAGGGAGCGAGTGGGGAGCGAGAATCAGATTAGCCGGCGCCTCGCGAGGCCGGAGGGGGCCCGCGCTGCCCCCCTCTCCTCCCCAGCAGGGCCCCGGGGCTGGCGGGGCTTTGGGGACACAGCCCTAGTTCCGTGGGGCACCCTGCGCCCGCCCTGGAGCCACGTCACGCCAGTGAACCAACAGAGAGAGAAGCTGGTGGTGCGGGTCCCGCAGGCCGCTGTGGAGATGCTTCTCCGCCGGTGTGTGTCTCTTGGACACTCTCCACCTCGGGGACGGGGACCCGGACTTACAGTCCCGAGAAGGACGGTTTCTCACGGTGGGACCCGTGTGTCAGGACACAGTCAGGCGCTGACGGGCGGCCCCGCCTGCCCGCCATGGTGCCCAGCGTGGGGCTCTGACCCTCTGCTCGCCCCCAGCCCCCGCGCTGGGGCTGGAGTCAGCCCTTCCGCTGCACTGCCTGGACCCCTGGTGGCCTCCTAGCGAAACAGGACTCCCTGGGGTGACGGGGTTGGGCCCGTCCCTCCCCGGGACGCTGGGGACGTGGGACCCTCTGTGTGGCCATGGAGGGTGGGCTCTATCCCGCGCCCACCCCCCCTAAAGGAAGGTCCCCCGAAAGGGAAAGTGTCGGCAGCAAGCAGAGGCCCCCACCGCGGAAAACAGGAAGCGAGAGAGGAAGTCCCTGTCTGGGGCACGGCCATCCGTCTGTCCGTCCGTGTGCACGGCAGGGGGCCCGCTCAGACCCCCAGCGGGCGCACTGGGGCAGGTGACGGGGCGGCAACATGTCCCTAAGTGCTTCCTGCCGGAGAGTCGCACCAGAGTCACCGCCTGTGCCCAGTGGGGGAGCCGTGGGCGGGGCGGGTCACTCAGGCAGGGCCACTGGGGGTCAGTGGGAGCCGCCACAGGAGGCGAGGGGAGCGCACGCCCCACCGCAGGGCAGCCACCGTCCAGGTGGCCGCGTTTGGGGGAAGTAGGTTTGGGTCATCAGAGCCGCTGATGGGACCCTGACGGGCTCGGACCCTTCCACCTCGAACCCAGGGCAGAGCGGGCCAGGCGGCAGCGCTGGGGAGGGGGCAGAGCACGTCTTCATGGCTCTTAGGCCCCACTGGGCACTGGAGGCCGAGGGGGGCAGGGATGGCTCAGGGGCACAGGTACCTGCCTTGTGAGTTCGAGCCCCAGTGTCACCACCTGTGCCAAGTGTGGTCGTGGCGGCCCCGCCCTCCTGCCCCCGCGCTGTGACTGCGGGTCCGGCCGTGCCAGGGGTCTCCGAGCACAGCCCAAGGGCCGAGGAAGCCAGATGTGCAAGCCTGGTCATCACAACAGAACCGGGCCTGGCGGGGCAGGGGTGGGGAGGACAAGGAGGGCCAGGGGACAGCGGGCCGGGGCCTCCAGCCTTGCACGCATCGACGGGGCTGGAGCCCTCGAACCCATGGCCCCGGGCACCAGGGGGTACAGTCCTCCAGGACCCCAGACGCTCCTGGGTTCCCGGGGGAGCCCCCGCGCCTCATCCAGGCCCATGCAGGGAACCGTGGCTGTGTGACGGAGAACAGCTGGGGGCCCCGGGGCCTCCTGAGTGCTCGGAGCCCCCCAGGGAGACGGGGCCCAGCCCCAAGGCTGACCCGGGTTCAATCCCAGCAGCCCAGCTGGTCCCCTGAGCCCAACAGGAGTGACCCCGAGCACTGCTGAGCGTGACCCCAAAACAAACAGAAAAGAATCCCAGGACCTGGGACAGTTCTGGGCGCATCACCGTTAGCTCGACCCGATGCTCAGGGCAGCACAGGATGGGCCCTGCGGGCAGAGGTGAGAGGCAGCACGGGAACCCCAGCCGGAGGCACAGCCGGAAGCGTCCACGCTTTGTGGGACAGTCGGGACCCAGGACAACTCCTCCCAGCGACAGTGACAGGGGACAGATAGCGTGGGTGGGGGATGGGCGGAGGACGGATGGGAGATGAGTGAATGGAAAGATGTATCGATGGGAGAAAGGATGAATGGACAAATAAAGAAATGGATGGATGGATGGATAAACAGATGAATGGATGAATGAACATACGAATGGACAGACGGATGGATCAATCCATGGATAAACTTAAGGGAAGATGGGTAAGAGGGAGGGAGGGAAGGAGGGAGGGAGGGAGGGAGAAAGGGAGAAAGGAAGAGAGGGAGGAAGGGAGGGAGGGAGGGAGGGAGGAAGAAAGGAAGGGAGGAAGGGAGGAAGGGAGGAAGGAAGGAAGGAAGGAAGGGAGGAAGGAAGGGAGGAAGGAAGGAAGGAAGGAAGGAAGGAAGGAAGGAAGGAAGGAAGGGAGGAAGGAAGGAAGGAAGGGAGGAAGGAAGGAGGGGAGGGAGGAAGGAGGGGAGGGAGGAAGCCGAGGGCAGAGAAACAGACAGAACAGCACATGTTTCCTGCAGACGGAGAGAAGCACCTTGGCACGATCACTGCTGGCCGGGCAGGAAGGGGTGGCACCTGCATTTATCCTTAAGCCAATACTGGGGTCTGCCGAGGCCCCCAGAGGAGCCCCCTTTGGAACACAAGCCTTGCTGAGGGCAGGACAGCTGACCAAGACCGAGGCGCCCCTGTGCCAGCGAGCCTGACCTTTGCCCCCGGGCTTTCACCCTGGGTGGCTTCGGGGAGGTGCGGGACAGTGAGCTGTGGTCAGTGGACCCCCAGCCCCAAGGACCCCCACCCTTGTTCCTCCTACGCCCCCACAGTGCCCTCCTTTGGGGGGAACCTGGGCAGAGGGTGCAGGGCTGGACGAAGGCGGCCCCCGCGGCCCCGCAGGCCGGGCCTCGTCCCCGGGTCTCCCGAGCCGCCCAGCCGGCCTCGGCCGTGTGAACTGGCCTTTCCCGTGCCCCGTGAGCCCCAACCCCTGGGCCGCTCTGCCCGCTGCCCAGTGTCCCGGCCCCTGCCCGCTCCTCTCCCCAGCCGGCCTTCGCCGGGGCCACTCAGACACCCAGAGCAGCCGGCCCGCGGCCCCGGCGACATTCCTGGGGGGCGGACGCGGGGGCCCCACTCGCCCTGCATCCCCCCCCCCCCCCCCGCCCAGGCCCTGGCAGGCGCCCCGCCTGGCCCTGCTGCTGACGAGCTCTTCCAAATCCCTTCCAGAACCTTCCTTGTTCTTCCTGCTCTCACCGGCAAGGTGGGGTGGGGGCGGGAACCCCACACGCCCCTCTCGCTTCCAGGCCTGGGTGCTGGCGAGCGGCAGGGCAGGGCCCAGGACGGCTCCCCCCAGCTGGGCGCGGCCCCTCCAGAGCTAGCTGACGGAGCCCAGGACGTGCCCACCGCCCTCCGCCCTCCCCTCGCCAGACCCCTGGTTTCCGTCACATCGCCCAAGTGCCTCAGAGAGAGGCTGAGGCCCGCAGGGACTCGGCCCGGGTCCGGCTCCCCGGGGAGAGGCCGGCAAGGGTGGAGCTGAGCCCCAGGGCCACCCCGGGGCAGGGCGCGGGCACCCCGCGGCGGGGCCCTCCCTGGGCCTGATTTGCAGGCACCCAACAGGCCGCCCGGTCCCGCTGGAATCTCAGCAGGTCAGCGGGGCGGCTCCTAGCGAAAGTGCATCTGGGGGTGTCGGGGGCTCCCCCGCCTCAGCTCAGCCTCTGTCCGCTGGGCACCCACACCCCCATACACCACTCTGGGGGGCCCTCGGATCTGCCCTCCAGCCCCGACTGCCTCTTTATGTGTATGGGTTTGGGGCCACACCAGCGGCGCGCAGGGACCACTCCCGGCTCAAGAAGCCATCTGGGGGGCTGGAGTCAGCCGGGTCCAGCGCAAGCGTCCTGCCCGCAGTCCTTCCCAGAGCAGGGACTCAGCCCCGCAGTGCTCAGCCCCACAGGGCACCTCCAACTCCCGGGCAGAGGAGCGCAGCGCAGGGCTCAGGCGGCGCCGGCGGGGGGCCGTGGCTCCGGCGCGTCTCGGCTGCTGCGTGCGCCCGTGCCCGCCACCAACCTCACACACGGACAGGTGCCAGGCTGCCGCCGACCCAGGGCCCGGGACTGCTCCTTCCCAGGGAGAAGGCGCCGGGAACACGGGGGTCGCCACCCAGGTGGGCAGGTCACCGACCCAGAGAGCGGACCTGCAGAGGGGGGCCCAGAAGGCAGGCAGGAGCCGGGGCAGCCCCGCCCAGCCCCGCCCCTGCGGCCAGCCCAGACCCACCCCGCGCCCCAGACCCAGCACCCCCGCGCGCGCGCGCGCGTGTGTGTGTGCGCGCGCATATATGTGTGCGTGTTGTGTGTGCGCGCGCGCCTGCGTGCGTGCGTGTGTGTGTGTGTGTGTGTGTGTGCTTGTGTATCCGCGCGCGCGTGTGCGTGCCTGTGGTCCGCCTCGCCTGCTCCTGCGTTTAGGCAAACACGGACTTGGTTGGTGGACACCGGGGGTGTGGTCAGGGGGGCGTTCCCTCCTCCCGGGCAGTAGGTCCGACACCCCACCCGGGGGTCCCGGGCCCCGAGGGCAGGTCGCACGGCGTGGCCCGGGCGGAAGTTCGCGGCAGTTCCCGCAGACCCCACGGGGGCGCAGGGCGCGCTCCCCGGGAGGGCGGCGGACCCCCAGCCCCGGGCTCAGAGGCACCCCGGGGAAACCTGGGGGCCGGGAGCCGACACATCCCCTGCCCCGCGCTGTCCCCTCCCCCGCCCCGCCCCGCGGTCCCGGACGCGGCTCCTCCTCCCCGCGCCGTCCACACCGCCCTCAGCAAAACAACACGCCGCGCCGCCGCCCTCCCCCCGCGCCCGCGCCGCGCCCGGCGGGCACTGAGTGGACACCCGCGCACGGCGGACACTGAGCGGACACCGAGCGGACACCCCGCACCGGAGGACACCGAGCGGACACCCGCGCCGGGCGGGCACTGGGCGGACACCCGCAGCCGGCGACACCGGGCGGACACCGCACCCGCCGGGGACTGAGCGGACCCCCGCGCCCGGCGGTCTCTGCGTGGACACCTGCACCCGGCGGACACTGAGTGGACACCCGCACCCTGCGGACACTGAGCGGACACCGCACCCGCCGGGGGCTGAGCGGACGCCCGCGAGACCTGCCCGGAGCCGCCCGCGGAGCCCCGAGCCGCACACGCGCGTCTCGGGCCGGGGGTCTCACCGGGATGTGCACGCGCAGCGAGCGCCTCTTGGGCCCGGGGGTCTTCTTGGGGCCGCTCCCGCCGGGGCTGGCGCCGTCCTTCTTCTTCTTGGTGTCCATGGCCGCGCTGCCCATAACTCGCGCCCCGGGTGGATCCCGCGCCCGGGGTCCGAGGCGGCGGCGACACCGCGTGGGGTCCGGAGCGCGCCCGGGGCCGGCGGGCGTCGGGGCTCCCGCGGGTGGCCGAGTTCTGCTTCCTCCGGCGCGCGGCGCGACCGTCCCCGCCCTCGGCTCCTCCCCCGGCCGGCCGGGGCGCTGGGCAGGTGCAGGGCCGGGGCGCTGCGGGGCGCGGGCGGCGCGGGGCGGCGGCCGCGGGATAAACGCGCCGGCGGCGGCGGGTCCGGCCCCCTGGGCGGGAGGAGGCGGCGCCGGGCCGGCCGGGCCTCGCCATTGGGTCGCGGGGGGCCGGGCGCGGCGGCGGGGCGGGCCCGGGGCTCCTCCCGCGGGGCCGGGCCGGGGTGGGCGCGCCCCGACCGCGCGCACGTGCCGCCGCCCCCAGACGCCGGAGGGACGCGGGGCGCCAGCGGGCGGGGGGGGGGGCGGGGGGCGGGGGTTGGGGGGTGCAGAGGCGGCCGGCTGCCCCCGCCCCCATCCCCGCCGGGGACCCCCGGCTCTCCCTCCTCTCCTCGGCCGGGTCCGGAGACCGAGGTAGCCCAGAGGCCCCTGGACACGTCTCAGGAGCCTGCGCCCCGGGAGGAGGGTCGCCCCTTCCATGCCCCCCCCCCTTCCTCGCTAGTTCTGGCCTCCGCTGCAATCCGCGTTTGCGGCCCTCGCCCCTCCCCTCCCACTCGCCCCGCAGACCACCGGCCCCCGGGCACTCCTCAGCCTGCTGGGACCCCAAGACCCCCAAGTCAGGTGGCCGTCGGGCCTCCAGCTGTGGCCTTTCCTGGTGGGTTGTGGGGACATTCCCAGACCTGGGGAGGGCAGGCCCTGCCCCCCCTGCTGCTCCCCTCAGCCCTCTGCAAGGAAGGCCGGGCCGGGCAGTGCCCGCAGCCCCGGGCCCCGGGCACCAGTTCTGGCTGGGGGCACCCTGGCCCACTCAGGCACGCTGGCACCGGCCCTGGGCCTCGAGCACAGTGGAGTCTGTTTGTCCCCGAGTCTGTTTGTTCCCCGAGTCTGTTTGCTCCCCAGGGTCACTTTCCTGGCAGGGAGCTTGAGTGCAGCGTCCTGAGTTTAAACGTTTTTCGGGCCTGCTGTGGTCCTGCTGCGGGTCTGCGCGGGCTGACCCGGGTTTGATCCCTGGCACCGCACAGGCCCCGGAGGCCCGAGCCCTGCCATGCCGCAGCGCGTCTTGCCCCCGTTGAAACACTGCCTGTGTTTCGTGTGAATCTGGGGTCCCCATGTCAGTGCTCCTGACATGCCTTGTAGGTGGCGCGGGGCGGAGGGGAGGGAAGGACTGGCCAGCCTGGCCTCTGCTTGGGAAAAGACTTTAAAGCTGCTGGGCTAAGGCCCAGGGGCGGTGGGCCTTGTGGAATGGGGCCGGGGAGCAGCTCGGTAGTTGCCCATTTGGGCGCGCCCGGGCCCTGCCCCCTCCGTGCTGGTTCTCTGAGCTGAGTGCTCCTGCAGGCCCGAGGGGCCGTCCCGTCCTGACTCCAGGCGTCCCAGCACCCCAGCCCCGGCCTTTGCAGACACTGGGAAGTACCATGAGGGGCCCTGCACCGCCTGAGCAGCACTTGGGAGACCCCCACACATGCACAGAAGAGAGGGTGCTGGGCAGAGGGTCACAGTCTAAACGACAGACCTGTCTCTGGTCTCAGCTCCCAGCCCTGTTCAGCTCAGCACTAACCCCAGGTTCACGGAGACTCCGGGCCCATGTACAGTGTTGGTGTACGCGTATGTGTAGAGGGGGAGTCCACACCCAATAGCAGTGTGGCCCCCTCCCTCTCCCCCTCCCTCTCCCTCCCCCTACCTCCCTCTTCCTCTCTACCCCCTCCCTTTCTCCTCTCTCTCTTCCTCTCCCTTTCTTTCTCCCTCTCCCTCTCTCCCTCTCCCTCCCTCTCTCCCTCTCCTTCTCTCTCCCTCTTTCTCTCTCCCTCTCTCTTTTTCTCTCTTTTTCCCTCCCTCTCCCTCTCTCTCCCTCTCCCTCTCTCTCTCTCCCTCTCTCTCTCTCCCTCTCCCTCTCTCTCCCTCTCTCCTTCTCCGTCTCTCTCTCCCTCTCTCCCTGTCCCTGTCCCTCTCCCTCTCTCTCCCTCTCCCTCTTTCTCTCTCTCTCCCTCTCTCCCTCTCTCCTTGTCCCTCTCCCTCTCTCTCCCTCTCCCTCTCCCTCCCTCTCTCTCTCCCTCCCTCTCTCCCTCTCCCTCTCCCTCTCCCTCCCTCTCCCTCTCTCCCTCTCCCTCTCTCTCTCTGCCAGTGTAAAAAGGTCATTAACTCTGACCAGCGTCTGGCAGAATCCCTGTGATGCATTTCCGGGTCAGGCAGTGAGCTGAGGAGTCGCATATTCCTCTCTGCCCGCCAACCCCCGCCCCGGCCCCCGCAGGCACCCTGGTTCGCTCAGAGCCTGTGGCTTCCAGGCGGCAAACAGGACCGAGGGGCGAGTCCCTCGCGTTTGACTCGGGTGAAGGCGCTGAGACCCGCTGAGGTTCGGGTAATTACGTGCTGCCGGGCCCAGACTTGCCCGGAGAGGGCGGCCCTGGGGTATCAACCACCGGGGCTGAGCTTTGGGCGTCTCGTGAATTTTTTCCCGCTCATGCAATGACCTAGTCCACAGGCGGCTCTCGGTGACCTGGCACGGGCGTGACACCTGGCGCTCTAACACAGGGACCCCCGGCCGCAGCCCACGTGCAGGGGTGAGCTCCGCGGGGTCCTCCCCGCGTCAGCAGCGTGACCCACTGAGCGGCCTCGCTCGGACAGTGGCCACGCGTGATGGCCGCGCTGTGGGGCTGACCACGTCCTGGCCGGAGGCGCTCCCGGGCCCCCGCGGTCCCCGAAGCAGATCCCGACTTTCTCTGGCTCGGCCCCTCCAGCGGCCGAGGCCAGGTGAGGCCCCTGTCGCTCCCCGCTCGCGCCCGTGTCCAGAGCCCGGTCCTCTGCCCCGCCCCAGGTGCGGCCACCAGGTGCGGCCACCAGGCCTGGCCTTTGGAAGCTCCCGAGGCCCCTCCTGGGCCTTGGACTCTGTCCTCGTGCTGCGTCTGTTTTATGGCTCTGCTCATCTCGCGTCTGAACTTGACAAAAAGATGGAAATACAGCGAGCAGGGACTGTGGGCTTGGCGCAGGGGTGGGCCCGGCCAGTGTTGTCTCTCTGAGGCCGAATGACCCCGCGCCCCCACCCCTGCAGCGCCCCGGGCAGCCCGGCCCCGCCCCAGCACTCCGGGGCCGGGCACTGGCGAGGCCCGCGGGAGCAGTGCCAGGGGCCACCCCAGCGCTGCCAGGCTATGACAGAGGCCGGTGCACTGGGTGCGGGAAGCCCAGGTGTGAGCCCTGCCCCCCCATGGCCCCCGATTGCGGCTCCTGCTGCCCCTTCTCCAACCTCGGAGTAGCCCCAGCACTGCCGGGTACGACCCCCGAACCCAAGATAGGTTTTTTTTTTCTTTTCATTTTGGGTCACACCCGGCGGTGCTCAGGGGTCACTCCTGGCTCTGCACTCAGGAATGACCCCTGACGGTGCTCAGGGAACCCTGTGGGATGCTGGGAATCGAACCCAGGTTGGCCACGTGCAAGGCAGACACCCTCCCCTCTGTGCTGTCGCTCCAGCCCCCCAAGATGGGTTTTAAAGTTAAAGCAAGCGATGGGCTTGGGGCCCTGTCCTGCGGGCTGCCTTGGTCCAGGTGTCTCTCGTGTACGGGGCCGTTCGCTGACCCCAGGCTGACCCCAGGCTGCACCCCATCAGCGCCCAGGCAGCCTCACCCCCGTGGCCACACCACACCCACCCAGGCTGACTCCGAGCACTGCACACACCAGCTCGGCGGAGGCCGTGGGGGCTCCAGGCCAGAGAGCGGCACTGCCCGAGGCCGGCCTGTCCCGGCGGGGACTCGGGGGTGGGGGCAGGGGCACTGTGTGGCGGGTGGCCGTGTGCCCCGTGGCCCGGAAGAAGGGAACGAGCTTCCTGACCGCCCCCGGGGAGGTGCTCCAGACAGCCCCTGAGCGAGGTCACTGCATGCCCGTCCACTGGCCATTGCGGCAGGGACCCCTCGGGCAGGCCAGCGTGGGGGAGAGGTGCCCGGTGACGCCCCGGGGCTGAGCACGGCCTTTGCGGCCGAGCCCCAGCTCCATCCCTGGCACCGCAGAGGCCAAGCACCTGAGAGTGACCCCAGGCTGATCCAGGGTGGCCCAAACAGTCATCTAAAAAGGTGAAAAGTAATAAATGCAGGAAACCAGACACTTGGCCCTGTAGAGCAGTGACTGAGCACGTGAGCCCCATCTGGACTCCATGGCCCCACTGATGCTCCAGGGCCCCCATGGATACTCCATGGCCCCACTGATACTCCATGGCCCCACTGATGCTCCAGGGCCCCCATGGATACTCCATGGCCCCACTGATACTCCATGGCCCCACTGATGCTCCAGGGCCCCCACGGATACTCCATGGCCCCACTGATACTCCAGGGCCCCCACAGATACTCCAGGGCCCCACTGATGCTCCAGGGCCCCCACTGATACTCCATGGCCCCACTGATACTCCAGGGCCCCCACTGATACTCCAGGGCCCCCACAGATACTCCAGGGCCCCCACAGATACTCCATGGCCCCCACTGATACTCCAGGACCCCCACAGATACTCCATGGCCCCAATGATACTTCAGGACCCACACTAATACTCCAGGGCCCCCACTGATACTCCATGACCCCACTGATACTCCAGGGCCCCCACAGATACTCCAGAGCCCCCACAGATACTCCAGGGCCCCCACGGATACTCCATGGCCCCACTGATACTCCATAGTCCCCACAGATACTCCATGGCCCCCACTGATACTCCAGGGCCCCCACTGACACTCCATGATCCCACTGATACTCCAGTGTCCCCACTGATACTCCGTGACCCCACTGATACTCCGTGGCCCCACTGATACTCCAGGGTCCCCACGGATACTCCATAGTCCCCACAGATACTCCATGGCCCCCACTGATACTCCAGGGTCCCCACTGACACTCCATGATCCCACTGATACTCCAGTGTCCCCACTGATACTCCATGGCCCTCACTGATACTCCAGGGCCCCACTGATACTCCAGGGTCCCCACTGATACTCCAGGGCCCCACTGATACTCCAGGGTCCCCACTGATACTCCAGGGCCCCACTGATACTCCAGGGTCCCCACTGATACTCCATGGCCCTCACTGATACTCCAGGGTCCCCACTGATACTCTAGGGTCCCCCCGATACTCCAGGGCCCCCACTGATACCCACTGATACTCCAGGGCCCCCACTGATACCCACTGATACTCCAGGGCCCCCACTGATGCTCCACGAGCCCCCGTCTGCACTGAGGCCTGGAGCGGCCTCTTCCCCGGCCGCCTGGCCGAGGGTGTTATCGCGTTGTGCAAACCAGGGCCAAGAGTCACATTCCAGCCTCCTGTTTCCCTTCGGCCTGGGCACGGGTTGCGAAACCTGGGCTGGTTCGGGGGCCTGTGCAGAGGGAGCCTTGGTCCCGCGGGACGGTGGGGGCAGAGGCGAGCCCAGGTGGAGGGAGGACAGCCTGTTGGGGAGGGCACGGACCCCCTTGATTTGTTAGCGGGAGGTTTGGGGGCACGCCCGGCCGTGCTCAGGGCTCCCTTGTGGCTCTGAGCTGGGGCCCCTGGTGGGCTCGGGGGGGGCCTATGCGGTGCTGGGGATTGACCCAGGCTCGGCTGCGTGCAGGGCGAGGCCCTGCCCGTCCCTCCTGCCCCCTCCCTGTGGCCCTGTGCTGTGGACCCCCTTCCCGCGCCTGTGTCCCGGCAGGCAGAGCGCGGCTGTGCCCTGGGGAGTCCCGCAGGTGGGCCGGGGCGTCTGCGCGCTGTGCAGGGGCTGTGGGGACACGGCGGGGACTGGGCGTCCAGGCTCCCCGTGACCCCTGGCCTAGTGACCGGCTGGGCCTGGGGCCCCTCTCCTCTGGCCTGTGGCTCCGGGCTCGCGAGCACCCGAAGGATTGCTCAGGCCGGTAGAGCTGCTTCGGTCCCTCGGTGCTGGCCACGGGGCTGGTGCCGGGCTGCTGCCGGGTGTGAACTGGGTTCGAGGGTCTCTGGCGGGGTCCCGCGTGGACCCAGACCAGGAGGTCTGTACCCGCGGGGGGCGGTGCTTGGGTCTGCAGAGTCCCACCGCCCTGCCTCTGCGTGCCCCGACGCGCACACCCCCCCACCCGGCTCTGCCCCCCGCCTCTCCCCTGCAGCGAGGGCCTCGGTGCCCAGCGGGACAGGCCCCAGGGGCCGAGCCCGAGGGCCCTGCCTGGTTCTCCTTCAAGGACATAGCGGTTTTGCCAGGTGGGGCAAAATGATATTTTGTAAAATGTGCCTAAATATAACGGGCGGGTGGTGCAAGGCCCAGAGCAGGCGGGGACGGCGTTCCAAGTCGGACTCGCAGCAGGACAAGGTCACGGGGACATCGCCACGCCCCCAGCAGCCCCAGCCACCGAGAGCCACCCCGGGCCCAGCGGGGACGTTTCCCGGTGCCTGAAGCAGCTCCTCACCCTCCGAGAAGACAAAAAAAAAAACAAAACAAAACCCCAAAACCAGGGGCTGGGCGAGACTTGGGCACGCCCAGCTGTGTGCGTGGCCCTGCTTGCCCCCCGCGCTCATATCCTCCCAGCACCGCCCGGAACGAGGAGCACAGAGCCAGGAGTAACCCCTGAGCACCGCTGGATCCCCAAACCCAAAAGTCTGAGCGGCCCCCAGCCCCACCCCCGCCCCAGAACTGGGGAAGGGGCATAAGGCGCTTGCCTTGCACTTGGCCGACCCAGGTTCAATCCCCGGCTTGCTGTGACGCCCTTCAAGCCCACCAGCAGTGAGTCCCGAGCACAGAGCCAAGAGTAAGCCCTGAGCACCTTGGGTACGGTCCAAAAAACAAAAGAAAGAAGGAAAAAAAATCCTGATTGCCAAGATTGCCGACCTTTGACTGGCAGAGAAAACATTTCCCTATTGCCCAAGGCCTGAGCACGGCGGGGCCTGGAGTCTGAGGCTCTGGACCAGGCCTTTCTGGCGTGGAGTGGGGCCCAGGGAGCCCCCTGGCACCCTGCGGGCACAGGGTTGGACTCCGGGGGCCCGGGACGGTTGGGCAGATCCTGGAGAGCCAGGCCACACACGCAGAAGGGACACGCGTGTGCGCTGAAGGGACACGGAGGGGCCGCGTGTCCTGCTGGCTTATATCTGGCTTTGGGGGCCTCATCCCGTGGTGCTCAGGGCTGACTCCTGGCTCTGTGCTCAAGGATCACGCCTGGAAGGGCTCGGGGGACCCTAAGCTGGGCAGGGAATTGAACCCGGGGCAGCTGCATGCAAGGCCAGTGCCCTCCCGCTGCCCAGTGGGGCTACGCTCTGCGGCAGGGGCTCCTGTGGCCCAGAACCCGCACAGGCCTGGCCCCTGTCCCAGCTATGGTGGACCAGGACCGAGGGGGCACAGATGGGGAGGTGGGGAGTGGGGGGCAGAGGGAGGCCGGGGACCCCCCTCCCCCCGCAGCTGCAGCCCCTCCGGCCAACCCTCTCCTGCAGGCAGCTGGCACCATGCCCCCAGGACCCTCTGGACAGATGTTTTTGGGGAGCGTGGGCAGCGGGGAGGCTGGAGGGGCCGGGCCCGGGCTGGGAGGGCGTCGACAACGATCTGGCAGCAGAGAGAGGCCCGGGCAGCAGCTGGTGACGGGAGGCTGAGAGGGACGAGCCGCAGGGGCTGTCAGTGGCGAGGGCCGGGCGGGCAGGGCGGGGAGCAGGGGGGACGCGCCTCAGGAACCCGCGAGGGGCCAGACGTGGCGTCTGCTGGGAAGCTTGAGGGGCTGCTCCCTGCCCCCGGCCAGCCACACCCAGGCTGTCCTCAGGCCGGGGACAGCTGCCCCCACGGTCGCTTGAAACTGGCACGAGGGCAGCGTTTCAGGAGGCGGCTAAAACGCACGTTTCCCGGTGTCCGCGGGCGCGGGGCAGCTAGAGGGACGGCGGGGGAGGGCCCTGGGCGCTGGGGCAGGATTTCGTGACGTTTCCAGTCGTGAGGCAGAAGCGACTGAGGCTTGAGTGTAGACGCCAGGTGAGGTCCAGGCTGCGCCCGCCCCGGGGGGAGACTGTGGGGACACGGGGGGGCCAGCAGAGACAAGGGAGGGGTCTCTGGGACAGACAGACAGACAGACGGGCAGAAGGGCAGACGGGCAGGCCGGCGGAGGCTGACTCCGGAGAGCACACACTCCAAACGCACGTTTCCCTTCTGCAATAATAACAACCGGCCAGCGTCAAAGGCACGAAAGCCGAGCCGGGTGCAGGCCGCCCACACCGAGCCGCAGGGGCAGGCCGAGGGGCTGGCAGGGGCAGCACCGCGGCGGGAGCCGAGCCAGGCTCTGAGGATGTTGATGCGAGAAAGCCACCAGCCGGCCCCACCGTGCAGTGGAAAAGCCCAGGCCGGAACCCTGTCCCTTCGGAACGGGATTCCCGGGCGCCAAGGCCAGGCCGCCCAGCATCAGCGTGGCCTTGGCACCGGGAGCCTGGGTTCAAGTCCCGGCACGGCAGGGTGCCCTGAGCAGCCCCGGCACCCGCGGGGATGCACCCCCAGAGGGTCCTCTGCAGAGTCGGGACGGGAAAGCGGGAGGCACGGCCGCCAGGGCCGAGGCCCCCGAGGGCGTGCGTCTCCTGCAGATGACTGCGAACAGGACGGGGTGGCGAGCAGGGCAGCAGGAAGCAGGCCCGGGGGACTCAGGCCAGCGCGGAGGGGCCGCTGTAATGGACATTACCGACAATCGATCCATCTGCGGCGGGGACGGCGGGGCTGGCTGCCGCCTGACCCGCTCTCCGGGAGGGGGGAGGCAGGGAGGCAGGGCGCATGGCCCCACCCCTGCCGCACACTTCCCTCTCGCCCTGGCGGTTCTCCGCAGCTCTCCCGCCGAGAGGGGACTTGCTGGCGTCACAGCGGGTGCCGGGAAGCCGTGCGGGGCTGTTCCCGGCCACCCCGGCATGGTCGCAGCCAGCGCGGCTCAGCCCGAGACAGCTGCCCCGCAGTCACAGTGGGCACTGGCAAGTGGGCAGCGTTTCCAGAAAGCATCCAGAAGCGTCTCCCAGGCCGTGATGCGACAACTCTGTACCTGCCCGGGAGTCTGCAGGGGCGACTCGGAGCGTGACCCTCACTTGCTGCCTCGTATCCAGAGCTGGGCGGTCACTGCGCGCCCGGCGCCCGGCCCTCCTCTCTCCGCTGCCATGAGCCCGTCGAGCCCGGGCGTGGCTGCCGCCCTGCCCTGCCCTGCCCTGCCCACCGTGAGGCCCGTCCGTGTTGCGGCGGCTGCGCGGCTCCGTCTCTCCTGCTCTCACAGTGCTCCGTCGCGCACAGACCGCGGCTTCCTGCCCCACCAGCCGTGGCTGGACCCTTGGACCCTTGGGTTGTTCCTGTGTCCTGGCTGTCGTACCAACAGCTCGCGGTGACTATGGGCGTGGGTTTGTCGTTTTGAATAAACGTGTTTTTTTTTCTTTTTGGGTCACACCCGGCGATGCTCAGGGCTGACTCCTGGCTCTGCACTCAGGAATTACTCCTGGCAGTGCTCGGGGGACCCTATGGGATGCTGGGAATCGAACCCAGGTCGGCCGCGTGCAAGGCAAACGCCCTCCCCGCTGTGCTATTGCTCCAGCCCTCTGAATAAACGTTTTTATGTGTGTGGTGGGGGGTAGAGGCCGGGAAGGAAGCGGAATGTCCCGGTCATGGGGGAGCTCGGTTCTTCGCTGAGGACTTGCCGCGCTGCCTCCCACAGAGGCTGAAGCGGCGTCACCTCCGCCAGCAGGGAAAGACGCTCCCCGTCCCGCGTCCCCGCCTGCTCGGGTTGTGGCCACTCTCACCCCTGTGAGGTAATGTCTCATGGTGGTTTCCACCCGTATTTTCCCGATCCCGGTGACCGTGGGCACTTGCCCACATGAGAACTGGCCATCATGACCTCCCCGGGCGCGTCTCTGACGACCTCTCCCCTCCCCTGCACGGGATTGCCGCTTGTTGGCCTTGTGGCAACCGGTGAGCCTTGAGAGTGACTTCAGTGCCTGGATATTGGCCTTTTCTCTGATGACCCCCGTCAGTCTCTCCAGCTGAGCTTGCCTTGCTGTGCAAACCCTTTATAAATCTGGCACGGTCCCGTTGCCTTCTCTGTTATCTCTGCCACCAGAGCAGGGTCCTGAGGACCCCCTGAGGGCCACACCAGGGGGTGCACGGGCTGCCTGCGTGTTCTCTGGCGCATCTGCTGGTCTAGTCTAATCTTGAGGTCTTTAATCTACTTTGGACTCAGTCTGGGGTGCTCCGAGCAGTACTCGGACCCCACTGCTGTTTCTTGCCCAGTTGGGCCGTCTGTCAGCACACAGTCCCCAGGGCACCTCGCTGCTGGCGCCCCCCAGTGCCTGGGACCCTCAGGCCACCTCCGGAGCCGCCCCCGGCATCCTCGCGGTGCCAGGATACAAGCGGCATCCGTGCACGCCGTCCCGCGCCCTCCCCCTGCGCTGTCTCCGGGGCCCCGAGTCCAGTTTTATGAACGCTGTGAGACGCGGTTCCAGTGTCTGTTTCCGTGTTTTGTTTTCAGGCTTGTGACCAGCCAACGCTCCCGTCGCCACCGGTGGGAGAAGCTTTTGTGGCTCTGCCCCCCACACAGCCCCTTCGCCCCAGACGCCTGGCCAGGCCCCGAGCGCCTCTCGGTGTTTTGGCTCAGCGTCGCTGGTCTGAAAGTCTGTTTCGTTCCCTGTCGTCTCGGTAATGACGGAGTTAACGGCTAACTGAAAGCGCTGACCTACCTGAGGGAGAGACAAGAACGTGAATTAGAAAATGGCTGTTTAGGGGCTGGAGTGGTAGCACAGCGGGGAGGGCGTTTGCCTTGCACGCAGCCGACCCGGGTTCGATTCCCAGCACCCCATATGGTCCCCTGAGCACCGCCAGGAGTAATTCCTGAGTGCAAAGCCAGGAGTGACCCCTGTGCATCGCCAGGTGTGACCCAAAAAGAAAAAAGAAAATGGCTGTTTATACAGAGGCTCTTTCCAGGAATCAGCTTCACCCATGAACAACTGATGAGGCTGACGCCTACGGTGGCTAATGGGCTGGAAACACAGGCAGGGTGCAGTGAGACACGGACAGGGGTGCAGTGAGACACGGACAGGGTGCAGTGAAACGTGGGCAGGGGTGCAGTGAGACACGGACAGGGGTGCAGTGAGACACGGACAGGGTGCAGTGAAACGTGGGCAGGGGTGCAGTGAGACACGGACAGGGGTGCAGTGAGACACGGACAGGGTGCAGTGAAACGTGGGCAGGGGTGCAGTGAGACACGGACAGGGGTGCAGTGAGACACGGACAGGGGTGCAGTGAGACACGGACAGGGTGCAGTGAGACACGGACAGGGGTGCAGTGAGACATGGACAGGGGTGCAGTGAGACACGGACAGGGTGCAGTGAGACATGGACAGGGTGCAGTGAAACATGGGCAGGGGTGCAGTGAGACATGGACAGGGGTGCAGTGAGACACGGACAGGGGTGCAGCGAGACACGGACAGGGGTGCAGTGAGACACGGACAGGGGTGCAGTGAGACACGGACAGGGTGCAGTGAGACATGGGCAGGGGTGCAGCGAGACACGGACAGGGTGCAGTGAGACATGGACAGGGGTGCAGTGAGACACGGACAGGGTGCAGTGAGACACGGACAGGGTGCAGTGAGACATGGACAGGGGTGCAGCGAGACACGGACAGGGTGCAGTGAGACATGGACAGGGTGCAGTGAGACACGGACAGGGGTGCAGTGAGACATGGACAGGGGTGCAGTGAGACACGGACAGGGTGCAGTGAGACATGGACAGGGGTGCAGTGAAACAGGGACAGGGGTGCAGTGAGACATGGACAGGGGTGCAGTGAGACACGGACAGGGTGCAGTGAGACATGGACAGGGTGCAGTGAGACACGGACAGGGTGCAGTGAGACATGGACAGGGGTGCAGTGAGACATGGACAGGGGTGCAGTGAGACACGGACAGGGGTGCAGTGAGACACGGACAGGGTGCAGTGAAACATGGACAGGGTGCAGTGAAACATGGGCAGGGGTGCAGTGAGACACGGACAGGGTGCAGTGAAACACGGACAGGGTGCAGTGAGACACGGACAGGGTGCAGTGAGACATGGACAGGGTGCAGTGAAACATGGGCAGGGGTGCAGTGAGACACGGACAGGGTGCAGTGAGACACGGACAGGGTGCAGTGAGACACGGACAGGGTGCAGTGAGACATGGACAGGGTGCAGTGAGACATGGACAGGGGTGCAGTGAGACACGGACAGGGTGCAGTGAAACACGGACAGAGTGCAGTGAGACATGGACAGGGGTGCAGTGAAACATGGGCAGGGGTGCAGTGAGACATGGACAGGGGTGCAGTGAAACACGGACAGGGGTGCAGTGAGACACGGACAGGGTGCAGTGAAACATGGACAGGGGTGCAGTGAAACACGGACAGGGTGCAGTGAAACATGGGCAGGGGTGCAGTGAGACACGGACAGGGGTGCAGTGAGACACGGACAGGGTGCAGTGAAACATGGACAGGGGTGCAGTGAAACACGGACAGGGTGCAGTGAAACATGGGCAGGGGTGCAGTGAAACACGAACAGGGGTGCAGTGAAACATGGGCAGGGGTGCAGTGAGACACGGACGGGGTGCAGTGAGACATGGACAGGGGTGCAGTGAGACACGGACAGGGTGCAGTGAGACACGGACAGAGTGCAGTGAAACACGGACAGGGTGCAGTGAGACACGGACAGGGTGCAGTGAGACATGGACAGGGTGCAGTGAGACATGGACAGGGGTGCAGTGAGACACGGACAGGGTGCAGTGAAACACGGACAGAGTGCAGTGAGACATGGACAGGGGTGCAGTGAAACATGGGCAGGGGTGCAGTGAGACATGGACAGGGGTGCAGTGAAACACGGACAGGGGTGCAGTGAGACACGGACAGGGTGCAGTGAAACATGGACAGGGGTGCAGTGAAACACGGACAGGGTGCAGTGAAACATGGGCAGGGGTGCAGTGAGACACGGACAGGGGTGCAGTGAGACACGGACAGGGTGCAGTGAAACATGGACAGGGGTGCAGTGAAACACGGACAGGGTGCAGTGAAACATGGGCAGGGGTGCAGTGAAACACGAACAGGGGTGCAGTGAAACATGGGCAGGGGTGCAGTGAGACACGGACGGGGTGCAGTGAGACATGGACAGGGGTGCAGTGAGACACGGACAGGGTGCAGTGAGACACGGACGGGGTGCAGTGAAACATGGACAGGGGTGCAGTGAGACACGGACAGGGGTGCAGTGAAACGTGGGCAGGGGTGCAGTGAGACATGGACAGGGGTGCAGTGAGACATGGACAGGGTGCAGTGAGACACGGACAGGGTGCAGTGAGACATGGACAGGGGTGCAGTGAGACACGGAAAGGGTGCAGTGAGACACGGACAGGGGTGCAGTGAGACACGGACAGGGTGCAGTGAGACACGGACAGGGGTGCAGTGAGACACGGACAGGGGTGCAGTGAGACACGGACAGGGTGCAGTGAGACACGGACAGGGTGCAGTGAGACATGGACAGGGTGCAGTGAGACACGGACAGGGTGCAGTGAGACACGGACAGGGGTGCAGTGAGACATGGACAGGGTGCAGTGAGACACGGACAGGGGTGCAGCGAGACACGGACAGGGTGCAGTGAAACACGGACAGAGTGCAGTGAGACATGGACAGGGGTGCAGTGAAACGTGGGCAGGGGTGCAGTGAGACACGGACAGGGGTGCAGTGAGACACGGACAGGGTGCAGTGAGACATGGACAGGGGTGCAGTGAGACACGGACAGGGTGCAGTGAGACACGGACAGGGTGCAGTGAGACATGGACAGGGGTGCAGTGAGACACGGACAGGGTGCAGTGAGACACGGACAGGGGTGCAGTGAGACATGGACAGGGTGCAGTGAGACACGGACAGGGGTGCAGCGAGACACGGACAGGGTGCAGTGAGACACGGACAGGGTCTGCCCTGGTTCCTCCTTTGCTCTGTTTCTGGCATTTTCCACACATTCTGGCTGGGGGGGCCAGGGACCGGCTGCCTTCCCCGAGCCATCCCCCATGGTCAGCCTATGCCCCGGACTCCACCGGGCTCCCCGCCCCGACCCCAGGAAGGGGTGGTTGTAGGAAGGCGGGGAAGGGGTCTGGGTGTAGGGCAGGCCTTGGGCACCAGCTCCCCTGGGGGCTCCTTCCCGGCAGAGCTGGGGGTCAGCCCATCCCTGTGACCCCCCATGGCAGCCAGGGGACCCAGAGGGAGAAGCAGCCTGGAAAGGCCCCGCGGCCAGACACGGTGGCCTCGGTCAGCAGCTGTGGCTGGGCACCCGGGCACCTCTACCCGCCCTCTGCTCCGGAAACGTTCGGGGGAACCAGGCGGTTTCCCTGGGGCTGGGCACGGGACCACGGCCCCCAGGGGTCCCAGAGAAGCAAGTTTAGGGGAGGCCCCAGAGCCAGGACAGCCTTTTCCCGCCTGCCTGCAGGCTGACTGAGCACTGAGAGGGAGTCCCCGCCGAGAGGGGGTGAGGTGGGCTCGGCCCTTGCTGGACACTTGGCTGACCCTCTGACCGGGCGGGGCTGGCTGCTCATTACGAAGCGGAGATAATAACGGTGCGGCCTGGTGGGCAGGCGGGGAGCAGCGCCCCGAAATGCAGGCGTGATTATTAGCAGGATGTGGGCGAGCTGAGGGCGGGGAGGAAGGGCGGGAGGAGGCGGGGAGGGAGGGAGGGAGGGGGGAGGGAGGGAGGACGGGAGGAGAGGAAGAGGAAGAGGTGACCCCGGGACTGTGCGAGGTGCTGGGGCCTGACCCGGGCAGGCGCGGACAAGGCCGGGAGGTTCAGCGCGGGCAAGTTCACGGCAGAAGTGGCAGCTGGCCGCTCGCGCCCGGCCTGCCCCGGCCGCGGGTGCCCTGCGGCTCTGCCTCTGGCGTCTCCCTCGCCTGAGTGCCCTCCCTGGGCAGGGGCGCGGCTCTCCTGCAGGAGGGGGGCACACCCACAGAGGGTGTGTGGTTCTGGGCAAAATTTTGGCTTTATTTAATTGGCAAGTAAAGGTTGGAGGGATTGAAAGTGCCTGCGGTGATTGTGTGTGAGTCGCAGAAGGTCCTCCCAGCTGGCTCTCGGACACAGTTCATCTCTCCCTCTCTCTCCCTTTCTCTCCTTCTCTCCCCCTCTCTCCCTCTCTCTCCCCCTTTCTCTCTCTCCCTCTCTCCCTCTCTCTCACTCTGTCTCTCCCTCTCTCCGTCTCTCACTCTCTCCCTCTCTCTCCCTCTCTCTCTCCCCCTCTCTCCCTCTCTCTCCCCCTCTCTCCCTCTCTCTCTCCCCCTCTCTCCCTCTCTCTTCCGTCTCTCTCTCCCTCTCTCTCTCCCCCTCTCTCCCTCTCTCTCCGTCTCTCTCTCCCTCTCTCTCTCACTCTCTCCCTCTCTCTCTCTCCCCTCTCTTCCTCTCTCTCTGTCTCTCTCTCTCCCCCTCTCTCCCTCTCTCTCCATCTCTCTCTCTCCTCCCTCTCTCTCTCACTCTCTCTCCCTCTCTCTCCGTCTCTCCCTCTCTCCCTCTCTCTCCCTCTCTCCCTGTCTCTCTGTGTCTCTCCCCTCTCTCCCCTCTCTCTCCCTCTCTCTGTCTTTCTCCCTCTCTCTCCCTCTCTCTCCCCATCTCACTCTGTCTCTCCCTCTCTCTGTCTCTCCCTCTCTCTCCTCTCTCTCCTCTCTCCTCCCTCTCTCTCCCTCTCTTCTCACTCTGTCTTTCTCCCTCTCTCTCCCTCACTCTCCCTTTCTCTCCCCATCTCACTCTGTCTCTCCCTCTCTCTGTCTCTCCCTCTGTCTCTCCCTCTCTCTCTCTCTCTCCCCTCTCCCTCTCTCTCCATCTCTCCTTCTCTCTCCCTCTTTCTCCCTCTCACTCTGTCTCACTCCCTCTCTCTCTCACTCTGTCCTCTCCCTCTCTCTGTCTCTCCTTCTCTCTCCCTCTCACTCTGTCTCCCTCTCTCTCTTTTTCCTCTCTCCCTCTCTCTCCCTCTCGCTCTCTTACTCTCTGCCTCTCTCTGTTTCCTCTCTCTCTTCCTCCCTCTCGGCCCACACTCACCTGGAGTAGGACGTTGGTCCCTTGACCAGGTCTTTACACTTGGTGGCTCTTTTGTGCACGGATAAGGCCGGTTCGGATAATGGGGTGGGCCTGCGGGGTCACTGTCTGGGTCCTGGGGTGCCCGCGGGCGGAGGCAGCCGGCCTGGATTCTGCTGCAGGGTCAGTACAGTTGTCCTGGCTCCCATCCGTCCTTCTGCCCCTCCTGCCCTCCGCTTGGCTCAGAGTTGGGAGCGAAGGAGAAGGTAGGAACAGACAGCAAGTACCTCTGTCTCCCTAAGCCCTGAGCACTCAGCCGGGAGCAAGCCCTGAGCACGGCCAGGTGTGGCAAGAAAATAAATAAAAGTGAAAAGCATGTCCAGTGTGAAAAGGCTAAACGGACGGTTTGTCCGCTAGGCCGGCTGCTCGCGCTGGGCACACCCAGGGGCCTCTCAGCCCTGCCTGGCGTGAGCCTCTCTCCTCAGGGCTGCCTTCCTAGCGGGGAGCCTCGTCCTGGCGGGTCTGGCCCATGGAAACACACACACACTCTCACACACTCACACTCACACTTTCACACACACTCACACACACACTCTCACACACTCACACACTCACACTCTCACACACTCACACACTCACACACACGCATACACTCACACTCTCACACTCACACACTCACACTCTCACACTCTCACACACTCACACACTCACACACACGCATACACTCACACTCACACACTCACACACACTCACACACTCTCACACTCACACACTCTCACACTCACACACTCACACTCTCACACTCTCACACACTCACACATTCACACACTCACACTCTCACACACTCACACACACTCACACGCTCACACACTCACATGTACCCTCATACACTCACATACACTCACACTCATACACAGACACACACACTATCTCACATACACTCACACACACACACACACACACACACACACACACACACACCCTCACCTGAGGGTCTCCTGAGTCTCCCCCACAGGCGAACGCTCTCTGCCCCTCCGCAAACAGGTGCTTGTCCTGCCCCTCCTGCCCCTGGAGTCGCTCACTCTGTCACTCTGTCACCCCGCCTGGCCCAGCAGCCCCCGCATCAGGGCCCAGAGGTGGGGGTCGCCCAGGGTCGCGGGGGCGGGGAGCAGGGACTGCAGGGGAATCCTTCAAAGCCGAGCAAGGGGATGCAAGTGCGAAGGCCAAGAGCCCTTGGGAGCACCGTGTGGCCGCGGGGGGCCCGGGCGCACAGCTGTCTGGGGGGAAGGGCGGCCGCTCCTCACGGGCCTGCTCCGCTCTGCCCACCTTAGCACGGCCAGACACCCCCGTGTGTGCGTGTGTGTGTGTGTGTGTGTGTGTGTGTGTGTGTGCGTGCGTGCGTCTTTCTCTCCCACTCACCACCAGTGCTCGGGGGCCTACTCCGGGTGGGGCCTGGGGCCCAGGGGGGATGCCGGGACTGAACCCAGGCCAGGTGTGCGCGAGGCCGGCGGCCTGCCCACCGTGCCCTCTCCCGCCGCGTTCCCGGGGGCGGGCTTCACCCCGGCTGGCGCACGCTCCGCCCCCCTGCAAGCTGGCAGCGGAACCGGCCGGCCGGGAACACTCGCGCCCTCCCTTGGCAGGACTGCCGGCCACGAGCCCTGTGTTCAGGAGACGCGGGTCCTGCTCAGAGGGACCTCGCAGCCCCCCCCTCGAGGCTGAGGCCCAGCCGTCGGGGACAGTTGTCAGTGGAATCGGCTGGGCCAGGGCGGAGAGCACGTGGTGGGGGGGGTGAGGCTCGACGCTGTTCCCAGCACTGTGCGCCCCACCCCCTCCGCCACCCCCCAAGCGCTGCCAGCTGTCACCGCCGTAACAACTCACAGTGTCGAGAGCCGTACGCTCCCCTCCCCCCGCTGCTGGGCTACCCGGGGACGCTGCCCAGACGCAAAGTCGGGGCAAGTGGACCGTCCGGCTCTTCACTCACTCAGTTCTCCAGGCGGTGATTGCTGGTCTGTCATCAGGAGCGAGTGGTGAGTGTTTATTCAGAACCATTGTGAATTTACAGCTGTCTTTCAGTGCTCTCAATTCCCATCTTCGGTGAGTCTTAATTTGTCCTATCTGTGACCCCCAGGAACTCCCGAGTGGTTCTGGCACAAGCTTGGTTGTTCTTTTGCCATTTGGTTTCTCAAGATGTTCCAGAATCGTCTAGTTCATTCCTTCCCTCTGGTTTCTTCTCTTGATGAATGGGGACTCCAGGTTATACCCTCGAGGCAATGCCCATTATCTTCTGTATGATTGCACTTTCATCATTTAGCAATAAATATGCACGTATGTATGTGAAAATTTATATTATTATAAATCTGTGTCTCTGTGGAGATATCTCTCAGTCACCTGTCTACCTAGCTTGGGTTGATACAAAATTTTATCTACTTCCATGTTCTTTTTTCTTCAGGCTTGTTCTAAGAATCCTGATCCTAAGTTTTATAGGGAATGTTATAATTAAAAAAAAAAAAACATGCTCTCTCATTCCCCATACAATATACCACTGTAGTCTCAAGTCAACAGACAAATCCTGCCACACTGGTCACGGTGACTGGAAGCTCTTAGAAGTCGGCTTCACGGAGCGTCTCCACCTATTCCCGCCCATTTGTCAAGATCAGACCGTCTCTACGTGAGCAGACCATGTATCTTCCCATCAGGCAGGTACTTGGGGGTTGCTTTATTATGGCACTGCTTTAAAGAGAGAAAGAAATCTGGGCAAAGTGGAAGTTCCTTTTCAGACGGCCTTCCCAAAAAGTGGCTTTAAATTAATTAGAAGGTCAAGAATCGGGGTGCGGGGTGGGGAGTGGCCACACCGAATCATTGTTTTTTTTTGGGGGGGGGTGTCACACCCAGCAATGCTAGGGGTGACTCCTGGCTCTGCACTCAGGAATTACTCCTGGCGGCGCTCGGGAGACCGTATGGGATGCCGGAGATTGAACCCGGGTCGGCCCAAATGCCCTACCTGCTGTGCTATCGCTCGAGTGGTTTACGTGAGAGTTGGCCACCAGAGACAGGAAAGAAGTCAAGGACCCGGAGCACGAGACTCTCCTGCCGTGGCGAGGGTGCACGGCCAGGAGCTGAAGCCTTTTCCTGACGAGGGGAAACTGAGTCGAACCCCAGTCAGCGAGTGTGGAAGAGAACTCGAGCTCAGAGCAGGGGACGGCCAAGCCGACACCTCCTTCAGGCTCACGAGGCCCTGAGGCCTCATCTCCGCCCCTCTCTGGGCTGCTAGAGGGGCAAGAAAGTGGATCCGCTTTGGGCTGCTAAATTGCAAGTTGTTTTGCCACAAAAGGGAATGAACCTGGTGCAGGCGGGCTCTGTCTTGTCCCTGGAGTCTCTGCTCCTCAGCACAGTCTGTCACAGGCAAGCCTGCCCCCCTCTGCGGGGTCTGTCACAGGTGAGCCTGTCCCTCTCAGCAGGGCCTGTCATGGGTGAGTCTGTCTCCCTTAGCGGGGTCTGTCACAGGTGATCCTGTCTCCTCAGCGGGGTCTGTCACAGGTGATCCTGTATCCTCAGCGGGGTCTGTCACAGGTGATCCTGTTCCCACAATAGGGTCTGTCAAGGGTGATCCTGTTCCCCTCAGCAGTGTCTGTCAGAGGTGAGCCTATCCCCCTTAATAGGGTCTGTCACAGGCGAGCCTGTCCCCTCAGTGTGGCCTGTCGCAGGTGAGCCTTTCCCCTCAGTGTGGCCTGTCGCGGGCGAGCCTGTCCCCTCAGTGGGGTCTGTCACGGGCGAGCCTTTCCTCTCAGTGTGGCCTGTCGCGGGCGAGCCTGTCCCTTCAGTGGGGTCTGTCGCAGGAGAGCCTGCCCCCTCAGTGTGGCCTGTCGCAGGAGAGCCTTTCCCCTCAGTGTGGCCTGTTGCAGGAGAGCCTTTCCCCTCAGTGTGGCCTGTCGCAGGAGAGCCTTTCCCCTCAGTGTGGCCTGTTGCAGGCGAGCCTGTCCCCTCAGTGGGGTCTGTCACGGGCGAGCCTGTCCCCTCAGTGTGGCCTGTCGCAGGCGAGCCTGTCCCCTCAGTGGGGTCTGTCATGGGCGAGCCTTTCCCCTCAGGAGAGCCTGTTCCTCTCAATGGGGTCTGTCACAGGTGACAGCACTTTCTGGGCGCCTCAGAGGTCTGTCTCATCGCCGTCTTTCTTCTTCATCTGGACCATCGCTCTGCAGTCCTCCCCTCCGCGCTTCCCACTGCCAGCTGGGCTCTGAGAGACTCCTTTAACCGCACGGACCCTGCTGTCGCCCGTGCCCCGCTCACCAGGTGACTCTGGTGGCTCGCGTCTCCCTCGGCCCGAGTGCTTCGTCCCTGAGCCCTGAGCCCTGCCCACCTCTGCCCGGAGTCTGCCTCATGCTCCCCGTGCACACGCCCAGCAGGGCCGGCTCCGGGCAGCCTGGCAGGGTGTCACCACCCCTGTCACCCAAGAGCAGCCACCTGCCCCTGTCTGCCTGCTGGGTCTCTTGACGCCTCTCTCTGCACCAGGCAGGCTACAGCTCGGGGCGTTTCCGGAGACGCCTTGCCCTGTCTCTTGTGTGAGCGTGTGTGACTGCTGGTGTTTCTCCTGGGATCTGAGGAGATCGGAGACAGCTGCTGGCCACCCCCGAATTTCCTCTCAGCCCTTCTCTGAGGCCGAGAAGCAGCGTCCTGGAGATGCCCCCGGCCTCGAGAGCCGGTTCTAACTAAGCCCTGACACCCCCCCACACACACACACTATGTTTTAGAAACCTCAAGGTTATGTCTGTCTTTGGGGGCATCACCTGGACCATGCAGGGCTGGGCACGACTGAGGCCTCCGCACGCAGGGACCCACCCTTGAACTACTGACCCACTCGACTAAGGCCTGTCTAAGACCTAACTCTCTCCTGGGCCAGGAATCCCGAGAGGGGGCATGCATTCGGGCCACACTGGTGCTCAGAGCGTTCTCCGGGCTCTCCTGGGGGCTGGGGCACCGCTGGCTGTGCTGGGGTCGAACCCGGGTCAGGCCTAACCTCCGTATCGTCTCTCGACCCCTCACCAGGTTTTTTTTTTTTTGGTTTTTGGGTCACACCCGGCGATGCACAGGTGTTACTCCTGGCTCTGCACTCAGGAATTACTCCTGGCGGTGCTCAGGGGACCCTATGGGATGCTGGGAATCAAACCCGGGTTGGCCGCGTGCAAGGGAAACGCCCTCCCCGCTGTGCTATCGCTCCAGCCCCCCTCACCAGTTTTCAAGCTTCCCAGACCCCGACTGCTCTTCTGTCACCTGAACCAGCTGGCCTGAAGCCTCCGGTGCCACACACTCGTCTGCACACTGCTCCTGTCAGCCCCTCAGGCCGCCCGTTCTGGCCCCGGCCCGGGGGCGCGGCTGGCCGGGTGCCGAGCACGGCGCTGGCCCGTGGCGTCAGACCCGGGCGTGCTGGAGGACGTGCTCCTGGGGGCCGCAGCACGTCCCTAACGCCCGTCTCTGGGACGTTCCCATCTCCTTTGGCTCTGCAGGGCCCGGGGACAGTCCAGGACAAGGTTCCCTCCCGGTGCCCAGGGACGGCAAACGCCCTTTGTCGGAGCCGGGGGCTGAGATGCGGCCAGCAGCAAGGCCAGTGCCCCCCGCAGCCGGGGCCTGTGTGCCCTGAGCCACGCGGTCCAGCGTGCAGGGGCCGAGCCACCGCCAGGGGCCCGGCCAGCCCTGGGGCGATGCCCTGTGGTGTGGGCTGAGGCCCAGGACTGACCAGCTCCAGGCGGTCAGCAAACATCTTCCCTGGGGCCGGGCGCCCCCTGCCCACCTCCCGACGGTGGGACCCCCTTTCCCTTCTGTCACAGCCCCACAGCCCTGTCCGCCCACCCTGAGTGGGAAACACGGCCCTGACCGGAGGCGCTTGGCCATCAGGGACAGGGCAGGAAGCTCCTTCCAACCGCGGCCTGGCCTGGGGATGGACGCACAGAGCCGGAGGGCGCCGGACACACAGCACCAAGTCACTCCTGCCACCAGACTGGGGCGGGGGGGGGGGGGGTGGCCGGCACCTCAGGGCACGCTCTGAGCACCTGACTGAGCGGCCAGGGAATCCCAGAGGCCGAGCAAAGGCCCCTGCCCCAGCTTCTCTCGGGCGGCAGCCCCAGCCGGAGCCCTGCTGGAGAGGCTGGCCGCTGGCACCGCAGGGCTCAGTGGAAGGCTGCCCCGGGGGGAGGCTGGTGTCCCGTGTGGGCCAGCAACGGGGCCACCTCAGAGAGGGATGATGGCCCAGGTGGGGGGATTGTCCAGGTTGGGGGATGGCCCAGGTGGGGGGATGGTCCAGGTGGGGGGATGGTCCAGGTGGGGGGATTGTCCAGGTTGGAGGATGGCCCAGGTGGGGGGATGGTCCAGGTGGGGGGATGGTCCAGGTGGGGGGATGGTCCAGGTGGGGGGTTGGTCCAGGTGGGGGGTTGGTCCAGGTGGGGCGAGGGTCCAGGTGGAGGGATGCCCAGGTGGGGGGATGGCCCAGGTGGGGGGTTGGTCCAGGTGGGGCGAGGGTCCAGGTGGGGGATGCCCAGGTGGGGGGATGTCCAGGTGGGGGGATGGTCCAGGTGGGGATGGTCCAGGTGGGGGGATGGTCCAGGTGGGGGGATGGTCCAGGTGGGGGGATGTCCAGGTGGGGCCGAGGGTCCAGGTGGAGGGATGGCCCAGGTGGAGGGATGGCCCAGGTGGGGGGATGGCCCAGGTGGGGGGATGGTCCAGGTGGGGGGATGTCCAGGTGGGGGGATGGCCCAGGTGGGGGATGTCCAGGTGGGGGGATGTCCAGGTGGGGGGATGGTCCAGGTGGGGGGATGTCCAGGTGGGGGATGTCCAGGTGGGGGGATGTCCAGGTGGGGGGATGGCCCAGGTGGGGGATGTCCAGGTGGGGGGATGTCCAGGTGGGGGGATGGTCCAGGTGGGGGGATGTCCAGGTGGGGGATGTCCAGGTGGGGGGATGGCCCAGGTGGGGGGATGGTCCAGGTGGGGGGATGTCCAGGTGGGGGATGTCCAGGTGGGGGTCGGCCCAGAGGACCAACTCTCTACAGCTCGACTGAGACCATCCAGCTGACCATAAGAAAATGTTCTGCTGGGTGAGTTTCCTTGGGCGAATTGCAGCTTTTCCGAGAGGTGGATTTGTTAAATATTGAACAATCGAGTGTTTGTGGAAGGCAGCGGTGAGGGTGTCCTGCGTGTTTGTCTTGGCCAAGGGCAGTCCGGGGTCAGAGTTTCTCGCCGCCTCAGTCTGTCCTTGGGCCTTTTCCACGGTGACCTCCACGCGCCCGCTCAGACACACTCTTACCCATTTCTTTCCTTTTCCACCCCGACGTGATTGGCCGACGCATTCTGACTCCAGGACGGGGCGCGGGGGGTGTCGGGGCTGTGAGGGTGAGCGGCCCAGGAGCCCGGGGCCCCTTTCAGGAGGGACCGAGGGGGACGTCAGGCTGTGAGGATGAGCAGCCCAGGAGCCCAGGGCCCCTTTCAGGAGGGACTGAGGGGCTGAGAGACGTGGGCTGGAGCGGGATTGGGGGGCCGCTTCTCTTGTGCCCTTGGGGGGCCGGTTCCTGCCAGCATGTCCTGGAGGTCCGTTGGGTTTTCAGCCCAGCAGAGGCCCCAGGACTTTGGCCAGGAGGGAGCCTGACTCGGTGGGCCAGCAGAGGCCGCTCACTGCCCTGCTGTTCCGATGGCAGGGACCCTCCGTCCTGCTTCTGCAGCAGTGATGGGCAAGGGCGTCGGGGCCGGGCGTGGGCAGGCGCAGCAGCTGCGGGCACAGCACGGGGAGCCCCAGGAAGACTCGGGCGGAAGCAGCGGGGCCCGGTCTGACCCCTGTTGGGGCTCCTCCGAAGGTTCGGAAACTCACAGAGATCCGGGCCCAGAGAGCTCAGCGGGGAGGGCGCTCGCCTGTGCACAGCCAAGCAATCTGCTGGGGTCCTGGAGATGCAGGCTCCGAGCACAGAGCCAGGAGCACTGCTGGGGTGGCCCCAAATCCACAAGAGGAAACGAGACAGACAGACAGACAGACAGACCCCGTGTGCACAGCAGCTCGAAGACGGGAGTCAGGGCCCAGCACCACGCTCTGGCCACTGGCGCAGGCGGCGGACGGCCAAAGCAGGACACGCGTCCACTCAGCCTCCGGCCGGGCTGCGGGTGCGACTCCTGGGAGGCAGGAAGTGCAAGACACTTTCTAGATGGTTCCCCTCACATTGGAGGATAAATAACAAAATAACAAATAATAAATAACAACGGCAAACGAAGCAACCAAAGTGAGTCGAAGATAACCGAGTGGGGCTGGAGCGACAGCACAGCGGGGAGGGCGTTGGTCTTGTCCGCGGCCGACCCGGGTTCGAATCCCAGCATCCCATATGGTCCCCTGAGCACCACCAGGGGTAATTCCTGAGTGCAGAGCCAGGAGTAACCCCTGAGCATCGCCGGGTGTGACCCAAAAAGAAAAAAAAAAAAACCAAAAAAGTAAATAAATAAATAAATAAATAAATAAACTAAGCCCGTGGGCGCGGGGAGTGGACCCACGCGGGCACAGACGCTCTGCTGGGTCTGAGCCCCGAGCCGGCAGCGGCCCCTGGTGCGGCCCCACCCGACTGCTCAGGGGCGGGGAGGCACCCACCAAAGGCTGCTCTGTGACGGGGTGCTCGGGAGTCTCCCGGGCAGGGTCCCCCAGCTCAAGGCGAGCCCTGGGCAGGGGGGCGAGGGGCAGAGGGAGGGCAGCAATCAGGCCCACCCCCGCGCCCCCGCCCGCCCGCGCCCACCAGCCGCCCTTCAGGGCCCCTGCGCCCCTCCCCCACCTCCCGTGTCTCTCTGCTTCCGGCCGCAGTGGCCTGGGCAGCCCCGGCCAAGGCCTGACCTCACCCTGTCTCAGCGGCGTCCAGGCCCGCTGGCCCCGGCGCCCAGCCCAGGCTGGGCAGGCCCCGACAGCGTCCAGCCAGGCCGCAGACCGGACTCCGGAGGGGCCACGCCCCCGCGGCCGCCCGCCCGCCCGCAGACCCCAGTTCTGGCCTCTGGTCCCCGGGCCCTTTCCCGCTTGCAGTGAGGGACCCCCGGCTGCCGCATCGCGCGTGTTCCCAGCAGGAGAGCAGCGGGAGGGCTCCTGCTCCCTTCCCTCTGCCGCGACCCCCAGCGCCCCGCGGGCACCGTGTGCTGTGGGCACTGCCCGCACTAGGGCGGCCGCCTGGGCACACTCAGCTCTCGCGTGTCAGGCCTCCACGCGGTGTGCGTGCCGGTGTGTCTCTACGTGTGCACACGCGTGTGCGCCTGTGCATGCATCTGTGCCAGTAACGTGCCTGTGTGTCTCTACGTGTGCACACACGTGTGCGCCTGTACATGCATCTGTGCCTGTAACGTGCCTGTGTGTCTCTACGTGTGCACATGTGTGCGCCTGTACATGCATCTGTGCCTGTAACGTGCCTGTGTGTCTCTACGTGTGCACATGTGTGCGCCTGTACATGCATCTGTGCCTGTAACGTGCCTGTGTGTCTCTACGTGTGCACACGCGTGTGCGCCTGTACATGCATCTGTGCCTGTAACGTGCCTGTGTGTCTCTACGTGTGCACATGTGTGTGCGCCTGTACATCGAATCTGTGCCTGTAACGTGCCTGTGTGTACGCACAGGTGACTGTGTGTGCCTGCGTGTGCATGCTTGAGGTGTGTGTGCATGTATGTGTGCCTGTGTGTGCTTGAGGTGCACATGCGTGTGTACATACATGGACCCGACACCATCACATCCTCTGAAGACACTTGCTTCTTCTGTTCACAGAGACTGAGACCAGAACCACCCTCCCGACAGAAGGGGCCCTGGGCCGCCCTCGCCTCCCCGCCCCTCCCTCACGGTGCCCTCCCCCCGCACCCCTCCCCCTGCACCCCTCCCCCCAGCACCCCTCTGCACCCCTCCCCCTGCACTTCTCCCCCCTGTGCCCTCAGGACACTCCCACCTCAGCTCTCCCCCCTGCGTCCAGCAGTCCAGCGGGCCGTCTTGCGGGGGCCACCCCTCTCGATGCCCAGGGGTCGTCCCTGGCTCTGTGCTCAGGAATTAGTCCTGGTGGGTCTCGAGGGACCCCATGGGGAGCCGGAGACCCAACCTGAGTGGACCGCATGCCAGGCCAGCCCCTGGCCATCCCGCGGGTCTCCTGGGATCTGACGTTTGCCCGGACCCTGCCCCTGAGGGCTCCCCCGGCTGGGTGTGCTGGGGGCCCCGTGGGCATGGCAGAGCTCTCCTGAGCCCCCAGAGGCAGCCGCGGGCGGGAGAATATCCGGAGCCGGGGTCTGGGAGGGGAGGGCGACTGAGGGGAGTCTCGGCCCAGAGCTGTGGGGGCCCGGAGGGGAGGGCGTGCCCTGCACCCCTCCTGGCTGCCCCTCCCCCCGCGCCCTGCACTCCTGCTCTGTGCTGGGCAGGCACGGCCCCCCGGAGCTGCAGACTCAGAGGCGGTGCCGGGGCCAGGCGGGCCTCGCCCTTACCCTCTCTCCCAGTGTGTTTGCTCCCTTGGCATTAGGGATTTTTTTTTTTTTTTGACAAAAGTAAACTTGTGAAATTTTAAAATGTCAAACTACTAAGGAGCAGCGTCACCTCCGCCCTCAGCTCAGGCTGGCGCGGGCTGAGAGGGCCCGAGCTCGCCTGCAAAATGCCTCCTGACTCTCAGCTCCCGACACCCTTCCCGAAGGCTTCCTCACCTTCTCTCCTGTGAGACACGTGGGCAGGTTCCCAAGTTTGTGCTTATGAAAATGGCTGTCATAAACTCCTCGGAACAGGTTACGCTTTAATATGTTCTTAAGGACGAGTTTCTGGAAGTGATCAAAATATTTAAAGATCTTAAGACTCGAGATAATAAAATGCATCTCAGAAATGCCTTAATTGATACTCCCACCTGCTGAGTCAGGAGTATTTAAATGGCAGCAGTCTTTGACTATCCCTTTTTTTTCTCTTAGAAATCCTTTTTGGAAACCTTATATATGACATGACATGATAATGCAAATGCATGTGCATACATGAGTGTAGACACCTATACACATATAATTATGTTTTCCCAGAGAATTGCCGTGACCGAGACACCAATAGCAATGCAAAAGGCTTGCCTCGCCCCGGTTCAGTTTGGCGATGATGGAATTATTTCATCTATGAAGTGAATGTTGGCCTGTATGCAGTGAGTTCTGAAATGGGAAAACAATAAAAGAAACACTCTGTTTGGGTATATTTTATTCTTCAAGCAACAAGTCAGTGAAACAAAAGTAATATCCCATTTTACAAAGGAAAGACATGCGGCTTAGAAAGGTTAATTAGCATTTCTCGAGCCTGTCATTAGTAAGTGGTAGAACCAGAATATTCATACCTGTTCCTGTCCTCAGCTGGAAATGGCAGGGGGGGGGGTTGCTTGGGAAAGGAGAGGGAGAGACAGAGAGGGAGAGACAGAGACAGAGTCAGAGAGACAGAGACAGAGAGACAGACAGAATCAGAGACAGAGGCAGATAGAGTAACAGAGAGAGACAGGCAGAGACAGAGACAGACAGAGACAGACAGAGACAGAGACAGAGAGCCCTGCACACCCGGGTTCTGTCTGCCGCCAGCCCCTCCTCGTCTGGGGGCGGCTGTTTTCTGATGGGCTCCGTCTTTCTGGTCCCTGCTCTGTCCCAGGGGAGACCCCAAGGCCCAGCAGGGAGCCCTGAGGCCGGTTCCTGGGAGCGCTCTGGAGCGCCCCCTTCTGGCCACGCCTCTCCTCTCCCACCCGCCCCCGCGTGCGCCCATTTGCCGGGGGTGTCCCCATGCGCGGAATGACACGGGACCCAGTTCTGCAGCTGACCCCCAGGGGGTGTCAGGGCTAGGGTGCTGCACGCCCCAAAGCAGAGACGGCCCCCGACTGTCACCTGATCAGGGGTCCCAGTCACGGGGCGTGTCGGGGACCCCAGAGCCCTGAGGAACGGGGTGCAGGGGCGTGGGGGAGCAGCGCCCAGCACCCCAGGGTCCCCGCAGCACAGGCACTATCCACTGCGGGCCGAGCCCTCCTGGAGGGCCGGGGGTGGCTCATGGACAGGACAGAGCAAGGCTGCCCCAGGCGTGCGGAGGCGTGTGCTGGCCGGGTGCCCTGGGCCCCTCGCCTGCCCGCTGGGGGGTCTCGGTGGCGGGTGGGCGGGGCCAGGGTGCCCGGTGTCGCCGCTCCCCAGGGGCCCGTGACGGGTTGTGCAAGAAAAGCCTTTTGCCGGCCTGGCCGCGCCCGCAGCCTCTGAGGACCGGGAGGCCCCATGGGCCCGTGATCTCGTCCCACGGCCTTTGTCCTCCCCCCCGCACAGACCGGCCTCGGCCCTGCGGGCAGTACCCGCCTCTGGCCCGGGGGCTCGGCCCTGCGGGGCTCAGCCCCTCCCCCTCCGCCTGCCAGGCCAGCCCGGTCTCCCTGGGGACCCCAGGGGCCACCTCCTCTCTGTGGGCCCGGGCCAGCTGTGAGCGGGAGGAGTGACTCGGCCTCCCCCCAGGGACCCTCCTGCCCACAGCTTGGCAGGGAGAAGGCTCCAGGCCATCCAGAACTTTCTGCCCCTCAGGGTGGAGCCTCCGATTCTCTCCTCCCTAGAGGCGTGTTGATAAAGGCCGCCCCTTCCCACCCTGCTCAGCCCCCCATTCCAGAACTTTCTATCTCCCCTCAGCTGAGCTCTGTCCCCACCGAGTACCTTTGTCCTCCCTCTGGGGTGCTGGGGCTGGGCGGGGGCCACTCTGGGCCTCCCCTGATGGCCGTCCCCGGTGTGTCCCTGGCACACCACGCCGCCCTGCTCTGCCCACAACCTGCCACAGGACACGGTGACCTCTCGGGGCGCTGAGGGGGCCGCAGACACATGAGGCGGAGGGGGCAGGACACCCCGCTGTCCCCGGGAGGAAGGAGTTTCTCTCCTGCTCACCAAGAAGTGTCCGGGGGCAGGAGAGACGGGACGGGCTGACCCAGGTCTGGTCCTGGCTCCTCCAATGGTCCCCTGAGCCCGCCAGGAGTGACCCCGAGTGCGGAGCCAGGAACACGCCCTGAGCATGACCCCAAGTGACAAACCCAACCCCAAACCTGAGGAACGTCCAGGCAGGAAGGGCCGCGGTTCTGTGGACGCCACCGCCTGCCGGAACAGCCCCGAGACACAGCAGAGGACAGCCCGGCCACGCCGGCTCGGACACATCCCGGTCAGCGCCCGCCAGCGGGAGGGCCCAGGAGGGGGCCCTGGGGCGCGGCCCTGACTGCTACCGTGTCCCAGGAAGCCCAGCGCCGGCCGCGGGTCTGCAGGGGGCCTGTCTGTGCAGGGAGCCCTGGTCCGCCTGGTCCTGAAGCTGCCGTTCTCACGGTGACGCCCCCCAGTGCCCGCATGGCCACCTCGCCCGGCCCTGACAGCCTGGACACACTGGGTGCCGCAAGTAGTGTCCACTGCGCTGGACTGTCCCAGACCCCGGCTCTGTGCCGGATTACTCTGGATCCCCATTCTGTGCTGGATTACTCTGGGTCCCGGCCCTGTGCCGGATCACTCCGGGCCCCTGGTCGGGGCCCACTGCAAGACAAACACGCCGTGAGTCAGGGCGGTCGTAAAGAGCTTTTCCGTGAATCCCGAGTGCAACGGAACCTCCACGTGTTCGTCATCAGAGGCCACAGGCCCGGGGGAGCGGCAGACGGAGCCACAGGGACGCGCGCTCTCGGCCCACCTGGTTGAATCTTCACACTTGCCCCGGGGCTATTTCAAATCCAGTGTTTTGGTTTTGGGGGACACGGTGTTGGGCCACACCCAGCTGTGCATGGCTGACTCCTGGCTCTGTGCTCAGGGGACCAACCCCGGGTCAGTCACATGCGAGGCAAGTGCCCGGCTCAGTGTCCCATCTCTCGGCCCCCACTCAGAGCCTTAAAGCCGCAACAGACTGAGTGTCCAGCACGCGGGCCCCTCCCCCGGCCCCCTGCGCCCAACGCTGCCCCCCTGGGAATCAAGGCTCGGCGCCACCCCGCGGTCACAGGGCCAGCCTGCCACAGGGTCTGTCCTTCATGGCCGTTCCTCTGGCACCAGCCCCCGTCCTGGACGTTGCCGAGGCTCCACCTCCGTCCCCGCACGTCCCCTGTGACTTGCTTTTCCCTCTGGCCGGGGGCTGGGGGCCCCGTGGCCTCCACCTCCCTGCATGCTGCCCGTGGGGACAGGCCACCTTGGCTCGGAGGACAGTGACCAGTGCCATGGGGGCAGCCTCTGGGTGCCAATAGGTCCTGGCACCTGAGCAGCGCCCCCTGCTGGCCAGCCACGCTGGGCTCCTGGACGGCCCCCGCGGCTGAGGGTGGAAAGACTCAAGCTGTGGCTTTCTGTGGGGGTGACGGGGCCTCCCTGGCCATTCTCGACCCTTGGGGTCAGCGGTTCAATGTGAGGGTCCGAGGACTGGGCGGTGCTTGGGTCCTCAGTGTTGGGAGCCAGCAGGGCCCCTGCAGTGCTGGCACTACTCATAGGTGGGGGACGCCAGGGACACAGCCGGCTCCAAAGACAGGCGCCGGGGAGCCCCCCAGGAGTGACCCCTGAGTGCGGCGCTCACCCCTGAACACTGCTGGGTGTGGCCCCAAGCAAACCCACAGCCAAACAGACACCTACGGCCCGCCAGGTGAGTGTCTAACACCACACGGAGGAGCAGCAGCCGGGGAAGGGCGCGGGGGGGGGGGGCACCTCGCACAGGGGCTGCCGGCACCCCGGGCCTTCCTCGCCGTTACCAGGAACCCGGGCGGGTTTTGCAAGAGCTCAGGAACCTCCGTCCCGTCCGCCCCTTCTGGGAAGGGCTGTTCCAGGAACCGCAAGCCCCAGGCGGCAGCTGTGAGAAACGAAGGAAAAGAATGGTGGGGGGTGAGGGGAGGGGGGAGAGCTGCCGGGGCCACATCCCGAGTCAGTTGAGTAGGAGGCGGGCGGCTCTCACGCCCCCAGAGCACATGAGTGAGGGGTCTCGGGGGTCCGGATTACACCTGCCCTTTCTTTTATCATTATTATTTGTGTGTGTGTGTGTGTTTGCTTTTTGGGTCATAGCCAGCAATGCTCAGGGGTCACTCCTGGCTCTGCACTCAGGAATTACCCCTAGTGGTGCTCGGGGGACCCTATGGGATGCTGGGATTCGAACCCGGGTCGGCCTCGTGCAAGGTAAATGCCCTCCCCGCTGTGCTATTGCTCCAGCCCCTGCCCTTTCTTCCCGAGGAGTTCAGTGATGATGCGAAAATCAGGGAGGAGGAGGAGGGGCCGGGGCTGGCTTCTGCCTTGTCACGGAGACCAGAGGGGTGCGAGCACTGTATCAGGGCCCGGGGAGTCACTGAGGGAGAAAACAGGGGCAGCAGTGTGAGTTAGGGGCTGGGGCCAGAGGGCGGTGGATGGGGCGTTTGCCTTTGGTGCCCAGCCCGGGTTCGATCTCCAGCACTGCACAATCCCGTATGGGCCACCGAATACTGCCGGTGATTGATTCCTGAGAGCAGAGCCAAGAGTAACCTCTGGGCATCGCTGGGTGAGACCCTAAAACTAAAGAAAAAAATTAAATTAAAATTAAAAAAAATGCGTGAGCTGGAAGTGGGGTTGGGAGGGACGAAGCTGGAAGCCGGGGGCTGGGATTTCACCGAGGCTCATGGGGAAAAGCAGGGAACAGGCGCGTCTTGGCAGAGTGCTCTCTTCCAAGTGCTCCCTTCCAGTGCTCTCTTGCCCACCCTTTATTTATGGGCAGACACACACACAGCACCAGACGCCCCATCCTCACCACTTTGAATCCAGGGAGGAGAGTTTCAGGGTCTCAGTTACGGGAGAACTTTGCCTCCCGTAAGCCTCAGTAGCCCCCCAGCGCCCTCCCTGGCCCCTGGGACCCCCAGCCTACTTCCCATCCTGGCTGCGGGCCCCAGTGTCTTTCCTTGTGGCACTCGCCTCTTCCCCTCAGCGTGTTGCCCTCCTGGCCCGCCTGTGTGTCACGGCCCGAGAACTCCCCTCTCCCGGCAGCTGCGCACAGGAGCCCCGGACTCTGGCCCTCCAGGGCCCCCGAACACCACCAAGTGTGAACCAGGCCAGACTGTGAAAGGGCCGACCCCGGTCCCAGCGCTGAGCTGCGCCTGGTCCCACCTGGTCTCTACTGGGTGCAGCCCTGGACCAAAGTAAACAAGGAAATGGGGCCAGAGCAATAGCGCAGCATGGCAGGGGGGGGGGGGTTTGCCTTGCACGTGGCCGACCCGGGTTCAATCCCCGGCATCCCATAGGAGTCAACCCCCGAGGAGCACCAGGAGTGATTTTGAGAGCAGAGCCAGGAGGAACCCCTGAGCATCTCCGGGTGAGGCCCCCCCAAAAAACCCCCTTAAGTTTGAACGTGATTCCATCGCTGAGCTGAGCAGGCAGGAAGCCAGCAGGGTGGTGGCAGGAAGACTCCAGGGCCAGTGCTCGCCAAGGCCCCGAAGCTCAAGCCCCCAGGCGATGCTTCTCAGGAAAGCGTTGGCATTTGGGGTGACTGACCGCGGGTCTAGAGCGCTTGTCCTTCCTGTCTTTATCCAACAATGTTCTTGATGGCCCCAAACCAATATTTCTCTCTCTCTTTTTTTTTTTTTTTTTTGGTTTTTGGGTCACACCCGGCGATGCACAGGGGTTACTCCTGGCTCATGCACTCAGGAATTACTCCTGGCAGTGCTCGGGGGACCATATGGGATGCTGGGAATCGAACCTGGGTCGGCCGCGTGCAAGGCAAACGCCCTCCCTGCTGTGCTATGGCTCCAGCCCGCATTTCTCTTCTTGATGGAAGACAAAACCCAGTGTTTTACCCAAGGGGTCACTAACTAACCCAAAGCAACGCGGATCTGAATGACCCCGAGCCTGGCATTGGAACCGCTTCCTGCAATGCCTCCTTCTTGTCGAGACCGACCCAGCGTCAGAAGGATGAGAAGAAGGACGGCAGATCCTTTCCTGGGCCCCTGGGGTCACCTGACACAGGTTGAGACCACGGCGTCCTCACCTGCCTGACGCAGAAGGTCTCCAAAGATGGAAAACATCGCTCACCTCCTCCCCCCTCGCAAAGAAAAAAGGAAAAGAAAACACGCCACATTTTAAAAATTGAATCACCTTAAGACACTGTTACAATGTTGTCGTTCATGACTGGGTTATACATTGTTCCAACACCCTCCCCTCTCTTCACTGTGTGCGTTCCCTGCCACTGGCAGACTGTCTCTCTCTCTCTTCTCTCTCTCCTCTCCCCTCTCCTCTCCCCTCTCTCCTCTCTCCTCTCTCTCTCTCTCCTCTCTCTCTCTCCTCTTTCTCTCTCTCCTCTCTCTCTTTCTCTCTCTCTCCCTCTCTCTCTCCTCTCTCTCCTCTCTCTCCTCTCCTCTCTCTCCTCTCCCCTCTCTCCTCTCCCCTCTCTCCTCTCTCCTCTCTCTCTCCCCCCCTCTCTCTCTCTTCTCTCCCCTCTCTCTCCTCTCTCTCCTCTCTCTCCTCTCTCTCCTCTCTCTCTCTCTCTCCTTTCGGGCACTGTGGTCTGCAATACCATTACTGAAAGGTTGCGTATCACTGTACTTTCTTCAGCACACACAGTACTTCCTTCAGTCCAGAGAGATCATTTCCACCTACCATTGTCACAGAGGTCCCTTCTCTGTCCTAACTGCCCTCTTCCCCCACCACTTGGGGCAGCTTCCTGCCATGGACCAGTCCTCCTGGCCCTTTTTTCCTACTGCCTTTAAGTATTATTCTCCTGCTGTATTTCTACATCCTCCCAACGAGCGCAGTCATTCCTTCTAAGTCTGTCCCTCTCCCTTTACTCACATCTCTCAGCATGACACTCACCACCCACGTGTAAGCAAATCTCTTCAATTCATTCTTAATGGCTGCGTAGTATTCCATTGTGTAGATGTGCCATAGTTTCTTTAACCAGTCGTCTGTTCCCGGACACTCGGGTTGTCCCAGATTCTGGCTACTGTGAACAGTGCTGCCATGAACACTGAGTGTGGACGGCTTTTCTGCCGCGTGTTTTCTGCCACCTTCTTGCCACGGCTTACAGGTCGCTTGGCCTTGTACTGCATGTGCTGACCTTGAGCCAAATCAGCAAAGCCTGGTTTAGGATCGAAGCACTCAGAGAGGGGTCTGACCGACACAGCCGGCTTCCCCTCCCCCTCCTCGCTCCTCCTGGCCCCTCTTCACGCCGCAGAAGGCCACGGAAGCATCTTTCCGACAGGAACCTCCCAGATTCTGACCTGCCGGTCAGCCTCCTGAGCAGGCCACCCACTTCCCTGGGAAATGCTTCTTTGGTGGTAGGGGGTGTGACAGGAGCGGGGGGGGGGGGGGGGAGGGACGCTGCTGGTCCTGAGACCATCAGATGCGAACAAAGCTGGTGAGAAGTCGTCAGACGGACGGTGTTTGCGAACAGAGCTGGCGAGTCCGGCTGAGGGCGCCCGGGTGTGCGGGGCCTGTGGCGGGGATCAGACACCGCAGCGCAGGGACGCGGCGTCGGAGCAGGTGAGCCCCGAGCTGGCCAGCGGCCACTGCCAGCACTGCCCCAGGCTCGCCGTCGTGGCCTCCCTCCACTCTCTGCCCGCCTGGCCACTGGCCTGGCACCACGTTCCTTCGTTCCCTCGTCTGGTCCCTCCCAGCAAACACCCGGGAGATGTGCGGGTGCCCAGCGGCCCTCACCACGGGGACAGGCCAGACCTGTGACCCCAAATGTTTGGGAGCTTGGACAGGGGCGGCCGTGGCTGGCAAACACGCTTGCTGGCTCTCCGTAGTGCCGAGCTGCCCTCTGCGCTGCCGCTGGCGCTCGCCGACTTTCTCTGGACCCGTGTTCCGGACTCTGCTTCTCTGCCCCAGGCTGTGTTGGTTTTGGTTTGGGGGCCACACCCGGCGATGCTCGGGGTTCCTCCTGGCTCTGCACTCCAGAGCCACCCCTGGCGGTGCTCGGGGAGCCCTGTGGGATGCCAGGGATCGAACCCGGGTCGGCTGTATCAAGGCTGGCGCCCTCCCCGCTGTGCTATCTGTCTGCCCATCTGCCCCAAGCTTTAAACATGACGCCGTGCCCCCCCCCCGCAGCCCCGAACCCCCCCCACACACACACAACAACGATCCTGCTCACACGCCCACACGTGAACTAGGCGGAGGAGGCGGGGCCGGGCCCACCCGCCAGCCCCGGCCCGTTCCTGTCCCTTCACCTCACCTGAGAGGAAGCGCTGCAGCTCTGTTTGTCCTCGGAACTGCTGGATTAGAATCCACTGAAAACACGTCCTGTTTGGCCTCCCCGTTTCCTCCCAGCCGCGGGGAATGTTCTAGACTTTCCACTCGCCCCTGGGCCTGGCCCTCCTGGCTGGGTCTGCACCGAGGGCCGGGCCTCTGCCCTTCCTCTCGCCCTCCTGCGCGGCCGGGCGCCCCCCCCCCACACCCCGCCCCGGGCTTCTGGGAGGTTCCGCGCGGCTCCTGCCCAGGGCTGGCTCCCGGCGGCGACCCCCCCCCTGCTCGGGCTGGACTGCACGTCCCTCCCCCCCGCCAGCACAGCCATCTCGCGTCCCCACGGCTCGAGGACTCGCCTGTGACCCTCAGGTGGCACGAGCTCCCAGCACGGTCGCCCCCTGCCCCCGGGCTCGAGCACGTGCACGCGGTCTCTGCTCTGGTCCTCCGGGCCAGGGCGAGGCCGAGCCTCGAGCTGCCACGCCGGGTGCCCAGGGGTCTGCCAGCCGGTGCCCCCTGGACCTGACCTGGCGCGTGAGAGCCGCTGTCCAGCGGGCGGTGGCTGGGTCAGCCCGGCCCCGAGCACTGTGACACGGGGGCCCTGATGCAGCCCCCACGCCCCCGGGGAGACCCGCAGGCGCCCGAGCTCGGCCGGGCTCTGCCCCTCGCACCCGACACCGCACGCCGTGTAGGGTCCACGCCCTCTGCCCTCTCCCTCCTCGGGCCTGTCTGTCCCTCTCCGGCCCGGACGCCCATGGCCAGAGGGCCTGGGAGGGACTCGGCCTGTGCCGGCCCGCAGGGATGACGCAGACTGGGGTCTGCAGGAAGGCGAGGGGCCGCCCACCCTGGGCTTCCTGCCGCGTGGGGGCACCGCGCCAGCCGCCCGCTGCTCTCAGACCGTCGCGCCTTTCTCTGACCACACCTTCTGCCCGTGTGAGGGCCCCGGGAAGTCTGGAAGCTTCCCCCGGTGGGGTCCTCGTGGCCAAGGGTCCGCAGGGTGGACAGACACCCATGGCCCGGGGCCAGCCTGGCTCAGACCGACAGGCCCTTCGTCAGCGAAGGCCGGAGAGAGCAGGGGCCAGCCGCTGGGTGTGGACGCCCAGAGCAAATAATAAGGATCGCAAAAATAGCAAATAATAATAACAACAATAACGACGGCGAGAGCCAGAGCCGCGGGGCGGCAGAGAGCAGCAGACACAGGCGGAGCCCCCGCCCCCCCGCCGGCGGAGCCCCCCAGTGCCGACCCCACGCACGGGCACAGTGGCCGCCGGACTGTCCGGGCCGTCCCCACGCACGGGCGGGCCCCACGGCCACCAGCGCCGACCCCCGCACCGGCCCCGCACTGGACTGGGCCTGGCGCAGCCTGAGGTGCGGGGACAGACCCCAGCCCGCAGCAAGGCCCCCTCGGGGACAGGTGGGCCCATGAGGAGCCCCGGCCTCCCTGCCCGGCTGCGGGACAGTGGTCGGCGGGGACTTCACAGCTGGGCCGAGGGCTGGAAGGAGGCACTGCACCCAGCTCTGCACACGGCACCACCGCGACACCCTTCCCAGCTCTGCACACGGCACCACCGCGACACCCTTCCCAGCTCTGCACACGGCACCACCACATCCCTCAGCTCTGCACACAGCACCACTACCCCCCCCCCCGCCCCCCGCTCTGCACCCCACCCCACCACAGCTCCTAGTTTTGCACACTGCCCCCCGCCCCAGCCTGTTGAACTCTCCCTGGCCCTCAGAGCCGTGATCTCTCTGGATCTTCCCTCACACCCGACACGGTCAACCAAAAAATTCTCTTAAACTGTGTTATTTACTTAAACCATTTTTATCCAGGGGCTGGATTTCCAGCTGTTTCCAGACGCGTCATGCCAGCCCCACGCCCACCCAGCCTCCCGGGACCCTCCCGCCCACCTTCCCACCAGCTCCGTCCGGAGGTGAAACCTTGAGTCCTCACGGCTCTGCCCGTTTGTCACTCCCCGACTCGGTTCCTCCCTCGCTTGCCTGTGAGAGATCGCTCCTCTCCTTTCTCAAACTGTGAGGTGTGACACATATGTTAGCAGCTAAACTCCTGAACCCACAAAATCAACAACCAGCTGACAGCTGATTGTGAAGTAAAACAGTAAAGTGACACGTGACAAGTGACAAAAAAAGTGAAAAGAAAAAAAAATTTTTTTAATTTCCCCCAAAACTTAATCTCTTTTTGGTATATAAATTTAAAGATTTATATCATGAATAATTTTGTGCTAATATATTTTGCATTTTATATAAAATAAATTCTACAAAGATAAAATTAGTAAAAATGAAGAGAGTTAAGAAAAAGAGAATATTGGATTGGGACTGGAGCAATAGCACAGCAGATAGGGCGTCTGCCTTGCACGCAGACAACCCGGGTTCGATTCCCAGCCTCCCATATGTCCCCCGAGCAATGCCAGAGGTAATTCCTGAGTGCAGAGCCAGGAGTAACCCCTGAGCATCGCTGGGTGTGACCCAAAAAGAAAAAAAAAGAGAATATTGGATTTATGTTGGCAGATATTATATAATGGAGTCTGCTTAAGTACTTGCATTGGTCCTTAGCAAAGGGATTCTAATAAAAATCTCTGTGGAAAAGCAAAGGGAGAGAGAGAGGGACGGAGGGACAGAGGGAGGGAGGGAGGGAGAAACAGAGGGAGGGGGGAAGGAGGGAGAGAGAGGGAGGGAGGGAGAGAGAGAGGGAGGGAGGGAGAAAAAGAGGGAGGGAGGGAAGGAGGGAGAGAGAGGGAGGGAGGGAGAGAGAGAGGGAGGGAGGGAGAAAAAGAGGGAGGAGGGAGAGAGAGGGAGGGAGGGAAAGAGAGGGAGGGAGGGAGGGAGAGTGTGGGAAAGAGAGAGGGAGAGAGGGAGGCAGGAAGGAGAGAGACGGAGAGAGAGAAGGAGAGAGGGAGAGAGAGGGAGGGAGGTATCTGCCGTAAGATGGAGCCAGGGGCGGGCAGAGGAGGCTGGGGACGGTGGTGGCGGGGGCTTGCCCTGGTGAAGGAGCAGGCGTTGGAACATGCTCTGACTCTGCAACTGTGTTTCTCTCTGTGATTCAGTTTAAAATATAAATAGAATTTTACAGAATCTGTGGCTGTAAAATAAAACCTGATCGGATATATAGCATCCCACTACCCGTGGACCGGAGAGATGTGGGGGGGTCCTTGCACGCGGCTGACACAGCTCAGTCCCGCATCCTGTAGGGTCCCGAGCACCGCCAGGAGTGATTCCTGAGTGTAGACAGGGGAACTCCTGAGCACTGCCGGCGCGGCCCCAAGCAAGCAAACCCCAGGAATGCTGATTCGCCAGTTCTACGCAGAGAATCCCACGTCGGCTGGGCCTCCCAGAGCCCCGCCTCACCCCGGACAGGTCGCCCTGCACTGCGCCGGAGACAGCACCTCCAGGAAGCCCGCCGGGCTGCCTGCCCACTGCCTCCAGGGAGCAACTCAGCAGGAAGACCGCTGCCTGTCTTGACCCCGCCGTCTGACATGGTGGATTCACCCAGCGCTAGCACCCGAGCCTCGCCGAGAGCCCAGGGTCACATCCATGAATCTCTGGTCCTGGGTAAGAAAAAGTTCCCCGGCGCCCCGGTCTCTTCTGGGGTGCTGAAGTCTAAGACGGGCTGATGCCGACCCCCTTTCCCGTGGCACGTGGGGGGGGGCGGGCCTGGGGGCACTCACAGCCCGTGTGCGAGAGGCTGCCCTGCACCACCCCCGAGCCGCCGCCCCGCCCTAGCCGCCCCCCATCGCGAGCACTGACCCTGCCATCCGGGGCTCTGGGGTCACGCTGCTGACCTTTCCTCTCTGGGCCAGAGAGAGGGCGCAGGGGGAGTCTGCGGCCCCGGTTCCCAGGGGTTCCCCCTGCAGGCCCACACCCCTCTGGGTCTCCTCGCAGAAGCGTCTCTCCTTGGCCTGGGAGCAGCCCCAGCTGGAGCCGTGTCGAGCATGACCCACACCACTGCGAGGCCTTGTGGGCGCCTCCGTCCCGGGGTTTGGTTCTCGGTTCAGAGCCGGGGGGTGTGTGGAGAGATGGTACAGTGGTTAGGGCGCTTGCCTGCTGGGAGGTTCGATTCCCAGCACCCCCCTAGCACGGTCAGGAGAGCCAGGTGCAAGCCCTGAGCACCGGGGGGTGTGGCCCCCCAATCAGTCAACCAGTGAATAAGTAAATAAAACCGAGCCGCCACCTGCAAAGGCAGTGCTGCGTCATCTCTTCCCGTCCTGGTGGCTTCGCGGGCCGGTGGTCCCGCTAAGACCCGCCGTGAGCCGGCCAGGAAGGGCAGCACTTCCGGGTCTGACGTCAACCCTCGCCCCTGCAGGCGGCCCCTGAATCCTTTGGCGTCACGACGGCAGTGATGTCACCGAGAGCAGCGTCCGTTCCCCTCCGTCCTTGGCTGGACGGGTCACTGCAGTGCGTCCTGCTGGGGCCCAGGCTCCCTCCTGGACGTGATGACCTCCCGGCCAGCCCGTCGGCGTCTGCAGACTCAGGTGCCCCCTGGGCCCAGCTCTGGGCCCGGGCGTTTCTCCAGATGCCTCTCCTGGCCGCCTTCTCCCACCCCGGGGCTCGGCTGCGACACTCACACAGCGTTTCCGCACCCGGGACCGCGGGCAGGTAGCCGGCAGGCGCCTTCACCCTCCCGGGGCCAGGTGCCGCCCACTCGAGCTGGACCTGCCTGGAGCCGGGTGCCGAGGGGCAGCCCTGGCGGGAGGGCCGGCAGGACGTGCCTCTTCTGCCAGGCCAGGCTCGCGCCAGGTCGTGTCAGGAGCACAGCCTGCACCTGCGTCGGCTCCCCGGCCTGTCCCGGACACCTGCATGGCGACAGCCCGCCGTGCCGCCGTGCCCGGCTGGGGCCTCTCCGGTGAGCGCTCTGCCCTGGGGCCTCTCCGGTGAGCACTCTGCCCTGGGGCCTCTCCGGCGAGCACTCTGCCCTGGGTTGCCGGCCTGGGAAGGGCGACCCCGCGGGGCGTCTCCTGGCCCCTTCACTGCAGTGCCGCTCCCTGCCAGGTGGGGCCCAGAGGCCGCAGTGCTCCGTGTGAAGTGGTTTCAGGAGGAGAGAGGTGGCTCAGGGGTTAGCGCCTTGTCCTGCGCGCAGCCGCAGCCGGCCCGATCCCTGCTCCCTGGCTTCGCTCTGGGCCGGGGGGTCCCTGGCTCGCAAGTTTGACGCCCGGGTGCAGGATAACATTGGTGTGTCCCTTCTCCCTGCCACAGGGAGCATAGCTTTCTCGGGCTACACCCATCACAGTGCTCCCGAGTCACTCCCATTCCTCTGTTTATCTGTAACCTCTTCCCTGTGTTCTCTTCCCCAACTGGCCTATCACCTTTTCCCCCTACCCGGACTCTGTTTACTTGTAAGGCCAGATCCTTCTTCTTTTTTTTTTTTTTTTGCTTTTTGGGTCACACCCAGCGATGCTCAGGGGTTACTCCTGGCTTTGCACTCGGGAATTACTCCTGGCGGTGCTTGGGGGACCATATGGGATGCCGGGGATCGAACCCAGGTCGGCCGTGTGCAAGGCAAACGCCCTCCCCGCTGTGCTATCGCTCCGGCCCCATAAGGGCAGATCCTCCCAAGGACACTTGGCCTGTACCCGTGAGTGAAACATTGCCTTCCTCCTCTCCTGCTGTCTTTTGCATGGTTTCCCTTAAAGCAATGTCCTTTCTGGATAGACACAGGAAGACAGTTAATTTATGCTTTATGACTTAGAAGTTAATTGACTCTAAATAATATTCACTCCTGGGCATCTGTTTTCTTGACTTAAGCCTAAGGTGCTAGTTCCTAGCACCTCAAAGGCAGGGTCCCGACGAGGGACCGGATGGACCCAGGACAAGCTGTGAGCTATATCCTGGCATCAAAATGGGCCAGGCCAAAGCGCTACGTTACTTAACTATAAGTGAAGAGCATGGTCATGGACAAATGCTGTCATGATCCAAAAAGTAACGATGAGATTAGGACCCTGCTAGGTTAGCACAGACTAATCTGGCCTGAGCACTGTAGTCTGAGAGCTATAGCGAGACGGCCCCAGGAGAGCCACCCTGTAAGCTTAATGTATCTCCTGCTGTGTCCACACAAAATGACTAATATTATCATGCTTATATGTTTGCTGGACTAGGAGAGGAGTGTCTGGAGGGTGGCCGATGAGGAGATTGGTGCCAGCAGGAGGTGGCTATGGGTCGCCGGGGATTGGGGGAAGCACACAGAGGGTCTCTGCTCCGGGTCCTGCTGAGTCCAGAGTCCAGGATCACAAAGTTCGGCTGCTCCTCCCGGGAGGGAGCATACAATGAGGCCCCTATAACCACGCCACCGGACTCCACACCAGGGGTGCCCCAGAGGGGGGCGGGCGAGCGCCCTCCCTGCCCCCAGGGACCCAGCCCCGGCAGCCGACCTCCACAACCCCACCACCAGGCTCCAGGCCGCTTTCCACACGCTCGGGCCGAGACTCATGCATGAGTGAACATGTTCCTGGACCGCAGGACTGTGAACCACCATAAAGGGAAATATATGGACATCTATATTTATATTTATATATATTTTCTGAGAGCCTGGCAAGCTCCCCGTGGTGCATTCTCGATGCCAAATACAGCAATAATAACAGGTCTCACACCCCTGACCCTGAAAAGAGCCTCCAATCGTTGGGAAAAATGAGTAGGGAGAGGCTGCTAAAATCTCAGGGCTGGGGCGATGGAGACGTTACTGGCGCCTGCTCGAGTACATCGATGGACAACAGGATGACGGTGATACAGTGCGGAGGGGAGAAACACACCCACAGGTGGAATTTCACTCTTGGGTGGGCAGTCTTACAAGAAGCTTCCCCTGAGGGAAGGACATGCCTCCGTTGGTTGTAGGACTGACCACACCTACGTGTAATTACTGCCCCAACCCTGTGCTCTGGGACATACCGAGGCTGTAGAAGCGGGGGGGGGGACGGGGGGAGGATGAAGGAGCGGGACCCGGGAGGAGGATGAGGGGGTCAGGGAGGGGAAGAGCAGGGGGAGAGCCAGGAGGGAACGGAGAGGAGACGGGGGTGAACCGCAGCTGGGACTGACCAGCCTGGCCGGGGTGGGGCAGCGGCGCGACCACTGAGGCAGGGGCGAGAGAGCCGCGGTGGCCACTCGTGATTTATGTTTTGAACACACACGTGGGCTCAGTTTTCCTCTGGCTCGGGGACAGCGGGGCTCCTCAGCTGGGGGGTGCCACCCAGTCTCGCCGGGCCTGGGCCCCTGGCAGAGGGCGGGGGTCTCGGTGCGCCCCACGCCAGCCGTGGGGGTTGGTTTCCCTCAGGCTTGGAGCTGGGGACCCGTGTCCTGGGCGCAGGAGCCTGGCGCGGTGCCCAGACACCGGCGGCGACAACGTGTGGGTTGGCTCCTTTTTCCCTCTTTCGGAGCCGGGGATTGAACCCAGGGATTGAACCCAGGGATTGAACCCAGGGCCTCGGGGGCGAGTTACTGATTCTGGATGTTGGATCCGGACACACCTCTCACCACCCTTCGCGGGGCCTTTGCGGGCCCAGAGCAGACGCGGATGAGAAGCGGGCAGGAGGGAGCCAGCTGTGCGGGGAGGAGAGCCACGGTACGCCTCCCTGTCCCCACGGTACACCACCCTGTCCCCGCGGTACGCCTCCCTGTCCCCCTGTCCCCGCGGCACACCTCCCCGTCCCCACGGTACGCCTCCCTGTCCCTGAGGCACACCCCCCTGTCCCCGCGGTACACCTCCCTGTCCCCGCGGTACACCTCCCTGTCCCCGCGGTACACCTCCCCGTCCCCGCGGTACGCCTCCCTGTCCCCCTGTCCCCGCGGCACACCACCCCGTCCCCGTGGTACACCTCCCCGTCCCCGCGTCACACGGGCCGGCTGCTCGCCTCCATCTCTGGGAGGGGTGTGTGTGAGTACGACCATGATTCCCCTGTTACAGCTGGGGAAACTGAGGCACGAAGGGCGAGTAACTTCAGTAACCTGGCCTGCCCGCACAGCTCAGGGGCAGGCTGGACCATCCTGGCGGGATCTTTGCCTCTGCGCATGTCTCGTACTCCCGGCGGGACTGTCCCTCTGCTCTGCCCTGGCCGCCAAACCGCTAGTTCATTACTATTGCTGCTGCAGCCGACTCTGCCTGCCACTGTCCCTCTGTGGTGGCCGGTGAGCCGTGCTGCAGCGCGGTCAGTTGGGGCGCAGACATGGAGGCGGGCCGGGGGCGAGTTCCTGCCTCAGAGTCTACTAAACATGCCCCCGGCCCTTTGCAGAGGCCCCGCGGGATTTATCTCCCGGCTGTGTGTCTTAGTGTCCGTACACTCCCGGGAATTCCCGGGCTAGGTCAAGAAGCAATCATCTTAACTGTGTATAATAAAAACAAGTGTTACCAAGTGTTTTTAAGTAGGACAAGAGCAAGTGCGTGCCAGCGTTTCCTCTGGCCCAGGATTGTTGCTCTCCGCCCTGGAACTATCCTAGGGGCGCCCGGATTCACGCTGGCTGTGGAGCGGCGCGGTGTGGAGGCCCCGGCGCCCACTCCCCTGCCTTGGAGCCCTGCAGGGGCGCGGTGTGGAGGCCCTGGCGCCCACTCCCCTGCCTTGGAGCCCTGCAGGGGCCGGTCTGGAGGCCCCGGCGCCCACTCCCCTGCCTTGGAGCCCTGCAGGGGCCGGTCTGGAGGCCCCGGCGCCCACTCCCCTGCCTTGGAGCCCTGCAGGGGCGCGGTGTGGAGGCCCCGGCGCCCACTCCCCTGCCTTGGAGCCCTGCAGGGGCGCGGTGTGGAGGCCCCGGCGCCCACTCCCCTGCCTTGGAGCCCTGCAGGGGCGCGGTGTGGAGGCCCCGGCGCCCACTCCCCTGCCTTGGAGCCCTGCAGGGGCGCGGTGTGGAGGCCCCGGCGCCCACTCCCCTGCCTTGGAGCCCTGCAGGGGCGCGGTGTGGAGGCCCCGGCGCCCACTCCCCTGCCGTGGAGCCCTGCAGGGGCCGGTCTGGAGGCCCCGGCGCCCTCTCCCCTGCCGTGGAGTCTGCTCTCTGCCGGCCGCAGCCCTGCGGTGGGCGAGTCTCGGCCCAGCTCCCCAAGCCGGCCCGGGATCAGCAGGGAGACGCTGACACGGCAGGTCTGCAGGGAGGATTGAGGGAAGCAACCGCTGCCAGCCGCGGCTGTTTGTGCAAATCTGCGCTCACGTCTGGGTGGGGACGTGCAGTGGCCACGCCCCTCCCCACTCCCCCCTGCAGGGACACCGGTGGGGGGGGCAAAGCTCAGGCCTCAGAGGGCTGCTGTGGGGCGGGCAGCCAGGAGGGGTGGCGGGGCCCAGGACTCGCCTTGCTGAGCCGGCTGAACCCTCTAACCCCGCCCCACGCCCCCCCACGCCCCCCCGAGACCGCCCGTCGGGGCGAGGGAAGCCGCACACTTCACCCTCGGGAACCCGAGGCTGTTTCTCCGCGGCTGGAGCCCCGCGTCCCCGGGAAGGGCCCCCTGCCCCCCCACACCGCCACGCCCCCGGGCCGACCCCCTCGGGGGCTCCAGCGCGTGGACGGCGACCCCCGCGCCGTCGTCTCCGGCACACGGGAGCGCGGAGGGCCGTCGTGCTGGGTCGGGGTCGGACCCCGCGCCAGCGGCAGGGACCCGGCCCCGGGACCCACCGTAGGGCCCCCCACTGACCCCTCGGTAGCCCCAGTGCGGCCGGACCCCCAAATCAGAGTACGCAGCTGCCTTAGGAATCAGAACCCACCGGACCAGCCGCCGCCGCGCGGGGTCGCGGGACCGACACAGGCCGGGGCCGGGGGCGCCTCCCCCGCCGGGCCCCCACGCCCGGGGGAGGGGAAAGCCCGGGGACCGAGCGCCGACAACCGAGAGACCCCCAGACGCCGCAGGGGGCGCGGCACTGCTTGTCAGACCCACTTGGAACCGTTTCGGGGGCGCGATGGGGAGGCCGGGGGTCCCCAAGTGCGGCGCCCGCCCCGCCCCCGCCCGGCCCCGCCCGGCCCCGCCCCGTCCGGCCCCGCCCCGTCCGGCCCCGCCCCGCCCGGCCCCGCCCCGCCGGCGGCCGCGCCCCCGCCGCGCAGGCGCAGACCGGACCGGGCGCACCCGGGGGGCGGGGCAGGGGCTCGGTCCCCGCGCTGTCGGGCGGCGGTCGCGTCTCCCCGGGCACCCCCCGCGCCCCGAGGCGCCGGACAGCGGAGGACGCGCAGGGGGCGGGGCTTCCGGGAGGCCGCGCGGCCAAGGACCCCCGCCCCCGCCCCGCGCGCGAGCCCCCACGCCGCCGCCCCTCAAGGCGACGTCACTGCGCCGGGCGCGCCACGTGACGGGGCGGGGCGGGGGCAGGCGCGCCACGTGACTGACTGGGGCGGGGCCGGCTCGCCACGTGACGGGGCGGGGGTGTCGACGCGCCACGTGACGGGGCGGGGCCGGCGGGCGCGCGCACGCGCGGAGGGGCCGAGCCCGCGGGCGCCGGCGCGCGCTGCGGCGTTTCTTCCCGGCCGGCGCGCTGCAGGGAGGCGGCTCGGACCCGGGCTGGGCGCGTGCACGGGATGCCACGGCCCGAGGCCCGGAGGGCGGCCGTGCGCGGCCCGCGGCGGGGTGAGTGGGGCCGCTAGTGTAGACCCCGCCCGGGGGCCGCGAGTGTAGACCGGAGCTGTGGGGGGGGGGCGTCCCGCGAGTGTACATCCCGGACTGGGGGGGGTCTGCGAGTGTAGATCCTGGGCTGGGGCGTCCCGCGGGTGTAGACCCCGGGCCGGGTGGGTCTGCGAGTGTAGATCCTGGGCTGGGGCGTCCCGCGAGTGTAGACCCCGGGCCGGGGCACCCCGTGAGTGCAGACGCTGGACCGAGGGGGGCGGCCGTTATTGTAGACCCTGGGTCGAGGGGGGAATCCCCGCGAGTGTAGACCCTGGGCCGAGGGGGGCATCCCCGCGGGTTTAGACCCCAGGCCGAGGGGGCACCCTGGATCCCCCACGCCTGTCGCTGACGTGGGGGCGCTGGGACCCGGACCCGGTGGAAGCTTGCCCTCGGGGTGCGGCCTGCGGGCGCGGGGTCTGACCCCACAGGGCCAGGCACCCCTGGGGAGAAGGGGAGTGGGCCCTGGGGTGGTGCAGGGGTGAAGGAGCCTTGCAGGCGGGAGACCCGGGTTTGACCCCATGTGGCCCCCCTAAAAAAAGCACAAAAACCCCAGTTTGGCCCCGGTAGCTCTCACTTGAAGGCGTGGAGCTAGACTCGTGCAAGAGTGCTCCTCGTCTTCCCGGCCCTCTGGGCGCTTCTGCACGTGGGTCCTCCTGCCGCGTCCCGGGAGACCTGTGCTGGGGGGTTGGCACCCCTCTCGCCCCCTCAGAATCCATCACCTGTGTGGATGAACAACTGCTTTTTCTTTCCTTAGGGATTTCTTTTGGAGGGGGAACCCCCAACGGTGCTCAGGGCTCCTCCCGTCCCTGCTCTGGGATCACGCCTGCTCCAGGGACCCTCTGGGGGTGCCGGGGTGAGCCTGGCTGGCTCTGGGAGCACCCACCTATTCTGTGACCTCGCCAGCCCCTGTGATTTTGTTCTGGGGTCACTCAGCAGGGACTGTGCCAGGGACGACCCGGTTCCCTGGCCGCAGACCGTGCCCCCTGCCCTTTGCATAGTCTCGGCCCGGCAGACACGTGGTGGCCGCCCTTCTGTGGGGCAGCCCGGCATTTGTGTCCGGGGTGTGAACTCGCTTGGGCCCACCCAGGGTGCTTCAGAGGCCGGCACTGGGAATCCCTTCCCCCGGCCTCAGGGGCCCGCACGGGATGCCGGGGACTGAGCCCCGTGGGCTGGGTGCCAGGTGCCAGGTGCCAGGCAGGCGCCCTCCTTCTCGCTGTGCCCTAGCGGCCCCCCGTGCGGCTGGCTGAGGGTGCGCTGGCCTTCCCGGCCGAGCTGTTGTTTCTTCCCGGGTCCCTTTGCTAGAGGAAGCGAAATCGCTGATGAGAGCTTGAAGGGCCGGTTTGGTTCGGGGCCACACTTGGTGCTCAGGGCTCACTCCCGGGGCCACGCTTGGTGCTCGGGGCTCACTCCCGACTCGGGGGGCTCGGGGACCCGAGGTGCCCGCCTCTGCCCGCAGGCCGGTCACGCGAGCACACAGCCTACTCCTGTGACTCCCCAGGCCCTGAGCACTGGCGGAGGCGCCCCTGAGAGGCTGAGTCGGGGGTCCTGGGTGCAGCTCTGGGGGGCGGCTCTCCAGCAGACGCGGAGAAACACGCCTGCCGGCCAGAGTGGGCCCAGGGGCCAGTGTCCGCCCTTGCCGTGGCCTTCCTGCTGACCCGCGCCACGGGCCCCTGGCGTCCCGGCTCGGCCCCGCACTCACCGGGAAACACGCGTCACTCCGGGCTGAGCCTTGTGCCGTCTGCTCTGCCCCCCCCCAGGGCCCGTGGCGTCGGGTGGGGCAGGCCCCAGGGAGTCGCGTTTCGCTCCTGTGTCTTGGTTGTCGGTTTGTGAGCTCAGTGGTGCCCACTGGCTGCTCTGGCTCGCTGCCCGGGGTCACCCTCTTGGCGGTGCTCCAGGCCCCCCGGGCCCTGGGGGTGGCACCAGCCTCCCCGTGCAGGGCTGGGCTGTTTGTGTGCGGGCTCCGGGTGTTCCCGCGCCTGTGCTGGGTGCCCCATGCCAGGGGCCTCCCCGTGTTCCTCGTGTTGGAGCGGGAAGGTGGGTGTGGGGGCAGGGGTGCCTGTCACGTTGCCGTCAGAGTGGACTTGTTGCCACGGCGCTTACGTGGTCGTGAGGCCTTTTCAGATCTCCTGGGGGGCCGCATGCACACGCCCAGGGCCTGCCCTGGCACCGTGCTCAGGGAGCACTCCTGAGGCTCAGAGGCCCGGGGGGCGCAGCCTGGTGGGCGTGCGAGGCGAGTGCCCTGCCGGTGTCTATCATCCCAACCCCCGAGGCATCGTAACTTTAAAAGTCAAACTGAAGAGGGGGTGGGGTGCAGGACTCTGCCCTGCAGGCAGCTGGCCCAGGTTCGATCCCTGGAACGTGGTGGGGCCTCCAGGAGGGACGCCTGCGTGCAGAGCCGGGTGCGGTCTGAGCACCGCCGGGCGGGCCCCGAGCACCGCCGGGCGGGCCCCGTAGAACCTACAAAAGGGAACAGAAAGTAAGTTCCTGTTGTCCAAGTTCAGTGGAGACATGGCTGCTCATCTTGGGCCGGCCCCTCTCCCGGCCCGGGGCTCCCTCGGAGGGCTGGTCTCTGCCGGACGGGTGCCCGCGCCCACCCCTCCCAGCCTGGGTCCCCCCCCCGCCCCTCAGCGCTTGGGTCAAGTGTCGTCTCCCGCCTTCTCCCGCCCGCCGGGTTGGGTTTGCTCCGGCTTCTCGAGCACTGCAGGGAGAGCGTTGGTCCTCCCGCTGTGACCCCCCCCCCGCCCCCCCATTTACAGCAGAGCCAGCGCCCAGAGAGGCACACCCCCCGGGGCGCCCTAGCAGGCCGACTCTGCGGGTCTTGTTCCTCTTTCAGGCTTGTTTCGGCCTCTCCTGCCCCCAGGGCCGGATTCCTCTTTCTGAAGGACTCGATTCCTTTCATTCAAGGTGCCGGGGGTACCCAGGCTCGGGTGCGGGGATGCTGTCATTCCTGGGGTGTCGTTCTTCTGGGTAGCAGCCATGTGTCTGTACTAACCCTTGTACGTGCACATGCATGTACACATTAATGTACACATTAACCATTGTACATGCGTGTGTGTCTTAGAATCTGTGCTGACTAGCCCCGTGTGCGTGTGTGCATGTGTGTGTGCGCGTGTGTGTGCACGTGTGTGTGCATGTGTGTGCGCGTGTGCGTGTGTGTGCGTGCATGTGTGTGCGTATGTGTGTGCGCGTGCATGTGTGTGTGCGTGTTTGTGTGTATGCGCGTGTGCGTGTGTGTATGTGTGTGTGCGCGCGTGTGTGTGCGTGTGTATGTGCACGTGTGTGTGCGCGCGCGCGTGTGCGTGCAGCCGTCTGTGTAGCCGCCAGCTGTGACGTCAGGCCGAGCCCCGTCTCGCAGTGTCCCGAGCCTTCCCCCAGCGTTGCTCCCGGGGCGTTGTGCGGGCGGCTGTGTGGGCCCCGTGCACCCCGCGTGCAGCCGCTCCTGTGCCGGGAGCCAGCGCACGGCAGCGCCCTTGCCCCGCCTGCCTGAGCTGCTGTCGTTGAAGCCACGTTCCTCCTGTCCTGCGGCCCTGAGCTCCTGAGGGATGTGTGTTTGTTTGCAGAGTTTAGTCTCCTGGGTGAGCGGCGCGGGTGCTGGTCTTCACCCACGCACAGTGCGGGACTGGTCGCCCCCGAAGGTCCCGGCACCTCACCGGCCGCGTCCCCCCTCCCGGCCTCTGAGCCGCCCCCTCCTCCTGCAGAGAGTCCTGTCCTGCTCGCCTCCGGCGGGCGCTTGTGGGAGCAGCTGCACCCCCCCACTGATTTACCTGGCCTTTGGGCCACACCCTGCAGCATAGCCCGGGGGTTAGTCCTCACTGATCTGCCCTCAGAAGGCATTCCTGGCCGCGCCGGGGGACCACAGGGGATGCCTGGGACCAAACCCCGTACCCCGTCCCGAATTCAGTACCCAGTCCGAACTCAGTACCCCGTCCCGAACTCAGTGCCCAGTCCCGAACTCAGTGCCCAGTCCCGAATTCAGTACCCAGTCCCGAACTCAGTACCCCGTCCCGAACTCAGTGCCCAGTCCTGAACTCAGTGCCCAGTCCCGAACTCAGTGCCCTGTCCCAAACTCAGTACCCAGTCCCGAACTCAGTACCCAGTCCCGAACTCAGTACCCCGTCCTGAACTCAGCACCCAGTCCCGGCCCTGTAGAGGCAGTCGCCCTTCCCTACATACCGCCCCCAGCCCCTCCCTCATGCCCTAGGGGCGGGTGCTGCCGCCCTTCCTCATTCCTGGCTTTGTCCTCCCTGGGAGGACGGTGACGGGCCTGTCGGTGAGTTTGTCAGTTTTGTCCCTTGTCTGAAAGAGCTGACGTTTGGTTTACTTCATTTTTCTCTTATTTTCCTGTGTGTCATTTCATTAACTTCTGCTCCGCTCTTTTCCCAGGAGGGTCTGTATTGCTCTAACTCCGGATTCCTGAGGTGGAAGCGCAGGTTCCTGAATTCGGATCTCAAATCTTTTGCATCTTGTTGGTTCGGGCCTGGGGTGGGTCTGATTATCACATAGGCCGAATCTGATGCTTATACCCTGCGCCTGCTTAATGGTTACTTCAGGGTGAAACTGCCTAATAACTTTCAGTTTTAAGGAAATGTATTGCTTCGAGTTTTGGTTTGGAGACAGGCTGGTGGCCCTTGGGGGTCCTTCCGCTGGGGGTTGGCTGGGCCTCCTCCTGCCCTCACTCGCTGACTCAACTCCCCCCCTTGGAATGCCCTTTACTTGGAGTATAAGGAATTGTTGCGGCTCTTCAGCAAGACCCCGCTGTTCCCTGGGGCCGGCACACGCAGTGCTGGGGTCCCGTGGGGTCTCGGAGCCCAGAGCCCGCCGCGGCCCGTGCTCCCACCCGCCCACCGTGTCTGCTCCCCGCATGCTTTGCTGCCTGTTTCGCAGTTTGCTGGGAGTGAGAAGAGTTGCCGGTTAAGAGGCAGAAGTCGGCTGGTCAGTGGAGCACTCCTGAGCGAGTGCTCAGGCCCGAGGGGTCTGGCGTCTTCTCGGCAGGGCCGGAGAGCGCGGGCAGGTGCTTACAGGAGTCTCAGCCGGCCAGTGCTCTTGGGGGAGGTCGGGGGTCCCGCTCGGACTGCCCCGTCCGTGCTGCCCGGGAAGCCCCTCGTCCATCAGCTTAAAACTCTCCTTGAGAGCCAAAGAGCTGGTGGGGGCTACACCCTTACCGTGGCCGACCAGGCTCGGTCCCGGCACCCCACGGGCCTTCCAGCCCCCGCGCCCCGGGCCCAGCACAGCCCCGCAGGCATGGCCCCAGCCCCAGACAACAGGCAGATGAAGATTCTCTTTCAGGGAGAGACGGGAACTACCGTTAGTTTAGGAATCAGAGCCTGGGTGGGGGTTGGCATTAAAAACTCCATTTGGGGGCCGGAGCGATAGTACAGCGGGGAGGGCGTTTGCCTTGCACACGGCCAACTGGGGTTCAATTCCCAGCATCCCATGTGGTCCCCCGAGCACCAGCAGGAGTAACTCCTGAGTGCAAAGCCAGGAGTAACCCCTGAGCATCGCCGGGTGTGACCCAAAAAGCAAAAAAAAAAAAAAAACCTGAAAATAAATAAAAACTCCCCTTGGGGTCTATATTTCTCTTCAACAGCGAAGCTTCCTGCTTAGGAATAAAGCACTGATACGTAAGGATTTATTAAGTCGCTTAGTTTCTACCAAGTTTGGGTCTCTCCAGGAGTAAACTTTGAGCTGTCTGTGTCTGTGGCGCGGGGGCGGGACCCGGGGCCCCCTCCCGGCAGGCCGGCGCTCTGCCCCTGAGCCGTGTCTTCCCGTGTGCTCTGGCCTGTGTGGGTGAGGGGGGAGGGTGAGCAGGGGTGGGGCTGGGGGGAGACCGCCAGTACCGGGGTCTTGGTGGGAACCGCGCTCCTCACTGCGGGCGCGGACTGGCTTTCCCTCCACTCCGTGGCTTCGGTGGGGCCGGGGCTCGGGTGTGCCTGGCCGCTGGCCCCGGGCTTGCTGGCGCCCAGGTGCCGGGTCGCACCTGCCCCCGGGGCGGGAGGTCGCATGTCTGGTGGCTGCTGGGACCTCACGGTGTGTGTGCTGCAGCCCCCGGCAGCTCCTCGCCCCCGCCCTGCCCAGGGGGCGCTCGTGCCCCGTGTTCCGGAGACTGGCAGGAGCGGGGACGGGCCCGTTGGTGGCGGGACTGAGATGGCACCGAATGAGGTGGGCAGAGACGGCAGCGGCAGGGCTGGGGTCCTGGTGTGCAGGGAGGGGCGCGTGGCGAGGAGGCCTCCACGCTCCCCGGGCTGGGCCTGGCGTGGGAGTCGGGGCTCCCAGGCCCGGCCAGACTCAGCACCCCCAGGGGAGCCGCCCTCCCAGGCTGCAGCCTCGACCTTCCGAGCATTTTCCCTTTGAGCATTTCCCCCGAGCTCCAGGGGAGGAGGAAGGGCAGGGCCGGGCCTGCACGTGCTCAGCCCAGGTTGAGCCCCAGCTCTGCGGGGTCCCTGGGGGCGGGGGGGGGGCGGGAACAACAGAGACCCGGAGCTTGGGCGAGGGAGTGTTCAGAGCTGTGTCCAAAGCAGCGGTTCCTTGCGGGGAGCACGCGGGGTCGGCCACGGCGTCCAGCGCGAGGCCCGTCCTGGCCCGGAACCGTTTCTGTCCCACCACTCGCTCCCGGCTGCTCCCGCTGAGAAGGAAACGGGGAGCAGGTCTCCGCGGGGAGGGGCTCTTCCTCAGAAAGGAGTCCAGGACCGGCAGGGGCGGGGTGGGCTGGGGGCACGGCCAGGGGGCGGAGTCCAGCCGCGCCTCCGCCCTGCGCCCACCTGTCAGCCCCGACCCCGTGACCCGCCGCTGTCGAGTCTGGCTCTGAGGCCGGGGCTTCACGGCCCGGTGTCCCGGGTGAGTCGTCCCCGCGCCCTGGGGCTCGTGCAGGCGGGGACAGCCCTCGCCAGCCGGCGGTGTCCCCTCTGCTGCAGGGGTGCGGAGAACACGGCTGGGCGGGCCGCAGACGGCAGGGGTCTCGCCGTGGGGGTGGGCCGGGCTGCACTGTCTGTTTAGGAGCGCGTGGACCGGCAGGGGAGACGGAGACGTGGCGGGAGCCCCGGGCACTGCTCCTGGCATTGCTGCTGGTGGAGGGTCCTGGGCAGGCCCCCCGCGCCACGTCCCCTCCGGCCCCTGACCCGACCCAGACACTGCAGGCGGCACAGGACTGGCGGGGTGCGAGGCCTGCCCAGCACCCCAGGCCCGAGGGCGGACAGGGCAGGAGGGAGGAGGGTGGGCTCCCGGTGAGGAAGAGAGGGAGCACTGCTGAGGGATGAGGATCCACCTAGTGCTTGTGTTTACGGATGTGTTTTGAGTTTATTTAACGTTACTCACCCGGGGGCACCTTTCCAAGCGGTGCTCAGCGGTGGGCTGGGCCCCGAGGCCTGACCCTGTGCCACCGCCGGCTCCAGAGGGACGTGTCGGAAGCGTCCCGGGTGTGGCGGGATCATCGGGAGAGCCAAGCCGGGCTCTGCACGCTGGGCCAGGCAGCAGCGGGGAGTGACCAAGTGGAGCCTGGCGCGCGCCGTGGGGGCAGTGCAGGTTAGCCCGAGGGCGCGCGCCGTGGGGGCAGTGCAGGTTAGCCCGAGGGCACGCGCCGTGGGGGCAGTGCAGGTTAGCCCGAGGGTGCCCGCTGCTCCCGGACTGACGGGGGCGTGAGACAGGAGTCCGAGTGTCACCTGGTTACTGATTCACAAAGGAGCCTCTCAGTGAGTGTATTCAGGTTAAGACCCCGGGGGCTGGGATACCCCTCCCGTGGGTTTTAATCCCCTGGCTTCAGAGGTTAGAGGGAAAGTCCCTTGTGCGGAGCCTCAGAATAGCTCATTATCTTCAGCTTTTACGTTAGGAATTTTTTTCAAAGATAAATAAAATTTTAAAAAATAAAAAGAAAATTGTCATTAATGCCACTAATCAGATTGTTGTATTTGTGTGTGCGGGATTGACAGTGGCAATATAATGTTTGATAAAGGTTGAGAGTTTAGCGGTAAACAGGGAACTACATGGCAGTGGTGAGCTTTCACTTGCCTTTCGCTTTTTGACCTTTCGACATTCCCCTTGGTGTTTGGGCTACACCTGGCCGCGCTCACGGCTGACTCCTGGCTGTGCGCGTCAGGGCCAGCTCCTGGGGCCGGGGGATCACGTGGGGTGCCTGGGATCAAACCGGGTCAGTCGAGGCAAGCACCCTGCCCGCTGTCCTATCTCACGGCCCCAGGGTTTGACTTTTTACCCCCCCCAATAGCTGCATGCGATACTTAGGCGTACATAGTGATCCTGAGTGTTTCAAGTACCAGCCTTTCATTTAGGATTATTTTAGAAGAAGGTTGCTGGGCTGCTCAGTACCTTTAATAGACTGGGACTGAAAGATGGATGAAACGATCGAATAAGCCTGATGCACCTGTTGAGTGACAGTGCGGGGTCGGCGCTGCCCCGTGAACGGCACGTGATTCACGAAGCGTGTTCTGGGGCCTGGCCTGTGTTGTGGTCTTTGTTACTGAAAGGGGACCTGGGGTCGCCTTGCACGCGGACCCCCCTGGCATCTCAGTGGTCCCCCCCCACCCGCCCCCGAGTCACCCCTGAGTGCAGAAACAAGCCTTCCGCACAGCGGGAGTGCTAGGACAGACAGACGGAAGGGGCGACTCGAGAAGCACCTCACAGCGGGTCTCTGACTGGGTGCTGGTGTTAAGTGCTCCTGTCTCTAGTCTGACAGCCTCACTGGAGTTTAGACCCGGTAAAGCCTTTACCAGCAAAGCTCTTTCCCATCCATCGCCTCAGTCAGTCAATTGAAGAGAGCTCACGAGATTTACAGTCTCGTGACCCAGATGTGTCCAACAGCGTTTGTTGTTTCTGTGTTGTTTTTGAGTCACACTGGGCTGGGCTCGGGGCTGCTCCTGGCTCTGCCGGGGGGTCGGTCTCGGAGGGGCTCTGGGACCGTGTGTGGTGCTGGAGACGGCACTGGGCCGGCCCCGGACGGGCACTCTGCGAGGTACCAGCAGGCGCTAGTCGTGGCCGTGGGAAGTTTGGTGTTTTGAGTGATCCAGAACATCTGTGTGCTTGCGGTGTTTGTGCTTGTGTGTGGCCGCCTGCACGTGTGTATTTTCCCCTGGGTTTGCGACAGCGCTGGGCTGCCCTTTGCCCGAAGGGGAGGCCCGAATCCCAGTCCTGCCTCCCCGCCTCGCCTGCTCCTTTGGGGGGGGGCCTGCTCGTGGGCAGGGGTGGGGGCGGGGTGTGCGCTTCCAGCCCTGCCCTGGGGACACGCGGCCCCGGGACTAAAGTGGGCTCCTGCGTGTGCCGAGTCCCCCCGGCCTCTGAGCCAGCTCTTGGCGCCCGCACCCTTCGGTTACTGTTGGTTCTTCCCCTTCTCCTCTCAGTGTCTGAGCCATGCCCCGTGGCTGCTTCGGGTTCTGTGCTCGGGCTAGTGTGCCCCGCTGGTCAGGCCAGGGTTGGCTGGGGGCCGGAGCGACAGCGCTGCAGCCCTGCGTGCAGCCGGCCCGGGTTCCATCCCCGGCAAACAAACAAACAAACAAACAAAACACAACCCCCGGGTTGGCTGCGTGTAAGGTGTGACCCCCGGCAGCACCGTCTCTAGCGTTGGGAGAGCGGGAAGGGAACGGTGCTCCCTTCCCTCTGCTTCCCCGGAGCCGTTCCCGGGCGGGGCAGATTTACTTCCCTGTGATTCCCTTGGCTCTCTGCATCTTCCTCATCCGACGGTCCCTTGGAGAGGGAGTGAGCGGAGTACACGGGGTTTCGGTTTCCAGTGTTGCCCGTTCCTGACGGGCCCCGTCCTGCGGCTGCTGCAGCCCCTTCCCAGCGGCCCTGCTCGGGCTAAGGGCTGGGGCTGCCGTGGCTGACGGGCGAACACGCCCCTGACTGCTGCGTGCCGCTCGTTCTGTTCGTGAGAGTTTCTCTGCAGCCTTACTCAGACTGTGTTTCCAAGCCTTGCCCGGCAAGCTACCGAGGGGATCCCGCCCGCACGGCGGAGCCTGGCGTACTCCATAAGCCAGAAACAGTCACGGCAAGCCTCATGGTGGAGACGTTACTGGTGCCCGCTCGAGCAGATGATGAGCAACGGGGTAAATCAGAGTTGGGACATAGCGCCTCCGGCCCTTCTCACTTGCCTGTTGGTTGCTGCGGCCTCCTCCCCACCCCCCTCAGGTTTAGGACCATTTTCTCGGCTTCCTGGGGGTACCTGCGGTGCCGCCCGCCCTTGGCATCGCCCTTAGGACCCTTAGGTGCTGGTCCCGGCGTCCCCTCCCGCCCATGGCCCCCTCGTGTGCCCGCTGAGAGGCGAGGCCCACCACGTGCGTTTTGTGTTCACACACACACATACACACACACACACACACACACACACACACACACACACACACACGTTGTTAAAGCCGTGCCGGGGCGGAGGGGATTCCCCGTGTGTTCTGGCCTGTGGTGGGGGGCCCGGGCCACGCGTGTGCACACGTGGACGCAGCCTTGGCCGCCTCCTCCCTGCGCCCCGTGACGTGGGCCCACGAGGGGGCAGCGGTGGGGGGTCTCGTTGAGTTGAGGGCGAGGTGGGGCACGGCCCAGCCTGTTTCTTCCTGCCCCGCCCCCTCCTCTCTGAGCTCAGGGTCTCGCTGCCGGCTGCCAGGGCCCCGCCCGCGCCCCGCGCCCGCCCCCGACCTCCTGGCAGGACATTTGCTCTCGCCTCGGAAACCCCTGGGCGACTGCCAGGCAGCGGCTGGGGAAAAGCACAAGCCCTGCCCTGTCTCGGCCGGGTGAAACTCCGGACACAGCGGCCGGCCTCTCGCTCGTCCAGCATCTGGAAACAGGCCCCGGTGGCCGGCAGCGCTGGGGGGCCCTGCTGACCCCAGGCTTGTGATGGGAGGGTCTGCCCTGGCTGTTGTCGCTTAATCGACCCCAGACGCTCGTGTGGACCCTCCTCCTGATGGCTGCCAGCCGCGGGCAGTGAAGCGGTAGGTGATTCCGCGGACAGGATGGACAGTAAGACGCGGGGACGCTGGTTTGGCCCGGGAGCTGGGCAGCACCTGCCTTGCGTCCAGGAGTCCCCGATGTCCCACTGAGCACTGCCAGGTGTGGCCTCTCGGCCTGCTCTGCCCTGGCCTCGGAGAGAATGTTGCTGCTGCCGCCTTGTGATTGTAGCACGGAGGGAAAGCAGAGAAGTGGCCTCGGGTCCGTGAGGCAGAAGGCAGCGGCGCCTGCTCTCGGGGCGAAGAGGCACTTGAGGTTCCCCAGACGGGAAGGCGGCTGGAAGGAGACGGCTCACCCCAGCGGGGCCCGGGCCCAGTCCTGGCTGTGTCGGGGGTCACTGCTGACAGCTGTGGGGCCTGCCGGGGTGCCGGGGATTCAGCCCAGGTCGGCCACGCGCAGGGCAAGCCCCTACCCCACTGGACCCGCTCTGGGCCGGCCGGGGTCACTGAGCACAGCCCGGAGGGAGCACTCCCGAGTGGGTTCAGAACACCCCCCAGTAAGGAAGGAGGGTTAGGTCTGACCTCTACCAGGCACGTTTCTGACACGTTTTCCTCCCCGCCTTCACCCCTCCTGCCGTCTCTGCGGTGGCTGGTGGGTCACCGCCGAGGCGCTTGGCTGGTCACCTTCAGACGGACGCTCGATCTGGGAGGGCCCCCCTGGGCCCCGCTCACCTGGACAGACAGCAGGCAGCCGTGTCACTCCTGAGCACTGTGTCAGGGCCGCCCCGGACTGATGGGACAGGTCCGTATGGAGGGCTGGGGGGTCTCCCGCCTGCACCCCCGGGGCTGCAGTGACTGGCTCTCGCACCCCCCAGGCTGTTTCCCGCGACAGACTTGGGGTGGGTGGGGGCCGCCTGTGCTTGTCCCTTCAGCGGATTCCTCTGCACCTTACAGTACCCCCACAGAGGGCTGGGGGTCCCAGAGCCACCTGTGAGCTTTCCCGCTGTATCGGGCCGAGCTACTACAGGAGAAAAAGTCGGGTTTACTTTTACCACGTACAGCGGTGAAGTGTAATAACACGCTAGGATCTTCAAGCAGAGAGAAAGCGGCTGTTTCAGTTCTGCTTGAGAAGCAATCCACCAGGGTCTCAGCAGCAAAAAGAGAAGAAAAAGTTGTTGCATTTGCAACTGTAAACTTGCTTAAACTTCATTCTTTTCATTCTTACAATTATCCGAAGTAAGAGTGAAAAAAATCTTCTTCTCCTGCAGTTTTTGAAGCATCCAGTTTTCTCAGACACTTTGCAGTCTTATCTTCAGGGCCACACCAGATCTGTACTCTGGAATATTTGTCAAAACTCTTTTTCCCACAGAATCCTCTGACCACACAGTGTTCCAGAAATGGCTCAAGGCTGTAGTGTGTCACGGTTCCCGCTCTCATAACACACGGGGCCAGGAAGTTTGCTCAGTTTTGTAACATACAGTTTTCTCAGATGCCCAGAATTGACCAGAACACAGCAGTTTTGTGTGATTTCAGAAAGCCCGTACAACTGTCCACGTGAACATTCCCCCTTACGTAACAGTCTTCTCACGGACCTTTAACAGACCAACTTAATCTCCGCAGATTTCTCCCGTATAAAGGGAGAAAATTATTAATGAGAGGGTTAGGAGGTCTCCGTCTCTCAGATTTCTTTTTATCAGTTAAATCTTAGATTCTGATTTTGGACAAGTTTGGTCATAGGTAGTAAAAGGTTTCAGACACAGATAAGCATGTTTCATGCTCGTTAGCAAGGATTTCAGAACTGAAAATAAAGCTGAGATCGCCTAAAACCAAGAACAGGTTTACTTAAAGACCTGACGATAAAACTGCTGTGAAATATATACTTACTTTAATAATGTAACTTCATTTACTGGGCAGAATAAACAATTTACAATTTACTGTAAAATATTGACCAGTTTTAGGAGTACCTGTATCCTTTTGACAGAAGTTAAAATCTACTCTTATTCAAATACACTCCAGATAGCACAGCTTAATTGTGGAACCCTAGTGACAGTTCATTAAGTTCTGTTGAACTTGACCGCACAAGTTTCTTTCTCTAAAGTCTGTTTCTCACAAGCCTGCGCTTTTCTCTTTTGCAGCAGTGTTTATTGAGACACTAGGATTTACAGAATCGTTCATTGTAGGTTGTTGCAGGCGTGCAGTGCTCACGAGTCCCCCAGCAGTGTCCCCAGGTGCCTCCCCCCGCCCTCACTCGGCAGGCATATGACAGATTTGTCTCATTATTTGGTCTGATAAAACTGGAAGGAATGGCAAATAGAATTGTCAGGAGATTAGGGAAAGTTGATTTTTGGAGATGAATTGCTGTGTTTAACCTCTCAGCCTCGCGGCAGTGACTGCCGCGTGACGTGGGTTTCTCCTGTCCTTTGAAGAGCTCTCGAACGCTTCTTGCAAAACTGGTTTCAAGGCTCCGCCGCTGCCTGTCGGTGAAGCAGTGCGCAGTTCCTCCAGGCTTGAATCAGACCTAGCCGGGTAGGTCCTCTGGCCAGCTGTTCGTTTCAGTGGGTTTTGCATATCCCCTCGCTGTTCCCCTGGCCCGAGTCCCGCTCGAAGGACCCGCTGTTGCCTAGCAGGCTTTCCTTCGTGTGTGCGTGCCTGTTTTGGCCTTGCTGCGCTCAGTATTGTCTTTATATTGGGATTTTGTCGTTTTGAATATAATATGTCTTGGAGTTTTCCTGATTCCGTCTGTTTCACTGGGGTCCCGGCCCTCGGCCGCCGGTGCCTGTGGGCTACCGTGTTCTCCGTCATCTCTGAGTGCGGTGGCCTCTGCTGTTCCCCTCTCTGGCCTGTGCTGTCGTTGCCCCATTGAACCTGCCCGTCACGGTGTCACGACAGACACTGAGCACTTGCTGGTGTTGTTCATGTCTTCAGTGGCCCTGTCGCCACTCACCGAGCTTCTCCGTGTTCCCCGTTGGTTCCTGGGGCTCTTGCTCTGCTCGCCGGCACCTCTCAGAGTGGCCGGAAGGATGTGGAAGACGTGCACGGGCCAGCCTCCCCTCCCCCGAGGCCCAGGGACGCCAGCCCAGCAGCCTCCCCTGGGACGGTGGCACCTCGAGCAGAAGGTCCCACGTTTCTTAGATGTTCGGATTCTGCTCTCTGGCTTCTCGTTCCCTTTATGAAGAACCAGCTTCAGTGGGGCAGAGCCCCTCCCCCCAGCAGGGAGCTCGCCGTTACTTTCCTTCCCCAAACACGTCTCTCTTTCTAGGTGTTTTTTTTTTTTTTGCTTTTTGGGTCACACCCGGTGATGCACAGGGGTTACTCCTGGCTCTGCACTCAGGGATTACTCCTGGCGGTGCTCAGGGGACCATATGGGATGCTGGGAATCGAACCCGGGTTGGCCGCGTGCAAGGCAAACGCCCTCCCCGCTGTGCTATTGCTCCAGCCCCTCTTCCTAGGTTTAAGCCCCTGGTTTGAAAAGTAAATCTGGTGATGAGTATTTTCGTGAAATGATCTAGATTCGAGGCCTTTCCCGTCGCTGAGCAGGAAGACTTGATCTTCCCAGGGTCTGGAGGACAGTTGAGTGGCGTGGGGGCGTCTGCGCCACTGGGGTCCGGTCTGAGCTGGAGCCACTCGGCAGAGATTGTCTTTCCTGAAAAACTCCTTCCTGTGCTTTTTGCTCATTTTGGGGCCACTCCTGATGCTGCTCAGGGACCCTCCGAGGCGGAGCCCGGACCCCGCCTGGGCCGCTGTACGCGGGGCCAGTCCCTTAGCCCTGGCCTGGCCTCACGCTAAACCACTAATTTTAGACCCACTTTCACTTACAAAAATGATGTCAGATCGTTAGCCTTCGGTCAGGTACTCTAGCGGTTCCGTCCAGGACGGATGGAAGTGGGGAAGCAGGTGGACACTGGGAGCCCGGGAAGGGGACAGGCCGGGGCCCCAGCCCTGCGCCCGGTGTGGTCCCCCAGCCCCATCAGCCGTGAGACCCAAGGACCAAAACAAAGAACCAGCAGAGAAGCCTCTCAGCTCCTGAGGACTAAGAGCCATCACTTGTCTGGGCACTCGGCCGGGCCGGGAACTGGGCCTGGGGCCACACGCCTGCACGCGGTGCCACCGCAGAGCCCTCGCCGGGCTGTGTCTCAGAGCAGGAGGCCGAGCTGCTCGTGTGCGCCCCTCAGCTGGTGGGCCCTGGTGGCTGAGGTCCCCTGAGCACTCCTTGGGAAGTGCTCCCCCAAAAAAATAAAAAACCCATAAGGATTTTTCAATTTAACAATAGTTCTGAACCAGGGCCGGAGCGATAGTTCAGTGGGGAGGGCGTTTGCCTTGCATGCGGCCGACCTAGGATCGACCTCCGGCATCCCGTACGGTCCCCCAGCACCTCTGGGAGTGATTCCTGAGTGCAGAGCCAGGAGCAAGCCCTGTGCGTCGCTGGTGGGACCCAAGAAGCAAACAAACAAAACTTAAAAAAAAAAAAACCAGCTGTCTCCCTCTTCAGCAGCCTTCCCGTGGGGTTTGAAGCCTCCGTCTGTAAGACAGAGACGGCCCGATTCTGGGCCCGGGCCGGCCCTGCGGTTCTCCGTGTCCAGTTTCCGAGACGAGCAGCTGCTCTGTCAGCGGGAGCCAGTAACTCCCGCGCCCGTCGGGGAACTCGTCTCCGGGAGCTCACGGCGTCTCGGGCGGCCTGGGGGTCCCCCCGCCCGTAACTCCCTGTTCTGTCTGTGCCCAGAGGGGGGGGCTGTGGGCTCGGGCGGTGCTGAGGACTGTGTCCCCGCTCGAGTTCCTGGGCCCCGTCAGCGCGCTTCCTGCCCGTTGTTCCGGGAAGCCCCCGTGACCCCCTACCCAGCCCGGGCCGCTGACCCCCTACCCAGCCCGGGCCGCCGACCCCCTTCCCAGCCCCCCTACCCAGCCTGGGCCGCTGACCCCCTACCCAGCCCGGGCCGCCGACCCCCTACCCAGCCCGGGCCGCTGACCCCCTTCCCAGCCCCCCTACCCAGCCCGGGCCGCTGACCCCCTACCCAGCCCGGGCCGCTGACCCCCTTCCCAGCCCGGGCCGCTGACCCCCTTCCCAGCCCGGGCCGCTGACCAAGCGACAGCCCCGGCACACGGCACAGCAGGTCCGAGGCGCATCCGCCAGCCCCGTGCTCACGCCGCGCTGCAGGTCACTGCACAGGCCTGGCCCGGCCTTCCCGGGGCCTTCCCGAGGGCCAGCCTGCCCGCCGGCCTGGCGGGCGCTTTCTGCTTGGCGCTCGAGCAGCCTCTGGCCTTCGTACCCAGAGCTCTGGCGGCTGGGGGGTCCTGGTGGTCAGCTTACGGCATAACGTACTGACTGAAGGGCCGGAGAGATAGTCCGGGGGGGCTTGCTCACGCCAGCCAAGCCGGGGCCAGTTCCCGCCACCATGTCCGGCCCCCGAGCCTCGCCCGGACTCCGTGGCACAGAGCCAGCTGTGGAGCCACCGAGAAAACCAGCCTGAACTGGCCATGGGCTGGGGCGGGGCGAGGGGTGTTGGTTCGTCCTTGTAGTGCGCGGTGTGTTTCCTGGCTTGCCGGGGTCTCTGCGGTGCCGGGGGTTGGCCTGGGGTCCGCGGCAGCAAGCAGGGAAACCCCTCCGTCTCCGTGTTGCCTTCCTGGCCTCCGCACGGGTCTCTCTGGCAGTGGAGCTTGCGAGGTGCTGACTTAGGGACTGGAGCGGTAACATAGCAGGGGGCGCTTGTCCTGCCCGTGCTGACCCCACACAGTCCCCTGATCACCGCTGCGTGCGACCCCGAAGCAGCACCAGTAAGGAGGTGTTTGATACTTAGAAACCAGCACACTGTGTGCGAGTGGCGCCCCTGGGTCTCTCCCCGCACCTGCGCCGCGCGCGGCTGCAGAGCGCAGTTCCGAGCACGTCTGCGCACGGGCTCGGGCGGACCCAGCAGGAGCCGGGAAAGAAAGGGGGGAGAGACCGTCGGAGGGAGGAGGAGGAGGAGCGGAGTCCCTGGATTCCTCTCCGTGCTTGAGCGCGGCTCCGGCGTCTCGAGTGGCCCCGGGGCGGGGCTCTGCCCCAGCTGCTGATTGGCGACCGCCTGTTAGGACCCTTGGGTTAAGTTTCACAGCAGAAGGGGACTTTGCACGGCCACGACGAGCGAGCTGGTATTTCCCCCACGAAGTCAGACCCTCCTGGGGGGTTCGGGCCGCGCTGGGGTGGACTCCGGGCCCGGGCCTGTGCCCCGCGCTGGCGGACTCCTCGGCCGGCTGCTGGTTCCCCTCGAGCCTTTCTGGGCGCGGTCCCCAGGGCTGAGCCTCCTTTCCCCCTCCAGGACACTGAAGATGCCCCCCGGCTGAGCCAGGGCTGTGATGGGGAGTGCCACGGCGCGGTACTTCTGTTACGGGTGCCTCTTCACCTCGGCCACCTGGACGGTCGTGCTGTTCGTCTATTTCAACTTTAGTGACGTGACTCAGCCTCGGAAGAATGTGCCCATCAAGGGGGCCGGGCCCCACGGACCCTTCCCCAAGAAGTTCTACCCGCGATTCACCCGGGGTCCGAGTCAAGTGCTGGAGTCAGAGTTCCGAGCGCACGAGCTCGACAGTAACGGTGTGGACGACCCGGAGAAGGACAGCCTGAAGCTCTCGTCCGAGCTGGGTGAGTGTCTCCCCGCCCTCCCCCCGAGGGCTGCGTCTTTCCTCTCCGCTGATGGGCTTGTCAGACCCTGAGCCGGACCCTCGGAGTTTGGCGACTCCCGTCAGGTCAGTGGTCCGGGTCCGACTTTCCCGTTTCATGAGGACTCGGGAGCTGCTCGGGAGACCCCGAGCAGGAGGAAAGGGAGCACGTCTGAGGCCAGAGAGAGGCTGGGCCACGGGGAAGAGGCCTTAGGAGTTTATTTTGTATGTTTTGTCTTTGGGCCACACTGGAGTGGCGCTCAGGGGTCTCTCCGGGTGGGAGGGGGCCACGTGGGGACCAGCGGTCAGCCCCGGCCTGCCACATGCAGGGCAAGCCGGGTGCCTGCTGTGCCGGCTCGTGCCCCTCTGGGGGGGCTTTAATCGCTACTGTTGCCTAACAGGGGAGAGAAGTTGGTTGGGAAGGTGACGTGGCTTGTCCAGCGTGTTTGAAAGGCAGTTTACCAGGACAGGGCGGAGACCCGCGGGTCTGCAGATAAGCCCGGATTGCTTGTGTCCAATAAGGCTTCTCGGTTGTGATCCTTGTAAGAGTCGTTAAGATGCTGGACTGTATTTAACTCTAGGGCTGTTACAGTCAAGAGTTCACAGGATAGAAACTGTTTCGGAACTCAGTATCGGGGGGAGGGGGTGCAGGAAGCCCCCCCCCCCAGAGCAGGAGGCCCAGGTTTGCCCCTGGCACTGCCGGGGGCCCCTCAGCAGTGCTCCCGAGTGCAGAGCCAGGCCGGAGCCCTGAGCACAGCTGGGTGTGGCCTGACAGGAACAGTCTGGTCTCGGCCTCGGCTTCCGTGACACGGGCCTTCTGGCCGTCGGACACCCGAGACCACGCGTGACGGCCTTTGGAGTCACGCATAGTTCGGCAGAACTTCCGTGCAGTAGCATTGTGGGCCGGGGAGTGGGTTCGGGGTGGGGCTCCCGAGAGTGACTCGGGACTCCCTGAGCTCCCGAGTGTGACCCTCGCACCACAGTTGTGCGACGCACAGCCACACCGCGACCACACTGTCCCACCTGGGCCCGAGGGCAGTGCTGGGCGCCGGCCGGGACACGAGCAGCCGGAGCAGCAGCACGGCCTCTCCCGCCGGGCGGGCCGACGGGCTCGGCTGGGTGTCTCGAGACACTGTGTGTGCGTCAGAAGACCGAGGCGATTGCTGGTCTGAGCTGCAGGCACAGGCAGCGGAGAGCCAGAGACAGGCGAGCGTCCTGCAGTGGCGTTAGAGGACAGGCTGCTTCAGAGCCACGGGGAGCGGCACGTACAGCTGCATCGGAAGGAGCAGAAGGAACAGAGAGCCTAACAGTTAGTCAGCGGACGTGCGCTTGCGCGCCGAGAATTACCCGCACCAGCGAGGGAGATGGTGGCCTGAGCAGCTGGACAGACGCTCGGGCCCGGGCGCGCGGGCGCCCTCCCTGTCTGGACATCTTCCCCCTGGCTGGGAAGGAGAAGCTGGCTCTAAGCTCACTGAGTCTCAGGCTAGCCCAGACGGTCTGGGTGGGGGCGGCCGGAGCCCCCCACGCCGCCAGCTGCCCGCGGAAAGGCACGTGTTGCCCGTCATCAGTAACAGGCCAGGCTCCAGCCCCCGCTTGGTGGGCCCTTAGTGACCAGCCCAGGAGGCCGCTCCCCCCCGGCGCGCTGGGGAGCTGGACTTTGGCTGTGACTCTGCTCGAGCAGGGTGGGAAAAATAAGTTGAAATGTTCTTTGCTCCCCCATTTTACAGAATGATTAACGTTGAGGGGGAGTAGGTATAAAAACTTCCCACCACACGAAAAAAATATTTAGCCAGTTGAGGTTTTGTGTTAACAGGATTTGTTACTGTTGAACGCATCGGGACCGAGGAGGTCTCGCTGGGCGGGTCCCCGTGAGGGAGTGTGGGTGTCCGCCCTGCCGGGTGCTGGGTGCTGCCAGCAGGCACGAGGCCGGGGCCTCCCCTGGCCTGGCCGAGCCTTTTGTTCTGGTGTCTGGGTTCCACTCGTACACCGGGATCTCGCAAAGTCTTAGTTCACTTACACAGGGCCCTCCTGGCCCCCCCGGCCCCCCCGGCCCCCCCGGCCCAGCTGCTGGCCCTTTACGCCCAGTGCCCCACCCCGCGTGCCTGTGGACACGCGCCTCCATGTTTGGGGACGGTGCCCGAGGCTGCTCCCCTCGGGTGTTTGCGGGACCCTGCCCTGCTGGGAGCTGAGGGCTGTGTCCAGCCCCTCGGCAGGGGACGTTCACGGACATCACTCGGGTGACAGGGCCTCTCTGATGATTTGCTGACTCAGGCACGTTTGTTGAGAGACAAGTTTGTTCAGGGCACTGTTCTAGGCTCCGGGAATCTTTATCTTACTTCTGATGTTTCTATTTTTCTGAGGTGCCAGAGACTGAGCCCAAATCCTCAGATATGCGAGTGCTCTGGCCCCGGGCTGGGTTGCTTTGGGGAATCTTTGGGGGGAGGCTTGTTTGCTGGGAGTTGGAGCCGTGAGACCACGTGGGTTCTGTGGTGCTTTTCTGGAAACTCATCTTCCTTGGTGACTGGGCTAGAGTTTGCTTCTGGGGAGGAGGAAGACGCTGGCTAGTGACCTGGCAGGAGTCATCTGTGGGGAAGGAGCACTGCATTTTGAGTCTGAGTGAGCCAGATTTCACTTGGGTGCTGGGTTACAGGGTGCTTCCTGGGTGCGTCTGACCGGGCTTGCTGCCGGTGCCCGAGGCTGTGGCCCCTGAGGCCCACCTGGCTCCAAGGGATTAGAGGGAAGAGCCCGGAGCTGAGGACCGGAGCTGCCCGTCGGGAGCGGGGAGTGTTTGCGGGCGCTGGGGCGGTGCCGGGCCCAGGGGTGGCCGTGACCTCTCCCTGCAGGCATGATCTTCACGGAGCGCGACCAGGAGCTGAGAGACCTGGGCTACCAGAAACACGCCTTCAACCTGCTCATCAGCAACCGCCTGGGCTACCACAGGCCCGTGCCGGACACCAGGGACGCCGCGTACGCCTCCCGCGGGGCCCACGGTGGAGGGGATCACTCGGGGGGGGGCGGCAGGGAGGCGCCGGCCGCTCGGGCCGTGGCCTCCTTGAGCGGGGTGGTTCTCAGTGCAGCTGACTCCCCAGACAGCATCTTCTTCGTCCCTCTTTGCTGACTGGTTTGTATCTTTCGCCTTAAGACTCCTTTGGTCAGTCGGCCACAGACAGGCCTGCCCGAGCGTTTATTTGCTTGGCGCTGTTTGAGGCTCTGGGGGTGGGACAGGGAGACGGGGAGAGGGTCACGAGCCAGGGGGGTGGGACAGGGAGACGGGGAGAGGGTCACGGGCCGGGGGGGTGGGACAGGGGGACGGGGAGAGGGTCACGGGCCGGGGGGGTGGGACAGGGGGACGGGGAGAGGGTCACGGGCCGGGGGGGTGGGACAGGGGGACGGGGAGAGGGTCACGGGCCGGGGGGGTGGGACAGGGGGACGGGGAGAGGGTCACGGGCCGGGGGGGTGGGACAGGGGGACGGGGAGAGGGTCACGGGCCGGGGGGGTGGGACAGGGGGACGGGGAGAGGGTCACGGGCCGGGGGGGTGGGACAGGGAGACGTTCGCTCTGTGGGCTACTCCCCGCAGGGCTGCGGGCGGGCGTCAGGAGGGGAGTCAGGCGGGGCTTCCGCAGAAGGGAGCCTGTTGCCCTGAGCGCTTGGGGTGCCCGGCACGTGGCCGACCTGAGCACTGTTTGATTCCGGTGCCACAAGGTCTCCGAGCACTGCTTGGGTTGCCACTGGGTTGCCTTGGACTGTCGTGTCCACAGCTGCTGTTTGTTGGGGAATAGCCTCAGTCGGGGAGCCCCGTCAGACCCGGCGTCCCAGTCAGGCAGCCCCGTCAGACCCAGCGTCTGTCAGTCAGGCAGCCCCGTCAGACCCGGCGTCCCAGTCAGGCAGCCCCGTCAGACCCGGCGTCCCAGTCAGGCAGCCCCGTCAGACCCGGCGTCTGTCAGTCAGGCAGCCCCGTCAGACCTGGCGTCTGTCAGTCAGGCAGCCCCGTCAGACCCAGCGTCTGTCAGTCAGGCAGCCCCGTCAGACCCGGCGTCCCAGTCAGGCAGCCCCGTCAGACCCGGCGTCTGTCAGTCAGGCAGCCCCGTCAGACCCAGCGTCTGTCAGTCAGGCAGCCCCGTCAGACCCGGCGTCCCAGTCAGGCAGCCCCGTCAGACCCGGCGTCTGTCAGTCAGGCAGCCCCGTCAGACCTGGCGTCTGTCAGTCAGGCAGCCCCGTCAGACCCAGCGTCTGTCAGTCAGGCAGCCCCGTCAGACCCGGCGTCCCAGTCAGGCAGCCCCGTCAGACCCGGCGTCTGTCAGTCAGGCAGCCCCGTCAGACCCAGCGTCTGTCAGTCAGGCAGCCCCGTCAGACCTGGCGTCTGTCAGTCAGGCAGCCCCGTCAGACCCAGCGTCTGTCAGTCAGGCAGCCCCGTCAGACCCGGCGTCCCAGTCAGGCAGCCCCGTCAGACCCAGCGTCTGTCAGTCAGGCAGCCCCGTCAGACCCGGCGTCCCAGTCAAGCAGCCCCGTCAGACCCGGCGTCTGTCAGTCAGGCAGCCCCGTCAGACCCGGCGTCTGCCAGGCAGCCCCGCGGCTCGGGCGTCTCACGCTGGTGTCCTGCCGACAGGTGCAGGGACAAGTCCTACCCCGCGGACCTGCCCGTGGCCAGCGTGGTCATTTGTTTCTACAACGAAGCACTGTCCGCGCTGCTCCGGACGGTGCACAGTGTCCTGGACCGCACGCCGCCGCAGCTGCTGCACGAGGTCATCCTGGTGGATGATGACAGTGACCTCGGTGAGGAGCGACCGTGTTCTCTGGCCGGCGGCCCCTCCTCGGCTCAGACTCGGACAGACGCCGGGTGTCAGCTGCCCGGCTAAGCAGCAGGCCCCTGGCGCCCGTCAGGCGCGGAGAGCACTGTGCCGGGCGGGCGACGGTGGGTCCCGCCTTCGGGGCACTCGCGTCTCCTGAGCTCAGAGCCCGTCCCAGGGCTCACGCCTGGCGTGGCCACCCTCACTCTCTCCTGGAAAGGCCCCTCGAGTCAGCGGGCGGGCGGCTGGGCCCAGGAGGGGCAGACACGGCCTGGCGGGCCCCGTGCAGCTGCTCTCCCGCCGCCCTGACTCTCGGGCCCTGGCGAGCACCCGAGCCCCGGCGGGGCGACGCGAGCTGAGGTGGCTCCCGGCGGGGCTCAGCTCCCGCTGCTCGTGGCCGCCCCGCAGGAGACCGAGTGCTCCTCTCCTCAGAGCAGGGGGGGGTGCCTGGCCGCGGTGACCCGGCCCTTCCTTCCAGACGACCTGAAGGGTGAGCTCGCCGAGTACGTCCGGAAGTACCTCCCGGGGAAGGTCCGGGTCATCCGCAACGCGCAGCGCGAGGGGCTGATCCGAGGGCGCATGATCGGAGCAGCCCACGCCACAGGTGAGGGTGCGCACACGCGTGTGCATGTGTGTGTGTTTGTGTGTGCATGTGTGTGTTTGTGTGTGCATATGTATGTGTGTGTTTGTGTGTGTGTGTGTGTGTGTGTGCACGCACACAAGCATGTGGTCATCGCCCTCTTCCGTCCCCCACCCTTAGTCCCTTCCTCCCTCCATGCCATCTGGCTCGAACCCAGGACGCTTTCCCCTCTGAGGCCTGTCCCGGCCCCTGACGATGTCTAAGTTCCCGCCAACCCTGATGTCATCAAGGAGGCTGTCTCTGCTGGTACCGATAGGCCTTTAAACAACATATTTTTTTAATTGGTTCTGGGGCCACACCCAGCAGTGCTCAGAGTTTGCTCCTGACTCTGTGTTCAGGGATCACTCCTGGGGCGCTGGGGGTCAGACCCGGGTCGGCCTCGTACGGGGCGGTCTCCCTCCCCTCGGCCCGCCGCGCTGGCCCTCGAATCTGCCTTATTTCCCTCCGCTCACTAGTTGGTCGTTTGGGGGTGCTCACCGTGTGACCTAGGGGTCCCAGCAGCAGGGCTGCCCGCGGGGCCCTGCGGGCGTGGGGGCAGAGGTGACGGGCCCTGCCGGGGCACCCGCATTCCCCGCAGAATCTCGTGCCCAGAAACCGGTGAAGGCCTTTGAAGAGCAGCTTCCCGTGGGCGGGCGCCTGAGCACCCCCACGTGGGTCCCCGAAACAAAACAAAGCGGCCTCACGAAACGCTGCACCCTGCTTTTCGAACAGATGATTTTTGGGCATGCAGTCTGTGCGCAGTTGGTTGCGGTGTCTCGGGACCCTGCCCGAGCCCATCTGGGGAGGTGTCAGTGGGGAGGGTCTTACAGTGCTCGCGAGACCAGGGGCCCTGGGGCGGCTTGGCCAGGCCGGGTTCTGACCTGGGGGCTGGGGCAGGCCTGTGGGAGCAGAGACGGAGCTGGGGCGTCTCCTTAGCCCCGGGTGTCTTTAGGACTTCCTCCGCCTCCCGCCGCCCTCCCGGTGCCTGCAGGCGGGGCGGGCCTGGTCACTCCTCCCGCTGACCGCCGTCCCGCAGGGGAGGTGCTGGTGTTCCTGGACAGCCACTGCGAGGTGAACGCCGCGTGGCTGCAGCCGCTGCTGGCCGCCATCCGCGAGGACGCGCACGCCGTGGTGTGCCCCGTCATCGACATCATCAGCGCTGACACCCTGACCTACAGCGCGTCCCCCGTGGTGCGCGGCGGCTTCAACTGGGGGCTGCACTTCAAGTGGGACCTGGTGCCCCCCTCGGAGCTGGGCGGCCCGGGGGGCAGCACCGCCCCCATCAGGTAAGGCGGGGCGGGGGGGACAGGCACCGGCCTGCGGGCAGCAGCCGCCTCGGGGTGAGCCCGGTGCTCGGGACCCGGAGCGGCCCGGGGTGCCCTCCCCACTGCCGTGCAGCCAGTAGCCACAGTCCTCGAGTCACTTTCAGCCGCGTCCGTCCCCGTCACACAGCACTTGCGTTTCCTCTCGAGTTCCCCAGAGTTCCCAGAGGCGTGTCTCTGCCTCCGTGGGGACCTGTTTCGGGGTCACGCCTGCAGTGCTCAGGGCTTCTCCCGGCTCTGCTCTCGGGGATTGCTCCTGGCAGGGCTTAGGGCACCATATCGGCGTCAGGAATTGAATGGGGTCAGCCTCATGCCGGGCAAGCCAGTCCTTGAGTCTTTTTTTTTTCCTTTTTGGGTCACACCCGGCGATGCACAGGGGTCACTCCTGGCTCTGCACTCAGGAATTACCCCTGGCGGTACTCAGGGGACCATATGGGATGCTGGGTTTCGAACCCGGGTCAGCGCGTGCAAGGCAAACGCCCTACCCGCTGTGCTATCGCTCCGGCCTCATTCCCCGAATCTTTAAAAAAATCTTCTTTATCATAGAAAGGATTTCCCGCCAAAGGCCACCCGCACGGGCGCCCGGCTGGGCCCAGGGTCAGACCCGGCGGGCGCCAGGCGTGGCCCCAAACCGAGTGACCTTCACCCACCCGCTGCCTGTGTTGTCACGGGCGACCCCGTGTGTCTGTGTCAGACTCCGCCGCGGAGTCTTGCTCTCGTCAGGCGCGTCCCTGCGTGCGGGAAGGAGGGGTGAGGCCGAGCCCAGAGCTGGGCGGAACGCGTCTCTCTGCAGGTCGCCCACCATGGCGGGGGGGCTGTTCGCCATGAACCGGCGCTACTTCAACGAGCTGGGGCAGTACGACGGCGGCATGGACATCTGGGGCGGAGAGAACCTGGAGATCTCCTTCCGGGTAACGCTCTGCCCCGGCCCCGCAGGGAGCCTTGGCGCCTCTGCCGTGCCGAGGGGGGCTGGGAGGCCGGGCGGGGGTCCGCGGGCCTCGCGGGCGGTGGTTCAGGGAGCCACTGTGCAGGACACAGGCGGCTCGGGGTGGAGGGATGGCGGAGCCGAGGCCCCTCTGGGGCTTCTGCTTGTTTGGGTCTAGAGACTCCCACTACAGTGCTCGGGGTGCTGAGGACGGGGTCACCCTTCTGTCTCCACAGCTCAGGCACAGTTTCTGTATGTGGCCCGTGTGTGGTGCTGGGGATCGAACCCAGACCCGCATAGGCAAGGCGCTGCTCCCCGGCCGTGCACTCAGGCCTGACTCCCAGTGCAGTGCTCATCCGCGTGCAGCGCAGGTCTCCCCCCACCTCCGTCCCCCAGCCAGCCCGGTGCTTCTGCAGGGCTGCTGCTCGCTGACGGCTGAGAATGCTCTGGTGACTGTTCGTCCTTATTTCTCAGGCCCACAGCAGTTAACGGTACCTGTGGAGTAACTTGGTCATGGGCAAAACTGGAGAACTTGGGGGTCTCGGGAGGCGTCGTGTCTCCAGAGGCCTGTTTGCACGTGTAGCTCTGGCGCTGTGACGCGCCGTCTGGCAGTCACAGCAGGACCGCCCGCGTGCACGGCCCGTGCCCTGCGGCTGAGCGGGGCCAGGGGCGCCTGTTCTGCGTCTCACGCGGCTCCTGCCTGGGGCTGGTGGAGTCCCGGCGTCTGTCAGCACTGGCCCCGCGGCCCCGTGGCGCGCAGCAGCCGCAGCCTGACTTTGTCCCGAGTCCGTTCCTCGTCCTAGCGGGACTGGAGGCCTGGAGAGGCTCTGGCCTGGCCCAAGCACCTCCAGGGGAGCCCGCGGCTCCGCGCTGAGTGCCCCCTCGCCCCCAGATCTGGATGTGCGGCGGGCGGCTCTTCATCCTGCCCTGCTCCCGCGTGGGCCACATCTTCCGGAAGCGGCGGCCCTACGGCTCCCCCGAGGGCCAGGACACCATGGCCCACAACTCGCTGCGGCTGGCCCACGTCTGGCTGGACGAGTATAAGGTGAGGCGCGGCTCGAACCCAGCCCCCTGCCGCCCCGGCCTTCCACGCCTGGGAGTCCTGCGGGGGGCTCCTGCCCCCTTCCCCGCTCTGGACACTCCTTCCTGCCCGCTCGGCCGCCGCCCCCGCCCCCGGTGTCCCGGACACGCAGTTCCCGGCTTGTCCTTGGAGGAGTTTGTCTGCTCCTTGTCCTCCTGGCCCGCTGTACTCCCCCCCCTCTCCCCGCCTGCTGTCCCGCCCCCTGTCCCGCCCCCTGTCCCGCCCTGTCCCTCCCACTGACCCGCCTGCTGTCCCGCCCCCTGTCCCGCCCTGTCCCCCCCCTCTCCCCGCCTGCTGTCCCGCCCCCTGTCCCGCCCTGTCCCTCCCACTGACCCGCCCGCTGTCCCGCCCCCTGTCCTGCCCCCTGTCGCACCTGCTGTCCCACCCCCCGTCCCGCCCTCTGTCCCGCCCCCTGTCCCTCCCGCTGACCCTCTGTCAAAGGGGCCGTGGCTGCCGCGAGCGGTTCGGGGACACCCGGGTGTCACTGTGGCCCCTCCGGCCGGTCTGGGCAGCACCGTCCCCACCCGGGCTGGGGGTGCCGTGTGCAGGCTCCAGCATCAGTGCCGGGCTTGGGCGGCACCCCCACCCCCCACACGTCAGCCGCTGCCGCCAGCCCGCTGCCCGCGGCTCCCCTCGAGAGCTGCTCCACGCTCCCCTCCCGCGTGGGCACGTGGCCAGCCCCCCGCGTCCTCAAGCGGCGGAGGGACCGGGGCAGCAGCTTCTCAGCCATGGCGCTGCTCCGGCTGCCTGGCCCGGCCCGCCGGGCACTGCCCGCCCGCCTCCCGCCCCCTGCTCCCCACCAGGACCAGCCCCTCACCGCGATTGACGCCCCAGCAGGTCTCGCCCCGGGGCCGCGGCCGCCCGGCCCTGCCGCAGGCTCCTTATGTAACCGCGGGATCTGGCAGACACGCCTCAGCGGGCGCCAGCAACCTCTCCCCGGACAAAAACAAGTCACGGGGACCGGAGCCACCGGGGCAAGGAGCGCGCTGGCCTCCATGTGGCCGGCCTGGATTTGGATTCGGCCCCCGGTAGCCCGGGTGGCTCCCTGAGCAGCTCCAGGTGTGGCCCCCAGACGAGAGAAATAGACAGGCAGTAGCGTTGGTCACAGACCATCACATCCAGGCTTCCGGGTGGGCATCAGGTTTCTGGGAGGCTTGAGCCTCCCGCGGCCCGGAGCTGTCGGGGAGACCGAGGGCGGGTCAGCTGTCCTGAGGGAGGCCCGTCAGCAGCCGGGAGAACCGCGGCTCCAGGCGGCCCAGTCACTGCAGGAACATTCTGGCCACAGAGTGGCCCGCGGGTTCCGTGGGTCAGTGAAGAGTCACGTCACCGCGGGTTTTCACCAGCCGCATTTAGCCTGCTCCGACGGCCGGGTCCTGGGGCCCCGCTGCTCGCCAGGAAGTGCTCCACGCCCTGTGCTTCCATTCCTAGTTACTCTGTGGAGTTGGGCTTTCCAGCAGCATCCCAGCAGCACCGTTCCTGCCCTGGCCCTGGGGTGGAGGGAGCCCCTGGCTGTCTGCTCAGGCGGCAGAGATCGGGCCGTCGCTGGTCTCCTTCAGCAGGGGCTGGAAATAGTTTCAGGCCATTGTTGTTCTGATCTTTCATCTCAGCGTGTTCACACACGATCTGCGTTGATATCTGCACCATAAGCGTTTCCTAAGCCCCGGCCCGTGTGTGTCCCGACGGCCGGTCTGTGCCCCGGCGGCCCAGAGGTGCCCGTGGCCTGTGCGTGTCCCGACAGCACAGCTGGAGATGACCGCCAGGCCCACAAGCGCGACACGCAGATTTGTGAAGTGGATCTTTAAAGTCTCTGGTGTGGGCCGGAGGATGGCACAGCAGGCTGGCGTTTGCCTCGCACACAGCTCACCCGGGTTCAGCTCCGCCCACCCCGCTCCCCCGCCCTGCCCTGCGGGACTGGCCCCTCGCCTTGGGCGCCCCACCGAGCCCGGGTCTCACCCGTCCTGAGACTCGAGTTTGAGTGCTCGCTGTCCGGAGTGGCGTCTGCTCGAGGCCGTGCTGACCCCGTGGCCTGGCCGGAGACCTGGGCGTTTCCTGGCAGCACCAATAAAGTCCTGGAAAATAGTTTTTGCTCACCACACCTTTCAGTGGCCCTTTAAAACTCAGGTGTGATCACGTCGTATTCTTTAGCCGAGGAATGTCCTTTGTCCCTGTAAACTCAGGAGCAGTATTTCTCCTTACGGCCTTACCTGCGAACCAAGAGCTACGGGAACATCAGCGAGCGCGTGGAGTTGCGGAAGAAGTTAGGCTGCAAGTCGTTCAAGTGGTACCTGGACAACATCTACCCCGAGATGCAGGTGGCAGGGCCCCGCGCCAAGCCGCAGCCCCTCCTCCTCAACAGGGGGGCCAAGCGCCCCAGGGTGCTGCAGCGGGGACGGGTAAGCCGGGCCGAGGCCTTCACCAGCTCCGCGAGGCCTGAGGGTGGGGGAGGGGGCACCCTGTAGGCGTGGGCCGCCTTCCTGGCCTGGGCAGGAGCAGCTCCCACAGCAGCGCCCGTCCTGTGCCCGCGCTGGCCCTGGGGTCTGCATAGCCGCACTGGGGGGGAACGTCCGTACTGGGGGCCTAGGGAGCCACGGCCTTTGTAAGAAGGGGTGTTGGCATGCCGCTTCCAGCAGGAGACCCCCGGGAAGGGCCCTGGGGTGGGGAGGCCCCTGGGGAGGGGACCCGGGGTGGGGAGACCCCCGGGAGGGGCGCTGGGGTGGGAGACCCCTGGGAGGGGCGCTGGGGTGGGAGACCCCCGGGAGGGGCGCTGGGGTGGGAGACCCCTGGGAGGGGCGCTGGGGTGGGAGACCCCCGGGAGGGGCGCTGGGGTGGGAGACCGCCAGGCGCCCTGCCGGCCCCTTTGAGTCGGCTCTGGGCGGCGCCTCTGCCTCTCCTTCTGCAGCTGCGTCACCTGCAGACCAGCCTGTGTCTGGTGGCTCAGGGCCACCCAAGCCAGAAGGGGGGCCTCGTGGTGCTCAAGGCCTGCGACTACGCCGACCCCAGCCAGGTGGGCGCCCGCCTCCCGTTCAGGCACCGTGGGCCTGCCCGTGGCCGCCCGCCTGCAGGGCCGTGAGGACGAGCAGAAAGTCCCCTTCGAGATTGTTTCTGTCCGATGGAACCGTGGGCGCCACGGCGTCTGTGGGGTCTCGGGGAGCCAGGACCCCCGCAGCCCCAGCCAGGGAGACACGGGGGGCGTCCCTGGGAGGCGTCAGGGCTGTCGCCGGCCTCTGGGCCGAGGTCTCAGCCGCTGGTTCCAGAAACTGCCGTAGGGGACGTGGCCGGGCCTGTGGGCAGGGGCGGGAGCAGGCGCCTGGGGCACCGTCCTGGGGGCCCCGCGGTGACACCGTGGCCGCTGCCCCAGGAAGTCCCCGTGCGGCCCCCAGTGCCCCAGACACCGGGAGGCCGCAGCTCGGGCCACGTGCGTGTCCGGGGCCAGTTCTTCCCGCGTGGGCGGGACGGGGCCCGCGCGGCCCTCGGCGTCACCGGCCGTCCCCGCGCCTCGCCTCCAGGTCTGGGCGTACAACGAGGAGCACGAGCTGCTGCTGAACGACCTTCTCTGCCTGGACGTGCCCGAGACCCGCTCGTCCGACCCGCCGCGGCTCATGAAGTGCCACGGGGCGGGCGGCTCTCAGCAGTGGACTTTCGGGGTGAGGCGTGGGCCGGGGTGGGGGAACTGGACCCCCGCAGACCTCGGGAGTGAGTGACCGCCCTTCCCCCCGCCTCCCTCTCTCTGCAGAAGAACCGGCGGCTGTACCAGGTGTCCTTCGGGCAGTGCCTGAAGGGGCTGGGCCACAGGGTCTCTGTCGCCATGGCCATCTGCGACGGCAGCCCCCCGCAGCAGTGGCACCTGGAAGGCTGAGTGTGCGGCGGCCGCCCTGGCGGGGGACGCCGTGGGCTTGTCCACCCGCCAGACGCCGGCGGCCTGGGAACCACCTCACTCCTGGAGCCTGTTCGGTCTCAGCCGTCCCAGGAAGGCGCCAGCTCTGCCCCGCGGTGCCGAACAGACCGTTTTAAATTAAATGGAATCCCTAGTACTTTTAACCTCAGAAGCAGCATCATTTATATGATATTTAAGAGTCAGTTAACTATTATAAATTATTTTGATGAACTACGGTACTATCTACATTACAAATAAAAGATCCTTTTGATTACTTACCGAGGCCCTTGGTTTCTCCTTTGTCTCGGCCCGGCCCCCCAGCCTGGGAGTGCGCGTGCGGGCAGCTGCCGGCTGGGGGAGGGGCCCGGCTGGCGGCCCCCACCCGCTCACCTGCTCGGCTGCTTTGGCCTCACCCTTTGCACGCCCCGTGGGGCAGGGGTAGGACTGCAGCCGACGGCGGGCACGGGCACCTTACCCAGTCGCCTCAGACAGAGCAGCTGAACTCACCCTGCCCCGAGGTGCTGGCACCCACCTGTGCTGGTGGGAGCGGCTGGACTGAAGCCCGAACAGAAAGGGCCGTTTCCCACCCCCAGCATTAGACCTCAGTGGACCGTAAGCCAGAGGTCATGCCCGAATTTCAGTTCATGCCACCCCAAAGCCGGCTAAGCACCCCCGTGCCGGATGCGTGTTAGAGAATGTTCCGTCCTGACTAGCCCCAGGGCCGGATGGTAAAGTCAACAAAAGCAAATCAGTTTGCTTAGGGGGCTCCTGGGACACGGGAAGGGGAGGGACAGGAAATGCACGTGTGGGGCCCCTGCGGGGCCTGCGGGATCACGAGGAACACGCGTGGGGCTCACACTGGGGCGGCCCGGTCACGAGTCAGAGCCCACACATCACATTCCCAGAAACAACGTCCAGCCACGCCACTGCCGGGGCCGCCGCCTGTCGCTCGGCCGTGGGGACAGCCCCACAGTCCCGCACGCCGAGGGCGCGGGGCTGCAGCAACACAGGCCAGGCCTGGGAACACGGAAACTCACCAGATAAATCACGTTCCGGGCGACGAAGTGTCTCAAGGGCCTAGAAACTCAAGACGTTCCAGGTGTGGGAGGAAAGAACAAAAAGGCCTAAGGCCCCGGGGTCGGGGAGTGACAGTGGGGGGCACGGCTCCTGCGGGGCCCCAATGCACGCACCCGCCCCCCAGTGATCACACAGTGGGAGCCTGCTACGCCTCCAGGTGTCCGGGCCCTGGGATTCAGAGAAGAAACCCAGAAACGGACTGAAGACGAACATTTCAAAGCTTGGTGAGTGCAGCGGGCTCGAACCCGGGGCCCTGGAACACGGGCTGCCGCAGCGCCCGAGGGAGCAGTCAGGCCCAGAGCAGACGCCTTCCTCCACCGTGACGGAACAAACTCGCGATGCAGGCACCGAGATGAAACGTGAAAGTAGGAACTTAATGCGCCCAAAGCCAAGGGCGGGTGAACGGCTCAGCCTGTGGCCCCGGGGGCAGCTGCCCAGCGACCCGCCGTCCATCAGGCCAAGGAGCGAGTCGCACCCTCCGCACGCACAGCCCAGCCCTGGCTTTACAGAGGCTTTTCCCAGCCCTGGGGCCGGCCCTGCCGCCCTCCGGAGGGGACGAGGCGGCGGGCAGCCCAGCGAGCCGCGAGCAGGCGCCGCCACTCGTGTTCCGCCACATTCAGGCGTGAGCCGATCTCCGGTGCTGGCGCCAACACCTGAGCCAGGAAACGCCGAGGAGAGGGCTCTGCGCCCAAAGCACCTGCCTCGCAAACGCTTAGCATTGGGGCGGCTGGCCTGGCACCCTGCGGGCACCCAACACCCCTGGCGAGAACTGAGCCCCTCGCAGGCTCGGTCCGGGCACGCCAAGGGTGTGCACCAGCGGGGAGGGAGGGAGGGGCAGCGGGCGCGGCCCAGGGACAAGGCTCGGCGCTGGCCGCAGGCCTTGCACACGCACACACAGGCCCCAGCTCTGCGGCTGAGCACGGCAGAAACAAGAAAAGTCACAGACGGGGAGAACTGCATGCGGCGGAGGAAGCAGCCAGCTGGCTCCCACTGCATTCTGGGAAAGGCCAGCGCCCCGGGGGGCGGGGAGCAGGACGGCCACACTGACCACACACGGAGCAGCCCCGGACAGCAGCCTGAGCTGTGGGGGTCACTGCCCAGGGCCTTGCGCTTGGAGGGGCCTGTGGGCGACCCCAAGCTCAGAGTGGGAGATTTACAGCTGCTCCGAGAAAGGCTTGAAGCAGCATCTTCATGCCCCGAGCGCAGCAGCCTGAAACAGGACCCCGAGATCCCAGCGATGGCCCCGCCTTGGAACCAGCCTTCGGCAGCGCACGGCTCACCACCCAGCAACTTGATTTGTAGGTTTTTATTTTTCTTTTGGGGTCACACAGGGGTTACTCCTGGCTCTGCACTCGGGAATTACTCCTGGCGGTGCTCAGGGGACCCTATGGGATGCTGGGAATCGAACCCGGGTCGGCTGGATGCAAGGCAAACGCCCTACCCACTGTGCTATCGCTCCAGCCCTCCGTGGGTTTGTAGTTTTAAAGCTGCAACTTGAAGTTTTCAGCTGTATCCCCGTGGGGGGGGGATGGCTCAGTGGCAGTGGATTCAAATCCTAGAACCAGTCCCCCCCTCCCCAGCCCCGAGCACCTGCCTCTGGCAACTCCTGAGCATTAAACCAGGAAGTCTCCAGGGGTGGCCCAAGAAATTAAAAAAAAAAAAACAAAAAAACCCACCGAAAGACAACACCTTGTCCGGCAACCGTCAGCGCAGATGCTTCAGGACGCATCGGGGACCCAGGGGTCGCACCCTGCCCACCGCCCCCTCTGGGAGCCGCTGCCCCGTGTCGGACTCGGCAGGCCCTGAAGTCCTGCGGACAGAGAGGCCTGTTCCTCACCGGCTCTTACCGGCAGGGATGCCCCGGTCGTCCAGGCCGTTCACGACAAAACCTCAGCCAAGCGGACACGGAAGGGAAGTTCCCAAGCCGGTCACGGGCGGCCGCTGCCGGAGCCACCGCAGTGTCCGGAGGAAAGCCGGCTTCCGTTTCTGCTCTTGGACTCACACAGCTGTGCTCGGGGGCCTCGGGGAGGTGCGGATTGAACTCGGGTCAGCTGTGTTCCAGGAAAGCGTCCTCCCCAAGGGCGTGGGGCAGGGGCGGGCTCTGCTCCGTGGACACGCTGCCCCCGGGATCCTGGGGACCTCACCCCGTGAGCGCGGCCCAAGGGCAACGGGAGGCAGGTGCCACTGCCCGCACCGAGCACCCGGGAAACGTGCGGGGCCAGACGGACCCCTCAGCTGCCCGGGAAGGCACAGGCGAGACCCTCGCACAGCCTCACCCCCACAGTCCCTCAGCCCCGGAGGGTCCCCTGGACCCAGGGCCAGAGTCTCCTCTCCTGAGACAGGCGCCCCCAAGCCTGGCTGGGCTGGCAGATGAAGGGGGTCCGAGCCTCCCACAGCCCACTGACAGTGAGTCGGGAACAGCTTTGGCCTCTGCTCACAGCTGCACCAACTCCAGAAGAGGGAGCACTGGAAACGGAGCGTCGGACACTGTCTGGAGTGGACAAGGATGAGCCTCGTGTGCTCCAGGGCCCAGCCCCAGCCCAGCCCCTCACGGTGGTCCCTTGGGGGGCAGGGCCCCGGGGCCTGACCAGGGCCAGCACAGACTCGGGCACTTTCATAGATGTAAAATATTTTATTTGTAAATGGTGATCTTCTAAATCTGTGTCCACAAATTCCAAAACCCATAACACTCTGTATACTTCAAAAAATTCAATTTTGCCAACATTAGATACTATGGTACAGAACAGAAAACAGAACGAACCAGAGACCCAGGGGGACGAATACTGGCAGGATGTAGAATATTGTACAAGAGAAGAAAAATATTCAAGAAACAAATCTCATACAGCTATTTATCAAGAGAAAAATATATACAATTGATTTATTCTGTCCGATAAAAATACATCATGCCATGTACATTACAGGTTCAGAACCCGCGACTGGGCCGCCTCAGCTCTCGGCCCCCTGGGACCGCGTGCTGAAACCCCCCCCTGCTGGGCCCGGAAAGTCAGTACCGGAATTGTAAGTACGAAATCAAAAGCTAAACTGGTTCCAAATGTGGATTAAATTTCTACGAGCAAACACAAAACAGTGTGTTCTTTTATTAAAGAAATGTAAACAAACAGTTCATACAAACACGTTTAAAATCACATCGTCCCCAGACCCTGGGCCGCGCGCGGCCGCCCCAGCCCGCCGAGGCCCGCGCGGGGGGGAGGCCTGAGCCCCGCGCCGTCCTGTGTGTTTACATGATTCTCGGTGGCGAAACGAAGTCCTAATCAAAACTACTCTCGCTGAAGAAAAATTCAGCCTCCATTTGGGTGTATTTGTAAGCAGTTATTCACAGTTATCACAAATTGTAAGCACAAAAAACCTGACTGAAGAAGTAGGGATGCAACAATATAATATGAAAAAATTAGTTTAAATTACCAAAACAGCTATAAAAGTGGTAGTCAGAGCACACGCTTCGTCCCGGCGGAAGGAAGGTGTATAAAACAGCCAAGTACTAAGAAACCTTCCGTCCCAAAAAGTCCCAAACACCCTAGGTCGAAAATTTGGTTATTACATAATTATAATGGCATATTTAGGAACACAAAATTATATTGTAACATCCCTATGAACATTTTATAAGCACCCGAGCTGCTGCAGGGCCTGGTAGCATTTGGTCAATAACTATCTTTATACTGTAATTCTTTTTCTCAAAATATTTACATTTGTACAAAGTAACAGGGTTTGTTAGTTCTGCAGGTAACAGCAGCAGCTTGGCTTTCTTCTAACTTTTATTTAAAAATAGCTTCATTCACTTATTCAATAATAAATACAAAAAGTTTCTCTTATTTTACAGAAATCAAAAACTACAATAAACTGACTCATGGAATCAAGTATTTAAGTGTGTTTAGTGCAAGTTACCATCCCTCAGCCCCCGCCCCGAGGGGCGTCCGTACATTCCTGCTTCAGTGGCGTCTACGCGAGTCCAACCGTCTCGAGGCCGTGGCCAGCTCTGGGACGTCCCCTCCGCTGGTGATCTCAGTCTTACATTCATAGGAAGGCCCCGCCGGGCAGGGCAGCCGTCGGCTCTGTGCCCCAGTATCAGTTTCTCCTCAGTGAGACCCAAGACAGACAAACGAAACCCACCCACAAAAGACCAAAGAAAGAAAAAGAAACAAAAAGTGCTGGACCGTCCTGGGCGCGCCCGGCCACAGGACGCGGGGCCACGGCCGTCGGCGGGAAGGCGCGGGCCGAGGGAACCAGAGCTCCGGAAGCTCGTTTCCAAAAAGTTCTGCAGCAGAAAACCAGCCCTCCGGGCCGAGACTGCGGGGCCGGGCTCAGTTCATCCACTTGCGGCAGTTCACGGCGCCGCAGTGGCACGGGATCTTGTGCTGGTCGTCCTCGAAGTCGAACTTGTAGTCGTAGCAGAGCTGTGGGGAGACGGGGTCAGCCGGGCCGCCCCACCCCCTCGCGCCCCGGGGGCGGCCCCCCACCAGCGGTCTCAGTGCCTGGGGACGCTCGGGGACAAGAGTTACACCCCGAGGCCTGCAGGAAACGCAAAAGGCCAATGGGCAGTGCTGGGCAGTGCTGAGGCCAGAGCACTGTGGCAGGGCGTCTGGGCCACCCTGGGTAAGACCCGAGCAACCTGTGGCCATTCCGAAATGATGACCGGGGGCCGAAGCCATAGCACAGCGGGGAGGGCGTTGGCCTTGCACGCTCCAACCCGGGTTCGATCCCCGGCACCCCATAGGGTCCCCGAGCACTGCCAGGAGTGACCCCTGAGTGCAAAGCCAGGAGCGACCCCTGAGCACCGCCGGGCGTGGCCCCCTCCAAAAGCCCAAAAGTAATTAAAAAAATGACGCCCGGGAGCCCAGCCGCGGGGACACGGCCCGCCCCGCCCGCCCGCTCACCTCCTCTCCTTTCTGGATCCTGCGGTTGGAGCTGATGATGATCTTGTGGCCTCTCTCGAAGGTCACCACCTCCGCCACGCAGTTGGGCGCGCACGAGTGGTTGATGTACCTGAAACACCACGGCAGACGCTGCTGGAGACCCGGCCCGGTCCCGGCCCTGGCACGGCGAGGAACGTGCGCCAGGCACGGGAGCTCTGCCCGCTGCGAGCACCCAGGGCCCCTCACCTGGCAGGCCCCCCGGTGAGGGTGGCGTCGATCACGTGGTCGTTGTCCATGCGGAACATGTACACGCCCCGGTTCTGCAAGGGAAGACGGGGTCACAGGTGCCGGGGAGGGGAGAGGCCCCCGTGCCGGCCCCCGGCCTCGAGGCACTTGCCTGGGACTCGTACAGCTTCTCCTTCCGGTTGGCCACCTCGTTGCGGATGATGGTCCCGATGTACTCGATGACCATCGTGTGCTTCTCGATGTCCCGGGCCGCATAGAGGCCCAGGCCCTGCGGGCGGGAGAGTGTGGGTGCACACAGCCCGCCGCTGCCCGCCTGCCCCCCGCGCACCTACGTAGCTCCCGAGGGGGCCGTTACTCAGAGTAACTTAGATCTGGGACTCAGGGGTCCCGGTGGGGGGCCGAGGCTCTAGCCACGCTGGCGGGTGCCAAGGAAGCGCCCCGCCCACTGGGCTATCCTCCCAGCCCCCTGGGGCCGAGGGGGACAATGTTCCAATGAGAGATTCCGAGGAAGCTGCACTATGGGCACGTGGCCACGGTCCACAGCTACTCGGGCGCCCGGGAGCAGCCCTGAGGGCGCGGCTGCACCACACTGGGCGGGCAGGGCGCGGCTCCTCTGAGGAGAGGGTGGGCATCCGGGCTGTGTCCCTCAGCTGCGCCCCAGGGCACACGCAATCTGTGCTTCTCCGCCCCTCCGGGCCGGCCCAGGGAATAGTCCCCACCAGGGCCAGCAGATTGCGCACCACGCCCGCGGGCAACGCCCAGCCCTTTGCTGGCCGGGGAGGGCGGACACGGTGGCCCGGCACACAGCAGCCTTGGCGGGTTCCCCAGCCACCGAACCGTCTTCGCGGACGGTGACGACGCGGCTCTGAGGGCACGGGAAGCCGAGACTGGCTCCAGCCGGCCAGGGGCCCGGCCCGCTGCTCCGGGAAACGCCCGCGGTGGCTCCCTGCACCTCTGGCCGCGCCCGGGCCTCACCTGGATGCGAGAGCGGGCGAGGTACACGTTCGACTTCCACTCGGTCTTCATCTTCCGGTACTGCGAGGACTTGGAGTGCACGAACTGCTTGCTGTAGGGCGCGCTCAGCTCCCCGGTCACGGTGCTCTGGAAGGACTTGGAGGCACTGGTGCTGTTGAGCGTGTGCGGCCTGCGGGCAGCGGCATGCAGCGGAGAGACAGGACGACAACTGAAGCCCCTCTGGGCGCCGCGGGCGGGGCGGGGCGCGGGTGGGGGGCACGGCCGAAGCGGGGCCAGGGCGCGGGCGCGGGGGCCGGAGCCGCCGGCTACGTGAAGTGAGGCAGAATACCTTAACACGAACCTCTTGACGTGGGCGCTCATCTTGGGCTCCGAGCGGGCGCAGCCCGTGGGGTTCACGGCCAGCGGCAGCTCCATGAGCGGGTTCCGGCCGTAGCGGAAGGTGTAGTTCTCACAGGCCTCCACCCCCGGCAGCTGCAGACAGACGGACGGACGGGAGTCAGCCCCCGGCCCACTGCCAGGGGAACCTTTACGGAAAGGTCTGGGGGCATCTTCCCTGTGACAAAACGTACTTTGCCGGGTCTATGTGTGTGTGCGGGTGTGAAGTGTATGCACACGCGTGTGTGTGCAGGTGCATGTGTGCGTGACTGTGAGTGCGTGTGTGTGTGTGTGCAGGGTCCACACAGCTCGGGTACAGCTCTTGCCCTGCTTGTGTGAGGCCTGGGTCCCGTCCCAGCACGACACAGGAAGCCCCCACCCGCACCTCCCCCTCGTCACACTCGGGGGCAGGGAGGGGGCCAGGCGTGTCCTGTGTGGACCCCGCCCCACTCACCCCTGGCACACAGAGCCCCGAGATGGCAGGGCAGCCCCGGGGGTGCCCACACGCGGCAACTGGGGCGGCCAGATGGTCCCCGAGATGCCTGCACGCACTGGGTGGGTGGACAGTCTCTGGCTCTTCTCTGAGCAATAGACCCCGGCAGGGCCCGGGGGCGTCCTGTGCATGGCCAGGGGCACCGTGGAGACCGAGGACATGCCAGGTGCCGTCCACGCCCCGCCCTTCCCTTGAGAAGTTTCTCCGCAGCCCTGGGCATATGAAAGGGGTCTGCAGACCGAGCCGAGCACCCGCTGATGGCGGGTGAGAAACTCATCTCCGGATGGTTCCGGGAGGGCCCGGCAGCTGTGCCAGCCCTCGGGAGGCTGTGTGGCCAGGGGTGCGCTGGGCAGTGAGCGGAGGGGCCCAAGAGCCCAGCAGAGCCCAGAGTCCTCCCGAGGGGACTGCCCGGTCGTCCTGGCCTCGTCTCGGCCCCCAGCAGCGAGCACTCACCAGGGCCCAAGGGTGGGGGGCGCCGAGGGAGGCAGGAAGGGGCCTCAGGGACAGGCTATGGGGGCCCAGGGGTCAGAGGCGGTTTCCTAGTCCTGTCCAGTGCTTCCTGCAGCCCTACAGGACGCTGGGACCCTCCGCCCTGCGGCCAAGGCAGGGCTGGACACACGCCCAGGGAACAGTGGCCCCCGAGCACGGCTGGCCGGGACTCACCGACTCAGCGATCCGGGCCACCGCGGACACAGTCAGGCCGAAGAGGTCTTCCCCTTTGAGGTAGGCGGGAAACAGCTGCAGCATCTCCGAGTGCTTCCGCACGGACGCCACGGGCTCCAGAATCTTGTCCCAGACACCTGCGAGCACACGGGTCAGGGCGTCCACGGAGTGCGGCGTCCAGCTCCACGCCCAGCCCGGGCCTCGCGCCTGCCCCTCCTGACTGCCGGTGTCTGCCGCCGACTTGGCTAAGCTCGAGGGGCCAACGAGGGCCGGGCTGGGAAGGGGCAGCCCCCGGGTAGGCGTGGACAGTGCATGCACTGGCGGCCCTTGAGCAACACCCCGGCACGGCCCTGGCCGTCCCCAAACAGCCCTCAGGGCGCAGAGCCAGGAGCAGGCGACGGGCCCCCACCCTCTCTAAGCCCCCAAACACAGAACGAAGACCCCAGGTCTAAGCGCAGCCTGCAGAGATGGGGGGCGGCCGAGGGAAGGCCGCGGCGCTGGGCGCCAGGGCGGGAAGGACATGCTCCATCCGAGGAGGTGCCAACAGGCGGGCGGGGACCTGCGGGCGGGCCTGGTGGCCCCAGTGCTGCACGGTCCCACGGCACCGCCAGGCCCGGCCCTTGCACCCCTGGGCACAGCTGGGGTAGCCGCTGCCGCTATTTCTTCTGGAAAAGGACATTTGACAGGGCCGTGGACACAGCTGGAATCCTGGCCCCCCACATGGCAAGACGTCCCCTCAGACTCCTTTCGGTTTCCGTCTGCTTGGGGACTACACCTGGCGGTCCCCGGGGTCGCTGGGGACTGACCCGGCTGGGCAGCGGCGAGGCAACCCCACTGCACAGCCGCTCCGCCCTGTGTGCTCGGTTCTCGCGACTCAGCCAGCGTGGAGGCCGCAGGGAGGCAGCCGCCCCGGGGCCCTCCCCCAGCCGCGCCCCCAGCCGCCCCGGGTACCTTTGGGCGAGCTGTCGCTGAGCACCAGGTCCTCGTGGCCCTGCTCCAGCACGCGGATGACGAACACGGGCCGGCCGTCCTTCTCCTCGATGGAGCAGAGGTAGCGGCAGCGGCGGTGTGCATGGCGCGTGCTCCAGTAGAGGCGGCTGGCCTCGTAGCCCACGGGGAAGAGCGCCTTGGGCGAGTGGAAGGCCGCCATGTGCTGCGGCAGCAGCTGCCCGATGGCGTGGAAGATGAGGCTGCCCACGCGGAAGGTGTGCTCGCGCTCGCCGCGCTGCACCACGCTGGCGATCTGCCGCACCTCGTCGCGCTGCACGTACACGCGCCGGAAGACGGCGAAGTAGCTCAGCTCCTGCTCGTGCACGCCCTTGGGCCGGTGCGCCGGGCACAGCATCGTCTTGTCCTTGAAGAACATGCACTGGGCCCGGAGCGCGCAGGTGAAGTGGTAGACGTTGGCGCAGCGGAAGCGGTGGCAGCCGCTGGTGGCGCCCGTGCGGTGGCAGCACACGCACTTCATCTGCAGCCCGCGCCGCAGAGCCAGCTCCACGTTGATGAGGGCGCCCGCCTGCGTCTCGTACACCTCAGTGGACCAGAGCGCGCAGTTGAGGTGCACCCACAGGTCCAGGTCCAGGTTGAGCAGCCGTGCGGGCCCGTCCGTCAGCCCGTCGCCCTCCTCGTGGCAGAAGCAGCACTTGCGGTGGTCCCGGGGCGCGGGGTCAGGCTTGAGCGAGGCGCCCAGCCGCTGCAGGAACTCGTCGATCTCCTCCTCGCCGGGCGGCGTGAAGGAGCCCTTGGGGATGACGATGTGCAGGCTCCACTTCTTCCACTTCATGCCGCGCCACTTCTTGCTCAGCGGCCGGCAATCCTCGGGGCCGGGCACGGCGCGCAGCCGGGGCTTCAGCTTCACGGTGACCTTCAGCTCGTCGGGCTTGGCCTCCACGCGGGCCGCCTGCAGCGCGGGGGGGAAGGCGAGGGGCGGCGAGGCGGGCGGCGAGGCGCTGTCCTGCAGCCGGGGGAGGCAGCGCACGTCCAGGGCCGAGACGTTGGTGCTGTAGTGGTGGCACGACCGGGCCGGGGCTTCCCGCAGCGGTGACGGCGGGAGCAGAGGGCTGCCGGCCTGCACGAGAGTGCCCACTCGTGAGCCCCGAGAGCAGCTCGCTCCGGCAGTGCTCGGCGGCTGACCCCGGGAGTGCAGGCCGGGCACGGCGGAGCCCGCAGCCCGGCGGAGCCCCCCGGAGGCGCGGCGGAGGCCTCAGGCGCACAGACCCAGTGGGAACCTACCGCGGCCCTCGGCTCTGTCCCCGCTTTCCCGGAGGACGCGCCAGTCTCCTCAGACGCTCAGGCGAGAGAAGGGCTCGACCCGTCCCCTTTCAGGACCCAGCAGGGAACAAACGGGCCCCAGACGGGCCCCCGGGCTCCCCTCAGCTACCCGCACAGAGGCCGCCGGCGCAGCCAGACACGGCCTGCAGCTGGCCACGGGGCTGCCTTGCCCGTGAGCTGATTTCTCATCTCTGGCGGTGGTGGCCGGGCCTTCCCCAGCGGCCACTTCTGACCACACTCGGCCTGGCGGGGTGAGAGCCAGGGCTTGTCCCTGCCCGGGGACAGAGGGGCGCGTGCTCCAGCCCGGGAGTCAGAGGCCAGGCCTGATCTCGCTCTCTGGGGGCCACGTGCAGGGCTGTGCGGGGCGGGGATGGGGCCAGACCCCCCACGGTGCCGGGAGCGTCAGGGGCTCGAGAGGGCCGCAGAGCGGGCAGGTGCTCCTGCCTCGACGCTCCCATTCCCAGGACACAGACCGACTGAGAGGCAGCAACCTGGGCCGAGGGACCCCTGTGACCCCGGGGTGTCTGCAGGGGACGGTGGCCGTGGCACCTACCTTGCTCTCTGAGCCCTGCGCGTGTGCGGTTGAGGAATAGAGAAGGAAACAGTTGTTACTGCAGAAGACAGCGTCCTTCTCCACCCGGCCGGCGCCTTCCCGAGACTCCTGCAGGCACAGGGAGGCGTGTTGGAGACCCGCAGGGCCTGGCCTTGCATCCCCTCGGACCCCCGGGGGGCCCAGTGCCCGTCTTGGGGACCTGCTCGCTGCCGGGAGCCCAGGGCCCGCCCACAGCCCGGGGCCGGGGAGCCACACGGCACCTTGCTCAGGAAGGTCAGGTCCCGGGGGGACTTGCGCACCCCGCTCCCGAGGATGACCACTCTGCAGTGGCAGCACCACTGGGGCCGGGGGCCCGCGCTGTCCGGGGCGCTGGCCATCGAGTCCTTGCAGGCGGGAAGCCCTAGAGGCAAAGGCTGGCGTCAGCAAGGCCTCGGCCCTGCCAGGCCCACGCGGTGTGGCCCGTCTGACCGTCTCTCTAGAGCCCTTCACAGCGAGGGCCCCAGGCCACCTGTCACGCGCGTGCCTGGCACCGGGGTGCCCGCAAATAGACACGCCGGGAAACGGGCTGGCAGCTGGCACGGCCCAAGGGACCCAACCACGCTGTCAGTGTCGTCTGACAGCCACAGAGCCACCACTGTCGGTCAGTGTCTGACAGCCACACGGTCATCACCATCAGTTAGTACTGTCTGACGGCCACAGAGCCACCACTGTTGGTCAGTGTCTGACAGCCACACGGTCACCACCGCCAGTTAGTACTGTCTGACGGCCACGCATTCATCACTGTCGGTCAGTATCGTCTGACGGCCACAGAGCCACCACTGTTGGTCAGTGTCTGACAGCCACATGGTCACCACCGCCAGTTAGTACTGTCTGACGGCCACGCATTCGTCACTGTCGGTCAGTGTCGTCTGCTGGCCACAGAGCCACCACCGTCAGTACTGTCCGATGGCCTCGTAGTCACTGCCGTCGGTCTCAGACAGCTCGGCCTTGTGGTCTGACAGCTATGTGGTCACCACTGCTGGTGAGTACGGTCTGGCAGCCACGTGGGCACCGCTGGTCAGTGTCGTCTGATGGCCATGAGGTCACCACTGTCGGTCAGTGTCTGATGGCCACGTTCTGACGGGCCCTCTGTGCACTGTCGGTCGGGAGAGGCTGCTTCCCTCGGGGTTAGGGAACGCAGAGAGCTTCATGGAGGAGCGGAGACAGGGGTGCGAGAGTCTTGGGATGTGGAAAGTCAGAGAGACGGGGGGAGGCTCAAGGAGGCAGCGATGAGAATTCGGGCAGCGTGGCTGGACAGCACCAGCCATGACAGGCCACGAGGGCACGAGGGACTCGGGGCTCAGAGAGACTCCCGGGAGGACTCCAAGACGCAAGGCCCTGTCCGAGGGGGACCAGAGCAGAGAGCAGACGAGCAGGGACGTGGGGAGCGGGCGTGAGGGTCCATCTGCGGCAGACGCCGGGACAGTGCAGTGAGGAGAGGAGGGGCCTGGGGGGGCGGAGGAGCGGCCTCACGCCCGGTCTTCACCCCGCAGGACAGAGCCCGCTGCGGGTCGTGTCTGGGACACGGCCAGCTGCGGGAGCGCCACTGAGGACGCCGAGCGAGTAAGCGTGACGGGGGCGAGGTGCCGGGGGGACGGAAACTAGCTCACCGTTGCTGGCTGGAGGCAGCGAGCCACTAGGCGGCTTCAGCCGGAAAGAGCTCGCTAGCCGGGGAGGGTGTGCAGGTCCTGGTGGAGGCCCACGAAGAAATAAATGCTGTCGATACTCCATACCTGGGTTTACTCTGTGGCTACTGACCAAACCCACGGATGGAACATCTGGAGCACTACTAACCTCGTAGCTGTGGGGGATGCGGACGTGGAGGAGATCGGAAAATGCAGCCACAACACTGCTAATGTTCTGGAAGAAAGGCAGGCATGGCGTCAGCGCCCGGCCGGCGCCCAGCCCAGCACCACGGAGCCAAGCTGCTGAGCACTTGCTCGCAAGCGGTGCTCTGGCTCCGTCCGTCTGTCTGGGGAGAGGCCGCGCTGAGCCTGTGCACGCACCCTCGAGCCATTCCTCCAGCCCCTGTCGAACTTTCTTTTTCCCCCCCTTTTTGGGTCACACCCGGCGATGCACAGGGGTTACTCCTGGCTCTTTACTCAGGAATTTCTCCTGGTGGTGCTCGGGGACCCTGTGGGATGTTGGGAATTGAACCCGGGTTGGCTGCATGCAAGGCACATGCCCTTCCTGCTGTGCTGTGGCTCCAGCCCCACCCCTGTACGACTCTCGGTGCTAAAAAGTTCTCTGTCACGGATTCCCCGTGTGAACCGTGACCGAAACGCTTTCCTGTGAAGCGTGGCTTTCCTGCGGTGCCAGCGCTGGTTCCCGTCTTGGCAGACGAGCCGGCAGCCTGCTCCGGGGCCGGGAGCGCCCAGCAGGAGTGACTGGAGCCCCGCCCGCCTGCCCGCCCACCGACGGCGCCCCTCACCTCAGCAGCTGTAGGATGCAGGGTGATTGCTACAGAAATCAGCCCCGACCTGGGGCCGTTTGTGGGAGCACCGAATGGCGGCGTGAAAAAGAACGTGCCCGGCTCGGCCTTGATGGCGTCCCTCCTGGCGTCTGCAGCGGAGAGAGCGGGCGGGGAGGGGGTGAGCGGGGTCGCGCGAGGGCGGGGCCCCCCGGGGCCGGCCCACCTACCTCTGGCAGCGCTGCTGGGGAGCAGGGGGATGATGGGCGAGGGCACGGGCTCCCCCGGCTCCTGCTTCACCAGGGACAGGTCGGGGAACCGGCTCAGCTCCGCGCCCACGACGCTCTCGGGGGACGAGGAGGGGACGAAGCTGTCGGGGCTGTCCCGCTCGCCGCCGTGGTCGTGCAGCCTGGGGGGAGCGCAGCGTGTCAGGCCCAAGGCCCCGGGAGGTAGAGGGGACGCGCCGGGTCGGTCAGGCGGCACCGACAAGGCCCTCCCGCCTCAGGAGCGAAAGGCCTGCGCGGCCAGGCGGGGGCAGCAGGAGGTGGGGCGGGCCGGGCGGCCGGGGCACAGGGGCCCGGGCCTCAGGTCTGGACGAGTTGCTCCTCCCTTGTTCGCTCGCTCCAGGGGGTATCTGGGCTCAACACTGCCTCCAGCTCCCGCCCGGCCGCCCCGCCGTGCTCAGGGACCCCCGGGCTCGGCTGCGGACAAGGCCAGAATCTTTTTTTTTTTTTTTTTTTTGTCACACCCGGTGATGCTCAGGGGTCACTCCTGGCTCTGCACTCAGTAATTACTCCTGGCGGTGCTCGGGGGACCCTCTGGGATGCCGGGGATCGAACCCGGGTTGGCTGTGTGCAAGGCAAATGCCCTCCCCGCTGTGCTACCGCTCCAGCCCCTGAGGCCAGAGTCTTAAGCCCCGAATCCTCCTTGAAGTCTGAAATACCTGTACGGAGGAGTCTCCCTGCTTTCATACCTGCTGCTGCCCCGTGAACCTTCAGGCCACGGGAAAGCACAAACCCAGCTCAGAGACACTGAGCGAGCGTCACATGAGTATCAGATTCTAAGGAATATGGTTCAAGGCATTTTATTCCTTCAATGTACACCTGGGGGCTACACCTGACAGTGTTCAGGGGTCACTTCTGATGGGCCTGGTGACCATAGGTGGTGCACGTATGGTGCTGGGGATCAAACCCGGGTCGGCTGCATGCAGGGCAAATCTGCCCCTCGCTCGGTCTGCCCCGCCTTTCGTATCTGACATGCGGTTCTGGCCGACATCCAGCTACACAGGAACATAAGCAGACGCACACCTTGGGGCCTGGCCGGGGTCGGGCACTTGGCCTTGCATGTGGCCGGCTTGGGTTCTGGGCACAGCAAGCCATCATGGTCCCCTGGGACCCAGCCAGAGCTAACCCAGAATGCAGGGCCAGGAGGAAGCCCTGAGCACCACCAGTGGGGCACAAAACAGAACAGCAAGAGACGAACTTTCCTGCAGGGTTTCCTCCCGACTGCTCTCAGCGATCATTCTTTTTTCTTTTTCTTTTTTGGGTCACACCCAGGGATGCTCAGGAGTTACTCCCAGCTCTGCACTCAGGAATTACTCCTGGCGGTGGTGCTCAGGGGACCATATGGAATGCCGGGGATTAAACTCGGGTTGGCCGAGTGCAAGGCAAGCGCCCTCCCCGCTGTGCTGTCTCTCTGTCCCTCAGCGATCACTCCTGGCGGGCTCGGGGACCCAGGCCGGCCATGAGTGGGGCAATGGCCCCACACTTTAGAGCGTGAAGGACGCACGAGGGCTCGGCCAGCACAGCCACAGGGTGGGCAGGACGTGACCCTGAGTGTGAGAGGCAGCAACGCAGCTCCCGAGGGCACGGCAGGGCACAACACGCCCCCCAGGGAGCACAGCCACCAGGACGCGCTAAGTCGGTTCCTCGACCCACCGCCGAGGTGCGCGCGCACGCGGGGCCTCACCTCAACTCCTCCTGGTTGTTGTGCGGCGGGGTCGGGAGCGAGGCCGGGACATCGACCGTCTTCGGGCCCTGGGCCATGGCTCTAGCCAGCAGGTCCTCGTGGGGCCTGAACGGCTGCAGGAAGGGCTTAGGGCCGAGGCTTTTGGTCACTAGGGAAGCAAAGACACAAAGCCCAAGACACGCTCAGTGAGGTCCGGGAGCGGCGAGACGCGGCAGGGCAGGGGCCCGGGCAGGCCCGGCGGGCGCCTACCTTCGTGGCTGGCGAGCACACTGGCTTTCCCAGCAAGCTCTTCAGTCGTCGCAAAGCCGTTTGCCATCTTCTGACAGGCCAGAGGAGGTGGTGTAGGAGGAAGAGAGGCAGGGGGTGTTGGAGGATTACTTAAATTATTCTGCTGCAGGAGATCAAAAAACGTTTAATTACATGCTACTGAGCAAATACGCAATGACCTCGCTACAACTTAGCTCTGTGCGTACCCGGCAGCGGGAGCGCGGCTGTCCGGCCAGGCCCGGCAGCACCCAAAACGCACAAAAGGGGGGGCTTTAAAGGAATTGGGGGTTTAGGGCTACACCCGGCGGTGCTCAGGCCCTGCTCCTGGCTCTGCACTCGGGGACTCAGCGATCACTCCTGGTGGGGTGTGGGGGACCGAACCAAGGGCGGCCACGTCCGAGGCACGCGCCTTCCCTGCCACGGGCTCAAACACGCATGTGCCGGTCTGGACATGGCCTTTCTGAGCGCGAGGGGGAGCGGAGCCGCAGGCACTCAGCCCCTGGCCTCGCGGCTGCCCTGAGAAGGGTCTCGCAAGGCAACCCGGCCGCAGTGTCCCCGAGCCCCACGGGTCAATCTCCCACAGTGCGGGAGAGACGGCAGGGGCGGCACACGGCCGGGCTGCAGAGCCCTCACGGGCGAGGCCGGCAGAGGCACTAAGACCAGCTCTCAGGGAAACGTGACATTCATCGTCTTTGCCCGAAAGCTGATTCCATGGAAGACGGAGTGTGTCTAATGAGACCGTTCTAAGCCGGTTTAAAGAATTAACGTGACCATCGTGGATGTGACCGTGGGAGGCGGGGCACACTTTCTTAGCCGTCTGGTTCCGTTTGCCAGGCTCACCGCCTGGGCCCGTTTTCATTCTCACCACTGACTGTCCCTGAGAGTCCCTTGAAGAGCTGGCCACAGCTGTCTGCTTTCAGAACACTGTCCCCAACCGTGCACATGCTGAGCGGATGCGTCTCACAACCCGCATTCTTGCCCAGACCAAGAGACTCAAGTCTGAAACGCTTCAATCAAAGTCTAACCTCTCGGCTGAACTAAAGCTCTCGTGACACTCGGAAGAAGAGACGGGGAACGAGACCCGGTTCTACCAGTACTGAGAAGGTGGCAGAGACGGCCCCCGGCGAGCCTGCGACACGTACCTTGTGGACCAAGTGGGCATAGTAATCGGAGACCCCATCAAGGGTGCCGCTGCCGAAAGCCCCGAGGAGCCGGGAGCCGCGGGGGAACTGGCCACTGCCATAGGGGAGAAAGTGCGCAAAGTTCACTCCGATCACGGGCTCCGTCAGGGGGAGCAGAGAGAGCTGCTATCAAAAGACACATCGGGGAGTGAGGAACACGACACGGCAGCACCCGGCACCTTCTCTAAGCCAGGCCCGAGAGAAACGCGACTGAAAGGCTCCAGAGCCTTCCAGAGGGCGGGGGCGGGCCCTCTACACTCAAGGCCGAGCGACGCCGCAGGCGTCTGGCAAGAACCCAGCTCCTCCTGGCTCCGTGGGGTCGGGCCCGCGACTCGAGGTCGCCTCGGGAGCAGTGTCTGGACGGGGAGCACCCTGAGGCCTGCGCCCTGGGGCCAGCGGGGGCAGGGCACACTTCCCGCTCACAAGGGGGCTCCGGGGATGGTCCCTGCCACTCCCGAAAGGCTGGCGGCAGGCCTGGCGCCGACGCCCCTGGGGCCTCTCCACGGGGCAGGGCTGCGAGGGGCCACCTGCTCACCTGTTTCAAGTGGGCGAAGCTGCCGGGGCCGGGGTACACGGCCTGCTTCTCCTCCTCCTCCTTTTTCCGTCTCTTGGAGCGGGGCGCCGCCTTCTCCCCGGTCCTCTGGGCGCGCTTGCTCCGCTGTTTCCTGCTCTCGCATCCACCGTCTGTCTGTGGCACCTGGCTGCCGCCACATCCCAGACCGGCGTGCAGCGGCGCCCCCAGAGTCGGCTGAGGCAACGGGAAAGGGGAGAGTGAGGCGGCTGTCGCCCTGGACGCCGCCCCACCCCCGCCTACAGCGCAGGCCAACAGGGCAGGGCGGGGGAGGGGCAGGGGACGGGGGCAGCGACACGGCTGGTGGCAGGCACAGAGCTGGCCGGCCGTGCTGCAGCGGGCCTGGACGGGGCGGGGGCGGGGGCGCAGGGCCAGGGCCCGTGCCCGGCGTGTGGAGGGCCCTGGCTCTGACCCCAGTACGGCCGAGAACCAGAAGGGCCAGAGAGCAGAGTCGGCACTTGCCGTGCACGTGGCCGGGGAAGGGCACCGCCGGGCACTGCCCCAAAACCAAACTGAAAAAAGGGGGCAGGGAGGAAGGGGTAGGAAAGACTATGCTGAAGAAATGACTGCGGGGTGGGGCTGGAGACAGCACAGCGGGACGGTGCATGGCCGAGCGGGGTCTATCCCGGAGTGACTGCTCAGCGCAGTCAGGTGAGGCCCAAAACCAAGACAGAGGAAGAACGTGCGGGCTCCAGTGCTCACAGCGCAGCCTCGGGCTGACTCAGGAGGAAATGACCGGGTCAGGCCGCCGGAAATGCGACACCTCAGGAACACAAACCACCCTTCCAGCTAGGTGCGAACCGGTGACGGTCCCTGGTGTGAGTGAGCTGGGCTGGGGAGTTCCTCGGGGTCCCTGGCACCCCGGAGCGGGTACAGCCCCCAGCACACTGCCGCTAAGTGACGCTGTCCCCTCCGGGCCCAGAGTGAGCAGAGCCCGCAGCACAGGCCTCAGGGTGCACCCTGGGAGGGGACAGGAAAGGTGGGTGGGGGCAGACCGGGCCCTGAGGAGGGCTTGAGGGCACGGTCACCAGGATCTGGGACTTTTTCGGAGACCAAAGTAGTGACGCTTGGACAGGGGCAAACGTTTCGCTCATGCTAACGTGGCAGTGCACTGAGTCCCCAAGGCATCAGCTTCCGGCCAGGCCAAAGGGGTTAAACCATGTCTCCCGAGGGCCCGGAGGGGCTGCAAGTCGTCAACATGGGCCGGGGAGGGGGTGGGGGCCTGAGTGCTGTTACACCCTGGGGGACAGAGGCCAGGTGCAGCCCCCTGGCACTAGCCAGGAATGTCCCTTTTCTGAGTCGGGCGGAAGGCCAGCAGCCTTCCAGAGGGTCAGTCAGGGTCTGGACCCGCCCACGGCCCCAGGCCTTGAGCCCCCACCCTGCACAGACACTGCAGCTCGCCTTCTGCTCGCCTTCTGCTCGCTCCTGCCTGGGGGTCCTGTCCGAGTGGCCTCGGGGCGGGGCAGGGTCACCACACTACACGCGCTGAGCTGCGAGGAGCAGCTGCGCAGCACTCTGGGGCTACTATTCTTCTGAGTCACACACGGCGGTGCTCAGGGATCACCTTGGCGAGGCCGTGTGCCATGCGAGAGACTCACCCCTGTGTTACCTCTCCAGCCCCCTGTTTCTGTTTTTTGTTTTTCATTCATTTGCTTTATGAGGCACACCCGGCGGTGCTCGGGGGCTCCTCCTGTCTGCACCCAGCGTCCACTGGTGCTCAGGGCCCATATGGGATGCCGGGGATCGGACGCAGGTCGGTCACGTGCAAGGCCAGCGCCCTTCCCTGTGCCCCCCACCCCACACTTTTAAGAGGATAAAGAAAATCCTGGTTCAGGTCAGAGAACTCAATGGCTGAGTGCCACCGCGTGGCCCCCGGGCACCACTGGGGGTGGCCCCCAAACGAACAGAGATCCGGTCAGAGAAGCAGGCAGGCAGCCGTGGGTGGAAAGGGGCAAACAGGAAGGGCCAGAGGGGGCACTGCCCTGGGGCTCTGCCCTTGGCACCCCACACCTGGCACTCGAGGCATTTTAAGTGTCAAATGTCACTAGGGTCAGGAGGAGGGGAGAAGGGGGCTGACCCCTGGCCCACCAGCAAGAAACGTGTCTGAAACGCCGGACGCACGAGCTGAGCGTGAGGGCCGGCACGCACCGCCCTCCCAACGGTCAGAGAAAACAGACTCGGCCAACACTCGCCACACCAACGGGCACGTCACACCCGGAACTGCCCCCTTGGCCCCCGCAACGGCCCATCACCTGCTCAGGCAGAACCCTGAACTCGCACGTCCAGCCCGAGGCTGGGAAGAAAAGGTCTGAGACTCCACGAAGGTGCCGGAACTTCTAGCCGAAGGGAGCCGGCAGGACCACCCGCCCCCCCAGGACAGACACGGCAACGCCTGCAGACAGGCAGACGGCAGACCCGGCGCTGGAGGCTCGACGGGGCAGAGGCTCTGGAAGGGACGCGGCAGGCACGGAAACCGAGGCCGCGCAGGCGAGCGCCTTCGTCCCAGAGGAAACTCTCGGGCTGACAGAGACACGCGGACACGCGCCCGGGACCGCGCCGTGCGCGCTGCATTACGGCTCCTTCAGAGATGCCCTCGCAGGCTGGAGCTGAGCCCGGCCCGACACGCGCGAGAGGCCGCTAAGGATTTACTGCGCCTAATCACACAGGGAGGCAAGACCCGAGCTGGGTGCGGCCGCTGGCTCCCCACGGGGAGGCAGGATGAGGAAAAGCACGTCTGAGTTCTGCAAAACGAGACCGCTCCTTAACCGAGTCAGGAAGCCACACTCCGGTGCCCACGGAGAGAAGCCAAGTGCAGAGGGAGAGGCGAGGGGGTGACAGAGACGGGCAGCGGGGGGCTGTGGCCCTGCATGGGGCAGCCCCTCCGGGCCCACCAGGAGTGATTATTACTGTTTTTCAATAAAGGGTCAGGCTTGGAGCCCTGGCACACCAAGCACGCCGGGCGGGACCCCGAGTGCAGAGCCAGGAGTAGCCCGAGGACCACCAGAGCCGGCCCGAAAGCAGAACAGTAACGAAGGGTTCTGGGGATGGCAGGTGTGCAGTGCCGGCCACGCGCACGGGCCCTGCCCACCCAGCACCGCCAGCACCGCGTGGACACGGCACCTGCTGGCACCCGCGCCCCGCGCCCGAGACGCACAGACAGCAGAGAGCAAGGACCCCCGCGCTTACCGGGCCTTCGGCCGGGGCCTGCGGGTCAGCGGGCCTCCTGCCGCTCAGTGCCGCCTTCTTGTTCTTCAGCAGGTGTTTCAGCAGCTCGTTGCTGGCGGCGGGGGCCGGGCTGGGGCCCGAGGGGGTGGGCTCGCCCGAGGCCGCGTCCCCCAGTTCTTCGGCTTTGGGCCCACTGGGGCCAGGGCTCTGCTCCTGCTCGGTGCTCTCCGCCTTCACCTCGTCCTCGGGGGCGGCGGGGACCTCCCGGGCCGGGGCTCCCGCCTCAGGGCCGGGGAGCGGCAGCTGGTCGGGGGGGCCGGGCAGGAGGTCGGCGCTGGCCGGTTTACTGTCCGTGTCCGCGTCCCCGGCCTCGGGGTCCCCGGGCAGGGGGGGCGGCTCGCCGGGCGTGCTCAGGGTGGGTGTGGAGGCGGCCTCCGAGGGGCCCGGGGTGGGCGGGGCCGTGGTGTCCGAGTGCGGCGTAGGGGGGCCCCTGGCGGGCTCCGCGTCCTCGTCCTTCCTCTTCTTGCGCGTCCGCTTCTTCCTGCCCTTCTCCTCAGGGATGATGTCCGCGTACAGCTGGAGGAGCGCCTGCGCAGAGCCCGGGTAGCCATGGGCGTGGCCGGCCGCGGGGTCCTGGCCGCAGGGGGCGCCGGTGACGGGCGGGGTGGCAGGCAGGGCGGCGGGCAGCGGCGGGCACTGCGGGTAGCCGTGGGCCGGCCGCCCGGGGTGGAAGGAGGGGCTCCCGCCGGGCACGGCTGGCGCGTCGGGGACGAAGGCCGGGGGGCCCACGGGCCGGCGCTCGGCGGCCGGCAGGAAGGCGGGGGCTGGGGGCGAGCCCAGGGGCCCCTGCAGGCTTGGCGGTGGCGGCGGGTGCTGAGGGGATGGCGGCAGGGCCCGCGGGGGCTGCAGGAAGTTGCAGAAGGGGCCGGGGGGTGCGGGCGGGCGGGCGGCCAGCTCCAGCCGCTGCTGCCGCGCCTGCTGCCGCTCCGCCTCCTGCACCAGCCGTGCGCGCTGCCGTTCCTGCTGCTCCCGCAGCCGCTCCTGGCGCTCGCGCTCCTGGAAGCTCTCGCTGAACGGGTTGTTGTCGTCAAACTCCACTCGGGGCGGTGGCCCGCTCGGGGGTGCCCCGGGGGCTGGCAGGCGAGGGGGCGCGAGGGGCAGGTGCGCCGGGGTGGGGGCCGGCTGCCAGCCGGGCAGGCCGGGCATCCTGGCGGGGCCGCCGTGGCCGGGCGGGGGGTGTGGCCCCATGGGGAAGCCGGGCTGGGCGCGGGCCGGGCCGCAGTGCTGCTGCTGCTTCAGGCGGTAGTCCTCCATCAGCTCCGCGTGCTCCTTCTGCTGCTTGCGGATCTGCAGGGACAGCACTCGGCTCACCTCGCACCCCGGCCACGGGCGGCCGACGCGGAGCAGCGGAGACCTCAGCGGGATTCACTCCCGCAGGAAGGGGCCGGCACAGAAGGCAAGGCAGAGTCCTTGCTCCGGGGGCCGGCGCCCTCACACAGCAGGGAGGGCGCTTGCCTGGCACGCAGCCAACCCGGGTTCAATCCCCGGCCTCCCATAGGGTCCCCCGAGCACCGCCAGGAGTGATTCCCGAGTGCAGAGCCAGGAGTGACCCCTGAGCATCCCCCGGTGTGACCCAAAAAGAAAAATAAAGAAAAAGTCCTTTCTCCCCAGCCTGGGGCACAGCCAGGGGGGCTCCGGGCTTGCTCCAGGCATCCCCAGATGGGGCAGACTGTGAGCCAGGCAGCACCGCACCCCCGTGCCACCTCTGGGCCGCAGCAGCGTGTTTTAAGGTAAGAGCACTGAGAAGCAGCAGCGACCACTGGCCAGGAGACCCTCGGGGCTGGCTGACGGCCAATGGACTAAGCACTTGCTCTGATGCAACAAGGTCCAGTCTGACCCCCCAGAGACGCTCGCCGGGCACCAAGCGCTCTCCAAGGAGCGGAGAGAGGGGGTGGGGAGGGGGCGGCGCCTGCCGGCCTGGCGCCCACCTGCTCCAGCTGCTTCTGGACCATGCTCTGCTGCTCTGTGACGTGCTTCAGCTGCTCGGCGTCCTCCTCGGGGAACTCGCGGCCCGCCTTCTTGGCGGTGCGCTGCTTGGCGGACAGCGCCTTCTTGGACTTGCGGTGGGCGCCGATCTGCTCCTCCAGGTACTTCTGCTGCATCTGCAGCAGCTGCTGCGTCTCCTGGAGCCACTCCTCGTACTGCTGGCGCTGGGCGTCATCTGGGAGAGAGAGCCGCGCGTCCGTCGGGCCGGGCTAGACGGAGACGCAGCTCACCACGGCTCGCACCCAACCCTCGGACCGTGACGAGACCAGGCACGGGCGCTCGGCCGAGAACGGTGCTGCTGGGAGCCAGAGCGGCAGCGTTCTCGGGTCAGGCCGGCATCCCTGGCGCCAACGGGAGGCTTTTCCCACTACCCACCCGGCTCCCCGGCCGCAGGCAGAGCCAGGGGGGCAGAAGGTTGCGGGCGTGTCTCAGTCATTCGCCCCCCGAGGCAGACCCCCGAGGGCAGAATGAAGGACCTGAACTCTGACGCCTGGGTTTCTACCATCTCCCACGCCCACACCCGAGCTTAGTTTCCCTATTTTGAAAGGTGAAAGATCGGATCGTAAACTAAGAGGGAAGCCAGAATGCTCTGGAAGGACCCAATGTTGAAGCTTATGTGTCATGAAAGAAATTTGTGCGATAAGAACATAATTTGTAATGAAATTCATCATTGGGACTCATGTAAAGGTAGGAATTAATGAAGTAATATCTTTTCTGCTTTTACGACTGTAATAGCTCCCCAAATAACTGCATCTCTTCATCTCATACCAAGTCTCAGTCCTAAAGGGGACTGTCTCACTGATGCCACCTCTCCGCCCAGTCATGCCCCCAAAGGGTTTCTAAGGCAGTGAAAACCTGAATATACCTCTCGATTCACCCTAGACAATAAATACAATTCCAAGAATGTCATTAGCTGAAAAATTACATCAACGAAAACAGAATATCGTCATACAATAAGAATCCAACCAAAGCCAATGGGCACAATAAAGCCAGAAAAAGCCAGTTGGTCAGGTAGTTCGTTTTTGATGCAAATGTGTGTTCAAATTAGAATCGTGATTGATACGGGGAATTTCAAAAGGGCGGACTCTGGGTTTGTTCCTGAACCCAGACGTTCTGGCACAAGCGTGAGCGCGTCTAGGCTAGTCAATTTGAAGGGCGTTTGCTAAGAACAGGCTTTTTCACAGTTTCAGAAGATCTGCTTCTGGTCGAGTGAGACCTACCGCAAGGAAAGCCTTTCTGGTTTCTGGAACCAGGAGAGCAGAGGTGAGCAGAACGAAAAATAATGGTGAAAAAAAGTTAGCTCAACAGTCCGGAGATTTCAGAAAGGTTCAGTCTGGGGAGAACGTTAAACACTACTCTGAACCGCCTTGGGACCCCTGAGAGGAGCTGGGAAGATCGACTGGCCCTGGACACGGACAAGGCCTCACGCCAGGCTGTGGCCCTGCTGCCTCCAAGTCCACTCCCTCGCCTGCCCGCTGCAGCCCGTGTCCACGGAGGAGCAGCGAGGAGGGCCCCGCCCCACGCACGGGAGGCGCCTGTCAGTATTTACACAGCAGCAGTGACGAGAACGGGGACCACCATTGCGCTCTAGGCAGAGATTCATTTCTAACTGGAATTCTTCATGCAGAGAGGGGGGAGAAGGCAATGAAGGTACAGGCCTGGAGAAAAGACGGCTAACAAGGCAGTGACGCTTGGTCAAAGGTGAGGGCACTTGGGGTCACACACAGCTACACTAACTCCGAGTTTTTAGAAGAACACAAATATAGTGCAAACAAGCAATTCCCAGAGAACATGTAACTTATTAGATTTATACTTACTGACAAAGCCTGGACCAAAATTTGGAGGATTAGGCCTAGAAATCTGATGTGTTATACTGCCATCCTAAAATAAGTAAAATTTACAAATAGGTTTATTCCACATTTCATTTAAAGGGGAAATTTTTTTTTTAAAGAAAGAAAAGAAATGGAGGAAGGAAATCCTTTAATTTTCTAAGACAACCTTAAAGCTTTATTATTTTTTTTAAAGTAGAAGTTAGTGGTTTCAAACTAATGTCTATAATTTTTTTTTTAAACTTCGAACGGTTATATTTACTAGACTTCATTAAAAACAAAAATGCTTGAAGGGACTATTCATCAGAAATATAATAGTAGGGAAAAATAAAATATTGTCAGTACTTAGCTGGAGATCTACATAAAACTCCTCTTTGTGATGAACTCTAACTGGTTTCTTCTTAAGCCTGTGTACACTGATTTCAGGTTCACTGACTCCATCCCACGAAACAGTCGCCTTACGCGAGAATCTAACATGCACAAATACTAAAGCAAAAACGTGTAGCATAAAAATACTAAGCTTGTCTTCTAGTCGAATGTTCCTGCTTCCAGGGTGACTGACAGTGTGACAAGCGAGATTCACTTCACTACGAGTCTGCTCTGCCCTTCGGGGACACGCGCCATGGACAGGAAGCCGCGTGGACACCAGTGGTCAGCTATGCTCCAGCTGACCGTGACCGACCAGAAAACAAGTTCCAGAGTTTGCCCGTGATGCCCAGTGAATTCCGAAAGGAGCCGAGAATCCCCGTCACGGCTCCTCCGGACACCTGATCTCTCCCCGCCCAGCGGCACCTCCCTCGATTGCTCAGGAGACGCCACCACGGCAGAGTGGCGCGGAGTTGGTGCTTTCTGGCTTATTGTGGCCTCGGGCGCCACCATGCCACGCAGACCAGCAGTACAGATGTGGCCATGTGGGGGTTGGACGAGGGGCCGTGAGCACGGAAGTGGCACCCACCCCGCAGATGCTCCCTGGGAGCTTAACTGGAGCCGTACATGCCCAGGCCGAAAAAGAAACCCCCCGGGTGGGAGAGAGTGGACAGTGGTCAGGTTCTTGGGCTCGCAGCCCGCCGGGGTCTGAGCCCCAGCACCCCTGAGAGCCCACCAAGCACTGATGGGTGTGGCCCAAACACACACACACACACATACACACACACACACACACACGCACACATTCTCAGAAGTCACACAGTAGGTTGTTTTCCTTTCTCATTTGTTTTGAGCCACACCCAGAAGTGCTCGGCCCTAGTCTGCCTTCTGTCCCTAGGCAGACACTTAGAAAGAGATCACTGAAAAAAACACTCTTTGAGACCAGTAGCTGTGCTTTTCTGGACACTATTTGATACTATGTAATTATATGCCCTTAAAGTAGTTCTATTCGCTCAAAACCAAACACCCCAGAGAGCATGAGCAAAGCATGAGAGTATCTAAATATAATGGTTACAACCATTTCTCACTACGCAGAGTAATTTTTACATTGTGAAAATAATGACCTAACTCTAAAATGGAGAACATCAAGATATCTTTCTGGAGTTAAAGGTAAATAAGAGTAAAGCTAGAAAACCCTATGAATTAACCTTACATACATATATCTATATATTCCATCCTTTATGTATCTACATACATACATATACACACACACGCACACACACGGCCCTTTCAGATTTCTAACCATTTTTTAGCCTTAATTTGTTCTTTCTTTAAAATGCCTTTCTGTAGAACCCACACAATTAACTTTTGGCAGGGTTCTAAAACTTCTAGAGCTTTCTAGAAGTGGCTTTACTCAAGAACAGCTGTGATGAGGGCCGGTGACAGCAGCAATACCTGAGTGATGGCCTGTGGCAGGAGGGTCTGGCCGTCGCCGCTCGGGGCCCCCGGGACTGTCTGGCCCATGAAGGGGAACCTGCGGAGGAAGCATCGGTCAGTCCTAGCACCGGCATGCCCGGTGGCCGGCCCCAGCGCGGGGATGGCGATACCCAGCCCCTCGGCAGAGCCGGGCAGTTCCTCGTCCGCACGGCCAAGCGCCAATCAGATGCCGGCATGGACATGCTCGAGAATCTTCTGGAAAAGTACGTGGTGATGCTTTTGTGGGAGAAAAATTTGTTTCAAATTTGTTTTTTTAGGGGGGCGCCACGTTTGGTGATGCTCAGGGGCTACCCGGACTCTGCACTCAGGATCTCTCCTGGTGGAGCCCGAGGGGCCATACGGGATGCCGGGGATCAAATATGGGTCGGCACCTCCTGTTGTCCCACCGCTCTGGTCCCCCGATTCTTTTTCTTTCCTTGATTGCTCTTGGTGCCGTGCCTGCTGCCCCCAGAGTGAGGGGAGGGCGACACCGCCTGCACGTCACACACAGGGTGGGGACCGGGCTGGCCCTGCAGTGTCGGGCCTGGCCCTGCCCGGCGTAGCCCGAAGGGCCCCAGCACTGCCTGCACCCCCGGGTGGCCAACGCGCTCGGGTATGTGGCTGGCACACAGGCAGGTTCGACCCTCAGCACCGTACCCTGCTCCCGGGAAGAGCCGAGGACCCCTGGGTGTGCCCCCCCCAACTCCCAGCAGCTTCGGTGCTTGGTGTCTGCAGACAGGTGGCAAAGGGCAGTGTGCGAGGCCTGCGCACGGGACAGCTGGTGGCGTGCACCGCCAGGCTCCCCCATGCCAAGTGCTCAGCAATGCAAGTCCCAGAGACCACGACGTCCCACTGTGACCTCAGCAGTGCTCTGAGCCGTTCTCACTGCACCCCAACAGTCAAGGGAACGGGCACGGAAAGAGCCCCCGTCTAGCTAAGGGCACATGAACCTCAGATTCACTCGGGCTTGATACCCAGTTCCAGAATCAATCCCGTTTCTTTTTTTGTTTTGGGGTCACACCCAGCGGTACAGGCTTGGGGGACCCCACGGGGGAGCCGGTGATCGAGCAGGCCTCGTTCATGTGTTTCCTTAAAAAGGCTTCTGAGGGGGCTGGAGCGATAGCACAACGGGCAGGGCATTTGCCTTGCACGTGGCCGACCCAGGTTCAATTCCAAGCATCCCATAAGGTCCCCTGAGCACCGCCAGGAGTAACTCCTGAGTGCAGAGCCAGGAGTAACCCCTGTGCATCGCCGGGTGTGACCCAAAAAGCAAAGAAAAAAAAAAAAAAAGGCTTCTGAGGAGGCAACAGGGCTACACTGGGGCTGCCACCCTGCCGATAGAGCTCCCGAGAGCCAGGCGACTCGCACACGCGATCCTGAAACTCGTGGCTGAGTAGATAAGTCAGCAGCACGCCAGCAGCGCGCGGGCAGAGCTCCACACCATCCCCCGAACTCCGCTCCCGGGGCAGCCGCACCGACTCCGGGAGCTCCGGCGGCCCCCAGTGGGTACGACACATCTCCCACTCTGCAGAGAGCGGGAAGGCGCCCATGCTCTCCGCATCCAAGTTTTCTAACGTTCTCTTCTCAAAGCTCAATGTCCCCCTAAAATTCAGCTGGGGCATGTTTTGTTTTGAAGCTGAAGTTGAGCACCTCTGACGGAGTTCCTGAGACTGCCATCTTCACCCGGCAGACAGCTGGGGCCGCCTTCCCGACCCGGTCTCTGTCCTCGCTGCCTCAGGCGGTGTCTGCACCGAGGAGCTGCGGGTCAGCCCTCACAGTCCTGGGGGCTCCAGGGGGCCATGGAAACGCTTGGCATCTCATCAGCCGGCCACGTTGGCCTTGCCACACACCCGCAACACCCTGTTCCCGCCTCCCCCGCCCGAAGCCACGCGGACGGAGCCGCCTGCTGCGCACCTGGTCATCGCTATGGCTGACATGCCCATGTTGCTCTGGGCCATGACCTTGTTGATGCCCTTCAGAGCCACCATCTTGGCCTTCATGATCGGGTCTGTGATCGCATCGAAATCTGAAAGAGAAACACGCAGGTCACTAGTGTGACCGAGGGAACCACAGAGCCACCAAGGGCCCCACAGCGGCCGAGCCCACGGCCCACTGTTGGAGCAAGTGTCCATGCTGGACTGACCGACTGGGGGTGGCCGGAAGCCTGAGCCTGAACTGGTTCTGCTCGGGGCCCTGCTGGGCGAGGCCGAGGCTTACTCCCGGCTCTGTCCCTGGGGCCAGTCCCAGCGGGGGCTGTCCGTGATGGGGACTCCAGGTAACTGGTCGCGGGCAAGGCAGGCGCCTCCCGCACCTGCTCTCCAGCCCGTACTCTGGACTTAATCCCATCTCACTAGGCATAGCAGAAGCTTAGTGCCTTGGTCCAGAAAGAATTAAAGTAAGACCCGTCAAACTCGGGGGAAGTGATAGCAATAACTGAAAATATTGCGATTCCTTTTCACCTAAACTCCCGAAAAGCTGTTCAAAGCCTTTGGTTTAATGACATCATCGTGACTGAGGCGCTGCAGTATTCACAGTGCTCGGGACTCCACCAAATCAGCTATTGCCCCTTTATTGGTGGCAGTGCCGGGTGGCACCCGTGATTCCCGCTCAGCAAGGGGCCTCGGCAGGGAGGGACCCAGAGCACAGAGCCAGCACTCTGTGACGGAGGCCCCCGGAACAGCAGACAGGCCTCGCCCCTGACCCCGTCCCTCCCCAGCCCTGCACCCCACAAAGAGACCCGCCCCTCTGCCCAGTGCGGCAAGGCGAGCACCCTGCCGCCGAGCCCTTCACGAGTGTACAGAGGGACTCGGGGGGCGCGCCTACCTACGCCAGGGAAGAAGGGCTCGGCGCGCTGCTGGCGGATCATGGCCTGCATCTGCCGCTGCTGCTGCTGCTCCTGCCGCTCCTGGTCCAGCAGGTCCTGCAGGAGCAGCGGCTGCTCCTCCAGCAGCAGGGGCCGCTCCCGGCTCTGCGGGGCCATCAGCGGCGGGGGCACCACCTGGCCGGGGGGCTTTCCCGGCCCGAATCCGTGGGCAGCGGGCGCGGGCCCGGGCAGGAAGCCGGGGGAGGCGGGCACGGCGGGTGGGAAGGCGTGCTTGAGCCGCGAGGCCCCGCTCACAGCGCAGCTGCCGGCGCCGTCCAGAGCCAGGCCCGGCGGCGGCACGGGCGGTGGGGCGGGGTCGGCGGGGGAGGCCGGCATGGGGGCCGGCGGGGAGGGCCTGCTGTCGGCCGGGTCCGACTTCTCCCCCGCGGCGAGCAGGCTGGACAGCACCGGGGTGGCGCCTGGGAGGCCTCGGGGGCCGAGTGTGCCGTCGGGGGCCGGTGGGCTGCCCCCGGGCCCCGCGCTGCCACTGGCACCCGGAGCCTCCCCGTCAGTCCTGCTCTCCGGCCGCTCCGGGTCCCGGGGCGGGGAGGCCTCCTTCTCGCCCTCGGGGGCGTCCGTGTGCGCCGAGGCCTGGGAGCAGGGCGTGCCGGCACCGCCCTTGCCCTCCTCGATCTGCTCGGGGTCGCCCCGGCCCTCCGCCTTGGGCGCCGGGGAGGGCGCTTCCGCTTTGATCTCGCCGGGGGCCGCAGGCTTCCTCCAGGGGGAGCACGGCCCAGTGGGGAGCGCGGCCTTGTCCTCCGGCTCCTTTTTGGGGGGCTCGGCGGACGCACACGGGTTCTCCAGCTTGTCGTCGAGCGGCACGTGCAGGTCCAGCTCCGCGCTGAACATGCCCTTCTTGTCGCCCAGGTCCAGCTCTGGGTCCGTGTAGGCGATGATGTCAAACTCGCCGGAGCGCAGCAGGTCGTCCAGGTGCGGGTCGTTGGCCTCCAGGGTCCCCAGCGTGTCCAGCTCGTCCCCCTTGCCGTCCTCCGGGTCGAGGTTCAGGTTCTCGAGGTCGTCGTCGTCCAGGTCTTTGACCTCCACCCCCTCAAGGTCCTTCACGTCCAGGTCCTTCACGGACGGGTCGTCGGCGTCCAGTTTCTCCTCCAGGCTGTCCGCCGGCGGGGGGCCCATCTCCAGGTTCCCGGCCGGCTGCTCGGCCGGCGGCGGGGTGGGCAGCGCGGCCTCGGCGAAGTCGGCCCCCAGAGGGTGGCTCAGCGGCCGAGGGGCCATGGAGCTGGCGGGGGCGAGGGGGCCGGGCGGCTGCTGGGGTGGGGGCAGCGGCTCGAGCCCGGGGTGGGCAGGGGGCTGCCCGGGCAGCCCTTGGGAGGCGTGTCGCACAGGGTCGGCCTGTCTGGGGGCCGCGAAGTCTGTCCGGGGCATGAAACTTCCGTGTCTTGGGTGCGGAGGCGCCTCCAGGGCCGCGGAGGGTGCGGTGGCCGCGGGCAGCCGGGGCCGGCCCTCCGGGGCGCGGTGCCGCAGCTCAATGAAGGCCTGGCCCAGGACGTGGTGCTGGGGGTAGTGGGGGCCCAGCTGGGCGCTGCTCAAGGGCCGGGGCATGTCCACCGACATGGACCTCCGCAGCAGCGGGGGGACGCCCGAGGCCGGCACGGGCTGAGGAGGCACCAGGAGGCCTTCCTGGCCCGGCAGGGCGCCGTGGCCACCTCCGGGAAACCCAAATCTGGAAGGAAAGACAACAGGAAGCGTGACGTGGGCTTCAGCGTGGGGGCGAGAGCTCTGGACGAGAGGCAGACACGCCGGGGCCGGGCCCCACGCGCGAGCCGAGCCCTGCGGGGGAGGCCCAGAATACAGTGGAACAGATCAAGCTACTGCCAGGGCGGAAGCAGTACCACAGCGGGGAGGGCATTTGCCTTGCATGCAGCCAACGCGGTGCCAGAGGGCCCCCGGGCACAGCTGGTTGTGCCCCCCAAAGCCAAACAAAAGCCCAAACCGGGGCAGGACTCCTAGTAAGTGACACTTGATGACGGCTGCGACATCTGTGTCACTGCGAGTGACTTGTCTACCTGTCTCTAACTGCCCCGCAGGCCCCCGGGACACCAGGGGCGGGTCCCAGCCTTGGGCTCTACGGGGGACGCCGCGCCCGGCAGGGGGGCAGGCAGCCGGGGCCTTACCTGAATCCATGTGGCCTCGCACCCATTCCAGCCACGTCGGGTGGGTAGGGGCCACGCGCGTCTTTGGGGAAGACGGCGTATCTGGGCCCGAGCGAGGGGCCGGCGGGCGGCCGCAGGCTCCCGGGGTAGGGGGGCGGCGGGCGGCTGAAGTTTTGGCTGACGCCGTCAGGCTGCCAGTGTTGCAGAGGGGCCGGGGCTGGCGCGGGCGGCTTCTGCGCCTTCTCCTGCCGGCTGGCCAGCTTCTTCTGCTGCTGCTGCTGGAGAATGATCTCCCGCAGCTTCTGCCGCTGGGGGAAGAGCGAGGGTCACTGGGGGGCAGACGCCCCGGTGGGGGGCTCAGCCAACAGTGCTCAGAGCTCCACGCAGCAGCCCAGGAACGAAGGGTGGCGGCTCACGGCAGCAGGCGGGGCCGTGGGGACCAGGGCCCTAACTGCCGGACTCTGAAGCCCCCGAATGGCCTTTCCTGCCCTCACACTTCTGAGGGGACTATGGTACTACCTTCTGGGGGGCTCGGGCCCTGACCGAGCCTGCGGCTCACCCAGTACCACTGAGCCTCTGGAGCTCCACCAAGAGTGATCCCTGAGCACTGCGCCAGGAGTGAGCGCTGAGCACCGAGCCAGGGGGAAGCCCTGAGCCCTGAGCCCCGGCCCTCCCCATGAAAACAACACTCTGACTCAAAATCTCAAACACTAGGTACTTTTAGCCAACTCAAAAATGACAAAACAGAGGGTTAAAACCCAAAAACACCCCAACCTTAGCTTGGGTCACCTTCCAGGCCTGGCAGCTCACAATGCTGAAAACTCTCGGACCCCGAGACCTCGACACACCCCAAACTTAACTTGGGTCACCTTCCAGGCCTGGCAGCTCAGGGTGCTGAAAGCTCTCGGACCCCGGGACCTCGACACACCCCAACCTTAACTTGGGTCACCTTCCAGGCCTGGCAGCTCAGGGTGCTGAAAGCTCTCGGACCCCGGGACCTCGACACACCACCGCGAAGACCAAAGCAGGTGCAAATAAATTCAACAAACCGGCAACACGGAGCCAGAGCGAGGCCGGCGGAGGGCGTGCTCCTCGCATGCAGCCACCCAGGCTCGACCCCGACCCCCGCCGGGTCCCCGCGCTGCTGGGAGAGATTCCCGGGCACGGAGAGAGCCCTGAGCTCTGCCGGGTGCCGCCCTGCCCCTCCCAACCGACTCAGAGTTCGCAGTGTAAACTGTTCCCAGGACAGAGCTAGGGCCACATAACGCCGCCTGTCACCTGTCTCATCTTCTCCGTGTCCACGGTGCTCTGGGTGTCCGGGGCTGCGGGCGGGGGCGCAGGGCCGGGAAGCTGGGGGCCGCTGGGGAACGGCTGGCCTTGAGGGTTCATGGGCGAGCCAGAAGGCGCCCCGAAGCTTCCCTCGGACCCGGGTCTCGGCTGGTCGGCAGCGTCGTGAGGCACCTGGGCTGGCCCGAAGGCGTCGGGCTGAGGTCGCGGCGTCCTGGGCGGCTGCTCGTAGGGGTCTCGGGCCGCCGAGGGGGAGCCGTGGGGGAAGGCATCGGCGAGGCCGGGGCCGGGAGCCCGCGGGGGCTGAGGGAAGGCCTCGGGGGGCCGCGCCAACGGGCCGGGCTGCAGGAAGGGGTCCTGGCTGGGCACGAGGCCTGGCCGCGCCATCACGGACCGAGCAAAGCCCTCGGGGGCCCGGGGGGGCCTCGGCGCTGCTGGTGGCTGCGGGTAGGGGACGGGAAGGCCAGGCCGCGGTGTCCCTGGGGGCTGAGCATACGGGTCCGGAGGCCTCGCGCTGGCGGCAGACGCGGCAAACAGATCTGCCTGTGCCGGCGGCCGTGGCGTGGGTGGCTGCTGGCTATAGGGGTCGATGGCGGGGGGCCTGGGGGTCCCGGGAGGCTGCGAGTAAGGGTCCGGGTTGGGGCGAGGGGTTCCTGAGGGCTGTGAGTACGACTCGACCACCGGTCTGGGCGTCCCTGGCGGCTGGGCATAGGGGTCCTGAGATGCTGGCCGTGCCACGGCTCCGAGCTGGCCAAAGGGCCTCGGGGGGTGAGTTAGGGGGTCCGGCAGGCCTGGCTGGCCATACGGGTCACCGGGCTGGGCGTGAGCGAAGTTATCCACAGGCCGGGGCGTCAGGGGGGGCCTGTCGTAAGGGTCCAGAGGCAAGCGCCTGGGTGCCTGGGACATGGGCCCGTATGGGTCCTGGGGGGAGGGTGGGGGCTGCATGGGGGTCTTGAAGGGCCCGCCGTCGAGGGGGCCCGGGGTCAGCAGGGGCCGAGCGTACGGGTCTGGGACCCTCGGTCGCTGGAACACGTCGGCCCTCAGGGGTGGCTTTGTGAACGGGTCGCTGGCACCGGCGGCCGGGGCCCCTCTGGATGGCTGCTCCGGCAGGGCCGGGGGCCGGGGGAGGCCCGGGGGCTTGGGGAAGGGGTCGGGCATCTGGGGTCTCGGCGTGTCCGGGGGCTTCGAGTAGGGGTCGGCGCTGGCCGGGGAGGAGGCGCAGGGCCTGGGGCCAGGGGGCAGGGGGCCGCAGCCCTCCCCGAGCGCTGCGGGTGACCTCCTGGGGAAGCCGGGGCCCGAGGGGGGCGGCCTGGGGGTGCCAACCATCTTCACGTACGGGTCCCCGGGAGAGAGGGGCCGGGGGGGTCGGCCCGCGGGAAACACGTGCGGGGCCGCGGCCGGGGCGGCCTGCGGGGGTGCCAGGCTCTCAAGGGCGGGACCCCGGGACGGGGCCGGGGGCGGCCGGGGAGCCTGGGGCTTGAGGAAGACGTCGTCGGGGGCGGAGGTGGGGGTGCCTGGGGGCTGTGGGGTCAGGGGGCTGCGGAGGCCGCTACCGGGCGTGTCCGGCCCGGGGGGCGCCGGGAGGGGCCCCGGGTGGAGCAGCTGCTGCTGCTGCTGCTGCTGCTGCTCGTTCTTCACCTGCTCCAGCTTCTGCGTGGCCTCAATCTTGGCCTGCTGCTTGCTCTTCTGCCGCATTTGCTGTGGGGGGAGCAAGACGCATGGTGGGCTTCAGGCGGAGCGGCCGGGCGCGCGGCGGGGGCAGAAACGGCCCCCAGGGGCAGGGGCCGGACAAGGGCCAGGCCTGACCCGGCTGGACCGTGGACAGCAGGTGACAAGGGGCACAGGCGCGGCCGGGAGCCTGACCTGGGTGAGCCGCGGATGGCAGCAGCCCGGGGCACTGACCTGGCGGAACTTCCACTCCTGCTCGTGCTCCGACTCGCGCTGCTTGAGTGGGTCCTTGAAGATGTCGGCATCGGAGCGGGCGCCGGGCTCCAGGCCATCCTGCTGCTGCCGCTTCGCCGACTCGTTGGACATCTGCACTTTATTGATGCGTAAAGCGGCCCGGTTATCGCGCGCTTTTTGCTTTGAAAAAGAGAGAAGATTGTGGACCGGGACACATCAACACGCTGCAAGGACTGAAAGCCCCCTCGGCGCCATCCCGGAGCCGCTCCCCCCCCCCCCCCGCCCCGTACAGGAATCGCTCCTCCCGCACCGTCTGGGCGAGGCTGCTTTACAGAGAGGAGAACTCTGTGGGGAAACGGCACGGGAAGGAGAAGGACAAGCGAAGCCAGACAGCTGAAAGCAGCGGGTCTCCCTGCGAGAAGGGCCCCCGCCTCGCCCACCCCTGCCCCCTATGGTGCCCTGCTCTTTAACTATGCCCCCACCTCTGTGGCCTCTTGTTCTGAGTCCTCTAGAGGGAGTGAGTGCTAGGGGCTGACTCCTGGCTCTGTGCTTGGGGGACCATGTGGGGTGCCGGGCATCCAAGCCGGCAGGCCGAGTGCCAGGCAAACCCCCTACAGCTGTCCTGCCACTCCAGCCTCAGCCCTGCCTTCCCGAACAGGCCCCACAAAACAGGGAATGTTAACGTCTCTCTTAATTTGGAGAAAAGCAAATACCATTATCGATCCTCCAGGTCTTAAAATTACCAAGAAACATTCAGACTAAAGACAAACAACAACACATCACAATAATTTGTTTGCTTTGGCAGTCAACCCTCATCACTGACAAAATATGCAACGGAGATCAAGCTGGAAAACAGCTGCATGGTTTTTTCAAAACAATTATTTTTTTTTTGTTTTAAAATAAAAGCAAAAGAAGGGGGGGCGGTGGAGCTGAGCTGAGAGCCAGGACAGCAGGAAAGGTGTTTGCCGGGCATGCAGCTTGCCCGGATCTGATCCCCGGAGCCCCGGAGGGTCCCCCGAGCCCCATCAGGAGTGAGCCCCGAGTGCAGAGCCAGAAGTCAGCCCTGAGCACCACCAGGCGTGGCCCAAGAACCAAAAATTAAAATTAAAGTAAAACAAGAGCAAGAATTTGGATCTGCCTATCTTAATCTGACTTCTGGGAGAACACACTTCACCTGCTGAAATGCAGAAGTTCCAGATCCCTCCCGGCCACCGCGAGGCTCCCGGGTTCGAGGCTCTCCCCTGACAGGAGAGTTCAGCGGGGACGCGCACCACCGGCAGGCTCCACCAGGGCCCGGGAGCCGAGGCCCGTGCTCCTCTGCCGACCATCGGCCGGGCACTTCTCTGCCCTTCTAAGATGCACGGTACATTCTAACGCCAATGCCAAGGAGCTTCCAGAGGACACCAAGGTCTGAGAACACTCCCTGAGCCAGACCCCCCCTCAAAGTGAAACCAAGTGTCCGTGCACACAGTTGACTCTAACACGTCTTACTCTGCACAAAGACACGAGTTAAGAAATTCTCGTTTAAAAAAAAAAAATCCTCATTTAAAAAATCATTATTTATAAAAATACCGACACTTCCTACAATGAAGCATCTTTTTATCACACTAAACCTAAAGACGAAGGTTTGGACTTGCATCCACCCCCGGGGCAAGGGAGCTGGCACCGAGTGACCGTGCAATACCACCCCACACCCCGAGCGGGGTCCTGGTGGCCCTTTGTCAGGGTCTACGTGCCACAGAGAAGTGTGTGGGTTCTAGGGCACACCCTGAAAGGTGCGAGGCAGGGGAGGAACGGGAAGGGCCAGTACCACGTATGGCGCTCTCTCCTGCGAGCTGGCCTTCCTCCACAGCTTCGCGATCTGCTTCACTCTGGTGGTCCAGTCTGTAAGAAACAGAACAAGTCCGCACGTTCCCGGAGCTGCAGCCAGACATTTGCGCCGAGGGCAGGTACCTGCCGAGGGCCTCACCCCCGCTCGAGTTCCGCAGACAGGAAGCGAACGTCAGGGCCTGACGGGGACGTTTAAAAGCCACAGGGGCTCAGGGGCGACGGGACAGAACCGGAGAGTCGTGAGTGTCTCCCGAAATGAGGACGCCGTTCCGGGTGCGGAGCGGGAGGCCGCGTGACAGAGCCGTGCCACCCCCATTCTGGATCTGGCCCAGAGAGGCAGCGCGGCGGGGAGGGGCTCGAGAGCATGCTGAGACCCCAGTTCGATCCCCAGCACCCCATATGGTGCCCGAGCCCACCAGGAATGGGTCCCGAGTAAGCCCTGAGCACGGCTGTGTGTGGCCCTAAAACGCCAAACACAAACCACAGAGAAAGATTCCGGACTTGCCCCAAGGGCAGATGCGCGATTATGATGAGCGTCTCTCTGACAGCTGCTGGCAGTGGACACTGACTTCAAGTCACGTCCTAAAATTCAGAGTTCCTGACGCTTATCAGAGCGGACTCTGGATGAGCTCAAGGCTAGTGATAAGAACAACATGGTCCGGGTGCTGGAGAGACGGCGCCAGGGCTGGGCACGCGCTCTGCATGCTGGCGGCCAGGGGCCGAGCCCAGCGCCCAGGACACGGCCCACGGGTAACTCCAAGCACCACTCTACGTGTGGTCCACAACAAAAAGGAAACATTTAGTTTACAGTAGAACCTAGAAAAAAAAGGCATTACAAAAAATCCGTAATAGTTTTTCATGAGGTTCTGGCACTACAGAGTAAAATTATCAAAGAAAATTACTCTGAAAACTTTAGCACTGTTCTCAGGACCTACGCCAAGTCGGTTATCTGTGCCACACGGCCAAAGCAGCAAGGACAGCTGGTGCTGGCGAAGGTGCGGGGAGGAAGGGACTCTCCCTCACTGCTGTGGGAATTCCGCTTCCATCTGGCCCAGCGGCACCTCTTCTGGGAACACCCCCAGGGGCCCAGCAGCACAGCAGGACACCGCCTGCTCCCGTGTGTTCACCGTAGCCAGAATCTGGAAACACCTGATGCCCGAGAACAGACGACGGGATAAGAAACTACGGCACATCTACGCCATGGAATACTACGCAGCCACCAAGGAAAATGAAGCCATGAAGTTTGCTGATACAGGGACGGACACGGAGCGTCCCGTGCTGGGTGAAGTGGGCCAGAGGCAGAGGGACAGGCGTAGAGTGACTGATCTCACTTCTGGGCTACAAAAACACATGAGAGTAACACCAAAGGACAGTAGAGATAACACTAATACCAAAGGTCAGGGGGGCTGGCCCATGGCTGGAAGTGTCTCACCAGGAGGGGTGAGGGCAGTTGGGACAAAGGAGGGGCCACTGTGAACACTGACAGGTGCCAATGATCACTCCGGACAAGAACTGGGTGCAAGAGAAGGTCAAGGGATGCTCGTGACAATCTTTCAGTAACAGTACTGCAAACCCCAGCGCCAAAAGGGAAAAAGGAAGAGGGGGGAGGGCATGAAGGGAGAAGGGGGGTGGGCTGCGAGAGACTGGGGCATCAGTGTAGGAAAGTGTGCACTGGGAATCTGACAAACTCAATCAGCAACAACTCACAACTGTATCTCACGGCGGAGCAAATAAACTGAAGTAAGCAGCTGTGCTCATCTGTAAACAGCAAATGAAAGCACAGAACACAGACACGGAACTCTGCCGGAAGCCGCAACGGCCAGGCAAAGGGCCCTCCCAGTGGGGCTGTGTCCGTGACGTCCCTCTCCTCTGAGCGTCCACCCTCAGCTCATCAGCACACCAGGAGCACCCGCGCACCTTCCCCAACAGGCTGGGCAGATGGGGAGGGCGTGCCGAGGGCCCCGGGGAACAGAACCCAGAACCACAACCGTAACACTCAACACTTGTTGGCGGCAAGCTTCCGCCCTGGGACTTCACAGACTCACACATACGGAGTAACAGTGAAGCCACCTACCCTGAACACCGCTCTCCCTGCCGTAAGTGAAACGAAGTTTCCTAATTATGCAAGAAGCACAGAAACAGGGAACAGAAAGGGGGCCAGGTCCCTCGGGCCTCTCCACAGCGCACCCAGCACCCCAGCACCCCAGGCCCTGCCCCACCTTACCAGGAAACTCCTCCTTGAGGCTGGGGAAGTTGATGTTCGTGTAGAGCACTGGGGCGACCGTGGCCATCTCGCCCAGGGCCTCCTCCTTCTCCCACTTCAGGCTACTTCTCTGCGCATTGGACATGGTGTCACTGTCGCCGTCCACGGCGGGGGTGGACGCTGCCCACGAGCTGTGAGGATCATTTGCCATGGAATTAAATGCTGGATTTTTGTCCCTGGCAAACAATATACAAAGCATTACTTCCCGCACACGCGCCTTTCTAGACACCACGGCCAAGAGCCACTTGACTGAACCCCGTAACGACGAGAACGCTCGATCCTGACACCGAGGACGGAGCCTGAGGACACCCAGGAATCTAGAGGCTGGAAGCGAGAGACTAACGCTACGCAGGGCTTAGTGGGAAGTGAAGGTCTGAGTACCGGGTGTCCGCGTACGGAGAGAAGGTTCCCAGGCCGTTTCCCGGAGGCAGGGAATTGTGCGGGAGGTGAGGCGCGGGCCCGATGAGGCCGTTCATGAGCGGCATCCGGGAGAAGACATCTGAAGAGAAGGAGGGGGGTGTCAGTGTGCAGACTCCCCCGAGAACACGGCGGCCGAGAACTCCCAGGTGACCACGTGACTGGGTCACACTGAGGCGCCCCCTGCGTCCGGTACAGGGAGCCGGCAGTGTCCACTCCGTCGCTGGGACCTGGCCAGCTTGCGTCCTGTTTCTGCTGGGCATTACTGGGAACTGGGCCCGGAACGCGCCAGGGCCGGCCGGAGCTCAGACGTGGGGCTGTCGGCAGAGTCCAGGGACGCGCTGAGCATGCGCCGCCCGGGGCTGGAGCCACAGGCCAGCAGAAAGGGAGCTCGGCTCGCACCCGGCCCCCGGGGCTGGAGCTCTGGCGTCCCACAGGGTCCCAACACCACCGTGACTCCCAGCGAGGCACCAGGAGCGATCGCTGGGCGTGACCCCCCGTTACAAAAGCAGCCAGCCTGGATGTGGTCCCTGGCAGCCTCCAGCCCACTCGGCCTCCACGGGGGTGGCGGAAGGGAGGCCGCACAGTCCTGGGAGGGCGGGCTCGGGCAACCCCATTCTCTGGGGAGAGCCCTGGCCGCACAGGCCTCGCGTTGGCCTGGTGGACAGTCGTCACTGCTGCCGCCCGCACCAGCCCTACCACGGCGATGCCTGACCAGACACTTTTCTGCGCTGTCATTATAGTCTTGAGACATTCCTTCATGATTTTACTCGTGTTCCAACTAAAACCCCAGGCCGGCTCTTCCTTCCCACGGACCCGACCTGCCCAGCTCGACGCATCTCGGTCTCTGGAGCGGTCACCCACGCACAGCTACCCTCCCACGCACAGCTACCCTCCCCCGCCCCGCCCCGCCCCTGGCAGTGTGGGCCCCAGCTGCATCCTCAGCTTCAGAGCTTATTCACAGCCTTCGAAACAGATCTTCCCACAGGAAGCACTGCTTCTCCCCTGCTCGAGGAAGCCCTCGACATCATCGACTCGGCTCAACGACCTGGACAGGCGCCAATGGCGCTTCCCTGGGCAGTTTCTGGCAAAACAGAACTAACCTCTCGCCAAGGGAGAGTCTCGCTCTCCTGGAGAGATCACGGATGTGGACTCAGCTCCCGGAGGCCCAAGGGAAACTGCGGCTCCGGAGAGAAGCCCAGCTGAACGTGGCCCGGAGCAGTTCCCGTGGGACACGCTCACAGCCCCGGGACGGACCAGGACAGCAGGGCTCTTGGTGGCGCCACCTGGCTCCCAGCAGGGCTGGTCAGCTGGATGGCAAAGCGCCCCGGACAGGGCCTCAGCACCCCGGCTCTCTGGGAGAAGCAGGGCTCCTGTTCTGAGGGGAGAACTATCCGCTCCAAGCCTCAGTGAAAATTCTGGGCGAGCGAGACTTTCTCTACTGGTAACCACGCGACCCGCCCGGCAGGCCTGGCTCAGCGCGGATATTCAGACGGGAAGGAAGAGAGGCTGCCCTCTGGTGCGGGCTGGGTTCCACTCCTTGTCGAGGCTCCCTCAGCTCTACCTTAGGGGTCACCCCCTACCGGGCCTGGGGGCACGAGCACGGGGATCAAACCCGGGCCAGCCGGCACCGCCCCCCAGGCAGTCTGACACTCCCTTTCCTCGTCCTCGCTGGAGGACGCTGTCCCCGGCCCTCCCCCAAGCAAGCCCGGCTCAGAGAGTCTGTTCCAGGGACCTTCCCTGGCTCTCCAGGAGACACCGGCGCACTAGCACTGCTGCTCCCTCAACGCCGTCTCTTCCTCCACACCGCGCCTCGGACACACGGGTGAGGACACGGACGGGGAACCCACATGCGACCCCCCGGTGGCCACAAACTCAGCATCAGTCTCCCTGCCCGGCAGGAAATCCTGCAAATCCACTTCACGGCGTGGCCGGCCCAGGTTCAGTCCCCAGGACCCCTCCAGGAGCTGCCCCGAGCACAGCCGGGTGTGGGCCGCCTGGGCCTGACCCCGCCTGCACGGTGTGTGCAGAGGAAGTGGCTCTGCGGGTGCACCCCACCCGGAGTCACAGGGCGAGCCGCGGTAGGCCACGGCTTCCTGGACAGCGAGAGAAGCCCCCCACAGCGCTATCACGCACACAGGCCGGCGGGTGAAGGCGCTGGAGCCCCTGGCCAGGGCAGGGGAGAGGCAGCCCCCGAGACCACCCCAGGGTCACCCCCGTCGCCGCCTCCCCCGGGACCGCCACGCGGGCACGCACCCTGGCTGTGCGGGGGCAGCAGCTGCGGGGCCGCGGGCGGGGGCGGCTGCGCCGTCACGGGGCTGAACACGGCCGTGAACAAGTCCTCCACGTCCTTGCCGCCGAGCTCTAGCGGAGAGAAGCCGGTAAGACCGGGGGGCCGGCGGGCTGGGCCGGCCCAGGGCTCCGAGCTCAGACACGTACCTGGGATCTTGTACAGCTTCCCGAGGATCGCCCCTGCGGGGAGACAGACAGGCCCGTGACCACCGCTGCCCGAGGCCACGTGGGGGTCCGGGTGCGCGGCCAGGGGGCGGCTTACCGTCGGCGACCATCCTGTCCAGCTCAGGACTCAGGAGCCCGTCCAGCTGCTCTGCGCTCAGAGGTCGAGAGCTCGGGGTGACACTCGGCTGAGGCAGAGAGGAAGGGGCGTCAGCGCCAGGACCGACGTCCAGCCCGGCTGGGGGAGCAAGGACAGAAGTAAGAAGGGGGCCGGGCGCGGGCACACAGCTCCCAAGGCTACTTCACCGCATGGACAGTGTGGCTGCATCAGGAAGAAGCACGTGACTCGCAACCAACTGCCTGTATTAACCCGGGCGGCGAAGTAGGACAAATCGGGCACAACGTCCCTACAAGTGCCGGCACTAAACGCTTATATTTTAATGGAAACTATAATTTTCTTTTTGACTTGCAGCTTAGAACCAAATGCGTTCTTTCGCTCCTGAGGAGGGAAATAAAAGCCCTGTCTTTTTACGGTAAGAATCTGAGAAGATTTAGCATACAGTACTGAGTAAAGAAACTAAGAAATACTTGGAAAAGCGCAGTACTAGATACACAGTTCAACTATGAACTGCAGCGTGTGACACTGGAGGCAGTTTCACAAAAGGAAAAGCTCTGAAGCTCCCAAACGCTCCAACATTGTCCTTTCATGAGTAACTGCACCAGAGAATGTGGTTTTGAAAGATTCTGCAATCACGAAACAGACAAGCCCATCTAATGTTCAGCGTCCCACGACCTCGCTGAACGACTCTTTCCCCGAGGATTTCTCAACACTCCTACCAGGAAATGAGAAAACTCAGTTTCTATTTGATCTTCTATCTGAAATCAAGGCCACAGCAGACGGGAATATCACAGATTGCATACTAACAATAACATTACCACTCGGGCGGGGGCGGGGGGCATCTATGGGCGAGTCCTGGCAGCACAGGGGGCCGCCTGGGCGTCAGCCACACACACAGCAAGAGCCAAGCACGGGTTAGTGACATGTCAGCACGGGGACACACAGCATGCACCTACGGGCGCTCACAGAAACTGCTACACAGAGACTACGTCTAGTGACCTGTCACCCAGCTGTCTCTTACCAAATGGGAAAGGTGTGCTCTCACCCTGGAAAGTGCACAAACCAAGACCTACAAGACCCAAACCAGATAAAAATGGATGATTACCACCGGGGCGGGCAAGTGGGGCTCAAAGCAAACGGGGCAGCCCCAGGCCTGGACCACGAGGCAGCAGAAAGACAAGGAGGGGGCAGCCCCGCGATCCCCTTTCCGGGGAAGGAGAAGCCAGTGGAGCAGATGCAATGAGGAGTCCTTGACCATGTCCGACCCTTTTTTCTCCGTTTCCAGGAAAAGACAAAATGAAGCCTGTGCCCCCCACACACCTGTCGAGCAAAGCCCAAAGGAAACCGTGCCCGTGTCTACCTGAAGGGTCCACTGACTTCGCAAGGTCATCGGAGATGATGCCAAGGATGTCCTCGTCCGTGTTTAATACTTCGGAAATATCCACCAGCGGGTCGTCAGCAGAGCCTGGGCAGAAGCGGCACAGGTCAGCTCTCCCTCCCCTGGACAGCTCTCAGCACCCGCGGGAAAGGCCGGCGGCACCTTTCACGAACACAGAACCTCTGACGGACACGTGCGAAGGCAGCTACGGGGAGGGGAAATCTGGGGGTGCAGGGGTGCACACGTGGCCCAGACGGACCCCGTCAAGTTCCCGCTCACCCTGAGTTCCGGGTTTGGCTGGAGTCGAAGATGAACTGAGGAGTGGATCTAAGGGTGGGTCCAAAAAGCCCACGCCCAGGTTTGTTTTATACGGAAGCTGAGCGGCGTCTTCTGAGAGGGTATCCAGCGGCAGTTTCTGTCTGCTTGTGTCGAGAAGGTCTTTCCCAAAGAAAGCCTCCTAAAGAGAAGCACACGCGAAATGACCGATGCAGTCGTAAGCTCCAACATGACAAAACAGGTTCTCATCGTTGATACAGTAAAATCAACACAAAAGCACGGCATTCACAATTTAGAAATGTGATAGCGGCAATACAAAAAAAAAAAGCAACAAAATTAAAAAGCTTTTTTAAAAGGAAACAAATACAAAATAGTAAAATGTCGTTTCTTTTATAGCGTCATTTTAAAATTACTTTGGTTTTACTATAGACTGAAAAAGTCACAAAGAGAACCACACCATTCTGTCCAATACGCTTAGGGCAACTGCAATATAGCCATGAATCCCGGGGAATCAGGCCCGGCAACCTCAGAGTGGCTAACTGACACCCCGCCACGCTGCAGCACAACTCAAGCTTGCGGGGCGGGTGGGGCGGAGGCGGGGCTGGCCGGGCCGAATAGCGGCGCTCAGGCTCACGCCACGGTAGGGAAACAACACGTGGGAGCAGGGAAGCTTCTGGCGTCACTCAGACCAGACTGCGCTACAGCAGGTGTCTGCGGCTTGAGTCCCTCCCGTCACGACAGGCCGTGCTTCCAGCAGCGTCAGGGGTCTGGGGAGACGGCCTAGGGGTCACTGGAGAGGACAGAGAAGGAGCCTGTGCCTTCTCAACCCTGGGCCTCTGCAGTCTACATGGGAAGGGACCCTCTGACCAGGACCGCTGGCAGCTGACCAGCACCACGGAGCACTTTCCTACCAGAGACCCTAGGAAGGCCGCCAACAGGCCTCTGGTAATGCCGAGTGAAAACTGCGGAATTATCTGTCCAAAGGCTGCTGAAATTCTAGGCTGCTTGTCGAAAGCTAGGGTGGCGGAAGGCAGGCTGGAGAACAGCTGCCCCGCCCTGTGCGGCCCTGGGCTTGAGCCCGACACAGCCCCGCCCACACCCATGTACCCAGAGAGAAGGGAGGCGCAGCGGCGAGCGGCAGAGTCCATCGAGACAGGACACACATGCCGCGGAGGGGCCGTCCGCGGGCAGAGCCAGCGCCCCGGTCTGGGAGGTGTTTCCACAGCGGTTTTGCTATTGTCTCCGGCGGGGCGAGGGGCCAGCCTCCGTAGGACTCAAGGGCCACTCGTGGGTGTGCGCTCAGGGATGGTGGCAGAGCGAGTGACCAGCCGCCTCCCTGCCTGGACCAGGACTGGCACCAATGCCGACTTCTAGAAAGAAACAAGGCGGGGGCACGCGAGGCTGGAGACGCAAGGGCGGGCGGGACCCGGGATCTTCCTGCGCTCCTCCAGGGCCACAGCTGGCAGTGCCCGGGCGGCCCCGGCCCACCGAGTCCCCTCTTAGGGTCCCTCCAAATGCCTAGTGAGCGTGTCCTTCCACTCGGAAAGAAACCTAGAGCTCCCCCGTGCCAGACTGCCGGGTGCGAAGGGCTATCTCCACACCGCTAAAATGTCAGTACTATTCAAGAGGGCTGAGGGGCTGGGAATATTACAGTGGGGGGCCGCCTGCCTTGATCCCCGCATCCCAGATGACCTCGGAGCACCGCCAGGAGTAAGCCCTGAGCACTGCCGGCTGTGGCCCAGAAACAGAGTAGGAAAAAAACAATCAACTTCGAACTTTAGAGATCAGCTCCTTAATGCCTTCAGTCTCATCGACTAGTCACCCAGGTTTTCCCGTCAATCGGGTCAGGGGTAGAGTTTAAGGCCCTTCCTCACATGTGTCTGGTCCAGGCTTGATCCCCGGCATCATGTATGGTCCCCAGAGCCCTACCAAGGAGTGATCCCTGAGCACAGAGCTGGGAGTTGCAGCACTAGGTAGGGACTCAAAAAATAAAAAACAAACAAACAAAAAAACAGCAAAAAAACCCACCAAAAAACTTGCCAAAAAAAAAAAACACCAAAAGACCCTTCTTCCAAATAGTCAAGTCTCCAGCACTAACTAACACTGACCCTCGAGGTCACCCGAACCTGACCCCTGCTCTCAAACGAGCCGCTAACTCCGAGGCGATCCCTAAGCCTGGATGTGAATACAACCTTTAACTGCAACAGCCCCACCTCTCCCAGGAGCGCTACGCTTGGCCACAGCACCATCCCGAAAGGCCCCAGGACCTTCTCTGAGAAAGAAAGGTAAGGGCTAAGCGACAGCACAGCGGGGAGGGCGTTTGCTTGCATGCGTCTGACCCAGGTTCGATTCCCAGCATCCCATAGGGTCCCCGAGCACCGCCAGGAGTAATTCCTGAGTGCAGAGCCAGGAGGAACCCCTGAGCATCGCTGGGTGTCACCCAAAAAGCAAAAAGAGTGGAAAAAAAAAAAAGGTAAGTGTAGAGTCAGGGGCGTGGCTGGGCGGAAGAGCTGGGGCTCGGCCCCGGCGGCTCTGAAGGCCCCAGAGAAGTGCCTACCGGGGGTGCCGCGTTCCGGAGGCTGGCCGTGCGCCAGGCAGCTCCTGGCAGCTGGTCCTCACCCTCCACAAGGGGTGCAGATGCTCCTGCTCCTCACAGCAGTCAGGGTGAGTCCCGGGGAGCCAAGGGGATGAGAAGGAACGAAACCAGAGTGGCCGGACCAAGGCCGCACGTGCACATGGGACCCCAAACCCAGCAATGCCCGGGGGCGGGGGCACAGGAAGCCCGAGTGCTGGGCCAGGAAGCTCAGGAACACCCGAGGCCTGGGGCGGGCTTAAGTCAAGACAGACCCTCGGGAACCCAACACTCACACGTCTACGAACAGGCTCCCAAAGGCACAGTTGGCTGGGAAGAAGCGTGTGCGCCGGGCAAGGGCCACGCCAGGCCGTGCTCAGCAGCCGGGGCTACTCCTGGTCCTGTGCTCTGGCATGACCCCTGGCAGTCCTACAGCACTGTACACGGAGCAGAGGGCGCCGGGCCAGCCTAGCCCCGAAACTCCTCCACTACCCCTCTGGCCCCCCAAAGAGTATTAACTAATCAAACCTCGAAGAGCTCGTCAGAGTTTACTGACTCGCCTGTGGGTGTTGGGGCTGATGCCTGGTGGTGCTCAGAGCTTACTCCTGGCTCTGTGCTCAGGGATTAGCCCTGGCAGTGCTCGGGGGACCACATGGGATGCTGGGGATTGAACCCAGGACAGCCACGTGCATCATTCCACCCACTAATCAGAAACCCGGGAATTGAACCCAGGCCGGCTGCATGCAAGGCAAACGCCCTCTCCGCTGTGCTGTCGCTCCAGCCCCAGAATCACTGTTTTAGGTTCCTTGCACCCGCAATTGTTCTGCACACAGGAGGAGGATTTCCCGAGCCTATTTTATTCCTTTACTGCTTCAGGGGCCTCCCAGGCAATGCTCAGGGGCTACTCTCGGCTCTGCATCAGGGATTACCCCGGCAGTGTCAGCACACGGGGCATGTGCCCTCCCTCATGTACGATCTCTCTGGCCCCTCTGAGGCCTGTTTTCAAAACAAAACAAACAAAAAAAGATACTGCGTGTCTGTGCAGTGCACAGGGCCTCAGGGAGCAGTCAACGCTCGCCCGCCTGCGCCACCGGCAGCCCAGAGCGGGTGGCCCGGGCAGGGGCCACAGCGGGAGCAGCAGCTGCCCCAAGCCCAGAGCACCCACGCCTGGGGGGATCTGAGAAGCAGAAAACGGGGTTAGGAAAGTTCGTGGAAAGCATCAAAGCACAAAAAGGCAAGATGCCTCTTCTCAACTCCCTGGAAGGTGAGAGCCACAGATGCGTAATGCCAGATTCAAAATACAGAAATGGCAAGCTCCGTTTTCTAAACATACTACATCATTGCATAGTTCTCATCAATAAACGACAAGAATAAGGTAACATGAAGTATTACTTGTAAGTAGGCAGGGAAAGTTTCTTCCAGCTTATTTTTCCTTTTCCGGTATCTCTTCTTTATTTTCTCAGTGTTCTCAGTAAGAGAAACAGATTCGTCGACGACAGCATCTGGCAACTGCTCACTCCAGCCTGAAATCACAGTCACATCCGTGAGTACGTGGCACTTGCGACTGCAGAGGAACCCGGCCCGGTCACTACGGCTCACGACACGAAAACAAGCGCTAACTGTCCCTCCGGATTCACCGCGAATGAACCTGTACACACTGTGGAAGTCAGATGTAGCGTGTGACCTGACAACACAAGCTTTTTCACACACACACTGAGTCCCAGGACCACAGTGTCTGTCCCTGTCCGTCTCCCAGGACTGCCGCCCTCCCCGTGTCATTATTAGAAGTCACAAATCGAAGCCTATCTTCATGACTTCAACATTTTGTTCTGAAAGAACACCAGGAGCTCACAAGGGAGGGGAATATACAAATTAGTCTGTTGGGAAAACCCAATGAACGTCTGTTGTGAAATACGCACTCAGGCCAGCAATTCTAAATCCAGGGATTTCTTGAAAGTTGAGTAACATAATACATGGATATTGTGAAAACTTGTGGCTATGAAAATACAAATGTGCTATCGATGCTCAGTCTTAAAAGGCACAGAATTGGAAATAAAGTGAACGGAAAAACTGACGAAATCAGAAACGGCTTAGGGCATGAGTGAAGTGACTGAAGGCACTCCAGGGTCCTCCTGAATCAGTGTGGGGGCCGGGCTGCCTCCTCACAGACGCTTGGCCCCGAGCAGAGCCGGCCGGACGGGCACACGAGTGCTCTGCTGTCGGGGGGCGTGTGGCTCCCGCACACAGGGCCGGCTCAGGCCTTTGGCTGCACTGTCCTGGGCCCCCACATAAACGTTTTCAAATAATCCTTTCAAATGCACCTGCAACTCGGCCAGGAAAATAAAGAATTCCTGGAGACCAAAATTAAGGTCAGGCAGGAACCAAGGAAATAAGCAAAAAATGAAAAGGCCCCTAAAACGCTGCTAAAACCAGGGTCCTGAGCTGCACAGAGACGAAGCTAAGAAGCCTCCCCTGGGATGGGGGAGTCGGGCTGGCTCGGGAACCAGCAGCCCTGTCACACCCACCCACCCACCGCCCACCCCCTTGGCTCCAGTGCTGCAAACTGCAAATTCCACCAGGTCCTGCAACACGGTGCTTCGTTCAAAGGCAAAAAAGGAGAAGCCCTAAACTCAGTGTGTCCCAACCATGAAAGGGACGAACGTGTGCGCCAGGTGTCCGCAGGTAAGTTCACCAGACGTGAGCTGAATTAAAGTGCTCCTGAGGCACCTCTGCTCGCTGCAATGCTCTTTACGGAGCCAAGACCTGAACGGGCGGCTTCCCCGGCCAGAGGGGAGGGACAGAGACCCTCCCCCCACGCTGGGACACGACTCGGCCGGACACGGGGGGTGGGGGGGTGCTCCCAGGCCGTCTCAGCTCGGATGGCCGGAGTGGGTCACGCGGAGCCATGCACATGCGGGCACGGAGACCAAGCACGGGCGTGAGGCCCTGAGAGCCGGCACCGCACGGACCGCGGAAGAACGATTCACGGCACGGGAGGCAACAGCGCCTCCTGTTCCCGTAGCAAAGAGCAAACGCTCTCGGGGGAGAAACCCTGGGTGCTGCTCTCCGGGGATCCGGCCGCGGGCCAGCAGGCAGGCCCAAACACCAGACGGGAGTTCAGATGGAAGAACAGGGCCTCGCGTTTTAAAAAAGCAAGCGCGCGTGTGTGTGTAAATATCTGTATGTGTGAGTGTGTGTGTCTGTGTATGAGTTTGTGTGTCTGGGTGTGTGAGCATGTGTGTTTGAATGTATGTGTATCTATTTACGTGTGAGTATGTGTATATGTGTATTTGTGTCAGTGTGTATGAGTGTGTGAGTGTGTGTGCTTGAATGCGTGTGTCTGTTTCTATGTGAGTATGTGTATATGCGTGTTTGCGTGCGTGTACATGAGAATGTGTGTGTGTGTGTGAGCGTGAGCATGAGTATGTGTGTTGAACACATGCCTGGTGTGAGGAACAGAGCTCCATGTCAGAGCACATGCCGAACATGTGTTCAAGCCCTAGCACCACCCCAAATCCATACACGCACATACACAGGTGCATGTGTCTGTGTGTGCAGACACACTGCAGTACACTGCCAAGTGTAGGAAACAAAACTCAAAGGGCAGCTGGCCGAGGCAGTCTGCTACAGGGAGAGCAGGGGCTTGGGGCAGGACCCCGGCAGACACCCCTCCCACCTGCAAAGCCACCAACTGGTCAGACCTGGTGGCTGCTGAGAGAGAAGAAACTGGAAGAACAGAACGAAGGCCTGGGATAGGAGAGGAGAGGGAGCACCAAACTCCAACAATGAGGACCCCACGGGGTGCCCGCCTTTCGCCCTACCCCCGCCGGCCCCACGAGTGATGCCAGGGGCACAGCGCCAACCAGATGAGACTGGGAGAGGGGCAGGGTGCGGGGTAATGGTGGGAGAGGGCAGATGGCACCGACACCATGTTTCCAACACAAAACAGGAGGAAATGTGCTCAAGAATGTCATGCCACAAACATTTTGCAACTTATTTTGGTGGGTGGGGGCCTGTTGGGTTTGGGGCCACACCCAGCAGTGCTCAGGGATCACTCCTGGAGGGTCCAGGGACCGTATGTGGTACCAGGAATCGAGTCCGGGCTGGACAGGCCAAGGAGGCAAGTTTCCCCGTGGCTGTGCCTCCTGGGGCCCTGCGTACTGCCCGTGTGGACACAGGGTTTACGCTGCCACACGAAGCCAGAGCGGGATTTCTCTAAGTCCATCCTGGGGCCTCCTTTTTGTAAGAGTGTGGTCATTCTGATTTTACTAAGCCACTGGCCCGAGCCCCTCACAGAACTACGGGAGAGCCCCCCGGGGGCCTCGGGAACTGTGGCTGGGCTGGCTGGGCCTCCCTCAGGGGCGAGGCCCTGGTGGCAGACAGGTTTCTGAACTGACAGGCAATTTTCTGGAAAGTGGCCAGCGTTCATCCCCAGAAGCTATGATGGGAAGGAAAGGCCTTTTGCGAGACGGCCAGAAAGTATCCCGTGTTCGTTTCCTAACCTGGCCGTATCCACTTCCTACGGAGAGAGAGGGGCTTGTTCAAAGGTCAGAACAGAGAACCAGCAGGACTGAGGCCGGTGCTCGCCACCCCTAAGCTCTCCGTGACCCTCGGGAACCCTGACACCACCGTACCGTCCTCCCGGCAGGGCCGCTGCTCGGGGATGGAGCCAGAGGAGTCCTTGCGGGCGACGCCTCTCTTGGCCTTGCCCTGGCCGGTCCGGCTTCTCTGGCGCACCATGAATCCGCCGATACCTGTCCAAGAGGGGAACCGGCAGTTCGAGACGGGCTCAGTGCCCAAGAGTCTGCCGGGCAGGCCCCGTTCCGAGTGACCTCACGGGCTCAGCTAGTGACGAGGCCCCGGAGGGCAGGGGGAGAGACCCAGTGAAGACGGACAGGAGCGGCCCGCAGAGGCCCACACACAGCTGGGGAGCCCCGAGACCCCAGCTGAGACTGAGATGCGGCTCCCTTCCCGCTCCCCCCCAGACTAAACCACAAACACACACAGGGCGAGCTAGCGGTTCCGAGGGCAGATGTGGTCGCTCCTGACACGGGAGACGGTGCTGGAAGGTCTCCCGGGCTGCGGCTGCATCAGCCCGCTCTGAGCCTGTGGGACGCTCCCTCCCTGGCAGAAAAACGCACACAGCGAACTCGTCTCTGAGCTCTGGGCTTGAACGAGGCAAATGGAATTTAGCGGGTGAGACTGTTTTTCTTAACACTCGCAGCCAAGAAGGATGAGATGGGCCACGCTGATGGACTGACCTGGGTAGAGCTCAGGGACTCACATGGTCGCCAGGCCAACTGGTGACCCAAAGGGGGCATGGCAGGAGGCCTTTACCACACCCCTCCAGACTGTGCCTGACTGGCACTCCTGCACAAAACCAAGCTTATGAAACAAAACTCAGGGGCTGGAGCCATAGCACAGCCATAGCACAGGAGAGGGCGTTGGCCTTGCATGCGGCTGACCCCGGTTCAATCCCCGGCATCTTTTATGGTCCCTTGAGTGCCACCAGGAATGACTCCTGAGTGCAGAGCCAGGAGGAACCACTGGGCATCGTCAGGTGTGACTCAAAGGAAAAAAGAAAATGAAAACAAAAATAATAAAGGGGTAAGGAGGCCGTTCAAAGGCCACAAACGGTCACAGAAAAGCAGCGTGACTCAGGAGTAAGTGCCAGTCAGGGGTCTTGATCCCATGGGCACAAGCCAGGAACCCCCCGGTACAGGCGCAGCCCAAAGCCAAAAACAAAAGCATGTTTGCAGGGTGGCGCTAACAGACTCGGTCGGGGCCCCTGGCTCCTCCCGTGCCAGCGCGGACGTACCTGGCCTGTAAGGTTTCCTTTTCCGCTTCTTAACACCCTCAGCTCCTTCCGCTCCTTTCGTTTCATCATCGGCAGCTTCCCGCTCGGGGCTCGACTCGGATTTCCCATCACAGTCCATGAGTTCTGCTTCTGGGAAGACGGGAACGCACAGCTCAGCAAGGGCTCACCGGGGTCAGGGCTAGCGCGAGAGCACTGGTCCCAGCTGAGGGGGCGGGGAGGGGGAAAAGGGAGAGGCCCTGAGGGGTCAGAAGCTCCGGAGCCCCGGGGCAGGGCCAACAGAGTGCCCGCACCCGAACGTTTGTTCGACTGCCCATGGGGCCCTCGCCAGGTCCCCACTGCCTCAACTAAAGCTAAAGTCAGGTGCAAAACTGTGGTTTAAGATATATTTTTTGGGGGAAGAAGTGATAGCACAGCGGGTAGGGTGTTTGCCTTGCACACGATGGACCCGGGTTCAATCCCCAGCATCCCATATGGTCCCCGGAGTACCACCAGGAGTGACTCCTGAGTGCAGAGCCAGGAGTAACCCCTGTGCATCGCTGGGTGTGACTCAAAAGAAAAATAAGCACTGTAGCACTGTCACTATTATCCTGTTGTTCATGATTTGCTCGAGTGGGCACCAGTAACATCTCCATTGTGAGACTTATTGTTACTGTTTTTGGCATAGCGAATATACCTCGGGGAGCTTGCCAGGCCCTGCTGAAAAAATGATAATAAAAAAATAAAATAAAGACCTCAACTAGAGGCCCTGCTGTTTATTTCCGAACAAACCGGGAACAGGTGGTTTAGAAGGCTCTGTGGGCAGATGCACCCGGGGACACAGGGCCAGCGTCCATTTCTAGAACGCGCAGATCAATTCTACTCTAACTAGGTCATTCTGTCCTGGAGTCCTGGAGTCGAACCTGGTGGTCTCAGGCGAAGGCCCCGGGGCCCCAGTGCAAAGCCCGAGTGCAGTGCTCTGCACCGTCTGTCCACTACACTCGGCCGGGCAGCGGGAACCCCCCGCCCCCGGCCGTGGCCAGCTCTGTCCCGAGAGGACGCCCACCGCGGGCCAGCCAGGGAGGCGAGGGCGGGCACTACCTCGGCTGTCGTCCATCTCGCCGTCGCGCGAGTGCTCGGACTGGGCATCGGGTGGGGTCTGGAGCACGGCCACGCTGTTCTGGTTGATGATCTTGAGCTTGAGCTTGGGCTTGGAGCGCTTCCGGCGGGGCACGGCCACTGCCAGGCTCTGCAGCTGCGTCATCCCCGACTCTGTCAGGCACACGCCGTCCTGCGTGTAGGTCTTGGGGGGGTCTGGAACGACAGCCCCGGGGGCCGGTCAGCCCACTCGCCTCCCCTCCGGCCAAGAAGCAGGGAGTGCTGCCCGAGTGGTCAGCTACAGGCGCGGGGCTGGCCCGGGGCAATCGGATGCCCCCTACTGCCCTCGAGGACGAGGTCAGGGCGGGTTTCCCACGGTACCTACTGGCACTCCTGTGTTTGTGTGTTTTAGGGTCCCACCCCACAGTGCTCGGGGGTCACTGTGGCTCGGGGGTCACTGTGGCTTGGGGGTCACTTACAGCGCCAGGGACCCGACCGGTGGGGGCAGCACGCAAGGCCAAAGCCCACGCGGCACTATCTCTCCGCTACATCAATTCTTTTTTTTTTTCCTTTCCTTTTAGGGTCACTCCTGGCTCTGCACTCAGGAATTACTCCTGGTGGTGCTATGGGAACCCTATGGGATGCTGGGAATTGAACCTGGGTCGGCCACGTGCAAGGCAAACGCCCTCCCTGCTGTGCTCTCGCTCCAGCCCCCTGGTGGCATGAACTCGTACGGGCCACAGTTAACTAGGTCTCCTGTCTGTTACAGAGCAACTAACCACGTTATAGTGACACAGTAACCATACTATGTAATATACTATATTATATACTATGATGCGGACTGGAGCGATAGCACAGCGTGTAGGGCTTTTGCTTTGCATGCGGCCGACCCAGGTTCAATACTTCCATCCCTCTCGAGAGCCCGGCAAGCTACCAAGAGTATCCCACCCTGACGGCAGAGCCTGGCAAGCTCCCTGTGGCGTATTCGATATGCCAAACACAGTGACAACAAGGCTCACAGTGGAGACCTCAAGCAATGATGAACAGGGGGAGGACAGTGCTACAGTGCTACATACTATGTTACATAGTTACAAAGCAATTAACTAAGCAACAGAGCAAGGGGACACTAGGTGGAGAGTCGCTGGTCGTTTCTAAGAGACATTATTTCCACTGCCAATATGCGAGGTTTGCGGGAACCCCTCCCTGGAAAACTGTCTGATGTGCATTCGATCCAGCTGGGATAGAAGTGACAACTGACCCTGCGGCTCACACCTGGGCACTAGGATTCTAGAAGGTTCCACAACATGTGATTGTCAGCTACAGAAAGTATCAAGTGTGTAAGGGCTGAAATGGCTCCAGGATCAAGTACAACAACCTTCACACTCTTCCCTCTTGCGGGGCTAGGAAGGTGTGGTGGGGCTGGGATCAGTGTTTGAGTATTAACTGTAACGAACTATTATGAACAACTTAATAAAAATAAAATGAAATTTAAAAAAAGTATCCTGTGTGTTCACATGCATTCTGTGACGGTGAAATAAAGTATCCATATTTTACCCAGCTCTTTCACTTTCGTGACGATCTGTGCCACAAGTGAAGATTCACAGCAGTCCGAGGAAGGCACTAGAATGGAGAAATAAGTAAAAGCACGTGAGTTTTTCTGTAAAGGCAAACTGTATTTAAATATTTATATGATTATCCCTGAACCCACTTTATAGGAATAAACGCTTGAACTCTACATAGAGTAAATGTCTTATAAATCAACAAGGAGAACTAGTGGAGAAAACACGCACCAGGGAGGAAAACACATTTACAAACACAAAAGGTATCTGTACACTGAGCCACTTATACAGCAGATAACGAGACTCGCCACCGCACGCCAAGTCAGGGGTGGAGCCTCGAGGGCCTGACTGCTGGACGCGATGGGAGGCCGGCACTGGCCGTCTCGGGCCTTACCATTGGGCGCGGGCATGTAGGGTCGGCACATGCTGCAGTCGAAGCCCATGTCGGCCGCATTCTCCACTTCCTCTTCAGAGTTTAAGTTCTGACAGACCGCATGCATCCATCTAGACAGACACGTTTGCATGTTATAAAATATGAAAACCACAGAGGAAGGTTCCTGACGACGGTGTGGGGGAGCTCCCGGCAGCCCTTGCCCCAGGCCCAGTGCCCAGACCCCTAAGCACTGCGCCAGGCCCGACCGGAGAGCCGGGCAGCCACGCCGCCCTGTGGGGCAGAGAGGCAGTTTCACCATCCCGCACGGCTTTAGAATAGCTAGAAGCTAGTCAGGCCGTGGGACGGACTTGGAGGACTGGTGACAGGCTCTCCCGGGACCACCCTGGGCTCCCAGAAGCGCTAGTGCGTGGCAGTGAGGCACTGTGGTCAGCGGGAAAGGCCGAGCGTTGTAACACTGGTCTACGTGACACTAGCAAACAGCACGTGGGTGCCGAGACCAAGCCAGCACTCTGGCTTTCGGGGACACGCGTGCCACACTGGGGGACCTACTCTCTGGAGCTCATTTTGAAAAAGCGTCTGGCTCAGAAAGGGCAAACAGAACCGTGAACGGGCCCGGGGAAAACGTGCGCACACAGGGGGTGAGCGACTCGGGAGCCCCCGCACCTGTCGCACTGCCGGCACTGCAGGATGAGGTCCTCCTCGCGGTAGTCGCGGCCGCACGCAGGGCAGCAGGCCAGGCTGGCGCAGGGCGCGCACTGCGTGTAGTTGTTCTGCCACTCGCACCTGAGGCCGGCAGACGTGGCTCCACAGTGCCGGCACCACACACACCTGGAACCCAAGAACCCCCGCGCGTCTCAGTGGGGCGCGGCACGTCCCCGCGGGGAGGGACGTGTGGAGGGAACCGGTGACTGTCGCCTCCCGGCTGGGGAGAACAGCGCCCTGAGTGACGGCCTTGCATGCGCTCCATCCCAACACCTCCCCGTGGCCGCCCCTGCTGTGGGTCTGCGCGTGTGGGCGGCTGACCGAGGGGCTGACCCCGCCGGGCCCAGCGCACCATTTGCACTTCCAGCCTCCCTTGGGGACGGTCTGCAGGGGCGGGTCCAGGCAGTAGGTGTGGTAGCTGATGTCACAGTCGTCACACAGCAGCAGCCGCCCGGGGTCCGTGGCCTTCCCGCAGGCCTCGCACACGGTGCACTCCAGGCACCGCCAGCCCTTGCTCAGCACCACCTTGGTGATCTGCAGAGACACACGCATGTCGGACACGCAAGGTCAGCCCCGCCAATGGCCACGGCAACCGAGCGCCACCGATGGGTCTTTCCCGGGTGAAGACTGGGAGGTGGGGCAAGGGAGACCGGGCGAGCCGAATGCTGTGCCACTGGGCAAGTCGCACTCAGCCCTCCAGCAGAATCAGCTGCACCCGGGCCTCAGCAGAGAGTGAAACGTAACTTCCAGAGGAGAGACCCGGTGAAATATACGCGAGCACCCCAGCACGAGACTCACGCAAAGTCGGTTCTAGACAGACCACCCGTTAACTACGACACCGAGGGTGGGGAACGCTGTCGCGTACACAGTACAGCCCCCTCAAGCCCGGGGGATGGACTTTAAGAATTTAAGGCGGCAGCAGGCGGCTCCGCGAGTGTGCCTGGGCCGGGCGGGCGGACACTCACCTTGATGCTGACGCAGTAGGGGTGGTAGCACTGGCCACACTGCGAGCAGGCCAGCAGCCGCCCCTCGGCGCCCTGGCCGAAGCTGCCGCACACCACACACATGTCCTGGAGGAAGAAACGGCACGCGTCACTCCACGCACAGAGGTGGCCCCGTCCCTGGGGCGGGCCCGGGGGCGGGGGGCACCCACCTGGTGCAGCGTGAACTTGTCGCTGCTGGAGAAGAGCACGACGGTGTTGTGCATGGAGTTCTCCTCCTCCTCCTTGCTGGACGCCAGGTCTGCGGCCGACACCTGCGGGGGCAGAGCACAGAAGGGGGTGTGCACCTCTTGCCCCTCACACCCGGGCCTGGGCCTTTAGAGGTACAGGTCCTAGAGGGCGGGAGGGTGAGAAAATGAATGCCAAGGGAAATCTACAAAAAGTTTCTCATCAAGAAACAGGAAGTCAGTACCGTGTGTGTGTGTGTGTGTGTGTGCGCGCGCACATGCATGCATGGGAATCTATTTTTCCTTTGTATAGACCTATTTTAATGACGCTTAATAACCTTCGATATGAAGGTTCCCCCCTCCGGAAAAGCCCATTTTCTCTCTTGAACTCGTATCTCTTTCTCTTACATCTCATCTCTCTAAATTAAGTTTCTTTAAATAATTTTGTTCACTTTAAAAAAAAAAAGACCTGCAAAGAGGTTAGTATAATTGAGATACCATAAAAGTACATTCCAGCCCCGTATTTCTTCTTCCTAAATACAGTTTTTAATTACGTGTGTGATTCATAGATTTCTCTGGGCTTGCGCTGCATGAAAATAACTCACCAGGGGTTGGGAACACGGGGCCTAAGGTACCTGCCTGCCCTGCAGGTGACCCAACCTCAGCTCCCGGCAATGGAGTGGTGGGGGGGGGGGGGGGCGCGCCCCCACCAATAAATGAAACAAAATGGCCCAGGGCCGGAGGATAGCACAGCGGGGAGGGCGTTTGCCCTGCATTCGGGGGGCCCCCCGTTCAATCCCCGGCATCCCATAGGGTCCCCCAAGCTCTGCCAGGAGCGACCCTTGAGCTCAGAGCCAGGAGCAAGGCCCGAGCGCTGCCAGGGGCCCCGCCAAACAGAAGCGGGGGCCGAGGGTGCATAGCTGCTTGAGAGAAAGTGGAGGGTGATGCAGCATGGAAGCCCCGCCTACTCGAGACCCCAGACCCAGGAGGACAAGGCGACTCTTACCCCAGGCAGCACCACGGCCCCGAGGCCACTTTTCAACTTGGACCGGCCTCTGCCGCCACGTCCCGCAAGTCCGGCGCCTCGCGGTCTCCGGCGCCCTGGGAATCCGGCCCCGCGGCCCTAGGCGACAGAGGGGACAGTCAGGCTGGCGCCGCGCCTCTCTCTCCCCTCGCTCCTCCGACCCTGAAGCTGGAGTGACCCGCCCGCCCCGTCCCCGGAGCCTCCGTCCAGGGGGACTAGAGGCCAGGCTGTCCTGACGGGAAGGCTCGGGGAGGCCGTCGGATGAACGGGCCAGCAGACGCGCCCGGCAGTGACCGCGCTGAACCGGCAGCTCAGCAACAGGCGCCGCGGCAGAGGGGGCCTGTGAGGCCGGGCCGCGCCCCAGCCCACTACCCTATGCGGCAAGAACTGCAAGGAGCCGGAATTTTTTGCTAGTGAACAGTTACTGCTCCTCTGGAACAGAAAACACGCCCCTTTCTTCATTCTGTAACTGGATGGAACGGAAAGAGACAGAGCTCATCCTCCCAGCACGGAAGCTGGCGGGAAAGTGGATAAAAAGGTGAAAGACTTGCTTTTAAATAAGAAAATGCCTGAAAAGGAAATAATTAATCTGGCGTGTTTTTATCCAACACATGAGCAGACTCTGGGGAAACGTGTCTGGTTTCCCTGGCTGCTCGCTCGGCCAGAGCTGTGGGTCACTCCCGGCAAAAAAGCTGGCATCTGCACAGGGCAGGTGCGCTGAGAGGAACCCCAAGGCTCAGGATAATCTGTCCCTGTTCTCCTAAGAAGGGGCAACCCTTGGTGCAGGCTGGCCCTGGCGGGACGGGTCGGAGGCCACCCGCTCAGCAAACGCCTGGCCGGCAGGGGAGGACTGGGGGCGTCTTCAGTCTCAGCCAAGCCGTCAGACTGCGCCTCCCAGCGCTGCTAAAAGTGCTCTCCTTAGATCTCGCCAGCCTCTGAAAAGGGACACGGCAGCCGGAAAGCCCGTCTCTCACGGGGACAAGAGTGCCCCAGAGAGTCAGTGACTCGTCAGGACTTGCAGTCACTCCCCGACAGCCGATGAGACGGTTGGATAGGGGGGAAAAGAAAATCAGTGGTACTTATTCCAAACTGTGAAATGAATCACTCCTTATACTCTTGGAGCAAATTATTTATAGTTTTAATATCTTACATGCTATCAGAATGAGTTGAAAAATTGTTTTTCCGGCGCTGTTAGTAAAAAATAAAATTTAGAACTTTCTTAATACTGACTAGTCCAAATTAAACAGTCTCACTCCAGATTTATAGTAAAGAAGTTTCCCCTTCACTCGTCAGAAAAACTTCAATGCTTTCAAATTAATTTTTTACAAAAATGGATTAGATGGCTTACTTCAAGGAACTAGCAGCATCACCCACGAACGCGGGAAAGGCGCCCACGCGGCTAACGGCATCCGCGCGGTCTGTTTCCCCAGGAAGGCAGCGTCCGCTAGTGCCCCTTTCCCTTTCTGCTCCCCAGTAAGCAACACTTCAGCGTGAGCCAATGGAGCCTCACCTCACGGCCATGTGATGGGGATCTCCCCGCACAAAAATACTGACAATTGTGCGAGAAAACAACCACAAAAAAGTACCAAAATTTCGTACTTTTAGATAATCAGTCATGTAAAATTGCAATTTAATTTCCTTCTAAGATGTTACTTCTTCATAATCAAGTTTTTTAATCACCCCCTCCCCCACAGGAAGGTGGATCTGGAAGCCCAACTCATTATCTAGAGAATAAAGATCCAACTCTAACTTTGGACAAGACCAGTAAGAAATGATATATGAATGTAAATGCAATTTTATTTACCACTTTGATGCTCCAAATGGCACCGCCAGGAAGCTGCCTGGGTTTAAAAATGTCCCGGCCTTCTGAAATGTCGGGGGCCCAGGGAGGCGGGCTCAGGGCGCGGTGGGCGCTCCATGCCCCCTAGGGTGTGGCGGGTGAGAAAACAGATGCACAAAACTCAGCAACAGAAAAGGTCAAAGCCGGCAACTAAGGAATTAGAACAGCAAAAACAAATGCATATGTATGGAAATTTAGGACAAATTGCTTCAAGGAAGGGAAAAGAAACTTATATGACTGTAAACTTAAGTATCTGTAGCTACAATTTACATTAGTTATTCTGGCTAAAACATCACTGTAATGAGACATTAAAAATTAAGTTTTCATGGCATCAACATTAATGAAAGTATGGCAATTCTAGTTCCAAAATATAAATGAAAGTTAATCAAATGATAACAATAGTACAAGAAACTGGGGATTATTTTTCTTGGAACAACTATTATTTTGCTACAAATGAAAATTAGATAAGCTAAAAAACCTAGTATAATAAACCACAAACAGGCCAAAAAAAATGCAATCAGAAACATGAGCAATAACATATATTCACATTAAATCGTAGAAAGTTAGTCTGTAACCTTAAGATGCAAATAACAGGACCATCTCAGCTTTTAATTCCCTCTTCTACTGTGACCTCGAAATGGTTTAATTTTTGTCTTGAAAACATTACGCACTGATTACATACAAAGAACCGATTTGAAAAGAACTAGGAGAGCAAATTGTTCTAAATTTGCAAGGTAAAAGGGTAAAATAAATGATCTCATTATTTATACAGGAAACAATATTTAAAATAAAACTGAGGTACCTCACTTCCAACTAACTCATCTGCTGCCCCTGAGCTAGCCAGACGGAGACGCCAGGCGGTATGAAGAAAACTGTCCTCCTGGAAGACCTAGTCACTAAGGCCCCTGCCCCGCTACTCAGGGGCACGCCTGGTGGTGCTGAGGGGCCCTGCGCCCGGGACCGCGGGGTGGGGGGAGGGCTGTCTCCCCAGCCCCACACAAGACGCTTTAAGACAGACAGGCTGAGTCACACAGAACACGTTTTGATTTGGGAAATACAACAAGGCCCAGGATCATGTTCCCAACCGAGTATCTGAAGTTTAAGAAACAAAATATTTACCAGGCACTTAGCACACTACGGGCCGAGAGCAGCGTCCCCTGCTCAGCCCCTCACAGCTGGGGCCGCTAGGACCAGCCCTAGCCCCCTGCAAGGCCAGCGCTTGGCCACAGCGGAATGACCGGCTGGAAATGAAACAAACTGCCCTGGAGGAAGGGAACAGCGCAGGGGACACGAGATTCCGAGAGGAGCCACACAAGGGACAGCCTGGGAGCCCACTGGGCCCCGCTCCGCCATGCTTGGGCCACGCCCCGAGGGGCTCGGGAGACCCTCTGCAGTGCCGCGGATGGAATTGAGCGGGCAGCTGCAAGCACGGCCAGGCCTTGGCCCCCTGCACTCCTAGCCGAGAACTCGAGTCAAGGCGGTTTCCCTGCCGGGCATGTCCACTTTCCCCGCTGACCACCTTGGGGCCGGGGGGGCCAGGCTCTGCACGGGGAGGCCGGGACCCCCGAGAACAACGAAGACCTCCAGTCCAACCCTGGGCCGGAGGGGCTCCTGCCCCGGCCCTCCCCAGCCCCTGGCCCTCCCCTGCCCCCAGCCCTCCCCTGCCCCCAGCCCTCCCCTGCCCCCAGCCCTCCCCAGGGAGAGGGTGGCCCACCAGGCCCTTCAGCTGACCGGAATCTGGGGCCACCACTTTCCTGGCTCTTGATCACTTGGAGAAGGCTCGGGTGCGAGATCTGGTCGAAGGCCGCACTCAGGAGGCGGTTTCTAGAACATGTCACGAGGAGGCACATGCTACGGTAACATGTTCATAACCGTCACCTGAAAACTGGCTTGGGTGCCAAGAGTGAATCTCACTTCAGAAGGCAATCGGGCATCATCTCACACTGGGATGGGGACGCGACAGGGACGTGACCAAGAGCTCCACAGACTGGAGATGTTTGGACGCTGTTTCAGGGGTAGTTAGAATGCCATTCACCCGCGGCCAAGAACATATAGAATAAAGGCTCGGGTGATTACATTAGGAATTTTAATAGGCATTTTGTCATAAGACACTGGAAGAAGGGCTGGAGTGATATCACAGTAGGTAGGGCATTTGCCTTGCACGCGGCCGACCCGGGTTCGATTCCCAGCATCCCATAGGGTCCCCTGAGCACTGCCAGGAGTGATTCCTGAGTGCAGAGCCAGGAGTAACCCCTGTGCATCGCCAGGTGTGACCCCAAAAAAAAAAAAAAAAGACACTGGAAGATAGATTATGTACAGCTTGAAGGGACTGAAAATTATGGTTATACTTTGATATTTTGACAAAGAAAAATTTACCAAACATATTAGTTAGGTCTTAAAACTGAAATACAGCTGTCATTATCAGCTTCAATTATAACACATCCTTCCAGCCTCAGCTGGGTGAGAAATCACGACAAAGGCCACTCACCCCTGTTGTACGCAGGCCACAAAGATTATCAGAATATTCTGCCCAGAATAATTTCGAAATGGAGTTTTCTTAAAATATTTAAGATTATCTAAGAAAAACTATGTCAGGGCTGGGGACATAGCTCAGGGGTAGAAAACAGCCTTAGATGGGCCAGGCCGAGTTTGGCCCTCGCAGAGTAAAACATACAGAAAGGGGAAAAAACGTTGAATACTAGCACACAAGCAATGCAGCAACAATCCCTAAACACCATCTGGCAAATGGCTCAATCAGAAAGTTCCCGGAAGGCCCCCACTCAGGACACGGGCCCAGGGCCTCCCACACCCGGGCTCCCCCACGAAGCCATGGCCCCAAACCCATCATCTCACATTTAAACAGAAAAATGCCGTTAAAATGGCAGCGGCAGTGAAGGGGAAGGAAACCATCAACGGTGCGATACGCAGGTGGGACCCTGGCACCCCAAGTTTCTCTTTCGGGGAGAGGGGCTGGGGGCTCGAGGCCCCTCCCAAGCCATGCTCAGGGACCCGGAGGCCCTTGTCGGCCTCCGTGGTGGCTCAGGGGTCACAAGGGCCACACCCGCAGGGCGGGTGGCGTTGCTGAGAACTGGGTCCAGCGAGCACCTTCCCGCCCGTCCTCTCTCCCGGGTGAGAGACACGCCGACGGCCGCGTCCCTGAGCCCAAGGGCCGTGGCAGACAGGCCTGAGGGTTCAAACACTGAAGCATGAAACAGCAACAAACCACAGGACAATCCGGGCGACACGAGCACCGCCAGGCTCCCAGGCTCCTCGTGACGCCCCCGTCACGGTCCGCCGAGTTCCAAAGGAGCCCGCGAGCGACCGGGCACGGCGTCTCCCCACAGCCTGCCTGAGCCCCGGGAGTCGCTGAGGCGGGTGGGCCCAGGGCGTCCCCCACCCAAGGGTTTGGCGCGCGCCTCAGACAGGACGGCTGGAGCCTCCTCAGAAGAGGGATGCTCACGTGTCACTGAATCACACCAGAGGTGATAGTCCACAGAACAATCCAGGCCAGTGGCTGACCCCTTCTGCGGGGAGCATGAGCCCTGGCTATCTGCCACTCACGGTACTGGCTCTCTCCAGACGGACTGGAGCGATAGCACAGCGGGGTAGGGTGTTTGCCTTGCACGCGGCCAACCCGGGTTTGATTCCTCTGTCCCTCTCAGAAAGCCCGGCAAGTTACCAAGGGTATCCCACCTGCACAGCAGAGCCTGGCAAGCTACTCGTGGTTATTCGATATGCCAAAAACAGTAACCAGTCTCACAACGGAGATAATGGTGCCTGCTCGAGCAACTTGATGAACAACGGGATGACAGTGCAGGGCTACAGGTTAAAGAAATCACAAATTAAAAAGAAGCAGTAAATTTATCCCATGAACTGCTTTTAATTTTGTGGCACTGTAGTAAATTAGAATACTGTGTCTGGGGCTTCTGTTACATTTAGACAGGAAAATGTTGGCCTCTCTGGCCTCTCGTACCACGGCCAGCCCAGCACAAGCTCCGGGCCACATTCAGTAACGCCGTCAGCAGCCCTTAAAAGACTTGAGATGTCTTTGCTTCTAACGAAAGCATTCATTTCATTTTGAAGTGAATTCTTAGAAAAAGCTCGTGCCAGGGGGAATGGTGCCGCCAGCAGGTCGACCTGTATCCAGGGGGGCGAGTACATCAGCAGCCTGATGGTGCCTTCAGGCTTCCTGACACCCCAAAATTGCCACTGTGCTATGGCCAGACCTCAACAACTTGGGACCAAGTTTACTAAGAAATTAAACAGCCAAAAGTTATGTCATGTGGGAGCCACACCCACAAACCACCTCCAGCTCAACTATACAAGCTCATTTATTGGCCTATTTCAGAGATCCACAAATAAATCTCGAAAGAGACTAAAAGCCACAGTTAAATCTCAGACCTGCACATGGCTGAACAGACTGGGGTAAATCGGAGCGGGGCGGGTTGGCCTGGTGGCCTGCCCAAGCAAAGCCCCCAGCAGCCGCTTACTTCCACAATCCAAAATCTCCGCCATACCCCCAGGGGTCTGACTCCACCATCTCAGGACAACCTCACCACGATGTAATCTGCTAAAAATTCTGGTACTCTGGTTTTGTGACTGAAATCTCCAGGCTTTCTCAGAGTTAGGGTGGGCTATCTCCCCGCACTTCCCAATACACATGGAAGCACTGGCAGTCACCCCCACAAACCAACTCCAACGCCACCCTGTAAGCTCTATTGCTTCAGAGACCCACAAATAAATCTCCAAAGAGATCAAAAGCCAGAGACAGAGCAGCGAGTCCCAGAAGACACCACAGCACCTCTCCGGGCCCCATACCGAGCTAATTTCACCGGGGCACCCCAGATGGAGCAGGTGTGGTCTCCCCACCTATTCTAGATGGGATCCCAGCGACCAAGAGCTTCCACAAGCAAGGCCCAGGTGTGCAGGTTCCAGGATTAAATCTCCAGGCATGGCAGCAGAAGTGCCAGGCTGTCCCTCCCCGGCTCCCCGCCCCCTCGTCAGCCTGGCTGTCACCCCCACAATGTGCCTCCGGGAGCATTCTTAGCACACCAACAGCCCTGGTCCTGAGACGCCCAGCTGAATCCCAAAATGGATCAGTGCCCTACAGAAACGTCTCTGGAACCCAATCATTTACAACCTAGGATTCCAGAAGTGCACAGCCACAGCACCATGATATTCAAAATAAGCAACGAGCAAGGGACAATAAATGATCTAGCACCTGCCCCTGGCAGATGAATGGTGGTGGGAAAATTCGAGCAAAACATAATGCCCAAAAGTTGAGAGAGTATTGGGAAACTGTCTGCCATGGAGGCAGGGGGAGGACTGGGAATGGGGGGGGGGGGGGAGATACTGGGGACACTGGTGGAGGGATGGGTGTTCAATTATTGTATGGCTGAATCTCGAACATGAAAGCTTTGAAACTGTATCTAAGGTGACAAGAAAGAAAGAGAGAAAGAGAGAAAGAGAGAAAGAGAAAGAGAGAAAGAAAGAAAGAAAGAAAGAAAGAAAGAAAGAAAGAAAGAAAGAAAGAAAGGAAGGAAGGAAGGAAGGAAGGAAGGAAGGAAGGAAGAAAGAAAGAAAGAAAGAAAGAAAGAAAGAAAGAAAGAAAGAAAGAAAGAAAGAAAGAAAGAAAGAAAGAAAGAAAGCTCATGCAATGTTATAGCAGGATTAAGATACATATAAAGATCTGTATCTCTTGCCCCCGCTCCTGGCTGTCTTCACTGGGTCCCCTCAGAGGAGGCAGGTTGAGTCTCCCTCCCCGCCCTGAGCAGAGCCCCGGCAGTGGAAGACCTCTGGAACCCAGCCACAGCCAGGTTCAAGGCCCCTCTCCACACATTCGGACAAGCCTCACGCATGAAGGAACCGGCAGAGGAACCCAGGTGTGTGGGACCCAGGGACTTAGATCTCCAAGCCTGCTCGGATGTGGACTGGGCCTCTTCTGCCCAGATCCCCCATTTTCCAGTAGCTAGGCAGTCACACCCAGAAACTGCCCCTGGCGCCGTGTAATCCCATCAACAGCCGACATCCAGAGACTATAAAACCAAGCTCCCGGAAGCGATATCTTACAGCCTAGTTCTCCCTGTCAGAGAAACTGGCAAGCTACCGGGAGCTTCCTGCCTGCACAGGAGAGCCTGGCAAGCTCCCCATGGCATATTCATATGCCAAATACAGTAACAATGCTGGGTCTCATTCTCCTGACCCTGAGAGAGACTCCAATGCAGCACGGTTGGGAAGGATGAGTAAAGAGAGGCTGCTAAAATCTCAGGGCTGGGACGAACAGAGACGTTACTGGGCCCATCGAGCAAATCGGGATCAACAGGATGACAGTGATTATGATAGTGATAAAGATCTGACTGCTATGAAGCAAACTCAACCAAGCAAACACTCAGTTCTTTCCTTGGCATGATGATCTCCAATTGGAGGGGGGGGGGGTCAGCGCGCAGAAGTGAGGACACCCCAGCAAGACCCAAATGCCACTGCCAGGGGTGGGGTGTGCACTGTGCGCAGAACCCCAAGTTCAATCCTCATCGCCCAAAGGTGTTCGGCACCACTGGGCACCAGCACCACGCTGGCAGCCACACTAAGAACCACCAGGTGTGGTGCCCTGACAGCAGACCTCGGGGAGCTGAAAAGCAGACCCCCAAGTCTACCGGAACCCCGGTGATTTCCAACACTGACGGGCACGTGCTGCCTGCATAAACACCTCTGGAGTCTCCCCAGCTCTCAACAAGGATAGGGACAGCAGGGGCTCCTCTGTCCCACGAACAAGCCTCACAATGCCTGAGGCACAGAGCAGCGGGCACGAGACTACCGTGACTGGCAACAGCGCATTCCAGGGCGGCAGGACACGGCCGGGCGAAGGGCAAGCGGGTCACCACCAGAACTGGGACCAGAGGAGAACAGAGCAGAACCCGGAGGACGCTTCTCAAGAATGCAAATAACAGAGTGAAGACATGGAGATGTGCACTGCTGGCAAGTGGGCATTTGCCCCGTGTGGCTGACCCAGATTCAATCCCTGGTGTCCCTGATGGTCTCCACACCCCCCGCCTGCCAGGAGTGAGCCCCGAGCAATGCTGAGCGTGGCCCCCGAATGAATAATTAAAAAAATTAATAAATATGCACTGCTAAAGTATTTCCAGGGAATAAAACTACATTATTAAAGGAGTATACATCATTATAAATTATATAAAATATATGTATATAGAAAAATAGATACTGGGGCCGGAGCGATAGCACAGCGGGTAGGGCGTTTGCCTTGCACGCGGCCGACCCGGGTTCGATCCCCGGCATCCCATATGGTCCCCCAAACACCGCCAGGAGTAATTCCTGAGTGCAAAGCCAGGAGTAACCCCTGAGCATCGCTGGGTGTGACCCAAAAAGCAAAAAAGAAAAATAGATACTTAAAGGCAAAACCAACAGGCTTCAGAAGAATCATCTCAGTGAAACAAAACAGACATCCGGACTAGGAGAGGCCCAGCCCTGCCTCCGCCTCAGAGAAGCAGCAAACCCGCAGGGCGCCCGCACAGCCCCTGGACAACTTTCCATCTTGGCAAATAAACTATCTGGAATTTACTTAGAGAAATTCAATCTTATTATTCTACTGAGCTTCTAGTTCCAAACCAATTCCTACTGGATTGAGAAGTCGTCCTCCTGGGCCTGGGCAGAGGAAGCCAAGGAGGGTCTCGCCTTGCACATGGCCCACCCAACGCTGCTCCCCCAGTCTCCCGAGCCCCAGCAGGAGTGATCCCGAGCATGGATCCTGGAGAGACCAAGCATCCCTGGGTGTGGCCCCCAAACCAACAAAACATAAAACAAAAAAACTTCAAAACCAAGAGAATGAAAACTCCGAGTTAGAGTGTGACCAGCAGTAAGCTTGTGCGGCCTCTTGCCATGTGGGCTTTGGGGCCACACCCAGGCTCAGGATCGCTCCTGCCCGGTGCCCTGGGGACCAACTGGGTGGGTGCGAGCAAGGCAAGCGCCCTAACGGGCACTCTTCCTCCGCCTGCCCCGGACCCGTTCCTCCTGTTCCTTTGCCTCCCGCCGTGGGAAGCCCAGGAAGCAGGTGTCCTGTGAGGCGCGGCTCTCAGCGACCCGCTGCCTCAGCCTGCCATGCCCTCATTCCTATTCAAAAGGACGCTCTGTCCCCTACGTGGCAGGACCCAGCAGGTCCGAACGGGCACAGCAAGGGCACCAGGAGATCTGCCAACTCTAAGGGCACCCCAAGAAATTAGTTAAGCTGCAACTTGGAGGAAAAAATGGCACCAAAAGATTAAGGACAGAAAAACTAAAATGAGAAATCCACAGCCCTCTTCCGAGCCCCCCCCACACACACACACACCGCATCCCAAACATCCCAGTTTAAACCTTCATGCACACGCTGTTAAAACAGACACCAGGGCCGGAGAGGTAGGAGAGGAGAGTGAGTAAGGCTAACCCGGGTCTAATCCCCAGCATCCCACATGGTCCCCAAGCACCACCAGGAGTGATCCCTGAGCACAGAGCCAGGTTTGACCCAGTAAAACAAAAACAAGCGAAATTCCACGGGAATAGAAAATATTAAGGCCTTTCTATCGGAAACGATCATTAAACAGAGCTCTAAACGAAGACCCGAAGGGACGTCACTTCCACCTTAATCATGGCCGTCCTCATCAGCTCTTCTTGAGAACGGCCAAAACACGCCAGTGGACCCTGCATATCTGGTCGCCCTGGAGACAGGCTGGCCTTAAAGCCAGGAGGCCACTGCTGAGACACGGCGCACTGCGGCCAGGAAGCCCACCTACCTGCTTGGACCGGGGTCTTCCCGGGGAGAACTTCCGCTTGGTGATGGCAGGCTTGCCCATGCCGATCTTGGGAGTGACCGCGATGTAGGCTGCCGGCACGCTCCCGGCGGGCGCGCTGAGGGCGGGAGGGTCACTCTGCGGCACGTCGGGCCCGGGCAAGTCGGCCGGGGGTGGCGGGGAGGAAGACGCGCTGGCCTTGCCCAAGTCCGCCGCAGCTGGCAGTGCCGGCTCGGCCCCCGAGGGCAGCGGGGCCGGTACGGCCTCGAGGCACGGCCCGTCCCTCACTGCACTCTCCGCGGGGGGACTCGTCCCGGCGGAGGCGTCTGTGCTTTCTCGTGGTGCTGCTTCGCCAGGTGCCGGTGGGTCCTGGGAGCACACGGCAGCCCTGTCGCCGCACGGGGCCCCGGGGGCTTCCGGCGGGTCCGCCGCGGCAGCTTCGGGAGGCCTTGGTGCTTCGGCGGGGGCCACCGTCCGCGGGGCCTCGGACGAGCTCAGCTCCCCGTGTTGCGGTACAATCTGGTGCCCGAAGATTTCCAAGTTTTCTGTCACTTCCATCTTGTTCTCACTCTGGTCGCCGGGACACACGGGCTCAGCGTGAGGGGACACGCCCACTCGCTCACCAGCCACTTCGTGAGAAGTCTGGTTTTCCAACTCAGGATTCATTTCGTCTTGAGATGATTCTACAAAATTTGCAAGAGTTGTTACGTTGGAGTAGGTACACCTGCGTCTCACACATCCGTCAATTTCTACCTTAAAAGGCCGGGGGGGAGGGGGTGGCATGGTTTCTAAACATTTTCAGCTGAATGACGTAAATCAAAGCCAGTCACCAGGAAAGGCAGTCACACAGCAGACGGGGCATTTTGCCCAAACAGAGGCAGCCCGGATTTAACCCCAGGAGTAAGCCCTGAGCACCACCAGGTGTGGCCCCTCAAAACTCACAGCCCCAGTGAATAAAATTAGTTTTTACTGTAACCATTCTACATAGGCAGCTTCAACAATTTGAACATTTAAAGCAACTAAACTTTGTAGGTTGAGTTACACCCATTAGGAAAAGGAGATTCAATGGCACTAGGTAAAGTGTCCAGGTTAAAAAAACGAAGATTAGGAGCCAGAAATAGAAAAGGGATGATGGTCGTTTGCCTTGCATGCAGCCAACCTGGGTTCAAGTCCCAACACCCCATATGGTTTTCCCTAAGCCAGTCAGGAGTGAACCCTGAGCACAGAGAGAAGAGTAAGCCCTGAGCACCAATGGGTGTGGCCCAGAAACCAAAAGATTATTCAAGAGATTGTTCTAGAATGTAAAGATATCTTGCAACAGGAGGCACCTCAAATGTAACTTAACAAGGCTTTCATCCACCAAATGAGTGATCACAGGTAAGAAACATTTGACTCAGCTAAAAGACTTCCAACATGCTTGATATATTTTGGGAAGCTAATAATCTTTTTGTTTTTGTGCCACACCTGGTAGTGCTCAGGGATGACTCCTGGCCCTGTGCTCTGGGATCACTCTTGGTAGTGCTCAGAGGACCCCCTGGGATACTGGGGGTTGAACCTAGGCCGGTGGCATGCGAGGCAAATGCCGTCCCTTCTGTACCGTGGCTGGCCCGATCTGGGCAATGACCTTAATTCTCTCTCATCACTGATAATTGGAAAGACTGAAGAGTCAACAAACATGGTAAGAAATACACACATGATGCATGAACTAGTGAATTTCAAATCAGAGCCTTTAAAATTAAACCTTGAGGCCAACGTCTCTACTGGAAATTCAACTGAGATGAATCTAAGCAGCTCTCCAATGAAGACACACCGGAGAGAAAGGACACCAACTTCAAATTCCATCAAGATGATTCTTCAGTTACGAGGACGAAGGCCTCAGCTACTAAGGTAATGAAATGTAGCTGTCTCAAAGGAAGCATCACTTCCTATTCCCATTTTTTTGGGTTTTGGTTTGTTTGGGGGCCTCCGCTGGCAGTGCTCCTGGCTCTGGAGTCTGTCCCGATGGCCCGGGGCCAGCACGGCTGGGCCGGCACTCAGCCCGTGGTGGCCTCTCCCTCTCACTCCCACTATGAGATCTGACTATACTTAACATTTTAAGCAAAAAGAAAAAATTCTAAACAAAAAATACATTAGAGAATGAACATTAACGGCTTTCAATCCAAAAACACCACTATCTAAGTGACTCAAACCAGACCTATCTAAGATGTAGGAGAAGTAGTTCTTATATACCACTAAGTAAGCGATGCTGGAGGGCTCGCTTGGGGGGGAGAGGTGTGCTGGAAGTAGACTAGGGGCCAAACATGACGGCCACTTAATACGTGTTTGCAAACCATAACGCCCAAAAGGAGAGAGTAGAGAGCAAGAGGGAATGTGCTGCCACAGAGGTGGGGTGGGGGTGGGTGGCAGGAAGGACACTGGGAACACTGGTTGGCGGTAGAGAATGGGCACTGGTGGAGGGACGGGTGCTCAATCAGTGTATGAAACGTAATCACGAACATTTATAAGTCTATAACTGTATCTCACGGTGATTCATTTAAAAAATAATAACATATATCTATATATACATATACATATATATAGGAACCCAAAATGTTGTGCTCATAGAAAAACTCACTGCAGAAAGCAGCACACACGAAACACAAACAGCTCCTCAGTAAATTCACTGCTTCATGCTAAGCAGGAGCTTAATGCCAAAATGCAAACCAACCTTCATGCGAGCAGTTCAGCTCTGCCCTGTTCTTGGGTTTAGATAATGCTTCAACAAGCCTGTCCCGCCAGTCAGGAGTGACCACAGCCCCCAGACGGGCACAGGGCCAGCTAAAGGTCAGCCGGACAACGCTCAGGGCGCCCGTGTCTTTCAGGCCAAGGCGCACTAAAGCAAAGGCGCAATACTGCGACGTGTGTGGCAGAGAGCGAGTCTCCAGGACCCGTGGGAAAGCTGACCAGAGGGCGCTTACCAGCAGCAGGGCCGAGGGTCAGCGGTCCTTCTCTCCCGAGCTGCTCTCCCACGGGGACCTGCACTGCTGGGAACACACATTTATGACACGTTTATGAAATGCTAGCACGTGGTCCGAATTCCCTGCATCGTAATCCAAGTTACTTTAGCCTACTGGGAAAAGCCAATTTGCAAGAAAAACAAACCCTTTCATTAGGGAGCAGGACCTGATACCAAGTGACTAACAAAGTGACTACTCCACCGGGCTGGGGGATAACAAAGTAACTACCAGAGTGACGGCACTGTCAGGCTGGGTGATGTTTCTCTGGGTCTTTACGAAGTAGCACCTTGGAAAGGTTTCAAGGGACTTAATGGTAAAGGTTTTTGTTTTGTGAAAGACACTTAAAAAATTGCAAAACCACATCAAAAGACTTCACTGAAACTGTTGCTAGAGTCTTAGAAACTGCAATCTCACGTGCAACAAGGTATAAGAAAAGGAGATGGCACGGAGGCAGCTGAGTTTGTCACTGCCAAGGACAAACTTCTCCCCAGACAGGGCCAGGTGTGGCAGCTGAGGGCACCTGACCGGCACCGCCGCCTGAATTCACCCGCCTGACCCAACCCGCTCACTCCCTTCTGCACAGGGAGTGAGACACACGCCCTGGGTCCCGGGATGCCAGCAGCAGCCGGCCGGCCTGGGGTCCCACGATCCCACCGTCCCTCCAGCCTTCGGAGGCGCCGGAGCCCGTGCACAGACGCAGCCAGTAAGCAGCCCGCACCGCGAGCAGAGCCCCCCTTACCATCTGGAACAATTCCAGGCGCGGCCTCCTGCCCGGCCACGTGACCAGCGACGGCGTCCTCGCCGAGCGCGCGCCTCAGGAGCACCGCCTGGTCCTCGGGGCCGTCTACTTCCATGTCATTGCTATAATCTGAACAGAGACAGTCGGCGCCTTACTTCAGAACCAGCTCTGGTTCCAGCAACAGAGCCAATCACCTGTTCTAGGGAGGGCAAACTATTGTTTTTTAAATGCTATTGCTTTCTGATTTTTCCATATGGAACCATATGTGGGTCTCGAATCTCTTCACACTCGGGCTGGCTGCCCGACAGGCTAGTGTGCCCAGGAGGCCCGTCAGCTCCTCCTGACCCAGACCCACTGGGAGCAACCCTGAGCACTGACCCAACGCCAGAAACGCGGAAGCTGCAAAGAACGGGAGGGAAACGGGTTTGACTGCTCTGGCATCCCCGTGGCCAGGGAGATGTTCCCTCGGCCACCAGACCTGAGGCCCAGCCCAGAGCGGGCTGACCACCACAGGGAGCATGGGAGGGGGTGCAGAGCCTCGAGGCCTACTCTTCAAAGTGTTTTTGTCTTTTTGGGTCACAGAGAGGCTCAGGGGTTACTCGTGGCTCTGTGCTCAGGGATTTCTCCTGGTGGTGCCCGGGCCAGCACCCAGGCCGGCCGCGTGCAGAGCGCGAGCCCTCCCCGCCGTGCCACCACTCCGGCCCTTCCCGATTTGTCTCAGAGGATGAAGCAGGTGATGGTGCTGGGCTCCTGCCAGCCACCACCCACAGGACCAGAACGGGGAACAGAGTGGTGAGCAGGTGCAGGGGCATTTCCCGGGGGTCTCCGCGGGGTGCCCCGGGGCCAGGGCACACGGAACACGCGCCTTCGCCCGCCGGGCTCTCTGGGCCCAGGTCTGCTTCCTCAGCCTCGGGGAAGCTTTGTTTCTGACCGTCTCCTACCAAAACTGTCCCATGCCCAACCCAGTCTTGAGCTCAGGGTGTGAAAACTAAGGCCAGGAGACAGCACAGCAATGAGCAGCGTGACCAGCACACTGTGACCCGGGTGCGACCTGGACAGCCTGGGCAGCGCCCGGTCCATCCAGGGAACTGACCACTTGGCCAAGACGGGACATGACCCTCGCCCCACCCGCACACCGAGAACAGCGTGCAATCAGACCCGCCGGGCGTCCAAGGGCCAGATTCCCCGGTGCCAGCCAGGCCACGCGGCCTGGCCCAGGGACCTGGCGCTGAGCATACAGGGGGCACCGCGGCGCACGGCACAATCATACACAGGGCCCCCAGCAGGACTCCGAGTTACCTGAGGGGATTCCCGTCATGTCCAGGCCGACACCCGGCTGGAAAGGGTCCATCTCAGCCGCTAGGTGTCTACAATACAGGCAGATGTATTCTTCTTTGACCTGAGAATCCAGTTCATGATCTGTTGGTTTGTCACATTCTAAATGAACCCATCTGTGGCGATAAATATATTTAAATAAAATTTTCTATTTTAAAGTCAAGTTGAGCACTAGGGAGAAGAGAGGCGACTGCTGAAGAACTGGAGAGAGGACATTCATGGTGACGGGGGAGGCCCAGAGGGGGAGAGGCTGACATTTTTCCAACGTCATTTGTGACGGACTCGGGAAAAGCTATTTTCTCTTCTCCCACCTAGGGCTGGCTCGGGCCCTGGCACGCCCACCTCCTCGCCCCATGCGGGCTCAGGGACGCCGTCCAGCACTCAGTACCTGAGGGACGGCCACAGCGACAGAAGCTGGACCGCAAGATAGACACACGAGAGAAGAGGTGACAGACGCTTGTCGGGGGGACGGGACTCTTACCTCCTGCACATGTTACAGTGCAGCATGTCCTTCTGGGACTCTGGATGGTAGCACTTCCCACAGAAAGGACACAGGTTATCCTGCTGTTGGTAACAGCTGTCACATACCAGGCAATTGTGGTGCCACTGGGGACTGGACCGTGTGCCACAGACGACACAGACTCTGCAATTCTACACACCGGGGAGAGAGAGACAAGGTGCATTACACATCTGATCGCCGTGCCGGTCCCCGGGCTTCAGAAATCAGACATTTGTGGATGAAAACCTCCACTTTCGTCACTATGAGGCCACAAACGGGTATGCTTCTGAAACAGCACCTTCAGCACCTGACACGACCCCCCTCATCTCGTACTAAAAACTCAAGACAGACACGTGGGAAGCCTAGTAAGAAAAGCAGCAACAACACAGCACAAATATCCGAGAGAAACCGTCCCGAGTCAGCCCTGACCCGGGGGAAGCCAACTCAGCTGGCTACTTCCTTGTCCAACACAAGGTGGCCCAACCAATGCCAGGCCGGAAAAACGCCACTCGGTACCACATCTGACTGGACTCCCCAGATTTGTAGAAGAAAATGTCATTATCCTTCTCCCAGTACAAGGCCCGAGAGAGACCAGCCCAAACCCGCCCGCAAGCTGACCTGTCAGACGCCCGGCGCTGCCTGCCCGCCCGCTGCCCAGCTCCAGGGGACTCGGAAGGGAAGGAACCGCGGCCGGGCAGGGCACTGGGCTTCACGTGAAAGGTCCTGGGTCTGAGCTACGGCAAGGCTGAACTTCAGTCCACCCACATCTTAAAATCAGTGAAAAGAAACAATTTTGGGGAGACACTAGGCCGATAAGAAAGGGGTGCGCATACCTCACACAAACCCGCAGTCTCGTAATGGTGCCCAGCGGACTGCAAACAAACTCACAGGTAAACACAACGGGAAAAAGAACTCAATGAAATAAGACCCTAGTAACAAATAGCAGACTTCATTCAACAAACAGACGCCAGGAGCAAATTAGGAAAATAGACCACTTCTTAGCAGACTTTATACAAGAGCTTTAGAAATAGTTAAAGAGCGAAAAACACATGAAAGAAATCTAACGTTATGATATCTGGGGGGAAAATTTTTTTAACAGATGCTAAAAAGGCTTTTAGAAAGATAAAAATCCATTCCTAAAATAATCTTGGGAGGGGCTGGAGCGACAGCACAGCGGGGAGGGCGTTTGCCATGCATGCGACTGACCCGGGTTCGATCCCCAGCATCCCATATGGTCCCCTGAGCACCGCCAGGAGTAATTCCGGAGTGCAGAGACAGGAGTAACCCCTGTGCATCAACAGGTGTGACCCAAAAAGAAAAAAAAAAAACCTTGAGGAAAAAAAAGTCACAATAGGCACATGTGCTGCTCGAGCCCGCGTGGCCGAGCACATGTGTCGCCCGCATCTCCCCTCTTGAGATGTGGACTCCCATGCTTCTGTGACTGATGCTGGGCTGTGTGTAGGGGCTCTCTCTTAAGCACATTACTCTCTCCCTCTCCCTCTCTCCCGCTCCACACCTTAAAAATCCTCCAAATAAAAAAAGGTAACGATGGGATTTCCGTGGCGAGCCCCATACACGCTTCGCCTAGGTCAGCACTTCCTGCCTGGGGAACAGAGCGGCACGTCCACTAAGGTCCGGGGGATGGGAGCCTCGGTCAACGGGGACGGCTTTTTCTGTAGCAGCCCCGCGCCCACCAGGGTGATGGCTAAGCACAGCCAGTGTGGCCCGAAAGATAAAAAGTCAAACCTACAACTCTACAACTCGGGGAGGGAAGCGTGCTGCCCAGTGCTGCCCAGCGTTACAGGGGGACGTCCCAGCAGGCAGCCAGGGGCCGAGGGACCGAGCCTCGACTGGCGGGACAACGCTAGTTTTGTCGGTTTATGACGCTGTAACCGAGAAGGCAGATTTGGGGCAAAGGCAAATGAGTTTTATTTGTGTTTTTTTCCAACTCTGAAAGCTAGGTATTCTCCGTTAAAGACTCTGCGGGGGCCGGGGGCTTCGGGATCACTCCCAGGGCTCAGCAGTGCTCTGGGATCACTCCTGGGTCAGCCGCATGTGCAAACCAGCGCCCTCCCTGCTGCTCTCTCTTGGACGGAATCACGAGTTTTGTCCTGTCTTACCACACAAAACACTGACAGGCATTCTAGCGGGGAAAACAGGGAAGAGAAGGGCTGGAGCCATAGCACAGCGGGGAGGGCATTTGCCTTGCACGCGGCGACCCAGGTTCGATTCCCAGCATTCCATATAGTCCCTGAGCACTGCTGGGGGTGATTCCTGAGTGCAGAGCCAGGAGTAACCCTGTGCATCGCCAAAGCAGAAAAACGAAACAAAACACAAAAACGGGGAAGAGAGCCTGGCCTAACAAGGAACCAATCTTGCCCAATTCCTCCAAGTCTGACCGTCCTGAGCTTTGGGGGTCTCCCGACAATGGTGCCCCCTGGAACTACTTCCCCTCAGAGAGCAGCGGCGAGGCCCCAGGCCTCCCGGGTGACCCGCCCCCCAGAGAGCAAACTCGAAAGCCCTGTGCTCTCCGCGAGCTACACCCGACTGGCTCTCAGCCAGCACTGGGGCTCCGACAGGCCTCGGAATACGCCACAGGTGACTCCCATAGAAGGGGTGGGGCCACCGGGGCAGGAGAGCAGGGGCCGGCAGAACAGACGGGTCCCGGGGAGCTAGGGCACCGGCGGCGGGGAAACGGCTCGGAAGGTCGGAGGACTTGCAGGGGCGCGGCCGAGCCCCGTCACCGCACACGCCTCCCTAGAGCAGCGCCCAGAGGAAGCGGCTGGAGGGGAACCGGAACACAGGGCGCAGGTTTCTCGGGAGAACTGAGCAGACCCACAGTTGTCTTGCTTTTGTTCTTCAGGCCACTCCAGGTGGTCGCAGGGCCGCCCCAGGGAGCCCAGGGGCCACACGGTGCTGAGCCCGCCAGCCCTCAGACAGAGCCGCAGGGAGAGGTCTGGCTTCAGGGTCCAGCGATTCCTTCTTACAGAAAAACAGGCAAGACTTCAAACAGTGAGATCGGAATTGAGAGGATGTGTGGGTTTTGTTTGAAAAGTGAAGCAAGAGAGTTTTTATGGAACGAAACTTGGAAAGATGTGGGGGTGAGTGTGGAACAGGATGGGGAGAGGAGAGCGGGAGAGAGGCAGCACTCGACCAGCGGGAGGCGCACTCGAGGGGGACACAGAGAAGCCGGGGGGTGGACTTTAGGACATGCGGGCCACCCACGGCTTGTGGGTAACGGGCTGCCGGCCTGTGGCCCACACAGGTTTGACCCCACACCCCAACCCCCGGAGCGATCCCTGAGTGCAGAGCCAGAAAACAAATAACAAATGAAACAACAACAAAACAGGACAAGTATTTCTCACTTTGACAAATTTCTATTTTCAATAATTTCCAACTTGAATAAAATTCTGAAATTCAAGTCACTGCAGGAAGTATAAGGAAGACAGAGGAAATTAAAAAGAAAAAAGAAATAAAACAAGTTAGCTTTAAAATAGCCAAGCAGGGGCAGGAGCGATAGCACAGGGGGGAGGGCATTTGCCTTGCACAAGACCGACCTGGGTTCGATTCCCAGCATCCCATAGGGTCCCCTGAGCACCGCCAGGGGTGGTTCCTGAGTGCAGAGCCAAGAGTAACCCCTGAGCATCGCCAGGTGTGACCCAAAAAGCAAATAAATAAATAATAAAATGAATAAAAGCAAATAAATAACAAAAGCAAATAAATAACAAATAAAATAGCCAAGCACTTCAATTACAACTCATTCAAAATAGCTGACCACTGAAATCTGTCGACCCAATTTTCACTGAAAATGACGCCTAGAGACTGCTGCCCCAATGTTCTCATGTGGAAGGGTCACGCACGGCTGGCCAAGAGAACCCGACGTGGCCAGCCCTCGAGTCAGGAGAAGCCGGTATCGAGTTTCAGACACGGGAGGCCCCGGGACAAGGGAGAGCTCCACGCCGCGGGAGGCCCGTCCCTCACGAGACAGGAGGGCCACTCGGCTCACCAGCTAAGCCCCGACCTGCCTGCGGCTCCTCCCAGGTGGGCACTCGCGGCGACTCACTCTCCGGCCGCCAACACCTCGATCCAGCCACACAGCGGGCGGCGCTGTCCGTCGGGGCGCAGGGCAGGACACTGGGCAGGGCGCAGGGCAGGACACACAGGCACCCGCTCTCCCCTTCCCAGCGACAAGAACTCGATTAAAATCGTCATAAAATCCGCGGCTTCAGTGGCCGCCTGAAGCCAATGCACGGGGCCCAATGTGCTCTGAGGGAGCCGGGCGGCACCTGCGGCTTAAACTCACAGGCCCCGCCCCCTTGCCTGGCCGGGCCCCGCCCACCACGCAGGTGCCCGCACACCTGGGCGAGGGGGCATCTCTGCACGAGGCCCGCACCCGCCGTCCATGCTCCCCAAGGGCCCCAGCACCCCTCAGGGTGCAGGGCCCCAACAGCAAAGCCCCCGCAGAATCCTGCACAGAGCGCGGTCGCGGCCCACAGGCTCAGAGACCAAGGAGACTGAGTCAATGTGCCTCTGGGGAGTGATGAGGGCCCGCAGGAGGCCCAGCTGGAGTCCTCAGCCGCTCCCAGCAGCCCAGCAGTAACCGCTAAGGAGGGGGCTGCCCCACGTTTTGGGAATCACTGGATCGACACCCTATTAGAAGTCTCCACCTTGCCACAACAGGCCACAGCCCGTGGCCGCAAGTCTGCAGCCGGACAGCAGCAAGCAGAGCCGGGGCGTCTCCAGCACTGAGGGCCTACTCTGAACCAGCCCCGAGGAGAAAACCGACTTTCTGCTGGTTACGAGAAACATCATTAGTGAAGATGGAAGTTGCGGAGCCGGAGAGAGAGGACAGCCATGAGGGCACAGCTGCGCACAGCCAACCCGGACCCGCCCTGGGGCCCCGTATGGTTTCCCGAGCCCCCCACCCCTACACCCCTCCTGAGCATCACAGACGTGGCCCAAAAGCAAACTTTTAAAAATCTCACTTATAAACGTTATTGTCTTATCTTTCAAGCCAGTAACTACTGCACATAAAATCTTTGCCCGCCTTCGTGGCCGTTCTATAAAACTGGTCACGGCTCGGGGCCAGAGAGGACCCAGCAGCCTTGGTGGATCCCCAGCACCCAGCGCCTCTGGCACTCCCAAGAGTGGCCCCGAGCACCGCCAAGTGCGGCCCTTGGAACAACGAACCGAATCAGACTCCACATGGACGCTGCAGTCCCTCGGCCCCTGGGCTCACGGCCCACCAGAAAGTGAGAATCAGATCAAGGCGGACTCTGGGACCCAAGGGCCGAGGGCACCCGCAGGCAAGCGCAGGGTCAGCCCCTGAGACGCAGTTAGCTACGTCTGCAGACTTTCAAGGAAGCCCGGGGACACTTCCGGTCAATTTTATCCTAGCAAAGTGCAGAGTGGATATCTGTGAATAAGTTTACTCCTCTGTCCGTTGAGAATTAACGATGCGTGTCAGTCGCTCTGTTTGGGCCACATTCCGTGGTGCTCTCAGCACCTGCGGCCTGGTGCTTGGCCTGGTCCCAGCAGCGCTCACAAGCCACACGTCTGGGGAAGGAACCCAGCTTCGGGATGCAAACTGTCACTGCAGCCTTGAGCTACCTCCCTTCCAAACCAGTTATTCCCAGCTGGACTGTAAGAATTTAAACACCCTGGGGCCGGAGTGCCAGGTCAGCAGGGAGGACGTCTGCCGTGCATGCAGCTGACCTCAGTTTGATCCCCAGCACCCCGATGGCCCCACTGAGCCTCACTGGGTGTGGCCCCAAAGCAAGAATTTAAAGCGTCTGGTGCTTCCATAAACAGAGCACCCTGGAATCCGGCTGCCTTCCCCGTAGCCATGGTGGGCACTGCTCTGTCACCTCCATGTCGGCAGACAGAAGGCAGAGACTGCAGAAAATTCCTGCTCGAGTTTACTGACACCAAGAGAGGACACGGCAGGTCACCACACAGACATGCCAAGGAAAGGAGAATCGAGGGCGACAGGGAAGATCAGCCAACACAGAACGAAGCAGCCCACAAAGCAGAGATGGGACAAATCCTAAGTGTCTGGGCCCGACACTGAAGGAGAAGAGGGACCTTAAGGGTCAAATAAAAAGTATTTAAATCAACAATCACTAAAATCACCATGTACCATACACAGCTGGACATATAATCCCAGATGTTTTACAGAACCATGGAGCACATGTCCACATGTTCATATGTTATGGATAAAATCACGGTAAAACCATATTCAATGACCCCAAATTTTTTAACATATGTACATAAACATTCACATAAACACGTTTTATATATATCTATATATATCTTAAAAGTCACCTTTGAATTACCTAAAAGCCAACTCATCAAATGTAACACTATCTCTGGCATTTATTTATTTTTGCACTTTGGGTACCACCCAGTGATGCACAGGGGTTACTCCTGGCTCTGCACTCAGGAATTACTCCTGGTGGTGCTCAGAGGACCATATAGGATGCTGGCAATTGAACCAGGGTCGATTTGCTACCTTTCGCCCTACCCGCTGTGCTATCACTCCAGCCCCAAAAAGTCATTTTTATCTAAAAGCCAACTGATCAAATGTAACACTATCTCTGGCACTTAAATAAATCAATTTAAATATAGATGTTTTGATATGGTGTACTATTTCAGCAAGTTTCTGGAACAAGTTAGGGTGAGATCATTCAAAAACAAGAGTCTATGTGAAAAAACATACACATGTGAGCTAACGGACTCACGGCAGCATTTTAAAATGTTCTACTCTGGAGCTGGAAGTGATAGCATAGTGGGTAGGGCGTTTGCCTTGCATGCGACCGACCCAGGTTCGATTCCCAGCATCCCATAGGGTCCCCTGAGCACCACCAGGGTAATTCCTGAGTGCAGAACCAGGAGTCACCCCTGTGCATTGCCGGGTCTGACCCAAAAAGCCAAAAAAATAAATAAATAAATAAATAAAAATAAAAATAAAAAAATAAAATGTTCTACACTTCTAGTGCTTCTAACCGGAGCCACCCAAGTGTCCAATCAGCAACTTCACTCAACCAGCTGTGGCATCTCCACAAACAGGCATGAAGCACTACTGGGAGGCTGGCAAAGCGGCCAATCTCTGAAGAATCACACTGAGCTGAAAAGGCCAGAACAGGGTCCGAGAGTGGCTCAAGGGCTGACCACAGGCTCCGCCCCCAGCACTGCCAGCAGTAGCCCCCAGACAGCCAGGAGTCGCCCAGAGCTCTGTCCAGGGTGGCAGCTCCCAAAGCAGCAAAACTAATCAAGGGCACAGATGATTTTTTTACAAAGTGCAGAATCCTCAAAAAGGCAGCCCCGGGAGAAGCCAGGAAGACGGGCAGGCAGGGGCACTGGGCAGCACTTTTCCGGGGGGGGAGGGGGGCAGTGAATGGTGTGGACATATTCATCGCCTCGGGCGGGGGCTGAGCGGACACTCGTCAGATCAGACAAGTGTCTGCCGATTAAATCGCACCTGGAAGCTGGCGGCGAGGTAGAGGTTGGAACAGGCATCCAACTTGCGTGCTCACTATCTGAAAACACTTAGAGATGGTGATATTTTTCCTCAGAAAGAACAAACAACTTACTTTGCATTTCCAGCCGTTGGTGGGCACGGACTTCATGACTGGCTGAAGGCAGAAGGTGTGGTAACCTTTGTCACACGTGTCACATACCAGCATCTTGCTGTCTTCTCCCGATTGTCTGAAAAATGAGACGGCATTAACGATGCCTTACCTTCTGACCGACGTCAGGAAGCCTCCCCAGAACGGCTCCTGGGGGCTGCCCAAGGGCGCATCCCTCCGTGTTCCCCACGACAACAGGTACCGGGAGTGGACGACACAGACTCTCCCGAAGCCCCCAGGGCATTATCCTGACTGGCCCTGCCCTGTGGTGAACATGCTTCAGTCACCTGAGGGGTCCTGCAGAACAGGGGTGCGGCTGGCGGAGTAACCGCGATCTGGCTATGGAAACCTTCCTGAGAGAAGCTCCCACACACGGCCCCATGACTAGAGGCCAATCACGGGTGGGGGTGATGCCCGACACTGAAGACTCGAGTGGCCTTCGTGTCAAGCATAAAATGGGAACAGTGCGAGGGCAGGCCCAGGTGGAGAGCACTGAGCACCCAGCAGGCAGCAAGTGCTGACTAAACAGCGTGAGGGGAATCACCTGGGCGCTAACTCGCAGGAAGCCCCTAGCAGGCAGGAGGCGCCGCCGAGGCCACGGGGGACGGGAAAGAACCCGCCTTGCTGGAACCCAGAGCTGTGGCCTGACGCTGGCCCAAAGAGTCTCCTGGGAAGGCCGGGCCGGCCTGCTTTGCTCTGCGCCTGCTGCTGGCCACGGACACCCACACACAGGAGCTGAGCTGGGGCGGGTGGGGTGGGGAGAACCGGGCGGGGACAGGAGTGGAGAATGGGAGGTCGGGCGTCGGCCATGCCACGCCAGCGGGGTGGATGCTACGCATCCAACGTGCTGGAAAGGTGAAGGTGGCCTTTTCCTTCCAGACGCTCACTCCATCCCAGGACACTATGACAGGCACAGGTATCAGACATCTACGACTCTAACTTTTCGTTTTCGTTTTGCTGATTGGGGGAGGGGCGCACCCTCAGTAGAGCCCAGGGGCTCGGCCTGGCTGCAGGCCCACCATGAGCTCCTGGGGGCCGAGCCCAGGCAGACGCCCGCTGAGCTCTCTCCAGCCCTGCTGCCTTCAGACTTCTACCAAAATAGAAACAAATGCACACGGTCCTATTCATTCGGCAGGAATCTAGGGTCTTGCTGCTAATTGTTACATAATTAAATCGAAAACCAGACGGATCGTGGCAACTGTGGGTAAAATTTCTCCTGGCTACAGAAAATCCTCAGCTTCTAAGTGATCTGAAGGCTCCGGAGACGCTGGTAACAGCCCCAAGTGCCACAATATCCGTTACAAGAGAGAAAATGAAAAGCCGAGAGTTGGACGTAGGGCGGAGATGGCTCCACGTGTGCCCTGCGCCGCGTGCCGGGACCCCGGCTGCACCCCCACGGGCAAAGGAATTGAGAAAACGGCCGAATGATGGAGAACAACAAACCAGAGAAGGTCAGCCCCACGACAGAGGGGTGACGTACACTCTGCTTCAGAACCACGGTGACGCACAGGAACAGAAAATAACTGTTTTTCAAACCAGAGGTTTCCTTTTCCAACAGTAATTTTATGGGTGTGTGTTCTCTCCTTTTAGAAATGCTGCTTTCACATTATTATTATTATTATTATTATTATTATTATTATTATTATTATTATTTTGTTTTTTTGGGTCACACCCGGTGATGCACAGGGGTTACTCCTGTCTCTGCACTCAGGAATTACTCCTGGCAGTGCTCAGGGCACCCTATGGGATGCTGGGAATCGAACCCGGGTTGGCCGCGTGCAAGGCAAACGCCCTCCCCGCTGTGCTAAGGCTCCAGCCCCTGACGCCATTATTTTAAACCGTCGTTCTCATCCATTAAGGATCACTGCCATGTTTGCGTGAATTTTCCTGGCCACCAGAGGAACTTCGATATAGGCTCAGGTTCTGGTTAGACTTGTTTCTGGAGTAAATGTCAACGGATCCGCAGCCACGTGCTAAGCGTGATGAGGCGGTGTGACCGCAGCAGCCGCACACAGACCGCCTCCCCCCGGCACCTCACCGGGCTCCCTTCAGACACGCCCGTGCAGTGAAACGAGACTTACTTGCAGTTCTGGCACACTTTGCACTCGGGGCACTGCCAGCCTGCGCGCTTCAGCGGAGTGACGGTTATGTCCAGGCACATCCCGTGGTAGTGCTGACCACAAGTGGTGCAGAAGAACTGGTCTAGGAGGTCCCCGGGGCTGTCACACACGGCACAGTTGGCGTCTTCCTTGGCTACAATTAACAGTGAAACAATGAAATGGTTGGATAAGAATTTGGCTTTTTCCTGACTTCACAGTTAAAAAAAAAAAAAGTCACCGTAAGGGAATCTGCCTGGTGAGTGGCTCAGACAAGCCCAGTCACCCACATTGAGATGACGGTCAGCCAGAAAACGCCTGGAAAGCAAACACCGCAATGCGGTCACCCTCAACTCCACAGTGACTGAAATCACAAAGTTTCGACTGTCTGTGGCCTTGTGTCACTGAGATCTCAGGAGCTCTGCACTGATCCACAACCCTCTCACCAGGGAGGGTGGCACCCGTCAGGCTGGAGAGAGCCGAAGGGAGAGCATCGTGGCAGGACCAAGAGAAACTGGCTACTGACGGGCTAGATCTACCCGGTAGTAAACAAAGTCAGTTGGAATACAAAATTAAGAAAAATCATATCACAAATTAAGATGCATTTTAAGTATAAACAAAATAATTTTTATTAAAATAAAAAATCTGAGTACTGGGGGCTGGAGTGATAGCACAGCGGGTAGGGCGTTTGCCTTGCACACGGCCGACCCGGGTTCAAATCCCAGCATCCCATATGGTCCCCTGAGCACCGCCAGGGGTGATTCCTGAGTGCATGAGCCAGGAGTGACCCCTGTGCATTGCTGGGTGTGACCCAAAATGCAAAAAAAAAAAAAAATCTGAGTACTGTGGTATATTTAAGAGAGAAAATTAAACATAGGAATTAGATATTCATACACTCTACATCTCTACATTCATAATACTGCCAGCCACTGAAGCAGTAAAACCCTCCGTGATTACAGACATCATCTTTATACGTGAAGGAAAAGAAACAGCTTCCCTGTTCCCCAAACAATTCCTGACACATGATTAACAGGACTGGGACAGGGGCAGTGGGTGTGGGGAGGGCTGAGTGGGGGCCGCAGAGACCCAGGGACGGGTGGTACAGCACATCTGCAACTTTAAAATTATCATCATTATTTTGAATCAAAACAAAAAAAATTAAATGCTGTATTCTCTTAAGAAAAAGGGACGTTTAAAAATCATCCAAAAAAAATTTTAAACATCTTTGAACATCTGAATAACCACAGAACCCAACAGGCTTGCGTCACCCTCATGTGTGAGAGGACAGGGTGCATTCTCGAGCGCCCCTGAGACGATGCACTGAAGTATATCCACAGCTGGCACTGAACGTCACCAAGCAGCGTGTCCCAGACTGAAACGAGCACTGTGACTGAGAAGACCAGGGAGCCTGGAGCGGTCTGAGCTGGGGTGCCGGGCGACTTCCCTCCGCCTGGAAATCGTTTCTTCTTTCTACTCAGCGAAGGCAGAGAGCACAGCCAAGCCCCTCGGGACAGAGGAAGAACCTGGCCCGTACTTCTTAGAGTAAACTGGCAAGCTGGTTTTGGCGCTGGCGCCCAGCCCAGTTTGGGGGAGTGGGGCGAGGCTCTGAGGGGTGGCTGGCGGCTCCTCCAGCTGGGTGTTGTGGGGGTCACTCCGGCAGTGCGCAGGGGACCATGGGGTGCAGGGGTGGAGCCCGGGCCACTGTGGGGGGCACGGCCCTTGGCGAGCTCTCCTTGGGACCAGATGTTTGTTCTTCACGTCCCTTAGAGTTGCAGCAAGAATCAGCCGGATTGGAGGCCCTGGCAAGCCTGGGGGGCACACGGAGACCCCAAGGCATCCCGGCAAGGCCTCCTGTGGGCTTTCTGCACCGTGCACGCCCCTGCAGGCCCCACCGTCACCTCCCGCTGTCTCCTCGGGCACCTCCATCTCTGCCTTTTGCGCGGCCTTTCGGACCCACCATCCCCCGGGACTGAAGTCGCACGGGACCTGCCCCCGGCCTGACTTCATGCTCACGGGATCCCCCCCATAAGACACCCGACTCCAGCATCTCCACCAGCAGCCCAGGTGCTTCCTAGTCAGCTTCCTGTCATAACTTCCACAGAATGTTCCAGACACAGTCGCCCTTGGACAGTAACGGCCTTCTTTTTTTTTTTTTTTGCTTTTTGGGTCACACCCGGTGATGCATAGGGGTCACTCCTGGCTCTGCACTCAGGAATTACCCCTGGCGGTGCTCAGAGGACCATATGGGATGCTGGGAACCGAACCTAGGTTGGCCGCGTGCAAGGCAAAGGCCCTCCCCGCTGTGCTATCGCTCCAGCCCCAGTAGCTGCCTTCTAAGCTGAAGCTTCTCTTTCCCTCAGGCTCGGTGGAGGCAGAACACAGAGCACCTCTGGGAGCTGCTGACGGGCCCCTGAACGCCTCCCTCCGGAGAAGACTCTCCACCAGGGGAAACACTCCCCCGCCCCCCACCAGGCCACTCAGGGGCCTCGGGACAGCTCCTGGCAGAGCCCAGGGGACAGTGTGGTGGCAGATGGCTCCCGGCCACGTTCCTGCCCTCCCGGGAGTATCCCCGGCCCGTGCGTCCCTGCTGACAGCGGTGTCTGAGCCTCCCATGGCTCGGCCGCACCAAGAATCTGTACATCCCAAAGTTTCCATTTCTAAATCCAATTCTCTTTACTCTGCTTCAATTAAACTTCAAGTCCTTTTTAAAAGGGGGTGGGGGAGAATCAAGGCAGTTTTTTGCGGCAGTTATTACAAATTTTTACTAAGTTTATATTCCGTATATATTCTTAGTATCTAGTGAATTCTTGTCACGCCCTTATGAGCCAGGCTACCTGCCGAGAAGTCCTGCGGCCCAGGGCGGCCGAGAGGCAGAAAAGGCGCTGACCCTGGGCCCGCCTACCGCGCGCTCACCCTCTCTGTTCTCCGACAGCCACATCCCACTGGTTCTGGCTTCCTTTCCTCCTGCTGCCCATGTAGCTTTATGAGGCCCTGTGAATGACCCCCCCCCCCCCACTGAGGCAAAGTACCGACCCCTCGGGATGACCCTGACTCGGGGCCTTGCCTGGACACCAGCGCTGGCACGTGCATCTGTGCCAAAGCCAATCCCTCCTGCACTTCACTTTCTTTTTTTTTTTGGCTTTTGGGTCACACCTGGCGATGCTCAGGGGTTCCTCCTGGCTCTGCACTCAGGAATCACTCCTGGCAGTGCTCAGGGGACCCTATGGGTTGCTGGGAATCGAACCCAGGTCGGCCGTGTGCAAGGCAAATGCCCTACCCGCTGTGCTATTGCTCCAGCCCCTACACTTCTCACACTTCTACAAAACCATTTTTGATCTTCGCTGTACGTGAGACACACCCAGTATAGGGTCACCACAAGGCCGCACTGGTCATCAAGTAACAACATTCTAGCCCAGAGAACACAGTTCCGGAAAAGTCTGCATCCTGGGTGCTCGATGGACTGCAGGGCTGCATATGCGAGTGGACACAATCAGATTCTTTTACCTGTTTTATTCACCTGGCAAAATCACATACTGCACCATGCAGAAACTCAACTCTGATGCTGACATCCCAGTGTTGTTCACTGTGACAGATCCAGACACGAGCCTCATATAAATAACACCCAGTTGTATACGAACATTCTTTCTGCCCCAAATGTAACAATGATCCAAAACATTCTAAGAGTTTAAGTCCTTTATTAACTTCAATACAATATAAAATGGACTGGAGCGATAGCACAGCAGGTAGGTCGTTTGCCTTGCATGTGGCCGACCTTGGTTCAATTCCTCCGTCCCTCTTGGAGAGCCCAGCAAACTCCCCGTGGTGTATTTGATACGCCAAAAACAGTAACAAGTCTCACAATGGAGATGTTACTGGTACCCGCTCCAGCAAATGAACAATGGGACTGCAGTGCTACAGTGCTACAATATAAAGTATCACTTGTGCCTTACCTATAAGTTATGCCTATAGAGTGATTACGGGCAATAAAGTTAAAGACAAAAAGTCTTAATTCACATAAAATTGTAGTATCAAACAAGTAAAATGCCTTTACTACCTGCAGAGACAGGGGGGAGCCTGGGTGACCGTGGGCCCGGCACAGACCAAACAAAGCGTCACAGAGATTTCACAGTGAGACTCGAAATACAATGTCATGGGGGTAAAACCATATATTCCCATTGAGTATCTACGTACTAAGAAGAAATACACAGGGACCCGGGCCAGCTCTCGGCACGGGTCACAGGTTCTGCCAGCTTGGCTCCCAAATGGGAAAGATAAAACCAGCTGTAACGGGAGGGCTGGGGATGACTGCATGCCCAGAGGCCTCGTACCCCCGGCTCCCCCAAACATCCCCAACTGTCGGGTCTAGTAAAAAGATAGCGACAGCCATGTGGTGCTCTAACGCCTTCCTTTCAGCATGCTGATAACTGCGCGCGGGGCTGTGTCTGCAGGTGACCGGAGAAGACCCACGCACGCCAGAGCGGCCTCTGTGGACGTGTGAGCGCCGGACACCGCGAGCCAGGCGCGGGGACGCTGGGCCCCCCAGGGAGGCCTGCCCGAGAGAGTGCAGCCAGCACCCAGACCTGTCCAGGGTGGGTGCAGGCGCCAGCTTCCTACAGGTGCTTCTTATGTAACTAAAACTGTTTTTACTCGCTTCTTTACTTTTGGTTTGGGGGCCATGCCAGCAGTCCTCAGGGCTAACTTCTCGGCCCCGTGCTGGGGGTCAGTCCTGGCAGGGCTAGGGGGACATGTCCACTGACAAGTTCCGAACGTGGGGGGGGGGCGGGGGCGTGTGCAGGGCGAGTGCCTCCCCTCCCATACAGCCAGCCCGACTGCAAGGTAAACTGATTTTACGGGGTTTCCGAGGCACGCCTGGTGGGCTCAGGGGCTGCTCCCGGCTCTGTGCTGGGGGGTGACGCTGGTGGGCTCTGGGGTTCCCGCCAGCACCACAATCCCAGGACCCTCCAGACCCTGAGAAACAAACTGTCTTGCTGTGGGGCCACAGCAGGGTGCGGGAGGCCGTCTGGGTGCTGGGGTCAGACCCAAGTCAGCTTCGCAAGGCCACCTTACCCGCTAGACCGTCTCTCCGGCCCCTGAAAACATTTCACAATGCAAACCACGTTTGCCTTCGTAAGGAAGTAGCGTTTGGATTCAGCTTCCAAGAAACCGCTGACAGGATGCCCCCACCATCCCCCGAAGTGTGCGGGGCCCCCACACAGCAGGCCTGCGCCGAGGCGGCCGGACACTTACATCTCTCCGGAGCCTGGTCGATGTGGTCGGGGCAGAGGAGGAAGAAGTGCCTGCAGTCCTGGAAGGTGCCGGCGCTGGCGGCGCACGGGAAATGGTACATCTGGGTGCAGCGCTCCTCACAGCAGCGGATGGTGGCTCCAAGGTGCTTGCAAAACGCACATCGCTTGAGAGAGAAAGGGAGAGAGATCTCTTAGTGACACCGCGACAGCGACCTTCCCCGAGGACTAAGGCGGCACTCAGAGATCTGCTGTGCTAGTAAAACCACCTCGACCTGCAAGTACTAGGCAAGTCACCTTAGAAATCATACTAACAGTTAAGTGCTTAGAATGATACAGGCACATCCATACACTCAAAACTAAAAAGACAAATTTAAATTCTTTTCCTATTTATTCTCTCAAACACACGTGCATAATTTTTAAAAATTTGTAACGTGGCCTAAAAGCCACGCTTCAAGTTAAAGGTCACTCTAATGGTGATTAAGTCCCACCAAATAAAAACATGAATGTGCATTATTTATAAAGCCTGTTACTGTTTTCACTCTGCCTGAAGAGGAGAGCGTGCCACTGGGCGTCAGACCACACCCTGCTGCCGGGGGACACTCCCCGCTGTCACTCCCTCAGGCTTCTGAGCCAGAGCTGCAAATGGGAGGAGCTGTGGCAGCGCCTCAGCCCGCCCAGCCAGTCACCAGCGGGCCCTATTCTACCTGCCACGGCCAGGGCAGCCGGCAAGGGCCAGCGCCGACACACCAGCGGTCACGGTGCCACGCTGCTGGCTCTCAGGAGACTCTGCCTGGCGCTGGCACCGACACGCCCCACAGTGAGACCACTGAGGCCACAGACCACCTGAAGGACAGCAGCGTCCACTACGGACAGCCCACAGCTCACAGCCACCACAGCGACAGCACTCGGACAAGAGCCTGTCAGGAGAGGGACAGGAGAAGGTGCTCGCTCAGGGCGGGCCAGAGAGACACGCGCAGGGGAACGCAAGTAGCAGAGAACAGGAGCCAAGAACTGCCCTGAGGAAGAGACGGGCAGCGCAGGGAGGCCCCGCTAAACGCACGAAGCCTGACCGGGAGCGGCACTGCCCGCCGCGGCGCCCAAGTGAAACAATTTATACCCAAAAGCCTGAAAATCACTATCTGGTTTAGAGCTTGCTCTCAAATGTTTAAATCTCAAATAACCACAACCAAATTGCCCTGGTGCAGCGTCACCGAGCGACAGGCCAGGCTCCGGTGCTCGGCGTCTAGCTCTAACGAAACAGTCGGCAACGGGAGCACACGACGGACACAGGAACGGAACACGCCAGTGACCGGTCAGCTTACTAAGCCACTACAAAGTCAATATTCTCTATGAAGCGTCTAATGCTGAGGAATGAACACAATGCGTGAGCACGGAATCTTACACACTATTTTCAACTTGCCAAGCAAAGGTGTTTTCCTGTTTCATACTTACTTTTAACACGTAATTTTAACGCAATCAGAACAGATTTCACTTCAGATTGTTCTGAATTATTGTTTTCTCTAATTAGAAAATATTTTCCCCACAGCTGCTTCATGAAGACTACTCAGAAGACCAACTCTCAGTAAAACTTCAAGTTCAACAAATAATTCCCCAAATAAATAATTCCCAAAATAAATGAAATAATTTGAAAAATAAATAATTCCCAAAATATATGCCAACCAAGCAAGAGTGTTAACAGCTACAGATGTTTCAGGCCTAAAGACGCCACCGGGAAGCATCTGACTTTTTATGTTTTATTTTGCTTTTTGGGTCACACCCGGTCATGCACAGGGGTTCCTCCTGGCTCTGCATTCAGGAATCGCTCCTGGCAGTGCCTGGGGGACCCTATGGGATGCCGGGGATCAAACCTGGGTCAGCCGAGTGCAAGGCAAGTGCCCTCCCTGCTGTGCTGTCGCTCTGGCCCCGAATTTGCCTTTTTAAGATTCCGCCTGGCGGCGTGACTGGCGTGAGCGTTGGGCACTGCCCTGCATGGCTGGCACCTGTCACAGGGATGGTCTCTGCCGTGCACGCAGCCACCTGCTGCTGGCAACCGTGCTTCAGTGACCAAGCGCTGAGAGTGGCCTTTCCTGCTCGGGCACCCCACAGGCCACATGATCTGGAGTCGTGTTTAAATTTCTCACTTTCTCCATGGAACTTCTTGCCTCGCTTGCTTCTGGTCTCAAGGCCCACTCCCAGCTCCACACTCACGGACCGTGTGGGATGCCGGGGACCGAACGTGGCTCAGCCACGAGCAAGGCAAGAGCCTTCCCCACAGGCAGCCCTGCTGGCCCCTCATAAGGAACGTCCACTGCGCCCGGAGCCAAACTCATGGATCACTCCTGCTGCCTGTCACCCCTGAGGCCGGAACAGGCGGCTGCGTGCTGAGCGGCTACTGGGTCACATGCTGTGCCCAGCCGCCCGGCCAAGGGCCCGTCAGGTAAACCAAAGATGCGCGTCCAACTGGCACTGATGGGAGCCGCAGCCACTGGGCTCCTCTTTAATGTGACAGGACACGCCAGGCAAGACACAGGTACTGTGGGGGCTCCGGGCACTTGGGGGCGCCTGTCGTGGGCTGCCCTGAGCCTGGCAGACACTCAGAAGTTGCCACTAGATGCCAGCAGCAGCTTGCCCGGTCCTCGACAGCCCGGCTCCAGAGCACAGGCAAACCCGGCCAACTGCCCCGACCCTGCTCGGGCAGCTACACCCTGGGCCCCGCCCTCGGGCACCTACAGCCCAGAGTCCCTGCCCTCGGGCAGCTACAGGGCGGGGAAACTAGATTCCTATGAACTTCACATGAACACTGTGAACCTGCAAACTTGGGTTTCACCAGAGGAGGAGTGCGCGCGCGTTTCTCACTGGGGACCTACCAGCCTCTGCCCCCTGCATCCCCCACGCGCTTCGGGGGACCCGCCTGGCCACAGAGCCCAGCACCCGCCCATTCGCCCTGGGGACTGCAGGCCTCAATCCACAGGCGCAGGCCTCAATCCGCAGGCGTATTCGATATGCCAAAAACAGTCACAAGTCTCACAATGGAGACATTATTGGTGCCTGCTCAAGCAAATCGATGAACAACTGACAACAGTGCTAACTAGGAATTGACCTTCTATAAAGAAAAAATATGGATTTTTAAATTTTTTTGAGTAAGTAAGTTTATTTTTATTTATTTATTTATTTATTTGCTTTTTGGGTCACACCCAGCGATGCTCAGGGGTCACTCCTGGCTCTGCACTACAGGAATTACTCCTGGCAGTGCTCAGGGGACCATATGGGATGCTGGGAATCGAACCCGGGTCGGCCGCGTGCAAGGCAAACGCCCTACCCGCTGTGCTATCACTCCAGCCCCAAGAGTAAGTAGGTTTAAAACAGACCGAAAGTTGCTGGATTTATTTCAAACATTTTAGAAGCCTCTGTAGTCACGATTCTTGAGTGAAACAACTCCTCACAGTTCCTGGCAGTAACTTATCAATATTAATGACTACAGTGATTTTTTTTTTAATGCTTAATCCTCTTTGGAGGACCAGTGCATCCTCATTGTGGAGTGTCACTTATCTGGAAGAGAGACTAAATGCTTGTTTTCTTTGAGAATAGAGGTAGGTTTCACAATTCTTTCAACTATGTAATAATAAGAGCTAACAAATTTAGAACGTTTATTTTCTGCTTAAAAAAATGCATTCTAAGTTAAACTAGCATTCTGGTGGATACTTTAAAAAAATCTTTTTCGTGGGGCTGGAGCGATAGCACAGTGGGTAGGACGTTTGCCTTGCACGCGGCCGACCTGGGTTCGATTCCCAGCGTCCCATATGGTCTCCTGAGCACCGCCACAGGGGTAATTCCTGAGTGCAGAGCAGAGCCAGGAGTGACCCCTGTGCATAATCAGGGTGTAACCCAAAAAGAAAAAAAAAAATCTTTTTCGTTTATTTTCATGTCATGGGTTCACCCCTCAGTGTTCAGCATTCATTCCTGGGTCGGGGCCGAGGTGTGAGGGTGCCAGGCTGTCCCCTGCCTCTGGCCCTTTGCCAGTCTCCTAGGCCACTCTCTCCTCCATGCGAATGTCGCCCTCCCTTTGGCGTCTCCCGCAGACCTCGGCTACGGGTGTCAGGGTGCAGATCAGAGGAACAGCGGGCACCTCCCTTGTTGTGGCACCCACTCTCCAGCCAGCACCTCCGTATCGACCCTTTTCCACAGTTTCTGCTTCGTCCCTCCCTTCCATAAGGAATGCCACAAGTGAGCAGGGGCAAGGAAGCGTCTTCCTGGCCTTCTCCGTTACACAACAAGGTGGACGTTACAGCAGAACGGAAACTGTTTCCTATCGGCTCACGGAGGTTCCCATACGTTACAGCTGTGCGCTGCTCCCATGTATGAACGACAGTGGCGTAGCCACTGGGCGCTTATCCAGCCACTCTACCGTGGGCTGCCTTTGGGGCTGCCGCGGTGCTCTGCAAACGAAATCCAGTGACAGCTGCTGCTGAGAACGGTAGGGCTGGGACCTTATCTCCAACACCGGGGAGCGAGAAGCCGTGTGCACATCTGGCTGGCTGCAGAGCACCTGCAGCTCGTGCATGTCCACCCCCAGAGAACGGGGGTGGGGCCAGAGCGACAGCGGCCAGCCCAGGTCCAATCCCCGGCATCCCAGATGGTCCCTGGGGGTCACCAGGAGTGACCCCTGAGCACAGAGCCAGCTCTATAGCCCAAGCACTGTCGGGTGTGACTCCCCGCACCCAAAAACACCAAAACCAAACCCAAAGCTCAGAAGTGACTGGACCCGCCCGGCCTGAACAAAGCAACCTACAGCTGACTGGTTTTGGTCAACGAGAGAAACTCCCCTTCCTCAGGGTGGACTGCTCTGAGGTCTCTGCGTCCCGGGGCCACCCGGCCAGGACACGGCCGGGCAGTCCCGCCCAACAGTGCGCCCCGAGGAGCCCGAGGGAAAAAGCCCGTCTCCTTACGGGGGACACAGCCTTGAAGGCCACCAGCACGGGAAGGGCAAGAGTGGCCCCTTCTGTCCACAAGGGACGAGGCAGACAGGGGAGGGGACGCGGCGCGGGGGCAGGAGTCTCCATGTCTCTGGACGTGGGCCAATGGCTCAGCCAAGGATCTCGGTTCCAGAAGGCTTGGACCTGACGGAGGCAGATCATGCACCCGCACAGCTGCCTGCTCGCCGTCCTCGAGACGCTCACTACGCAGCTGCTCGGGCCACGCTCCTGTCGCCACGCGCCAAGTCTCACCGGCACCTCAGCCCGCACGACTCCCACAGTCAGAAACGGCCCTTCACACGGACGTGCTGAGAGCCCAGGGGCCTGGGAGGCGGCAGAGCAAACCCCAGGGCCCCGTCCTTACGGAGGGAAGGTAAACGCTGCGTTTCTTTCTGGGCTCGTTTCAAAATTGCAAAAAACCACAGAGAAAGATTTGGGAGATGCCAGACTGTGTAATGCTACTGTTCTGGGGTGATGCCAAAAAGACAAAGCGAACTGCCAACTTGACTGGAAAAAAGTATTTTAATTGATTTTAAAAATATCAAACAGAGTCCGTTCCCACTGCGGGCCAGAGCCTGTCAAACCTTGTCTCCCTTATTCTAAATCTCCACCCAACCGTCTTGCCGTAGATGCGGCCCCAAGATACAGCGGACAGTTGGTGGTTCTTGTTTCTAAAAGTAGGATTTTCCAACTTACACTGAAAATATGTACGATCTATATTTACGGCCAAACCTGACGCAGTGTGATCTAATGGTCCATACAAGCTGCTCTGAAACACAGCCCAGAGTGGTCTGCTGGAGGACGGTTACTGAACAATCGCTTCACTCTTTTATTTTTTTTGGGGGGGGGGGGGCCGAGGGGAGGAGTTTCCAAGGAGCATCAATGTGAGGGCCCCTCCCGGCCACACACAGTCACCTGGGGTACTTGGGCGCCACGAGGCACCAGAGATCCAACTGGGTGGCCAGTGGCCAGTGCCCATGGCCATCTCGAGGCCCCCACAGGCAGCTCTGCAGGCAGGAAACGCTTCTGGGACTCACCTCTGTGCTCCCTGAGACGACAGCTTTGTCCACGTTCACCAGGAGAGGCTCCTCCACCTGGCACACGCCCAGTGACCACTCCACACAGCGGTGGTGAGCCCAGCAGGTGCCTGAGGGGGGAGAGGGGCAGACAGACAGACAGACATCAGACACAGCAGCACTGGGGACACAGAAACCCCCACCAAGCCGTCTGCACCCCGACCACCGGGCGAGGCCAGCCCCCGAGCACAGCACACACAGGAACACGAGAACCGAGTCACCAAGGCAAAACCTCAGTGGTGCCGCCCAGAAATTACGGCTGGAACACGCCGCCCCACGCGCCACCGGCAGCCCTGATGCGAGGAGGTCACAGCTCACGCGGCCAGCAAGAGCGCACAGGGAGGGCGCAGGCCTCGCAGCCGGCTGACCGGGTCCCGTGAGTCCACAGAGAACCATCCCTGAGCACTGCAGCGTGTGTCCCCCAAACAAACCGAAGACCCGCAAGGATGAAAACTGTGATTCCCTAGACTACGGCTTATGTCTCCAGCAGCGAGAACAGTCGCTAATCACGTCGCTGAAGAACAACTGACAGTTCCACTTGCCACCATCACGGAGCCTCTACTCGGTGCAACAACAGAATGCTCAGACCCTCAGACCCGACAGGGACCAGCTCAGTCTCTCACAGCTCAGCGGTCAGGCGAGCGTCAGAACCCACCGCGCGGCGCCTGCTCCAACCCCACAGGCCACCCCGCCCGCCCGCCCTGCTCTCGCAGCGGCCTGCCGCCTGACAGCCAGTGGCTCCGTGGTGCCCGGCCCCAAAAGTTCACGTCACCCGCACCCGAGACTTCCCCCCCCCCCCCGGGGCCAGGCGTCCCGCTGCTGTCCGCCCGAGCTCGAGCAAACACGCTGCTCCCAAGCATCCAGTGGGTGCGGCTGACGCCGTGGCTGTTCACGTCCCCTTGAGGCCCCCAACATCACCCCCCTCTGCCCAGACGGGGCCACCACCCTGCAGGCCCCAGAGAGAGAGCCCCGAGAGCGCCTACCTGTGGGGTCAAACAAGGCGCGGACGTCGATGGCGTCGGGCAGGCCCACCAGGCTGAGCTCGTCCCACAGCTTCCCGGCCTGGTCCTCGGGGGGCGTCTGGGTGCTGACACTCACGCACGGCGCCGGGCGCTGCGCAGGGGACGGTTCTCTGCGGGGAGCGAGAGACACGGCTGCAGACCGGGCGGGACCCCCTACACCGACGGCAGGGCTCAGTGCCCTTCAGAGCTAGGGCGCCGTGTCAGAAATGCAGCCGACTCCTTCCAAGTCCCCACACCCATAAGCAAGTGCTTAAATTCTGAAGTGCAGATTTATTTTTGACATTTCATACTTGTTTCTAATCTGACACTCTAAGATCTTCTCCTGAGCAACCGTTTTGTCATGTAAGACGGACGTCCGCTGGGCCTTAAAGGCTTCGACATGTGAAGACGGCCACACGAGAGCAGGAGACTGAAGAGAAATGTTCTCTCCCGGGACCTAACCTCACTCTCAGTTGCAAAAGGGGTGCGGGTGGGCAGGGGTCTGTGGCCACATCTCAGGGCCCTGGACAAGGTCCACAGTGATTGGGGCAGGACGACGCAAGTGCTCGCAACAAGCAAAGCGCCAAGAGCTGCATCAGGGAGAGAGCTCGGGGCCGGGAGCCCGCCATGTCCCCCGAGCACGGCCAGCTGTGGCCCCAGAGAAACGAGAGGATAAGGAATACAACAGCCGGGGACCAGAGTGACAGTACAGCGGGAGGGCGTCTGCCTTGGATGTGGCCAATCCCCGGCACCCCGCACGGTCCCCAGGAGTCACTCTTGAGTGCAGAGCCAGGAGTAACCCCTGGGCATCACTGCGTGTGACCCCCAAAATACAAAAAATACAACAGCATGGGCACACAGCCGGGAGGGCGCTGGCCTCGCACACGGCCGACCTGGGCGTGACCCCCAGCACCCCATGTGGCCCTCTGAGCCCACCAGGAGTGGTTCCTGAGCACATAGACAGGAGTCCAGCCTGAGCATCACCAGGCGTGGCCCAGAAATAAACACAAAACAAGGCATCAACAGCAGACAAGCTGAACAGTGGGCCAGGCCTGAAACTTGCAGGCCTCAGACTTTCACAGCCCTAAAGCTTCCCGTGTCCCGAGGCGATTCTGCAAACCATGACGGTCCCATGTCCAGCATGAAGCGTGCACGAGCACTTCCCCCTCCTCTGGCCAGTACTAGGCAGTGGTCAGTCATCCTGACTCTGACTCCGTCACCGCTCAGCAGCCAGCACAACTCACTGGCTTCGCTGCTGTTTTGTTTTGCGCCCCCCCCCCCCAGCCATGCCCAGGGCTTGGGGGACCAGACGTAGTACGGGAGGTCGACCCGGTCCAGCGCCTCCCCGGACACTGGCGCCCTCACTGCGCTTCTGTCTGCCGGCTTTTCTCACGGCCCCTGGAAGGAGAAACCGGCACAGCCGCCAGGGCTCTGAACTTTTTATACCTGGATCACTGAAAGGAAAAAAGTATTAAGTATTTTAACAAGGCGGGGCTGGAGCAATAGCACAGCGGGTAGGGCGCTTGCCTTGCACACGGCCAACCCGGGTTCGAATCCCAGCATCCCATATGGTCCCCCGAGCACCGCCAGGAGTAATTCCTGAGTGTATGAGCCAGGAGTAAACCCTGTGCATCGTCGGATGTGACCCAAAAACCAAAAAAAAAAAAAAAAAAGTATTTTAACAAGGCCTTTAAAAAATTAGCATTTTTACAGCGGGGAGGGCATTTGCCTTGCAAGCAGCCAGCCCAGGTTTGATTCCCAGCATCCCATATGGTCCCGAGCACTGCCAGGGGTAATTCCTGAGTGCAGAGCCAGGAATAAGGCCTGTGCATTGCCAGGTGTGACCCAAAAAGCAAAAAAAAAAAAATCATGCTAATGCAAACACACTTTTGTCTTACCTAACTTGCTATATTAATTCTTTAAATTCTTCTGTAAAAATGCTCAGTTTACTTTTGTGTCTGAAGCTCGGTTATGTGTAGGGGCTTCCTCCACCCTTGCAGAAGCCCGAGTTCTCTCTTGAGAGCGCTATTCTTACTATTCTTTCTCCCACTTATCCCTTCCTCCTTCAGAAACCTCTGAATAAAATCTATTTACTTCAAAAAAAAAAAATGCTCACAGTAAAATAGGAACATACTCCTTCCTTCAGGAACAACAGAACTTTATAAAGTCTAACACACTTGGGGGTGCTCAATGCTGACTCCTGTGGGTGCTCAATGCTGTCTCGGGGGTCACTCGGGGCGGGGCAGGGGACGTGGCCAGTGACCCCTGAATCTACTGCCCTCAGCCCCAGTCGTGCTGCCCCAATCGGGTGCACACGTCCCTGAGGAGGGCAGAGGAGACACGGCTCCAAAGGGAACGCCAATGGACTTGGGGCATTGCTCCAAAACGTGAAAATAGAGCCGCGCTTGACCTGGCAACCCCACGTCCAGGAACCTGCCCCCAAACACAGGTGCATCCATCCAGAGTGCTACAGGCACACCCGGACTCACCCAGCTCAGCACACAGCAACCGCCACATGGGAGAGGGTGGGGCTGGTAGGGCTGGCGGACACGGGTCAGGGAACTGTCCGTCAGCACCGGGGCCTAAACGGCCCCTGTAGCCCCTGGCCTCAAAAGCTCCGTGCCGGGAGCGCGGCCCTGTGGGTGGCTGAGGCCGGGGTGACACCCGACCTTCCCCCCCAGGCCAGGCCCGACCCCCACAAAGCATCAACAAAAACCCATGACGTGGCTGACACGGCTTATGCGAGACTCCTGCCTCCCGGGCAGCCGAAACGGGGTCGTTCCTCGGGTCTCGGGGTCAGTGTGGAGGGACACAGGGCGGGGAGGGCGTCAGGCCTGGGCTCGGAGCAGAACATCCAAGAACATCCCGAACACAGACGCCCAGACTCAGGTCTGAAGTGGGGAATAAACAGGGGAGCCCCCTGGGCCCCCAGGGAGGGGCCGGGAGGGTGAGGGGCTGCCCCCAAGACGGACGCCTGGCAGAGCCTCGAGTGAGCCCCCAGGTGACTTTTTAAAAATTCTTTTTAAGTAAAATAAACTATAAAGGTAAAGAATCCTGTTACTCTTTTTGGGGGAGGCTGTGCCACACTGGGTCTTGCTCAGGGAGCCTCCTGGGGCGCTCGGGGGACCGCAAGTGCCCGGCCTGGCGCGCCCGCCCGGCCCGAGTACACACACTCACACTCAGGGCAGCCGAGGAAAGCTGCCTTACAAACCTCACTTCAACTGAAAATCCAGGCAACTATTGTTAACCTGGCTCAGAGGTCATTAGGAATTTATTCTGTAAGTGCTTAGTGATTATCCAATTAGATAAACTATCTACCACTGAGTGATTTACAAATTTTTTCCATGAGCTTCATTTCTAAAGGCCCATTAACTAACTGGCTTGTTACCACTACTTAATAACTTGGTAGACATTATTTCAGGGTATTTTCATTTAATTATCTTGGGCTGTGAAGTTTTCACTAAGATTTATCGTATACAATGAGTAAGTGGAGCCCAAGCGTGTTGCCCAAGCAGGTGCGTGTACATGCTCCCTATCATTCACCAGGGAACACAATGATCTCAAACAAGCCTGTCAATTTATTAAAAGCGCTAATTACCGACGGACATTATAAGCTTGCTAGAATTTTGCAGCATGTTGTTTTATGTATTTTTATAGACTCAACTGATCACAAAAGGGAAAGCTACTCGACGTAATGTAGCGACGGCCTTGGAAACGTCAAGACTCTCTCGATAAGCACTTCAGCCTCCTTAAGCTCTCGCACCTGAAGTTCTCTTAAAAGACTCATTTCAGGCTGACGGAGGCCCACGGCCAGCAGCCAGAGGAGTCAGAGCACAGCACCTGCCTTCCTGAGGCCAGAGGGGGCGGGGCGTCAGGGGGCGGGCCCACCAGCTGCCAGGACGAGGGGCCGCCTTCCCGGTTCAATTAATCCTCACATCGGCTCCCTCAACGACCAGGGGCAAGTGGGTAACTCAGCTGGCTTTTAAACAACGGTGCCCAGCGTGAAAACGATGGACTGGACGCTGCGCTGGGCCCGGGGTTGGGAGGAACAGACGCAGCCATCAAGCTCCGGGGAGGCTGGTCCTCCAGCCCCGGGAAGGACACGCTCGCCGGGCAGAGCCTGAGAGATAAAGCTGCCAACGCTGGCCCTGTACAGAGACAGCACAGCTCAACACGCTCCGAGCCTGACCGGGAGGAAGGAACAGACACAGAAAGACGGGGTCCTGCCGGCCCGCCGCGCTCTGGACTCCTTCCAGTGTCCGAGGAGGCGGCGTCACAGAGCTGTTCCCACCCCCGGCCACCTGGACAAGCTGCACGGACCCCCACGGCCGTCTCGGTTGACCCTGGGCTCCTGCACGGGTCAGGGCAACAGCACAGCAGGCACGTGGCTGACCCACGTTCAATTCCCGATATGCCACTGACCCCTGAAGGAGTGCTCCCTGGGCACAGAGCCAGGAGTCCACTCTGCAGACAGACAAGTGGCCCAAAAGACCAACCACCACCCCCCAAAGGTAAGTTTCCCCTAAGAGCTCACTTCTGTGACATTACGATCACCGTTGCTTTGTGACAACTGTCTGGAGTGAACAGAGCTGGGGCGGGGGTCCCCACAGTGCTTACTTCCTGGGGCCTCGGGGCCGCCGGGCCGGGGGGCTGGGCATCTTCTCGCCGGCGCTGCTGTCCTCCAGGTCCTTGCGGAGGGACGGCTGGAAGCCGGGGGTCACCGGGAACTGCTTCAGGTCTCCTTGTCCCAGGGAGCTCTTCTCGCCGCAGTAGCAGAAGGCGCAGAGCTGCTCGCTGCGGGGAGGGAGGCAGAGTGTGACGCAGTCCGGCCCGCCGGGGAGACGCGTCTGCACCGCGAAACCCCTCGCGCGGCTCAGGCACACCCGGCGAGACACACGCCCCAGCCTCAGAACCCGCTGAGGCAGCACCGCCTGTGGGAAGGCCTGGGCACGCGGTCACCCGAGGCGCGGCTGGGGGGACAGCAAGGCCCAGCCCACACCCAACACCACGGCGGGCTCTGGGAACGAAGCCCCTGACGGGGGAAGCCTCCCGGTTCCTCTCTCCTGCGGGCTGCGGCGGGAGCCGGGTCACCCTGCAAAGGGCAGGAGGCTCGAACCCTGAGCACAGCACGTGGTGGCCCAGACCCCAGAGAGCCCATGAGATTCTTCACGTGGCTCACGGAAGCCAGAGGCGGGGGGAGGGGGATCAGGCACCCCGTGCGGCCACTGAGCGACCGTCAGTGACCGGGCAGTGCGGGGCCCGCTGGCTGCACTGGCCTTGGCAGCCGGGGCCCTGCGGGTGCCGACCGACACTCACAAGCATCTGGGCGAGGAGCCTGGGCCCCGGTCTCCGTGACACAGGGTGGAAGGGAAGGCGGGGGGTGCTGGGGCGTCCAGGGACCCGCTACCTCACCCCAGATTCCTGGAGCCACAATCGCTCTGTTTGGGCCGCCCTGGAGGAACTCGGGCTGACCTGGCTCTGCACTCAGGAGTCGCTGCTGGCGGGAACCCGAGGGGTGCAAGGTTCAAACTCGGGTTGGCCGCCCGCAGGCAAGCGCCCTCCCGTGGGCCCTGCTCCGGCCCCGGGAAACCCGCAGTCATCCTGCAGACCCAAGCCCGAGTGATGCGTCTAAGGACGGGCCATACAGCGTCCCCGCCCGGGAGAGGAGCACAGCGAGAGCCGAGGAGAGGCTGCCCGGGCCCTGCCAGCTGACCTGCACTGACAGGTGACAGCTCTTTCCAGGGGGCGTGTCCCCTGGACTTACACTCCTGTAGGGCCTCGTCAGCCACCATGGAAGATACCCACTTACGCGTTTCCCTGAAACGTTTTACCTATTTCCATTTCCCATGAACTGTGCCATCCCGGCCACGCACAGGAGACTGACCCGTCAGGACCGTGCAGACACACAGACACACAGGAGAGGAAGCGGAGGCCCTTCTCTAGAGGACACCCGCACCGGCGTGCCCGGACAGTGGCACACCATCACCTTCAGAGTTTTACTCACAAACCCGCCGACCTACGCAGGAGCAGACAGCACAAAGCCCCACGGGGCAGGGCACCAACTCAGGCCAGGGGAAAGTTCGACGGGCGTCAGGGATGGCGCCGGCCCCTGCATGCAGAGCAGTCCTGGGGGTCTGGGACCCCCAGCACAGTGGGCTGGGCTCTTGCATGAACCCACCCGGGCTCAACCTGGTCCCCAAGCCCACAAATCAGCACATCTGGGCCCCCAGCACAGGCGGGCATGGTCCTGGGGGTCTCCAGGAAGGAGCCGCACGAACTCCCGCCTGGAGCCCGGGCAGCGGCAAGGCGAGCGCCCTGCCCACTGCACTCTCCAGGCCCAGGAACTGCTTCCAACTGCCAATCCCAGAGAAAGCAGAGAGAAGAACAAAAAACGGATACACTAGCAGAAGACATCTCAGAATGAACGTCTTACTACATTAAGCGTTACGATAAATATAAATGGGCAAAAATTAGCAAAGGAAACATCCAGCAGTGGGTTCAAGCATGAGACACAAGACATGCTGGATCTACGAAGAAACAAGGACAGAGAACAAGGGACTGAAATACAAACAAGAAAGGGAGCAGACTCCCAAGGGCAACGGTGGGAGCACTAACCAGGTGGGCTAGCAAGATGGGACACACCAGCCAACTCTCCGGGCATACCGGACAAAACTCCACCATCTCGCCCACATGGGCCCAGGAAGAGAAGCGTCTAAGTCAGGGACAGCAGGTTCCGACAGGAGCCCCGGAAGACACCGCCCCAAGCCTAAAGCCACCACTGAGTCGTTCTTCACTTGCTATTCATCATAACAAAAAGCCTGAGATACTTCCTTCAACAGCCATGCCTGTGCCTGCACTCTTCCACCACAACGAAGTAGTCCCGAAGCAGGATGCGTAAGAAATCCCAAAGAAAGAGTCAGATACATTCCAGAAGACCAGCAGCATGCCAGTAATACTCCCTGACAACAATGTGGAAAAACCAGAAATGTATCATAGAAAGAACAAAATGCATAAGGCACTCTAAATATTCACAACCTAAAAATATATTGTTGAATAAAGGTGCACTCAAAAGGAAATTCATTTCTGGAAGTGTCTGACAATATGCAAACTGAATGTAGAGGCCAGCGAGACAGTGCAGTGCGTGAGTAGGGAACCTGCCTTGCATGCAGTCAACCCGTGTCTGATCCCTGGCTCCACGTATGATCACCCAAGCACCACCATGGGTGATCCCTGAGCATAGCTGGGTGTGGCCCAAAAACTAATGGAAAGTAAGGAAGGGAGGGAGGGAGGGAGAGAGGCAGGCAGGCAGGCTGGATGTGTTTCTGACAGCTAATAAGTTATCAGCAAATAAAAAGTGTTAAATGCAAATATGCTATAAGCTTTTAATTCAAGAGCATTTGATGACACTGAGCAAGAGAAGACAAAAATTGTAAGGGAAATGACAGCGTCAACAAAGCAGATCAATGGAAACAGGAGAACTCCAGTAAAAGTATAAAGTCGGTGATTTTGCACACGTGGGGCAAGAAGGCAGACCTGACGCACGCCTCGAAGGACACAGCACGAGCTGCTGGAGAGAAACATCAAACTCCCAAATTCACCCAAGACAGGGCAGCAGGTCGAGGGAAGGGCTGGTGCTCTGCACTCCTGTAACTGTGCTCACCGGGCCTCACGCCCCTTCCTGTGCTCCCCCTGCTCTGGTTAAGTGCTCCCACCCCTGCTCCAGGCAGCAGAGACGTGAGCATTGGCAAGGTCAGGACCATGGACAGCTGCATGTGGCTGCCCCAGGGACCAAGGACTCACACTGGCCAAGGGCAGGAGGGGCGCACGCGCACACACACTCAGACAGACAAACGCACAAACCCACACACACTCAGACACAGACACATGCACAAACCCCACACACTCACACACACACACACTCACACAGACACATGCACAAACCCCACACACTCACACACACACACACACACACACTCACACAGACACAGGCACAAACCCACACACACTCAGACACAGACACATGCACAAACCCCACACACTCACACACACACACACTCACAGACACATGCACAAACCCCTCACACTCACACACACACACTCACACAGACACAGGCACAAACCCACACACACTCAGACACACACGTGCACAAACCCACACATGCACAAACCCACACACACTCAGACACACACACACACACTCAGACACAGACACATGCACAAACCCCCACACACTCAGACACAGAGACATGCACAAACCCAACACACACACACTCAGACACACATGCACACACACACTCAGACACAGACACATGCACAAACCCACACACGCACACACACTCAGATACACATACTAACAGACACACACTCACACACACACACTCAGACACACATACTAACATACAGACACACATGCACGCACACTCAAACACAGACACATGCACAAACCCACACACACTCAGACACATACTAACACAGACACACATGCACACACACAGACACATGCACAAACCCACACACACTCAGACATAGACACGCACAAACCCACACACACACACAAACACATGCACAAACCCAACACACACACATGCACAAACCCAACACACACACACTCAGACACACATATGCACAAACCCACACACGCACACACACTCAGATACACATACTAACAGACACACACGCACACACACTCAGACACACATACTAACACACAGACACACATGCACACACACTCAGACACAGACACATGCACAAACCCACACACACTCAGACACATACTAACACACAGACACACATGCACACACACACAGACACATGCACAAACCCACATACACGCAGACACAGACACATGCACAAACCCCACACACTCAGACACAGACATATGCACAAACCCACACACATTCAGACAGACACATGCACAAACCCACACACAGACACATGCACAAACCCACACACACTCAGACACAGACACATGCACAAACCCACACACATTCAGACACAGACACACACACAAACCCACACACACTCAGACAGACACACACACAAACCCACACACACTCAGACACAGACACACACTCACACTCACACACACACTCAGACACACACACTTTATTGTTGCTCTCTGTCTGTGCTTGGGGGCCACACCCAGCTGTGCTCAGGGTCGCAGACCCGCGCCAGGGGTGGGTCGGCCACTGCTGTCCTATCTCTCCGGAACCAACCTACTGTCCTTTCAAATAAAAACAGGAAGTGGAAAAGCGTCAAAGCTGCTGCCAAGACCGCGGTCACTCCTCCCTCCGGGAGCAGCGGGCACGAGCCCCGGGATGGTCAGGGCGATGCTCCTGCCCCGAGGCCTGCCCCCCCATCCTCGGCTGCCCTCCCCTCCCTGCCCCTCCCGGCGACCAGTGCGGGCCCCCCTCTCTGACCTGATTTTGGCTTCCACTCCGACAGACACCAGGGAGCTGGCGGGCTCCTCGGCCCCCGCGCGTGGCAGGCCCAGGGCGGGCCGCCTGCAGCCGTCCACCTCGGCGTCGGCGTCCTCCTCGGCAGACTGCTCTTTGATTTCTGCTCGGGTGGGAACAGAGAACAGCCGTCAGTGCCCGCCTTCCCGCGCCCGCGGAGAGTTCAGGCAGACGCGAGTCAAAGGAGGGGGAGGCAGCAGCCCAGCCGGCCGACAGGCGTCGCTGTGTCTGCTCCGAGTGCGGGACGGCAATGAAAGCACCGCAAGGCACCGCGTGCTGCTACGCACTGGCGGGCTCAGGAAGGGCCCTCAGGGGCCAGAGCAGCAGTGCAGCGACCGGCTCAGATTCGGCCCCTACACCCCTGGGTCCCCCACGTCCAGGAGTGAATCTTGAACAGAGAGCCAGGAGAAAGCCCTGCGCACTGTCAGATGGAGCCCAAACACCAAACATACAAAATACAAACATCTGCGCCATCCTCCGTGTTCTAAAGCGAACTGAGGAAAGCACCCGAAGCCCAGCGCCTTCCCAGCTGCCCCAGGCTTCAGCCCAACACCTCAGAGGGTGCTGAGCGGACTCCAAACCCGGCACCCCAACACCCTTCTCTCTCCCCAGGACGGGACACGAGCAGAACCCGCCACACTTGGCTCAGCCCTTCCCGCACTGGCCTGGGGTCCGCCCCGCCGCGCCCCCCTTTCTCCCACATTCTCCCTCCCGGCTCTGTCTCTGCCACCGACGAGGCCAGCAGGATCAGCCACCCGGCCACCCGGCCACCCGCACGCCCCTCTCCCTGGCCCGCGCTGGCTGTCTCTGGAACGCACACTTCTCCTCTTCCAGAAGGTTCCTGTCACAGGCAGGGGGCGGGGAGTGCTCTCCTGGCAGTGCTTGGGGTCTCACTGTCCCGGTGGGGGGCTTGGGGGCTGCCCCACGTGGCGCCTGGAGCTGAGCCCTACCCCCAGCAGTGGACACACCGAGCTGCCCTCGAGCTGTGCGGCCTGAAAGGTTTAGGAACAGATGCCCCAGGACTCCGTGGCGGGAGGTTGGGACACACAGGCCGCTACTGACAGCCTAGAAATGCACGCTGCCTCGTTTCAAATAAATAACACCAATGCCTGTTTATAAAATTGGGGGGCCGGAGCGATAGCACATCGGGGAGGGCATTTGCCCTGCACATGGACGACCCGGGTTCGATTCCCAGCATCCCATGGGGTCCCCCAGGCACTGCCAGGAGTAATTCCTGAGTCCAGAGCCAGGAGTGAGCCCTGAGCATCGCCGGGTGTGACCCAAAAAGCAAAAAAAAGAAAAAACCCTCTGACCTATGTCCCGGAAATGAAGCACTGTAGAGGGAGCAACCGAGCGCCTTCAGTCGGCCGTGCGCGCAGACCCCAGCGCCCGGCGCCCTCCTGCGGCCCGGCACAGCTCACACGAGCATCCCCTCTGCGACCACGTCGCCCCGCACAGCCGCGGGTCAGTGCTCAGACAAGCACGCGGAGGGAACTGTGTCCTGTCCCCCGCCCAGGCCCTCTCGGCTGCCGCCCTGGCCCCCCCGGCCGGGCCCCCGATGCCACCAGGCCCACACGCGGCTCGTCACGTCGCCACTCTGAGACTCCCCCATCCCGACAGCTCTCGGGAGCTACAAATTAAAAACAAAAATTTAGGGATGTATTTTGACAAATGAATTATTTTTAGAATTCACTGTTTAATTAGAAAAAGGCCAAATAATTGCAAATCCTGTCAAATCATAAAATTTATGAAGGAATGAGGCAAACAGATGGTCTGGGTTTTCCTATTTAAAATAACAAGATTTTTTTTTTTTAAATTAAAACCAAGCAGCTGAACATAAATTGCCGATCAATCGTGGTGCCTGTCCTGTTTGCCCCACGCACAAAATTGATCAGAGTATCTAGACTCAAATCCGCAAGTGTACAGCATATCTGCATCAAAGAAGGATTTATAAATTTGACATCAAAATTTTTAATTTCTATAACAAACTACCTCACAAACAAAACCAAAGTAATATATCACAGATGCAAACATACATGATTTCTGTATCCAAGAGAAACTGAAACCCAGAATGCTTTGTTTCGGGGTCACAGCCAGCGGTGCTCAGGGCTCACTCCTGGTGGTGCTCGGGGACCAGGTGTCAGGATCGCACCCAGGTCGGTCACATGCAGGGCAAATGTTCTCCCCAGTCCCAGAATGGTTTTGCTTTTTTTTCCAAACCTCTGCAAATGGACGAGGCGTGTAAGTCTGCAGGAAGAGGAGCAGGGAGCAAACTCCACACACCTCTCCTTCCTCCCTCGCTTCCTCAGCTGGCTCTGAGCCAGGGCCGTGCGGGGTGCTGGGCTGAGGCAGTGCTCTCTGGACGCAGAAGCCCTCCAGAGGAGAGGACGCAGTGTCCATGCAGGCGCCGCTCCCTCCCTGCCACAGCTGCAGACCCAACCAGCTGGACCTGGCAGGCGGGGTGCTGGGACCCAAGCACAGGAAGCGGAGCCCACCTCAGTGCTCGGCTGGGTGCAGACCTGCGGCAGGAAACCCCGCCCCGCACCCCACCCTGTGTTTAAGAAGAGGAACAGAAACACGCTTCAAGAGAGACTTTTTGGAGCAACGTCACCAGAACCTGGCGGTGACAGGGGAGCCCAAAGCGCCCAGCCCTGCGCTGTCCCTGGACCCAACCAACCACCAACAGGGCCAAGAGGCCGGGTCGCACCTGACTGCTGGCCCCGCCCGCTGTTCCTCGGGACCCAGGAGGAACCAGGGTGGGGGCAGGCGGAGAGGCCCGCACCGAGCCACACCACAGCCTTCAAGCGCTTTGAAGGTCCCCCCTGGGGCGGGGCTCCTGCCTTGCCTGCGGCCAACCACCCACACGGACCCCCAGCCCCGCCCGTGTGACCCTGGAGCACCGGCAGAGCTTCAAGGTCCAAGTACGGAGGGAGGGAAGCACCCAGACCAGCAGCGCCGGTCAGTGAGTGGCGCTGCCGCCCGGGTGTTGGTGGCGGCCTCTCCGCCCGCGCCCGCCCCCAGGCCGGGTCCCGGCAGTGTCCTCTCAGGGCCCCGCCACGCACACCACGCAGACGGACCACGGACGCAGCTCTGTGGTTACAATGCGACGTTTTTCTGTCTTACAAACGCCTCTGGCTTTCGAACCCAACCTAGAGTAAAACACTAAGCGGGAAGTGTCCCCTCAGGCAGCGCCCGCCGGCACCGCTAGGTGGCAGCTGTGTGGCGTGACCAGGGAGAGCCGCGGGGCCGTTAGCAGGGCCCGAGCAGGGCACCCCAGCCAGGGTGCCCGGCAGACAGCGAAGGTCAGTGCGTGCGGGTTGTGGGGTGCGGGGCCGGGCCTGGCCCCTGGCCACGTCACTCCACGTCCGCTTGCTCCTGAGCATCTGGCTCTGGGCAACAGACGGCGAGCTTGGTCAGGGCAGCCGGCCGAGAAAGGCGCGTCAGCCGGAAGGGGGTCTGGGGTCGGGAGCCGGCAGCTCGGCCCGGCTGCCCGCAGGAACCGGCCGGCTCCCACTACGACTCATTTCATTTCATTTCGGTTCATTGGCTAATTATTAAAGACAGATCGGACCATCGCGTGCAAAATCACTCGAGGCTCAAAAAGCAGATGCCCTCGAACCTCAGCCCCCCGCGGGGGTCCTGGGAGCATGGGGATGCGGGACCCCCCATCTGGAGGCGCGCGTTACTGGAGGGAGAAGAGCCGGGGGAGCTCTGACTCGGCGGCTCCCACTCCTCCCCCACTGAGAGTGGCTGCGGCCGGCCAGAAGCTGGAGGGGCACTTTATTTGGCCACCCGGGGAAGGGGACGAGGGGGGGGGCAGCGGCAGCCTTTCCTCGGCTCAGAGCACGGGGCGCCCAGAGGACGCAGGGGCAGAAGCCCACTCGGGAGACAAACTCCTGCAGGAAAGTGAAACACAACAAGCACCCAAGCACGCAGGACGCGCAGGACGGGAACAGAGACTGTCCCCGTGCGTGTCCCCCGCCCCGGGCACCACCGTAAGGCTGTAACACAGCGAGGGCACTTGCACCACAGCTAAGTGTCACAGGAATAAAGTAGCACAGTCACAAAGCTACCTCCCTCAATAGTCCAAGAGTCCTCCGGAGCCCGGGACACGCACAGCCCCGAGTGCGAGGACCGACGGCTCCGGCTCCCTGCCCCAGGGCCGCGCGGGCAGGCACGCAAGGTGGCAGCACTGGGTCCGTGTGCTCTCAGTCCAAAAAGCTTTTTCAATGTACTTAATCGGGCATTCCACAACCATGGCAGGGAAATCAGAGGTTATTTCTTAACCTTTGAGACGGGACTGGAGTGACAGCACAGCGGGTAGGGCGTTTGTCTTGCATGCAGCCGACCCGGGTTCAATTCCTGCGTCCCTCTCGGAGAGCCCAGCAAGCTACCGAGGGTATCCCGCCCGTACAGCAGAGCCTGGCAACTACCCGGGGTGTATTCGATATGCCAAAACCAGTAACAACAAGTCTCACAGTGGAGAAATTACTGGTGCCCGCTCCGGCAAATCGATGAGCAATGGGACGACAGTGCTCAGGGCTATAACCTTTGAGATATCTCTACAGAAACCGGCTTCTTCCCAAAGCCCACCCGAGTGAGAGCGCCACGCAGGGGCCGCTTCAACCCCAGGGCCAGGGCCAGTCAGGTGTGGCCCCCAAATAAACAACAACAAAAACAATCACACAGCGGCAAAGGGCACCACAGAAGGCGGCTCCCGCTCCAGATTCCATGCCGGAATCAGCAAGGGAACAGGGGAGAGTCTCCCCACCCGGAGACACTAAACACCCGCAACAGCTCGCGACTCAAGGAGACGCAGCTACCACCAAACGCCATTCCCAAAACAGACACGGGAACTGCCATCAGACTCCCGAGACACCTGGACACACGTAAGACCGAAGGCACGCCAGCCTCAAACACTCCCACCGTCTCGGGTTTGGAGGTTTGGTCCGGTCTGGGGGCCACATGGGCTACACGCGAGAGAGCCCTCCCCGCTGCATGACTGCTCCCGCCCCAGCCCCGCACACTGTGACTCGGTTTCGTAACTGACAAACGTTTTGCCCCCAACACCCCCGACCTCGGAGGGGCGACGGGCAGCTCTGAGGCGGGTCTCACAGGGCGTCGCTGAGCATCCAGGGGAGCCCTAGGACGCCCTGAGCTATGCGTGGCCACAGGCAACCAAACATCCAATCCCTACGGGTGCAAGCTGGTGGGGTCGCAAGGGCGGCGAGTACAACTCGAAACATACACTAAGATACAAACGCACAGTGTGTATCAGAAGACAGAAACGGCCAGAGTTGGGCGCGGGGAGAAAGGACCCTTCACTGCCGGCCGGGCACTGCCAGTCGCTCAAGCTGTAGGGACATTTCTAAAAACAACCAGGCGCTGAGCCACACAACCCGGGACCTACTCCGAAAGCCAAGTCAACTCAGAAAAGATATTTGCAGGCCGGAAAAGTGGGTGAGACATTTGCCTTGCACATTTGCCAACCTGGGTTCGATCCCCGGCACCACACGTGGTCACCCAAGACCACCAGGAGTAAGCCCTGGTGCAGAGCCAGGAGGGAACCCTGAGCACTGAGCCGGGGGGGAATCCTGAGCACAGAGCCAGGAGTCAGCCCTAAACACAGAGTCGGGAGTCAGCCCTGAGCACAGGGTGAGGAGTGATCCCTGAGCACTGAGCCAGGAGGGAGCCCTGAGCACAGAGCCGGGAGTCAGCCCCGAGCACCGTGGGTTTCCCCTGGCCCCAAAGAAGAAAGAAGACACGGCACTCGCCCGCGCCTGCAGCCGGATGTGGAGGCAGCCGGTGTCGAGGTGCCCAGGAGCAGACGGAGCCGAGGACGCGCGTCCGCCACGTGGACAGTCGCGTGCAGTGAGAGCTACCTCGGCCTGCAGGGCAGAGACTCGGGCAGGGCCCACACACGAGGGACAGGGCGGGGAGCTGGCGGGCGCGGGGGGCCCAGGACAGTGGTGAAGTGGACGCCGGGGTGGGGGACGGTGCGGGAACGGGTCACGCGTGAAACGGTCCAGCAATGCTGTAGGCCGCCGCGGTGCCCGAGAGAGAGAAATCCCGGGCCACAGGGGACCGCGGAGTGAAGGGCGCGACACAGGGACATGTCCGAGGTCCCCAAGTTAGTGACACGATTTCCCAGTAATCCCAGAGGGTCACTCACAGACACACAGGCAGATCCGCACGGCCGGCAAGTGGCTAAGGGCTCCGAGGAGTCACGCCGGGAGCCCCAGCCCACTGGACGCTATCTCCGTGCGAGAGCCTGCACTGACGCTCTCGGGACGAGGGACCCCGCAAGGGACCCGACTCTCAGCCATGAGGGGCAAACTGTGCCCCGTCTACCACGCCAAGTCCCGGCAAGGAAGGGCCCGTCCGCACCGACTCAGGTAACGAGAGTGACTCTCGAGCACTGAGCCGAGAGAAAGGGGCGGAGGGGGTCAGGGAGGGCAGAGGTGCGGCAGAGGCGCCCCCAGGGAGAGAGGGGACAGACCCAACCAGCAGTGGCTGTCCGGCTCCCAGAAGTGCCGCTCGCAGGCCTGCTGGGCTGGCCCAGAGACAGACGCTGAATAACGTCGTGTTCTCTCGGGTGGGAGCCGGGAGGGGCAGGCCTGCGGGGTGACTCCAGCCCCGGCTCCAGAGACGCTAGCCAAGGCCCAGTCTCAGAAAGGGTGGGGGGGCTGGAGCGATAGCACAGCGGGTAGGGTGTTTGCCTTGCACGCGGCCGACCCGGGTTCGAATCCCAGCATCCCATATGGTCCCCTGAGCATCGCCAGGGGTGATTCCTGAGTGCATGAGCCAGGAATGACCCCTGTGCATTGCCGGGTGTGACCCAAAAAGCAAAAAAAGAAAAAGGGCGGGGACGGCGGGAAGGCGCAGGGCAGGAGTGACGCCCCGGGGATGCCCCCAACACTAACAATCGGGGGAGGGAGCCAGAAGGGGCCGAGCATCAGCCCCTGCGAGCAGCTCCCAGAGACGCTCCCGGCACCGCAGACTCTGGCCGGGGTGGGGGCCCTTCCCGGCCTGGAGAAGCCCACCAGGACAATGCACTCACCAAAGTGTGGCGTGACACGTGGCAAGTCTCCAGGGCAAGGAGCGAGGGGGCTGGAGAGGGTGGGTGTCGCCTGCCGCTGCCCCTTGGGGTGCACCCGCGGCTCAGACCACACAGCCAGGTGGGACACCCTGCCCCCAGAGGCCACCGGACACCTCCTGGGCCAGGAGCTCACTCCGCCACGTTCCAGAAAGGTGCACCCAGGAACTGCCTGCAGGAGATCGCTGTTTACCACAGGATCTATAGTTTTTGTTCTTTGTTTTCTTTTTGGGTCACACCCGGGGATGCTCAGGGCTCACTCCTGGCTCTGCACTCAGGAAAATTACTCCTGGCGTTGCTCGGGGGGTCCCTATGGGATGCCGGGAATCGAACCTGGGTCGGCCCTGTGCAAGGCAAATGCCCTTCCCACTGTGCTGTCGCTCCAGCCACAGGATCTGTAACTTTAAATATATAAGACCTGAAAAAGGACAGTCGCAGAAGAAAGACGAGCGTCCCCGGCAGGTTGGGCCCCAAGGTCAAACTGCCGGCTGGGGCGCGGAGCCCGGAACCCTGGGCCCAGCAGCCGCCCGCCAGCAGCGCCAACTCAACAGTCTGGCAGTGGCCACTGCGGAGCGGGGGACCAAGCCGGTGCCAGGATGCAGACCCGGGCAGCCGTGTGCGAGGAAGCGCCTCCCCGCCGGACTATTTCTCCAAGGCGAGTGTCACTTCCTAGAGCCGGGGCGCCACTGAAAACCCCGACTCCAGAGAAAAGCAGATGCAGGGCGCGCACAGATCGGCATCCGTGAAACCACACAGGACAGCACAGGAGCCGGGTCACCACACTCCGGCCTCGGGACTCGGCCAGGAAGGCGGGCGTCTCAGCGCCAGCTGCCAGAGGAGCCACCGGCCCTCGCGGGGAAGGGGGCGCTGCGACGGGAGGCAACCCTGACAGGCACCCGAGCCTGTCTGAGCCGACGGCACGAGCGAGGGCCACTGCAAGGCTCGTCAAAAGCAGTGACCACGTGAGACCCACTGACAGTGCCAGGGACACATCTGGACGCCACAACAGACGTGGTGTTTTGTTTTGTTTTTTGCTTTTTGGGTCACACCGGCGATGCAGAGGGGTTACTCCTGGCTCTGCACTCAGGAATTACTCCTGGTGGAGCTCGGGGGACCCTACGGGATGCTGGGAATCGAACCCGGGTCGGCAGCATGCAAGGCAAACACCCTCCCCGCTGTGCTGTCGCTCCAGCCCCCACTATAGACGTTTTTTAGCCTTTTAAAAATTAAATCACCACAAATTACAGAGGGACAAGGGTATCTGTGTTCCCCAGTGCCCACCCCCTCCACCTGTGCCCGTTTCCCTCCCGCCCCAGCCTGCCTTGGTGCCAGCACTTTCCCCTCCCCCACGTGCTGGTGTCCCCTTCCCCGACTTCTGACTCCCCCCCCCCCCCGCCCCAGTGCCAGCTCCCTCTGAGCCCAGTTCTCCGCCCTTCCTCTCGGTGCCCCTGGGCACATGCCGCTCCCCTACGAGGTTCCTTTATGTCCCACAGGCCAGGGGATCACTCTGATGACCTCCCGCTGGCTGGTTCTGCTCGGCCTGACCCTCTCCAGACCCACCCCTGTGGCAGACTGCGTGACTTCATCGTTCCTTGAGGCTGCACAGTGCCCTGGGTACCCTGTACCATGGTTTCTCTGCCCCGTCTTCTGCGTGTGGGCGTCTGGGTGTGTCTGTATTTTGGCTGCTGTATCGAGCGCTACAATACACCGGCACGCAGATGTCTTTTCTGCTTTGTGCTTTTGCTGGCTTGACTTGTGATAACCAGGAGTGACAGGAGTAGGGTGGCTGTAGGCCAGCTGCCACGCAGGCTTATGGGGCAAGGAACCACCTCGCCATCCCAGAAACTACCGTAGGGACATGCACCGAGGGGCTGGAGCGACAGCACAGCGGGGAGAGCGTCTACCTTGCACGTGGCCGACCCTGCATCCCATAGGGTCCCCCGAGCACCGCCAGGAGTAATTCCTGACTGCAGAGCCAGGAGTAACCCCTGAGCATCGCCAGGTGTGACCCAAAAAGAAAAAAAAAAGACACGCACGGAGTAACTTCAAGTAAAGCTAACACAGAGTTTACACTCAGAGCAGGTTCGGGCCGGAGCAACAGCACAGTGGGGAGGGCACTTGCCTTGCACATCGCCGACCCGGGTTCAACCCCTGGCACCCCATAGGGTCCCCAAGTCCACCAGGAGTAATTACTGAGCGCAGAGCCAGGAGTAAACCTTGAGCATCCTGGCTGTGCCACCCCACCCCCCACCCAAAAAAAAAAAAAAAAAACCTACAAACCTTCAGCCGGCGGCTCTGCAAGCCCGTGCTCCCCCTCCGGGTCCCGCCCTGAGTCTGTCCTGCCTGTCCTGCCGCTGTCCCTGCCAGGGAGGCCCGGGCTCCCTCCTGAGCGCCTGCTCCCGCCCTGCCCCGCCCCTCAAGTCCTTCCTCAGTAAAAACCACCTTGCACTGGGGCCGGAGCGACACTCCAGCGGGGTGGGCGCTTGCCCTGCACTCAGCTGACTCCGATTCGATCCCCAGCATCCCACATGGTCCCCTGAGCACCGCCAGGAGTGATTCCTGAGCCCAGCGCCCGGAGTGGCCCCTGAGCACAGCCGGGTGTGGCCCAACAAGCAACAACAACCCCGCTGACCTTGATTCACTAAGACAGAGTAAAGCTGAATGTAACAAGTTAACTCCTCTTACCCCCTAGGGAACAAAGCCACGGGCAAACCGCTGCCCGGCACGCAGTGACAGGCAGCGGAGGAGTGAGACACTGGGGCCACAGAGGCGGTGCAGTGGGTAGGGCTCTGGCCTTCCAGTGCTGTCGGAGGAAGCGCCCAGCACCCGGAGCTCTGGAGGGGCGGCCTGGCGGGCAGGAGAAGCCTGTGCCTGAGTCTCAGCTGCTGTCACCTGCTCAGGGGACTCCTCCATGCTGGGGCGGGGGTGGCGATGAGGACACCAGATTCCCTCCACAGTCTTCTGCTGTGTGTTTGCAGTGACGGGACAGCTGAGCCTTAAGCCCGGGGAAGGTGGGTTCTCCGGCACAGCACCCCCCCCCAACAGCGCCCCCCAGTGGCTGAGGTTGTTTCTGTTTTGTTTGGGGCCACACCCAGCAGCGCCCAGGGCTGATCCAGGCCGTGCCTGGGGGACCTTGCGGGGTGCGGGGAAAGGAGGCCAGGCTGGGCGCGGGCAAGGCACGCGTGACCCACTGCACTGTCTGTCCTGGCCCAGTGTCCCCAAACTAATGTCAGCATCCAACAACTCCAGGGAGCTCAGTGGTCGGGGAACAGTCTCATCCCCCTCAAGAAACAAGCAGAAACCCCTACGATAAAGCACGTCATAGACCACCAGACACTCCACACCTCGGACCGCAGCAGAGGGGAACGTCGCTCCCCGCAGAGGCACGGGGGGCAGCTGGGGCCAGGCGGGCAGAGATGAGGGGAACCGTCAGGCTGAGCGTCCAGGGCGCGGGAGCAGAGCAGCCCAGCACGGCCCCGCCAGCCCCGCAACAAGGATCACGCAGCACCCCGGGCACAGCCAAGGGGTGAGACCTGGGCCCCGGGGCCGCCCCCGCAATCCGGGCCCCCGAGGCTCAGTCCCCGGCAGCACACACACAAAGCAGCGACCCTAGCAAGCACCAAGCGTGGGAGCAGGAGAGCGCGCTGACAAGGTGTGCACACACAGAACCGGGGAGCACTGGAACCTGGCGCAGCAGCCCAGTCACAGCGATGACAACACAAAAGGCGGGAAATGAGACACACACACACACACACACGCAGCACAGACACACGCACATGCACACGCGCGCGGTTTTGAGTATTTTCTGAGATGAAGCGCTGGGGAGACGGTCCTGGGCTCGGGGCACAAGCCCCGAAGCAGCCACGGAGGCGCCAGCGCCGGCCCCGAAGAGCCCCACAGCCCAGGCCCGGCCAGGATTCGGGCCAGTGTCCATGCCACGGGCCAGTGTCCATGCCGCACGGCCCAGGAAGCCCCGGCACAGAGAGAGCGAGGAGAAAGGTGGGCGGGGCCATAGGGTCAATCCCTGATCTGGGGAGACTGTTTCGGGGGCCTCTCTGGGGTGGGTGCTCAGAGTCACAGCGGGTGCCGGGGACTGAGCCCGGGACAGCCACATGTGAGCCGAGCTCCCTGCCCATTCCTGTCGCTCCAGCCCCTAAATTAACTTTAAAACACAATCCTTTGAGAGATAAATTAAGACCTAGGGAATCTGTCACCAACAGAACTATTTTTCTCTTTTTGTTTTTTCTTTCTGGGTCACATCACACCTGGCTCTGCACTCAGGAATTACTCCTGGCGGTGCTCGGGGGACCCTAGGGGATGCCGGGGATCAGACCCAGGTGGGCCGCGTGCAAGGCCAGCGCCCTCCCCAGACCCACTTTTCAAGGAAAGCAAAACCAAGGATGCTTCAGAGCGACTCAGACGGAGAGCAGAGAGGCAGAGTCACTCAGCTCTCTCGGGAAGGAAGGACGACACGCAGACAAGGGCTGTGCCTCGCCCGGCTGCGTTCCCGCGGAGAACAGGCCCCGGAACAGCGGCGGCACCGGGCCCAGCGAGCGGAAGCCGGGCCGAGACTCGCTCCGAGAATCCCGCACTGCCTCAGAGCGAACTCGGGTCAGGGCACAATTACTGCAAACCCGAAGGACAGTCTTAAAAAAAAATGGGGAGGGGGTGTCCCCAGCAGGCTCGCGGCCCAGGGACGGAGCCCACCTCGGCCCTCAGGGCAAGCGCCTGGCCACTGTGCCGTGCTCTGCCCCCAAGCCATTTCCTGACACAGAGACGTAAATCTATGACGTGCCTGAGAAGGGGGAGGCTTGGGGAGGAAGGAAACCGGGAACGCTGGTGGAGGGGGCACAGTGCTGGGTGAGGGCTGGGCGCCGTCTCCTGAGCGGCTCTGTAGGTCATGCTGTCTTCATAAAGGGACAACGGAGAAACATTTCTGACAAAGAAAACTAAAGAATAAAAACATGGTTAAAAAAAAAGAAGCTCTGAGTGATATCTAAGAAGGAATATGGAATCATAAATGTATAGGATACAAAAATGGAACAGAAAAAGAGAAAAAGAAACAGAAGAGAGAGGCAGAGAGAGAGAGAGGCAGAGAGGGACACAGAGACAGAGGGACAGAGAGAGAGAGGCAGAGAGGGACAGAGAGAGACAGAGAGGGACAGAGAGGGACAAAGAGAGGGACAGAGAGAGAGAGAGAGGGACAGAGGGGGAAGACAGAAACAGACGGGCTGTGGCAGAGGGCCAGAGCGACACTACTGGAGGGTGCTTGCCTTGCACACGACTGACCCGGGTTCGATCCCCAGCACCCTGACGTGCCACGAATGAGCCGTGAGCACAAGCTGGAGTCAGGTGTGGCCCGAAACCAAAGCAAAGAAAGCGAGGCAGCAAGTGACCCTTAACCCAGCCCGCCAATGACCTCGATGCACTGCGACTCGCAACACGGCCAGACAGTAAGAAACACCCACAGTGCAGAGACCCCCGAGGGGGCAGCAGCCGACAGAGCCAGGGGCCGGGCGGGCCCAGCACCCAGAGGGAATGAAACGTGGGTGAAGCAGAGCCACGCCACAGGGACGCTGACGGGACACCGGGCGGCCGGCAGCAGGGCCACAGACGAGGCCAGCCTGGGCTCCATCCCGGCACCCCTGGAGTGGCCACCGGGGGAGGGGCGGGACCCAGAGCACTGCCTTAGAGTGTACACAGGGCAGGGCAGCTCCGTGAGGGGCTCCGGGTGGGTCCAAGGGGTGTGAGCGTCTCTTCCTAGCAGGCAGCTCAGCTCAAGACGTGCACGAGACAGACAGTAAGCAGGGCCGTGGCACGTGGGGGAGCACTGTGGGTGGAGCACCACAGCCCCAGGCTCGGCCCCTTGGCCAAGAGCAGAGAGGGGGCAAGGATGCAAATGGGCTCAGGGGCAGGAGTGCAGGCCTCGGGAGCACTGTGGGGGGGGCACCACACCACTGTGCGACTCACCCGACCAGCACAGAGACAGAAGGCAAGGAAGCTGGGAGGGGGCCCACGGGAGGGTCTGCGCACGGGGCCAGACCCGCCGGCCCTGCACCAACTTCATTCACAATTGCCAGATTCTGAACGTGGAAAGGACCAACGTGTCCTGGGGGGTGGCCGCACGGCGGCGGGTACACTGCACACAGCGAGAATCCCCGCGGTGAGGACCAACAGACACTGCACCCGAGCGACACACAGGGAAATGCAGGGCAGGCGCTCGCCAGGCCACGGCCGCCCAGGCTGGTCCCACAGTGACCATGAGCACAGAGCCCCGAGCACCACCAGGTGTGGCCCCCAGAGCAAAATAAGACAAAATGCCAGGGGCCAGGGAGACGGGTCAGAGGCCCAGAGCACGTGGCGGGTGCGACCCTACCAGGCACTTCAGGGTGAAACCCCGACGCCCACGGGGAACCCCAAAGAAACCAGCAGGAGAAGACTCCAGGCGGAGTCCCTGAGGAGGCGGCCCAGGGCGGGGCGGGCTCCAGGGGCCTCGAGCACGACCCCTGCACCTTGGGGACAGTAAAGTTGCCCTGCCTGAGCCTCTGGCTTGGGCCAATGTCAGGGGGCATCTGTGCAGAGCGACAGGGCAGAGGCCTGACTGAAGGGGCCGGGCCCACCCACCCAGGGGCGCAGAGGGCTGGGGACACTCCACCCGCAGCTCAACCTTACGAGGAAAAAAGGAGAGATGAAGTAAAAATTCCAGGAGGGATAGCACAGCGGGGAGGGCGTTTGCCTTGCATGCGGCCAATCCGGGTTCAATTCCCAGCATCCCGTAGGGTCCCCCAAGCACCCCCAGGAGTGACTCCTGAGTGCAGAGCCAGGAGGAACCCCTGTGCATCGCCAGGTGTGACCCAAAGAGCAAAATAAATAAATAAATAATTTTTAAAAGAAATAAGAATGCCAATGCAAAGCGCATCTACAAACACAAGCAAAGTCCAACAAACGCGCATGGAACTGCAGGCGCATGGTCACAGCCGACCAGACAAACACTCCCCGGAAACAGCAGGCCCTTGTCGCCTGAGTCTCCATCCCTAATTTCCCTAAGAAGTACCGGAACCCTCGGAAAGTAGCTGGTCCCACATCCCAAAGCAACAGGAGTCAGACGCCAGCCAGGAGGACGCTGCCGGCCCGCGGCAAGGGGCTCTGAGGCGGCGTGAAAGGGCCCAGGGAGAAACCCTCCATCTGCCAGGCTAAGCGGCTTGAACAATAAACAGAAAATGCTCGTCATAATTATCTAAGTCATAATTAACCAGCTAGAATGAACGAAAACAAGTTTGCAGAGTCCTGATTACATAATGATTCTCAAATAAAGACGAGACTCCCGTTCCAGTGATCAGCCATCCACTGAGCTCACGCTACTCACAGACGGCCTGAGTCCCTGCAGCGGGGCATCTGCCGGGCAGCGCCGGCCCCGCTGTGTCCCCAGAAAGCACCACAGGAACAGCCGAAACCCCCTCCAAAGTGCAGCGGCAGGGAGAGCCACCACCATTCCTCGTAAAAACAACTTAGATGAGTACTTGATACCCACGACTTCCTAAAGGGGAGAAAGGATGGTACAGGGGTGAAGAGCGGAGAAGGTACAGGGGTGAGGAGGAGAGAGATACAGAGCTCAGGAGGAGGAGACTACAGGCATGAGAAGAGATGGTACAAGGGTGAGGAGGAGAGAGAGTACAGGGGCGAGGAAGGAACCCAAGAATGCAGCCGTAAGCCTTCCACGCGGTGTGGCGGAAGCTGCAGACGGGATTAGTGCACTCAGATACAGACGGTCACCTCAGCCAGAAAGAAGCAGGAATCATCTACCGACCAGAGGCAGCGTGCACCGAAGGGAAAGACTCGTGATAGTAACAGACGAAAGCAAACCTCACACACCAGGTCAGAAGCACTCAGCCACAGCATATTCTAGTGAAACTCTGTAAGCAAGAAAGGAAAGGAGTAACATGCATCAAAGACTGAAACAAGTCAAAGCATGAATTCTTTACCCTGAAAAACTGTCACTCAGGGCAGAAGTAAAACGTCCTCAAAGAAACAGCAACTGAGGATGTATCTGTACTTGATGCTGAAAGTCACATACACAAAGAAAACACCAAATATCACAAGCAACAAAGTTCCACAAATAGATACGGCAGCAAACCCCTTCCCTTGTAGCAACAATTTCCTAACTTCCGATTGTCCCCTAAGGCGAAACAAAGTAGCAGCAGAGACAAGGAAACAAAACCCGACCTTCTGGTGGTCCGAGAACAGGCGGACACCCTCGACAAGCACGGCCGGCCGCAAGGCAGACAGAAAACAGGCGGTGGCTGTACAGGGACCAGCCCACATCACACAAAGACAACATGAGATGGGGGGTTACCCACGGTTAGGGAGCACAGCAAGAGAGAGCGAGAGGTCAATGCTCCACACACACGCTCGGAAAGGCTGGGCAGCCAAGTTCACGCAGCAGCCGCTGAGAGCCCAGAGGAACTATGGAGCAGGCAGAGTGAAGGCGGGGGCTCGGGAAGCCAACCCCCTCAGGACACATAAGCCAGATGTGGGGGGGGGAGCCAGGTGAGTGGGCGGAGAGACGCCCTCAGCACACTGCACTCCGCTCCCCACACAGACGCGGCTCCAACAGCAGCCGCAGAATCCAAACTCGCAGGCAAACTGTCATCTTCCAGGTCACGGAGCTGCAAAATCAGAGCTCAATCCTCAGAAAGAAGTGGGGGGATAAATACTGGGAGTGGAATACTGTGCTGTTGAGCTGTAACAGCTGGACCAAAAAGGGCCACAGAGCAGAAATGGATGATTCTTCAAACCAAAGCAAACGCGGACACAAACTAGCAGGATCCACGGGACGCGGCAAAAGCAGACCCAACGCTCACAAACCAACAGCGCACACTCCGCCAGAGAAGCTAGAGGAGGAGCAAATGTACGCCGAGCCAGCAGCAGGCAGGACAGAGCCCGGGGGAACCACGCCGCGCCACAAGCTGGAGACCCTCTGGGAGAAGGAGTTTCCAGAATCACGCTGACCCCAAGACTGAGCCAAGAGGACACGGAGAGGCTGATGAGACCAGGCCCAGGAGAGGGAACGAGTGACCTCGGATGGCCCAGGACACAAGCCCCACCCAGAGGCTCCCCAGTGAATCCTCCCGACACTCCAAGACACACTACCCACTCCGCGAGCTCTTCCAAAACACTGAAGAAAGAGAATTCTTCCCAATGGCTCCTATGGCGCCAATGGCGCCCTATGGCCAAAAACCAACAGACGTAGGGAAATAAGAGAAGTTGGGGTCCCCCATGTCCAGGACCAGGTGATGAAGAAACCACGGTACTGACCCGCATGGGAAGACAAAGCCGTGCAGCCCGCGGCCCCGCGAGATCCCGGAGAGCCCGTGCCAAGGGACGCTGGTCAGAGGGAGCTAGACCAGCAGAGAGACGGCCAGTGAGGGACGCCGGGGAGCTTGGGTGCAAAGACCTTGCCAAGGCCGCAGCCACAGACACTGTGACCAGGGGAGGGTCAGGCCAGGGAAGTGGGAAGGTTCGACGGCTGCAGGCCGGTCGACGCCACATGCCGCACCCCCAGGGGGATGAAGGCTCACGGCAGTGCCAACTGACACAGAGATGGCTCTGACGAGACCCAGCAAGGGCGTCAGGGGTGGGCGGGAAGACTGGAGACTGTGGAGGGCGGGAGTGACGGTGGCGGGCGGGAGCCTGCCTCGAAACGTCACGCACAGCGCTGCAAACCACGTGTTTGTACGTGAAGTTTAGGAGGGAAATTTACAAATGCACGCCTAACCTATTTCGTGTAAGCGCCACAAAACACTAACACAGAATTGCTTTAAAAGCTTTATTAGGGCTGGAGCGATAGCACAGCGGGTAGGGCGTTTGCCTTGCACGAGGTCGACCCGGGTTCGATTCCCAGCACCCCATATGGTCCCCGAGCACCGCCAGGAGTAATTCCTGAGTGCAGAGCCAGGAGTCAGCCCTGTGCATTGCTGGGTGTGACCCAAAAAGTAAAAAAAATAAAAAATAAAGTAAACAAACAAAACAAAATAAAATCTTTATTAATTATAGGTGAGACATGATTATTACCATAATGAGATCAAGTATAAAATAAAGTTTAACATAATATACTTTAGATTCCAGAGTTGAAAACTTGTATATGAGAACAGGCATTTTCCTTTACTGTACTAAATGATTTTAATTTTCTTGTTTACATAGGTCAAAATCATACGGTAATCACAAACTGGCTCTTAGTGGTTTATTTTCTGATCATGTATTTGCTGATTCTTTTTTTTTTTATTCTCTTTGGGTCACACCCGGCGATGCTCAGGGGTCACTCCTGGCTCTGCACTCAGGAATTACTCCTGGCGGTGCTCAGGGGACCATATCGGGTGCTGGGAATCGAACCCGGGTCGGTCTCATGCAAGGCAAATGCCCTCCCCACTGTGCTATCGCTCCAGCCCTATTTGCTGCTTCTTAAAGTTTCCCAGGGATGAGCAGTGTAAAGGAAGCGTGTTCCGTGCCTACAGACCGGGAGGGAAACTGAGGGCCTGACGGCAGGAGCCCCACGGGCTCTGGAACACTGGAACAAGTGTATAATGAACATCTCTGTAAATTATGGTGTTTTTAATTTAAAAAAATGTAAATACTTTCAAAAAATAGGGACACAGGGACATAGTACCGGCCGTGTACAACACCCCACAGCCAGGGCCACACTCAGTGGAGAAGCCCAAGCGGCCGGCCCCCGCGGTCATCACCCTCACACCACACAGCTCACAGAGGGCAGGGCACCGCAACCAGGCAAGAAAAGGGTCTCAAAGGCCCAAACTGGAAAACAAATTATATTATCACTGTTCATGGATGGCATAATACTGTGTATTGAAAACCATCAGACTCCACAAAAAACAAAAAAAACCCTCTTAGAAACAAGCAATATAGTAAGGTACAGGGCACAAAACTAAGACACAAAAATCTGTGTTCCAAAAATCCCTGGGATTTTAGGATACAAGAGAAAGAATCAGGACAGCGAAATGGCACAAGAGGGAAGGCACTGCCTCACAGCAGCTGACCCGGGCCCAGTCCCGGACACTCCACATGGACCCCGGGACCCGGCCAGGAGTGAGCCCTGAGCACAGCTGGGGGTGCTCCCCGCTGAGAGACAGAGAGAGAGAAAGAGACAGAAAGAGAGAGAGAGACCAGAACCGAGACGCAGAGAGACTGCAAGGCAGCTCTTCAAAGCCACGTCTAGAGTATCAAGTACCTGTGACTCTGGCCCGCAAGGAGGCGAAAGGCCAAGCGGTGAGAACTGTGAACCCCTGAAAGGGAAACGAGGCGCCAGTCCGAGACAGACACCCCCAGTGCGGGAACTGAAGGGCCAGTCCTGTGGAGACACCCCCGCTGAGACTCCAGGCCGGGGCTGGAGTGGTCCCCCAGGGAGGGCGCTTCCCGGCACACGGCTGGCCCGAGTCTGATCCCCGGCATCCCGTGTGGTCCCCAAGCCTGCCCGGAATGACCCCTGATGCAGAGCCAGGAGTACTTCCTGAGCACTGCCAGGGGCGGCCCCAACCCGCCCTCCCCCGCCAAATAATGAAACTGAATAAATAGAATTCCAAGGGCATCCTTTAAAAGTCTGGAACTTTACTACAGTTTGTCCAGGGCCACACGACTCCCGGAAGAGCCAGCACAAGGCTGAGGGGGCAGGGGGGAGACGGGGGCACTGTGTTTCCCGACTTCGAATCCTGCTCCAAAGCTGTACTAATTAAAACTGCACAGGACTGGAATAACGACGGACTCACAGACCAGTGGGAAGAATTCAGAGTCCTGAATTAAACTCTCAGTTAACCAGGAGAGAAGAACATGAAGTGAAGCAAGGAAAGTCTCTTCAAGAAATGGTACTGGAGGGGGCTGGAGCAATAGCACAGCGGGGAAGGCGTTTGCCTTGCACACGGCCGACCTGGGTTTGATTCCCAGCATCCCATATGGTCCTCTGAGCACCGCTAGGGATGATTCCGAGTGCAGAGCCAGGAGTAACCCCTGTGCATTGTCAGATGTGACCCAAAAAGCAAAGAAATGGTACTGGGAAAATGGGTAGCCCCAGATGAAGAAAATAAAACTGGAACCAGAACACACACCATTCACAAAGGTAAAATCAAAGTAGATCACACTCGGGATTAAGCCAGAATCCATTAAAACACTGAAGAAAACAGACTCTCCAGGAAACAGACCCCAGAGGGGTCTTCCATGAGATGACCACAGAAGCAAAAACAAAAACAAGCAAATGGAACAACATTAAATTTAAATTTCTGCACAGCAAAAGAAACACAAACTGAAATAAAGGCACCCGACGGAAATAAGAGAAATAAGAGAAAATATTTGCACACAAATTCTCAGATAAGACTCATCAGCTGACACTGATAATACAGACAGACGGACACTTAAGATCCATAAAGCAGCAGCGGAGCTCAGCAAGAGCAAATCCAAGACCCCAAGCAAAACCTGGGAGACAGATGAACAGACACTTCCACAGAGACAACGTCTTCTGGCCGATGGAGTAAAACAAGTGCTCACGGCCGCATCTGAGTAAGGACACACAGACCAAGGCAAGGCTGTCACCTCGTTGCAGTGACAACGGCACATGTCGAAAGCCCAGAAGGGCGGGCTGGCCCTCGGCCACTGCTGGGGCACTGTGGTTGGGCTCGGCCTATGGGGAAGGCAACACGGAGATTTCTCCAGAAACAATAGGAAGAGAAGAGAACCCCCTAAGCCCCGGAGATTGCAGTTCTCCGCACCTGCCCCAGTATCACTGTCTGTCACTGTCACTCGTCCCATTGCTCATCAATTTGCTCGAGCGGGCACCAGTAACGTCTCCATTGTGAGACTTGTTGTGACTGTGTTTGGCATGTCGAATACGCCACGGGGAGCTTGCCAGGCTCTGCTGTGCGGGCGGGATACTCTCGGTAGCTTGCGGGACTCTCCGAGAGGGGCAGGGGAATCGAACCCGGGTTGGCGGCATACAAGGCAAACGCCCTGCCCGCTGTGCTATGGCTCCAGACACTAACTCCGAAGGACCTGTATTCACTGCAGCACCCATCGAGATATGCAGCACATATCGAGACACGGAAACAACCCATACGCCCACCGTGGATGAACAGAACCAGAAACTCGCATACACACAGGAGGGAGCACGCCGAGCTGTAGGAGGAGAGAGATCATACAGCCTGCAGCGGGCGAACGGAGCCAGAGGGGCTTGGCACCAGGGGCTCTCGTGCGAGAGACTGCAGACACACAGCAAGAGGGAGCCCGGGCCAAGGCGGAGGAACTGGACGCGGGCCCACAGAGCTGACCGGGCGCAGGCGGGAGGGCGGGGTGCCGCGTCCGGGTGCGCAGAGACGGTGCGTGCGTGGAACTGACTTCAACAAATATGATTCATGGCTGTTAAACCAAAAGGGTGGGTCTCGGGGCCGGAGCCATAGCACAGCGGGGAGGGCGTTTGCCTTGCACGCGACCGACCCGGGTTCGATTCCCAGAATCCCATACGGTTCCCCAAGCACCGCCAGGGGTGATTCCTGAGTGCAGAGCCAGGAGTGACCCCTGAGCATCGACGCGTGTGACCCGAAAAGAAAAGTGTGTACCTGCTAGAGCTTAGTTTCAGTTCCTGGTTACACCACGGTTCACCTGTGCCCAGAACTTCAGTGGGTTTCGTTTTGGTGGGGGGGAGAGCACAGACGCCCGGGATCACTCCTGGCAGGACTCGGGGCCCATGGGAGAGGTCAGGGGTGAGCCCAGGTGGCCGCATGCAAGGCAAGTGGCCTCCCCACTGTGCCATGGCTCTGGCCCCAGCCAGCACTGTTATCGCGTCAGTGTCCCCCTTAAGGTCCAGAGACAGTCCAGCGGGCCTGAGCCCTGCACCCCACATGGTCCCCAACCCAGCCAGGAGGGAAGAGGGGGAGGAAGAGAGGGAGGGAGGAGGGGGATCGAGAGAGGGAGGAAGGGGAAGGGGGGAGAGGAAGGGAGGAGAGAGCCCTGACAGCAAGCTTCAAGAGTGGCCAGCAGGGCACGGGTCCGAAGCCCACGCCATCTGCTAGTGACTCGCGAGGGGGGAAATCCATGACTCGGGAAACTAGTCACGGACTCCAGACGCAGAAGGAAAGGACCTCAGGGTCGCAGACTCTGCCTCCACTTCACGGTGGAGCAGGGGAACATAGGAAGACGCGGCCAAGGAAGCGGCAGGAGTTTCTCCCGTTATCCACTGCGGGGGTGGGGCCAGCCCTGAGCGCCCCCAGCAGGACCATCAGCTTGGGGCCTCTCCCAAGGGGTCACTGTTTGGGAGTGACCCCCAGCAGTGCTCGGGGCACTGGGACAAAATACCCACAGTGAAGCGCCAGCTCTGACTGGGGGAAGCGCTGGCAGGACACGAGCAATCGGCAGGCCGTGCACGAGGCAGGGGTGAGTCTCCGGCACCGAGGAGCAGCCCCCAGCACCTCTGGGTGTGACCCAGAAGAAAACAAAACAAATTGCAGAAAAAGCAGAGGAGAATCTAAGGGCCTGGTCTGAGGGGCCCTTGGGGGAAGGCGGCCCCCCACCAAGGCTGTGGCCACGGGGCAGGGTAAGGGCAGGGGGGAGGGCAGGGGTGCATGGAGGGGCGGCTCAGGCTCCATCACTGAAGGACCATCTTGGTTTGGGGGGATTTTGCTTGATTTGCGTTTGGGGTCACGCCCTCGATGCTCAGGGGTTCCTCCTGGCTCTGCACCCAGGAATCTCTCCCAGGGGTGCTGGGGGGGCTATGGATGGCGGGGGGAGACCCACGCTGGCCACATGCAGGCCGGTGCCCCCTCGCTGAGCTACTGCCCGGCCCCCATCACATGTTTTGTCACACCTAATCCCGAGCCTTCAGTCCACCCCAACACTGCACCAAAGACGACTCAGTACAAAGGATTCCTAAGTAATGCCATCTCAGGTTCTTTTTCTTTGTGGTTTGGGGCCACCCCTGGTGGTGCTCAGGGATTAGCCCTGGCTCTTATCTCTTCCTAGAGCTCGGGGCACTAATGGCACTACCGACTGCCCCTGGGATACTGCAAGGCAAGGGTCCTGCCCCCCGAAACTCTCTGGCCCCTACCCAAATTAAGAAAAAAAATTCATACATTGGTTGCACCCCAGTTAAAAATACTGTATAAAACCTGCAGTACAGTAACAGGCAATTTCATGTTTAAAGCAATACGGTGAAATATGTACTTTTAAAAATTATTATTTATTTTGCTTTTTGGGTCACACCCAGCGATGCTCAGGGTTTACTCCTGGCCTTGCACTCAGGAATTACCCCTGGCGGTGCTCAGGGGACCATATGGGATGCCGGGGATCGAACCCGGGTCGGCCACGTGCAAGGCAAATGCCCTCCCTGCTGTGCTATCACTCCAGCCCCTGAAATATGTACTTTGACAGTGAAATGCACAGGGGCAGGAAGAACCAGTGACCCAGGAACTCCTGAAGTCTCGGCCTCCTTCCCTCGGGGGAGACAGACCCCTGGGAAAGACAAGGAGAGGACCAGAGAGACTGACCGCAGCAGCAGCGGGTCTGCCACCAAGAAGAATGTGTGTGTGTCTGTGCGTCTGTGTGTGTCTATGCATCTGTGTGTGTCTGTCTGTGTGTGTCTGTGCATCTGCATCTGTGCGTCTGTGTCTGAGTGTTTGTGTGTTTCTGTGCATCTGTGTGTGTCTGTGGGTGTCTGTGTATCTGTGTCTGTGTGTGTGTGTCTGTGTGTGTGTGCATGCGCATGCAGAGTCGAACCCCAGACGTCACACATGCAAGACAAGAGCTCGGGTCACTGAGCCACACGCCCAGCCTGAAACTGTAATTTTCTTTTTTACGTTAAGTAAAAGTTTCAGCAGAATGAAACCCACTTAGAAAGATGTGAATGAGGGGCCGGAATGGAGCACAAGGGGGAGGGCGTTTGCCTTGCATGCGGCCGACCTGGGTTCGTACCCAACATCCTGAAGGGTCCCCGAGCACCGCCAGGATTAACTCCTGAGTGCAGAGCCAGGAGTAACCCCTGAGCATCGCTGGGTGTGACCCAAAAAAGGGGAAAAAAAACAACAAAGGTGTGAGTGGAGAGCGAGAGAGGACGCAGCGTCCCGGACAGAGCCCGGCTTCTCTGGGCAGGACACGCGGGCGCCAGGGCGAGCGCCAGAGCCGGGGAGCAGGGCGGGGCCGCGGCGGGCGCCAACCCAGGCTCCTCCTGGCGTCCACACAGCCAGGCGGGAGTCCCCAGCACTGGGGCGGGGCGGCCCGGGAGGAAGAGAGGAAAGCAGCCGCGGTGTCCGCCTCTCCCCGGGACAGAGAGGCCGCTGTGCCCGCGGCCGTGCCGGTTCCTCTCGCCAGGGCAGTGTCGGGGCAACTGGGGAGCCCGAGCCCCTCCCCCAGTTTCGCAGAGGTGCAGACAGGGAGCTGGCGAGGCCCACAGCCCGCTCAACCAGGCAGCTCCCCCAGCAGTGCTCCGGGGGCCCTCTGGGCTCTGCACTCAGGGACCCTCCTGGCAGGCTGGGGGACCACAGGGGGTGCCGGGGCTCGAACCCAGGCAAGGCAAGCCCAGGAGACAGAAGCCTGCTGGACTCTCTCCCGACCATTTAATCAGCATCAACCAAGACTGTTGCCAATACCCTCACGAACGGAACCTAGTTTTCCATTCTCACACGTGTTTTGCTCCTACGTCTTTTGTCCTCTGCTTTGGGGGCCACACCCAGCGGTGCTCGGGGGCCCGGCACTGCCTCTCTGGCCCCTCAGACACGTTTTGGCTCCCATACAATAATCACTCGATGACTCACCAGCCAAAGCTATCCTGCGAGCCACCGTGCCAGGAGGCGCCATGAGCTCGGTCCAGCGGCTTTGGCTGCTCGGCCACCTGGGGCCACAGCTGGGGTGCTCAGGGGCCACTCCTGACAGGGCCCGGGGCCCTGTGGGATGCTGGGGACCGAGCCCGGGTCAGCCGCGTGCCAGGCCAGTGCCCTTCCCGCTGTCCTGTCTCTCGGCTCCAGTTTACTCCAGTTTTAATTCTGTTTTAATAAAATATTTCATGACAGACATTGAATAATTCCTACTAAACCCAGATTTTGGGAAAAGAACTCATTTTACTGTCATTAATAGCAAAATACTTCAGCAGAGGAAAATGTTTTAACTCAGTGTATAGACAAATGCTAATTATGCAGATTAACGCCCATTCCTCTCAGATCTGGTACCTGTTTCCACAACGTTCTCTGTCTCTGCTGGCTCCAGCCCATCCGTACTATCTTCATCTTCCACCGCAGTTTTTCCTCTACTTCGAGGCCTACAAAGAAATAGACATAATTAAATGTCAAAGTTGGGGCTCAGAATTCTACTCAACCTAACACGAGCTGAAGGTATATAAAATAAATCAGGCAATATTTTTCTAAAATTAAAATAAGTAACGTTAGGGCAATTTCCTCATACACACACACGCCTATTAATGAAATGGAGATAAAACAAAAATCTTTAAAGAATGTCAACCAGCCCTGCCGTTAAACACTAATTTAACTAAAACACCAAACAGTGCCACTAAAACTGACAGATTTTTTTTTCTGCAAAAAGTACAGATTATCAGAGTAAACTTTCAAGGGCAAAACCCAAGCGCGACGGCCTATGAGCGACCCCCTTTAACACAAGGCGTCTAAGGGTGGAGAACACGGCAGCTCCCGGGCTGTCACCAAACAACCGAGAGGTCGGGAAAGGAGAAAGTTTCACAATAACACGAGTTCAAGATGAAACAATCAAAAATACAAATGTTCCAAACAGCGGAGCTTCAAGAAACATAACTGGAAACAGCTTAAATCCCACAATTATATTTAGGTATCACAAAATGCCAGGTAACTGGTTTAAAAAAAAAAAAAATCGGCCAAGGAGACTCAGACATTAGTCAAGAGGACAGTGACGGGCGGGAGAGAGAGAGCAGGAAGGGCGCTAGCCTCGAACTCGGCCAAACAGGGTTCGGTCCCCGGCATCCCATAGGGTCCCCCGAGCACCCAGGAGTAAGTCCTGAGGCAGAGCCAGGAATGACCCCTGAGCATCGCTGGGTGTGACCCCAAAATAAAATAAAATACAAAGCAAAGACCCAAGTATTAGAGAGCAAAGCCGCATGGTGAAACCTGCGGGACTCGGGAAACAGTGCTCCAGGGCAAAGGCTGTGGCGGGGCGGGGCGAGGGCGGGAGCCGTGGGCGGCCTGCTCGTGACCCTCTCGGCCAGTGCCCGCGCAGGACAGGCTGAGGTCCGGGCGAGGCCCCGCTCCATGTCGCGCCCCCTGCCAGGCCCACACCAAGAGGGAAGACCCCGCGCCCACCAAAGCCGCACACAGAGAGGGGAGGGGCACAGGGGAGAGGGGAGGGCGGGAGGGAGACCTGCCATGGCCCAATGTCTGTGCTCAGGGAACACGGACAGAAAGATGCCGGCACGGCCTGGCGGGTGGACGGAGGTGGGCGGGAAGGCCAGGGAGCCCGGGAAGGCGCCAGCCCCGGTGCCAGAGCCCAGGGCCAACTCCACCGGCCCCTGGCACTGCCAGGGGAGGCGCCCTCGGCACAGACAGACAGACAACCAGAAGGTCAAGACACAGCAGAGCGGAGGGGCCGGAAGCACAGGCCAGGGGAAGACAGGAGAGAACACGAGCGGACTGTGAACCCGAAGAACCACCTCCTGGGCACAAAGGAGGGAACGGGGCGAGTGACCGGGGCCAGGAGAGGGGCAGCGTGTCAGGGTGAGACCCCGGCACAGCCCCAATCTAAGGTGGTTTTAAATAAATTTTGTTACTGCTGGGAGGGCCTGGGGCCACCACCAGAGGGGCTGACCCCCAGCGACCTCAGGGCCCAGTGGGTGCTGGGCTGGGGGGATGGGGGGTGCGAGTGGGGTCTTCTCTCTCTGGGGTGCTCCGGGCCGGGCCTGACCCTACGCTCAGGAAAGGAAGAGAAAGAACCTGCCCGGGGCGGTCGGAGCCACACAGCAGGCTACAGCGCAACTGGGGACGGGGGTTCAAATACTTTCCCAGGGGGGCGCAGTGCCTGACTGGGGGGGCTCTGACCCGTCATCAACTACTCCAGAGAGGCCAAGGCAGAGCCGCCACCCCTCCCCGCAGACACTGACCGCGCCACCAACCTCGGGAAGGAGACTCCGGCTGCTGCCCTGCCCCTCGGAAAGGCGCCTGAGGCCAGAGCAACAGGACGGCCAGCCCGGCTCCGTCCCCCCCAATACGGCCCGAGTGCAGGGCCGGCCAGGCCAGGGACAGGCGTCTGCTGCAACCCCGACACTGAGGTTTGGAAGTTTAGAAGGTAAATTGGGCAAACAGGAAAACCCAGCACCAAGTACTGGGAAGAGTCGGGTCCTGGCGGGCAGGGCAGGGCCTGGACACAGCCCGCGGACAGACGGGCGAGAGCAGGGCCCCCCACGCTGTGCCCAGCACCCTGCCAGGGGCGGGCCTGAGCCCACTGAGACGCCGCAAGCCCAGCAGCGCTCATCAGGCCTGCCCCGGGCCGGGCTCCTGAGGGGACGGAAGGACGCGGGCCCACTGACCACGGGCCACTCCATGCAGACCCTTGGTGGCAGCGCACGGGAGCAACCAAGCGGAACCGCAGGGACGGTCAGGCCTCAGCCAGGCCAGGCGATCTGGGAATAGACAGTCACCGCGGCCCCCGGAGCACACAGGCAGAGCACAGCCCCCAGAGCAAACAGCTGGAGCACTGTCCCCGGAGCACACAGCCAGGGCAGCCTCCGGCCCTGGCAACACCAGACAATAGCACAAAGGGTTGGCAGATACGAGTCAGTGGTCCTCAGCGGGCGCCTTAACCCCACCCCTCAGCTGCGCCCTGGGAGGCCCGGGAAGGCGCAGTTCAGGGCAGAGCTCCGCCCATCCCCATGCAGTTCCCCCCCACCCCGAGCCACCATGACCCAGGATGCAGAGCTGGGAGTAGGTCTGAGCACCTCCAGGTGTGGCCCAATAGCCAAGGAACTAAATTAGAAATGAACAAAATAAAAAGGTCCAGAAAACCATAAAATGCTACCAAAAAAAAATCATATTCAAATATAAAGACCAATGACAAAATGAAACAGAAGTTGGAACTGAGAGAGAGAGAGAGAAAGAGAGAGGAGAGAGAGAGGAGAGAGAGAGAACAGAGAGAAGAGAGAGAGAAGAGAGAGAGAGCAGAGAGAGAGAGGGGCCTGCCACAGAGGCTGGGGGGGTGGCGGACACCGGAGGTGGGGCACGTGCTCGGGCAGAGACGGTGCCGGGACGCTGCATGTTGAGACCCGGCGTCACGTAGCCCTGAGTGTGCAGATAAACCAGTAAGAGGCGTCAGCTCAAGCGGACAGGCAAGACCGACCGTCACCGTCCGCAGCTGACGTCGCCAGACCTACGTGGAACAGACGAATGAGCCAGCCAAAGGCCTTGGAGTTCGTGTGAGATGATCGTCCCACAAACAGCAAAAACAAGACAATAATTGCGCCAAACACGCGGAGAGAAAGGTGGCAGCTGTCTGGTGATGGGGGAATCTCGAGAAACTCGAGAGCCTTCACAGACGCGAGACCAAAGACACGAGGTGAAGGCAAAAGGTCAGGGATGCGAAGCCCCCGAGCCAGGGACCCCGGCAGCAAAGGACAAAACTCGAAGACGCAATGCCACTCGCTGGCGATCAAGACGCGCCCGACAGCTGGCAGAGACGCCAAAGAGCAGTGCCCCCTCTGCCCTCCGGGGCCACACCCGCAGTGCGCCGAGCCCCAGCTGGGCACGAGGGGAGGCAAGGAGGCGGCTGACCCCTGCGCTGTCCCCGCCCGCAGCACAGCAGGCGGGAGGCAGCTGAGCACCGGCTCCCAAACCACGAACTAGCCGCACCGCGGACTCAGCTTCAGACTAGGACGCTACCGACCGCAGGGCACCAAGAGAGTCACTGAAGGACCTCACTGCAGCTGACCCGAGGAAAGATTCACAAAACGTACACTTCACTGACTCAGGGACTGTCTCTAAGGACTGAAACCAGTAGGGCAGAGCTCTCGGACGATACGGAAAAGCTTCCTTTTTTAATCCCTTATTTGTTTTTACTTGTTTGTTTGGCTTTTGGAGTCGCTTCCAGCTCTGCACTCAGGAATCAGTCCTGACAGTGCTCGGGGGACCCTCTGGGATGCCGGAGATCAAACCCGAGCCGGCCGTGTGCCCGGCAGGCGCCCCGTGCTCAGGCCCGCAGTCACCAGCCAGAGGCCGAGCAGCCTGGAGTGCCGGAGCCCAGCGCCTCTGAGAGGCCCCAAACGGACACGGATGATCCCGTGGGCACGTTGAAGTGTGCACGATGTGTGACTGCACACACGTGGGCTGCGGCGCGGCTGATGTGCACGTGCAGACACAGGCAGAGACGCCGCAGTCTCCAGGCTGACCCCGGCCCCGGCCGGGCCGTTTCCTGCAGAGCTGATGGGGGCCGAGGCTGCGCAGGACCCTCCACCTGCATTTTGCTTCATCAGAGCCTCCGTCTGGTGGGGGCGTCACGGGGCCCGGGGAGCTCAGCCGGGACCAGCCACGCCTCAGGCATGCACACTCCGCGCTCGCCCGCTCTCTCTCCCCCGCCCGCTCGCTCTCCCTCCCCCCCATCTGCGTTCCTGAGGCAATGCAGTAAGGCTGGGCAGTGACTGACAGCTGCTCTGGAGCAGGCCGCGCCCACCCCAACCCGCAGGATTCCCCAGGCCTGAACAGAGCAACCTCGGAGCACTGCCAGGGGTGGCTAAAAACACATGGATTTTCTTAAACTATAGAGAACTGGGGCCAGAGGGACAGTGCATGGGGTAAAGGCCCCGCTTGCATGCAGCTGTCCGAAGTTCAACACCCAAAACTACACACAGGCCCTTGAGCACCACCTGGAGTCGTCCCTGAGCACTGTCCGGTGAGAACCAATGGAGAGAAACAATGAGGGCTGGACAGACAGAACACGGGGAAGGTGCTGGCCCCAACAGAGCCACCCCGAGTTCAACCCTCAGCACCACACCTGGGTCCCTGAACCCAGCACAGTGACCCCTGGGCACAGGGGACAGGAGGGGACGGGAAGGGAAGGGAGGGGGAGGGGAGGTGATAAGAGGGGGAGGGGGAGGGGAGGGGAGGGGAGAAGGGAGAGGAGGGGAGAGGAGAGGTGGAGAAGGAAGAAGGAAGGTGGGATTTCTTCACCCATGATCTAGCAAACACAAGAGGCCCTGCCACCCCTGGGAGGCCCAGCCAGGCGCCCAGCAGAGGCGTGACGGGGAGTGTGGGGCCAACAGCCTTCAGGGCTGAGGCTCGTTCCCAGTGAAGCTGCAGGAACCTTGACTGAATCCAGAGTGCAAAGATCCGAAAACAAAAATTCGTGGAAACTGAAAATCCATGCTTTCATTAAATGATAGGTTGTCAAACATAACTTCTTCATAATATGTAATTAAAAACAAACATTCTCTCGGGGCTGGAGCAATAGCACAGCAGGGAGGGCGTTTGCCTTGCACACGGCCAACCTGGGTTCGATTCCCAGCATCCCATATGGTCCCCTGAGCACCGCCAGGGGTAATTCCTGAGTGCAGAGCCAAGTAACCCCTGTGCATTGCCGGGTATAAACCAAAAAGCAAAGAAAAAAAAAATAATGAGAAGAACAGGCGTGACCAGAAGAGAAGGAAGAAGATGCCTGTAAGCAAGACGCTCTCGGTTTCCGAGAGGAGCCTCAAACCAGGGCCCTGGGTCACGCCTCAGATCAGCAGGATCTGACACGCTCGGCGGGCGGGCCACAGGGCAACACACAGCGGGGTGTAGCATGGACAATGGCCCAGCAACCGGACACGGCGCGCAGAACACGGCTCCGAGGCAGCACTGTCCATCACGGGGCTCCAGGAGCACCCTCCAGGGCTCCGTGCGACGGGCGGGGCAGGTGCCAGGCATGCCCGAGGCCAGCCCGGGTTCCAGCCCCAGCGTCACGGACACCCCACACACCCCACTCCACCCCCGCACCGTCGTCAGGAGTCAACCCCAAGCACCATCAACTATGACCAAAAAACAAAAGATTTCACCTGGCAATTACAAGGATTAAAACAACACGCAAGTGTGAAGGAAAATTCACCTGGTGATAAGCACGTTACAGGTAAAGCAAGGAAAAATCAGGGGTAACTATATTCTCAGTAAATAAGCCGTCATCACAGCCGCTCAAAATGGGTCCAACCCACCCAGACACCGTCATCCCTCTCCACGCCAGGCTCAAGAGCTTCCCAGTCAGCAGTGCTCCTGCCGGGAGTCCAGGCTCGGTCTAGAACCAGGTACAGCAGAAGGGGAGGCGTCATCCGAATAAAACAGCACAGGGCCGGGTTACCGTACCGGGGAGGGGCTGGCCTTGCATGCCACCCACCTGGGTTCAATCCCCAGCATCCCATATGGTCCCCGGAGCGCCGCCAGGAGTGATTCCTGAGTGCAGAGCCAGGAGTGACCCCTGAACATCACCGGGTGTGACCCAACAACCACAAATAAATAAAGCTTTAAAAATAAAAATAGCACAGATATTATTTACCATACTTTTTACCATAAAAGCACTACTTAAGACATGCAAGTTGCTATTTTATTGTTATTGTCTTATTTCAGCATTCCAAGAACAGGGTTTACAATAATCCAAAGTTTTCCATGACAGAAAGCTGTGAAAGGTGAAGATCTGTCCAACACTAGAAAAGAAAAACCCGAGGAAGACAAGAACCAATTGTCGGAAGCCACTTCACTGGCAACGGCAGCTTCAGCGCGACTGGCACTCCCTTCTACACAGACCAACTCGGGGAGCCGCGCCTGCGACCTGTACTTCCCGTGCCATTCTGCGAACCTAAAGCAGAAGCAAAACACCAGGCACAGAGTACAGAGATGGAGGCCCCTCCACACACAAAAATAATAACAATAATAATAATTAAAAAATAATAAGGTAACTGACTTAAAACAAATTTACTTTTAAAATACATTTTAAAAATTAATAAATTTTAAAGACTAACCTAAAACTTCATTTTTTTAAAAGTTTCTAAAAGTTATCTGACATTAGAAAGCATCCTCCCCTCCCCTCCCCCAGCCCTGGCCTGTTTTAAAACATAAAAACTTTGCCCGGTGGTAAAGCAGGCTAAGCAAGATGTTCAGAGTCTGCAAGACTGCATTTCAGGGCCCTGCCGAGGGAGGGTGGGTTTCCCCTCTCGGGGGAAGCGTGGCGAGGAAGCCCCTTCCTCTGCGCGCACCTGTCCTCAACTCCCTCGCAAGCCACAGAAGCAGACGATGGCACGCCTTCGTCTTCCTGTTTCACCGATGGTGGGAGTCTTACCATGCTAGATAAATGTTTGAAACACAAAGTTCAGGGGCCAGAGAGGTAGTACAGGAGAAGGGCACCCAGTCGACCCGGGTCCGGTCCCTGGCACCCCTGAGCCCACCAGGAGTGATCCGTCAGCACTGAGCCAGGAGGAGCCCTTGAGCACCGCGGAGGACAGCCCCAAAACAACATCTCGTAACACTGTAAATAATCTTTTGTCCTGGCAATTTTAAAACAAACGTTTCTGATGAAATATAGGACAGTATAAAGTACTGAAACCACGGCAAAAGGAAATCTACTTAGAAAGGACCAAGAGTCAAAACTGCACCAAATTTCTGAAGAAAACTATTGCGAAGTAGAAAAACATACAAAAGTAAAAAAAACATATAAAAGACTAAACATGCCACAAGAATAAGTATTGTGCTTCATTCTTACTTTCTGTTACATCTTTCCCCAACATATGCCAGGAACTATAAACCATGTCAATGAATGAATGTCTCCAGCAGGAATTACTAAACTCGATTTACAACAACAGTTTGAAGCTCTGAAAAGAGACCTGCTCCCCAGGACTGAGGAGGGCTGAAAACAAAGAGAGACAAAGAGATCTGGAAGGTGAGGCGGCGCCCACAGACACAGGCTGCACCCGGGGGGCGGCACTGCGGAGTGCACCATCGCCCCAGAGGCAAAGCAACAAAGACTTCTAGACTCTAGTTGATTCAAGCGTGAATTGGCACCATCACTGTGACCTGGGAAAGATGACGTGTGTGTGTGTGTGTGTGTGTGTGTGTGTGTGTGTGTGTGTGATGGTTTGGAAGCACAAATGAAGAAATAAATTTTTAAATCGTAGCCCGGTGCAGTAAGCGCCTACGCGGAGGGGGCTATGCTGGTCAGAGCCCTTTGCTTTGCACAGGCTCGTGCAGTGACCACAGGCTGAGAAGAGTCAAATACTTAGAAAAACCAAACATATTTGCACCACCAGAGACCGATTAACCTCTACAGTTTGGGGGGTGGGTTTCCCACAAGGACATTCTGAGATGGGACAGCACTGAGGAAAGCGAAGAGCGAAGCCACCTCTCACCCACCCACTGCACGGCAATCCCGCGCCTGTCGTAGAGCGCTAAGGTAACGGACGGCACCAGCGGCAGGCCGGGAGGCAGCAAGCAGGAAGCGCTGTGTTACTGTTGACGAAGGAGGCGACCCAGTGCTTGGTGTTACAGCTGAGACAACCCTGCTGAGCTCTCCGGGCAGGGACAGAGAGACAGGACGGGGCAAAGCACAGCGGCTACCCTGCATGTGGCCCTTGCAGGTCTGACCCCAGCACCCCACACGGGTCCCCACACACCAGGACACTCCTGACACGGAGCCAGGAGTAACCCTGGGCATAACCTGGTGTGCCCCCCCAAAAAATAATTTTTTTTTAGGATAACTGTGAAGCAGTATGTAGGGAACAGAACTACCAACGGGGCAGTGTGACAGTGAGATGAGCATGGGGAGGCGCAGAAGGGGAATAGCTGCAGGAAACAACAACACAAGCAGTCAGGAGTTTACTGGGGTCTATACCGGGGTCACCAGGCGCGCTGGGGGCCGTTCGTACGTATCGATAATGCACGCACACACTGCAGGAAGAAGAAAGAAGCCGGGAACTCACCAGCTTCAGCAGGAAGAAGCATCCTTCACTCCACATACCCCCAGGCCTCCGAGATGGTGACCGCAGGGCCCTCCTTGTCCCCAAGGCCAGCTCCAGTGAGCACCAAGAAACACTTCCTGCCTCACCATCTCAGAGCCCTCCAGGACCCGACGCTGCGGTTTGCTGATTAACGACAGAGCAGCAGCTGTTTCCTTCTCTCTAGGTTTTACTGCCCAGACTGGAAGCGTGGAGCAGACGCACATGACGGGCTTGGCTCCACACACACAATGCCACGGACACCAGGCGCTTTCTTTGTGCAAAGTTCAACTGCTGAGGGCTTTCTGCACCCCGTTCTAGATTCACGCCGGCACAGACCTGAGTATTTACTTTCCCATCCTCATATTCCTTCCTGGGCTCACACGAAACCGTGATCATGAGCCATGCAGCATAGTTAACAAACCCAAGGTCTGATATTTGCTTAGTTTTTTTCTTTCTTTCTTTAGGGTGCTTTGGTCACAGCTGGTGGTGCTGGAGGCGGCTCTTGATGGCCCAGGGGTGCACCTGGAGGCCCTGGGTAAGCAAAGCAGAAAGTCCAGCCCGATGAACACTCCCTCTGGCTCCCAAAGAAAGGTGCAAATCCTGAGTTCTAAAGGAACTGCCTCTTGATTTTTCCTCATCTATTTTCAACTTTTGTGAAATAAAGATACAAACTCTTATCTCCTAGAGATGCAAGGAAGGAGGGGCCGGAGGATAATCCCGGCACCCCATACGGTTCCCTGAACACTGCCAGCAGTGACCCAGGAGCACTAAGCCAGGAGTAAGCGCTAAGCTCCACCAGATAAAAACAAACAAAAGCTCATACGAAGAGAAACGCAGCCTGGCGCTGGAGCGATAGATAGCACAGCAGGGAGGGCGTTTGCCTTCCATGCGGCCGACCCGGGTTCGATTCCCAGCATCCCAGATGGTCCCCTGAGCACCGCCAGGGGCAATTCCTGAGTGCAGAGCCAAGAGTAACCCCTGTGCGTCGCCGGGTGTGACCCCCCCCAAAAAAAAGCCAAAAAGAAAAGAAACGCAGCCTCCCGTGGACTCAGCTCCCTGCTCTGTCTGCTACTCTCCCGGCCCCGCCCCTCCGCCTCAGGCCCCGCCCTCCGCCTCAGGCCCCGCCCCTCCTTCACTCTAGTCCCGCCTCTTCCGGTCAGTACCCACCCGAGCTTTCACACCAAGGGAACTTCAAGGTTTCCTGCTTTTTAATTTTTTTCAAACAAATTCTGATCTCTGCCTTCTGATTCTTAGGAGTCTATAAAGTACACGCCTCAGCACTTACCAGTCACTTAGAAGAATCAGAGTGTGAATAACCGGGAGGAGAGAAGAAAGCACCAGAAACACGCCTGGTCACGGCACAGCCCACTGGAGCCGGGCAAGCCCTGGGCGCGGCTGGGCGCGGCCCCGCCGGGAGAGCAGGCGTCCCTGGGGGGGCTGCCGCAGGCGGGCCGGGGGCACGGGCCTCCCGGCGGGCCTCACACCACACCACCGCCGTGTGGGACCCCCAGTCCCTCCAGCAACGCGGGAAGATGAGGGGTTTTTAATGAAAGACCTTATTAAAAAATAAAAAAGCTCTGCTGGGTCAAGCGCAGGTACAGCAGGTGGTGCAGTGCCCGGAAACCCCGGGGTGAGCCCAGAGCAGGGCGAGGGAAGGAGCCTGCGTGAGGCCGGCGACGTGCAGCGGGCAGGCTCTGGCCTGGCACGCGGCGCCCCCACAGGACTCCCTGGCACCCGGATGGCCGCCCCTCCCCGCCAGCGAACAAGCCCAGGCGTCCCCCGAGCGTCGCTGGTCCCCCAAACCAAGCAACCCGGAACACGACACCCTGGCCCACTCCCCGCCGTGCACGGTGCACGGCAGGCCCGCAGGTGCGCGCGGAGGGAGCGTCCCGGTCTCGGGAGACCACCCACAGCGCTGAGGAGCGCCGGGGGAGCGCGCCACGGGGCTTCCGAGGGAAACGGGGCGGGGTGACAGCCGAGAAGGCCGCAGGGCCCACGCCCAGGGAAGGGGAGTGGCCGGTGCCGCCCGCCGGTCAGCAGAAGGCGCGGGCAGGCGAGGGTCCCGGCGCCCGGGGAGAGGGAGGGCAAGGCGAGGACGGGCCGCGCGACCCCCGCCCCGCCCCGCCCCACGGCCCGTCTGAAGCTCGTCTCGGGGCCCAGCCTCCTTCCCGCGCTGCAGAGCCCAGCCCCGGACACTGCCCCCGCCCCGCGGCCCAGCCCCGGACACTGTCCCCGCCCCGCGGCCCAGCCCTGGACACTGTCCCCGCCCCGCAGCCCAGCCCTGGACACTGCCCCCGCCCCGCAGCCCAGCCCTGGACACTGTCCCCGCCCCGCAGCCCAGGCCTGGACACTGTCCCCGCCCCGCAGCCCAGCCCCCTGGACACTGCCCCCGCCCCACAGCCCAGCCCCGGACACTGCCCCCGCCCCGCGGCCCAGCCCCGGACACTGCCCCCGCCCCACAGCCCAGCCCCGGACACTGCCCCCGCCCCGCGGCCCAGCCCTGGACACTGCCCCCGCCCCGCGGCCCAGCCCTGGACACTGCCCCCGCCCCGCGGCCCAGCCCTGGACACTGCCCCCGCCCCGCAGCATCCAGCTGCCATCAGTGCCACTCTCTGGCTCTGGCCTGATCAGGGGCCGAGGCCCAAGTGCCCTCGGAAACCGCCGCCCGCCTGGCTGACCCGACAGGCGACACCGGCCACACCACGAGCCTGAAGGTTCGGTGACTTCTTGGGGGGGGGGCGCCAGACTACTCGGGGCTCACTCTCAGCTCTGGACACGGGGTCACTCCTGGCGGGCTCGGGGACTCGAACCCAGGCGGCGGCCAGTGCCTTGCCGGGACCCCCCCAACCCGAGACCTTGGAAAGCGACATTCCCCCACGAGCGTTCTGATTAAATCTCTTCCCCTCTTGCTCGAAAGACTCAGGCTGCCAGTGCTCAGTGACGTCTCCGCGCCTCCGACAGCGGCGACAGCGGTGGCCGCGGCTGCCCAGCCCGCTCTGCGGGGGCCTCTCGGGGAGACCCTCCCTCCCTCCGGCCCGGGCTCTCCAGCTCCCCGGGCCGGCCACGACCCCCCCCCCCCGCCTTCCCTCGGCCCCGCAGGGGGATCCTTTTCCCTTCACGCGAGGAGTCGCTCCGGGCCGCACGACCTTCCCAGACCGGGAGACCGGGCCCGCCGGGCTGCGCTCGGGAGACGCGCTCGGGAGAGACGCGCTTCCGTCAGAGCAGACGCGGCAACCGGGAGGGCGCGCAGCCGCCTCAGAGACTCGCCGTCCGGACCCGCACCCCGGGCCCTCAGGCTCCCTGACCCGAACCCCGGGCCCTCAGGCTCCCTGACCCGCACCCGGGCCCTCAGGCTCCCTGACCCGCACCCCGGGCCCTCAGGCTCCCTGACCCGCACCCCGGGCCCTCAGGCTCCCTGACCCGCACCCCGGGCCCTCAGGCTCCCTGACCCGCACCCCGGGCCCTCAGGCTCCCTGACCCGCACCCGGGCCCTCAGGCTCCCTGACCCGCACCCCGGGCCCTCAGGCTCCCTGTCCCCACCTCCCCCCCCCCTCAGTCTCCCTGACCCGCACCCCGGGGCCCTCAGTCTCCCTGACCCGCACCCCGGGCCCTCAGGCTCCCTGTCCCCCCCCCAGGGGCAGCCTGAGGCGGGCCGGGCGGGGCCCAAAGCACAGCAAAGGACACGCGCCTTCCCGCAAACGCTCCCGCGGGGGCGGCACCAGCCCCGGGCTGAGGGGGCCTGAGAGCCCAACGCGGGCTCCGAGTTCCGAGCGGGCGGGCTCCCCAGTTACACGAGGCGCCTCCGAGCGGCAGGACCCGCCCCGCGCCGGCCTCGCGCCTCCTCCCGGGCGCCCCAGGACCTGTCTCCGCTGCCCCGGGCCCACGTGGGGCCGCCCAGGCGCCCCCCCAGCCCCAGACTCGCCCCCCCCGCCCAGGCGCCCCCCCAGCCCCAGACGCTCCCGCCCCCCGCCAGCCCCAGACTCGCCCCCCCCGCCCAGGCGCCCCCCCAGCCCCAGACGCTCCCGCCCCCGCCAGCCCCAGACTCGCCCCCCCCCGCCCAGGCGCCCCCCCAACCCCAGACGCTCCCGCCCCCGCCAGCCCCAGACTCGCTCCCCCCCCGCCCAGGCGTCCCCCCAGCCCCAGACGCTCCCGCCCCCGCCAGCCCCAGACTCGCCCCCCCCCCGCCCAGGCGCCCCCCCAGCCCCAGACCCTCCCGCCCCCGCCAGCCCCAGACTCGCCCCCCCCCGCCCAGGCGCCCCCCCAGCCCCAGACGCTCCCGCCCCCGCCAGCCCCAGACTCGCCCCCCCCCGCCCAGGCGCCCCCCCAGCCCCAGACCCCCCGCCGCACCCGGCCAGGCCGGGCTCAGAGCAGGTGGGCGTGAGGAGACCCCGGGCCTCCGCCCCCGCGCCACGCCCGCCCACGCCTCCAGATCCCCGTAGAAACCGCCCCCCGGCGCCCCACCCCCGCCCTCCGCGCCCCCCACCCCCGCCGGCCCCCACCCCCGGCCCGGGCCTCGTGCGAAACCAGTGTCCTCACCGGACTGCTGGAGGCTCTGGGCCGAGACGTGCCTCACCTGCGGGCCGGCACCCGGCTGCGGCGACCCCGTGACCCCTCCGGCCCTTCAGAAACCGGCCTCGGGCTGAGAGACCGCGGGAGGGCGGGGCCGGGAGGGCTGAGGGAGGGCGGAGCCGGGAGGGCTGAGGGAGGGCTGAGGGAGGGCTGAGGGAGGGCTGAGGGAGGACTGAGGGAGGGCTGAGGGAGGGCTGAGGGAGGGCTGAGGGAGGGCGGGGCCGGGAGGGCTGAGGGCGGGGCCGGGAGGGCTGAGGGAGGGCTGAGGGCTGAGGGAGGGCTGAGGGAGGGCTGAGGGCGGGGCCGGGAGGGCTGAGGGAGGGCTGAGGGAGGGCTGAGGGAGGGCTGAGGGCGGGGCCGGGAGGGCTGAGGGAGGGCTGAGGGAGGACTGAGGGAGGGCTGAGGGAGGGCTGAGGGAGGGCTGAGGGAGGACTGAGGGAGGGCTGAGGGAGGGCGGGGCCGGGAGGGCTGAGGGAGGGCTGAGGGAGGGCTGAGGGAGGGCTGAGGGAGGGCGGGGCCTTCTCGGTCAGTGTGGGGCGTAACCCAGAGAGATGGGCCTTACTGGCAGCAGAGACAGAGACCAGCCGAGATAGGCCCAGGGCACGAGCTCCTGTGAGACCGCTGTGGAGACGCGCAGAGCAGAAGGGCCGCAGGCCGTGGGCACTGGCCGGGGGCTCAGTGGACGGCCAGTCTCAGCCAGTCAGAGCCGCCCGGCCCCGCCCTCCCGCGGCCCCGCCCTCGGCCCTCCCGGCCCCGCCCTCCCTCAGCCCGGCCCCGCCCTCCCGGGGCCCCTCCCGGGCCCCGCCCTCCCTCAGCCCTTCCTGACCCGCCCTCCCGCGGCCCCTCCCTCGGCCCTCCCAGGCCCCGCCCTCCCTCAGCCCTCCCGGCCCCGCCCTCCCTCGGCCCAGCCCCGCCCTCCCGCGGCCCCTTCCGGTCCCCACCACTCATCATCATCATCATCATCATCATCATCATCATCATCATCATCATCATCATCATCATCATCATCATCATCACCACCGCCGTCGTGGTCTCCTAAACTGAAGCTGGAGGAGGGGGCGGCAGACAGGGCACCTGCTCGCCCGTGGCGGCCTCGTCGGAACCCACCGCCACACACGGGCCAGAGCCCAGAGCCCACAGAGCCCTGACCCTAAACCCAAACGGAGTAAGCCTCGGCTCAAGTCCAGGTCTAGGATTCTTCACAAGATCGCTCTGAATCAACCCAGAGCTGTCCTGCCACGGAAGCTCGGAACCAGAGTCGGGCTCTGGAGGGAACACATCCTGACGAGCCCCGCCAACGACAGCCCACGGGGAATGACTAATGTGGGCTGGAGCGACAGCACGGCCCGGAGGGCGTCTGCCTTGCACGCGGCAGACCCGGGTTCGATTCCCAGCATCCCATATGGCCCCCTGAGCACCGCCAGGAGTAATTCCTGAGTGCAGAGCCAGGAGCAACCCCTGAACATCGCCAGGTGTGACATCCCCCAAAAAAATAGGAAAGAACTAGTGTGACCCAAACCGGAGGGGCAGGGCGTCCCCCCTCGCCCTCTCCTCACGGGCTCCCCAGTCCAAACCCACAGGACCGTCCAATCCTCCCTTTCACCTCAAGATAAGGCACTTTAGTTTTCCGGATCTTTGGGATGTTGGGGGCGGGGCGGGAGGGGGTGCACACCCAGCAGTGCTCAGGGCTAACCTCTGGCTCTGTGATCAGGGATCACTCCTGACACGGCTCAGGGGACCATACCAGGGTGTGAGGATTCGAACTCAGGTCGCCTGTGGGCAAGGCAAGCGTCCTGCCTGCTGTCCTATCACTATGGCCATGCTCATTTTTATTTATTTATTTATTGCTTTTTGGGCCACACCCGGCAGTGCTCAGGGGTTGCTCCTGGCTCTGCACTCAGGAGTTACTCCTGGTGGTGCTCGGGGGACCCTACGGGATGCCGGGGATCCAACGCCCTCCCGACTGTCCTATCGCTTCAGCCCCCTGTTTACTGTTTTTAACTTTGGCCGTGTGTAGCAGGGCTCAGCGGCGTTCTCACTCCCTGCCCTGTAGGGGTCTGGCAGGAAACCTGCAGAAAAACACGCACTCCGGGGGCAGAGGGGCAGGACACGGGCAGGGCGCCTGCCTTGTACATGGCAGACAATCCTCGGCACCCCCTAAAGGTCCCCAGGCCCGCCAGGAGTCAGTCCTGAGCACTGCTGGGTGTGGCAAAAACAAACGAATGAATGACTGAATCCAGGACTTGTTCCCTCCAGGTAGGAGCTGCGGTCACCCCTGTCTCCCCCATCTGTCCCGACACCATCCTCCTTTCCTCCTCACACTCTGCTACATGGCCACATGCACCACCCCAGTCTGCAAACAGCCCCAGATGCAACAGATGCTGCGTGTGTGTGTGTCTGTGTGTGTGTGAACACCAGCGGGCAGACTGGGTCAGACTAGGTCAGGACAGGCGGGGCCGCCCACACCACCTGCCCCCGCTGCATGCAACGGGCCCACTGCACAGCTGGGACTGACGGTTCGCCCACGCCGCACAGGCTGCCCGGGGCTCAGACACAAGCCCGACGGCTGCTGCTGGACACACGCTGGGCTCACCTGTCACGGGACTGGGCCCCTCCCCACCCAGCGGCACTCGGGGTCAGGGATGCTTCAGCAACAACTCGTCGCCAGGGTGGGACTCGGCGGGCACCAAGGACAGCGAGAGGCCGCGAGGGGCGGGCGCGGTCAGTCCCGGCCCGTCCTGGCCAGCCTGAGCACAGTGCGTTCCCAGGGGCTGGCTCAGGGCGCGTCCCTGGCTCACCTTTGACATCCGCAGGCACCGGTATTCCGGCCTCAGCCATCTCTTCTTCCGGCCGGCCTGTCCTTCAGGCCCAAGACAGCGCCACTAACTGAAGCTCCCGACGGAGCATGAGGATCAGGCTCTCGGCGCGACCAGAGTGAGCGGCACTGCAGACGGCCGGTCACTCTGGGCAGCCACCAGGCAGGCAGCGCAGGGCAGCGAGGCTGGTCCCCAGCCCTGAGCGGGGCACGGCACGGCCAGCCCAGGAGCCCGGCCCGCAGGCCCACCGCCCCGACAGCAAGGCGAGCAGGGCACGAGCTCACGGGCGACCGGCCCCAAGAGCCCCGGCCAAGGGCAGCCTGAGACCCCCTCGAAGCCCCCGCTGCACGCAGAGGCCGGTGACACGGCCCCTCCCTGCGTCCACAAGACACAGGAGAGGCGACAGCCCTGGGCCAAGGTCTGCAGGCGCTCGGACCCTGCCACTAAATTAGGCTCTCTCGTCCACCACAGGGTCACGGGGGCCCAGCCCAGCGAGCAGAGACAGGGCCACGGGCTCCACGTCCGGTCAGTGCAGCTCCCAGCAGGGTCCAGATGCCACAAGCTGTCCGGGACCACCGCAGGTGGGAGAGCTGTGCAGCTAAGGGGAGCACCCCATGGGGAGGCGTGAGCACTGCAGGCAGGAGTACCTATAGCTGGCATCCTGTGAGACCACAGCGAGCTCTGCTGCCAGAACACACACGGCACCACGTGGAGAGGGTGTGATGCCCGCGGGCACCTGTCACGCCACCACTAAAGCCCGCACACAGCAGCCAGTGGCGGGGCGGGCGGTGGCAGGGGGCGCGTCAGGGCGACAGAGCCGTCTTCGTTTCACTTCACGGAGCCCAGGGGCCCGGCCCAGCGGCTTGGCGCCCGGGAGTGAGAGACCCCGACCACTCACGCCCCCCGCGCGGCCCCGTCAGAGCGCGAGTGCCTGGTCTGTGCTGAGCCCGCTCTCCTCACGCCCCCGCCCCGGAGCCCCCGGGACCGGCACCCTGCACGGGCGGCTGGAAGCGGGGTCCCCACGTGGCACGACGAGCGAGAGGCTTGGCCCTGGCACCGCGCACACCCCGGGCCTCCTGACGGGGCACTGGGGCCCCACGCCCGGAGCCGCCCCGTGGACGGGACACACAGGGACGGAGGGAAACTCCCGCTCTCCGGAGCAGGGCCTGGAACCCACCCAGCGCCCCCGGGAGACCAGGGGGAGCAGTCTGAGAAACACGGCCACAGAGAGGCCGAATTTCACTTCCTGCCGCTGCCAGCACGGCGCCTGGTCTCTCTGCGCCCACACCCGGCCCTGCACGCAGCGGAGTCGGGAGGCCGGGGCGCCCCGCCTGGGGGCTGACCAACCCAAGGGTCCGACTGGCGGGGGGCGGGGAGGCCATCTCTAAGCGACGCCCGCTTCCCCGGCAGTCCCAGGGGCAGCGTGCCAGGACGCAGCGGGCACCATGCCCCGCGGGCGTCACCGGCTCCCCCACGTTTCCTGTGGGCGGAGGGGGGCCCGGGCAGAGCAGCTGCACGGCAGCAACCGCGCCACACGCCAGGCCCAAGGTGCATCCTCGAGCCCGAGGCAACCCCGGGGGCCCCTGGGGGCCTGGGGCCACAGGAGGGAGGAAGGGCTCGGCTTCACGCCCCTCTCCCCCACCCGGGAGGCACAGGGCCAGCAACCCTGTGACAGCTGCCTGGAGAGGAGGGCGGGCGGCGGCCGGCCAGACAGACACACTCAGGACGGGGGGACTCAGCAGAGCGGCCAGGGGCAGCCCCACACAGCCCCAGCCCGCCAGGAGTGCAGAGCCAGGAGTCGGCCTGAGCACCACTGGTCTGCCACGGAAAAAAAAAGAAAGAGAGAGAAAAGAAAAGAAAGAAGAGAAATGAAGAGACTAAAGAAAGGGAAAGCCGAGAACACGCCGGGCTGCAGGCAGACGGGGGGCGGGGGGTTAGCCCCCCCACACAAGGCCACGACAGTTTTCTAAAGAAAGCCCAGGAAGGTGCAGGGTTAAGACAGCACAAGCACCTGGGTAGGAAAATCCATCAATTATGCATCGGGCTCCGCCCACCCGCACCGGGCAGGACTCACCTATTTCACAGTCTTAAAGGGGCAGAATAGGCGCTGGCAATGTTCAGGATCTATTATACAGACTTACTTTCTTCTTTCTTTCCCTTTTTTGTTTTTGAGCCACACCCGGCGACACTCAGGGGACCATCTGGGGCGCCAGGAGGAACCCAGACGGGCCCCAGGCACGGCAAGCACCTTCCCCGCTGCACTATCCCTCCGGCCCCAACTTGCTTTCTGAGCAGGCAAAGGATACATGCACGAACCACTCTTTAAAGGACGCCAGTCCACAGCAGGGCAGTCTTCCCTGTCTGCAAGTTCACCTTGCTGTTGTCTGCCTGCGTGGGGGCCTGGCCGGTCCCCCACCTGGAGAGGGGTGCGTGGGACAGCGCAGGTGGCCAGGCCATGACTCAACGAGCCAACCTAGCAAGGTCCAGAAGAGGGAAAAGCACCGAGACCTTCGGTGACGTCACCTGGACTTGCAGTCACGGCAGCCCAGACACTCACCGCCAGGGCAGCGGACAGCTCAAGGGGCCGGACCCTGGGCCCACCCCGGCACGCCAAGAGCCTCCCGCACCCCCACACAGAGCGGGGAGCAGCCCCAGAGCAATGCTGGGTGTGGCCCAAGAACCAAACGAACAAAATACTGAAACATTCATCCTTTGAGCCGCTAGCAGGGTTTTCCCGGTCTAAAAGGGAAGCCCACAGCAGGCACGGACACGGCGGGATGCCACGGCAAACTCGGGCACACGCTGGCAGAACGGAGCAGAGCCCAGAATACGGTCATGGAGAGAGAAAGTCTAATAGTGACAAAGTCAGGGGAAGTCCACAAGAGACTGAGCAAACTGGACAGAGACACGCAGCCATAGACCAGCGCTGCCCGAAACTACAGCGACGGACGCTAGGGCTAGCTGGAAACACACTGACGACGACGACGATCAGGGCCGGGGCGGCCGCACAGCGGGGAGGGCACTGGCCTGGCACGCGGCTGGCCCCAGTCCAATCCCCACCGTCCCCTCAGCCCCCGGAGACCGCCAGGAGTGATTCTTAAGCACAGTCAGGAGCAACCCCCAGCACCGCCGGGTGTGGCCCCAAAACAAAAACAAAATAGACTATGAGACCGGAAACGGTACAACAGAGGCAAACGCAGCTGACACAGGTATGGGGGAGGGGGTGAGGTGCCAGCCAGCCGGCCCCGGCTCCAGGGCACAGAGCCCGAGCACACACCTGCCCCCCCCAACAGACCCAAGAGTGGGCAGCCCCAGGCAGGGGCCTCACACACTCCGGAGCCAGGAGCGAACTCTGGCCGGCCGGCGCCCACTCCCGAACACAGGCTGCCCGCACGGCCCCTCTGCTGCCCACCTCTCTGGCAGCAGAGGATAAAGGGCATGATGGGAACCCGAGGGCGAGGGTTGGGGGGGGGGGATTTCCTTTTTCCTTTTGGTTTTGGGCCACGCCCCGAGGTGCTCAGGGGCTGACACACTCTGGTAGATCTTGGTGGCGCTGAAGGCCCCATCCCGTGGGGGGAGGGGTCAAACCCAAGCTCTCCCCCCCCCCCACTGCCCGCTGCTGAAGTTCACCCACAGGAGGAGACTAGGGGGGTGGAGCTTGCATGATTTTTTTTTTTTTGGCTATTTTGGGTCACACCCGGCGATGCTCAGGGTTCCTCCTGGCTCTGCACTCAGGAATGACTCCTGGCGCTGCTCGGGGACCCTAGGGATGCCGGGGATCAAATACTGGTCCTTTCCAGGGTGATTTTTAAGGGGGTGGCAGGCCCAAAGCGCGTGGGGGCCTTCTCTTAGAACAAAGCATGAGGGCAAGTGAAGACTAAGGGAAGCTTGGGGCTGGGACCATAGTCTGTTCGCCTAACACACAGCAGACCTGGGTTCGATCCTTGGCATCCCCATAGGGTCCCCAAGCACTGCCAGGAGGTGACTCCTGAGTGCAGAGCCAGGAGTAGCCCCTGAGCATCGCTGGGTGTGACCCAAAAAGCCAAAAAAAAGTCCAAAGGAAACTCATTAACATTTTCAATGGAAATAAGGGCTCCGGGGTGGGAATGGGAACTGAGGCAGACAGGGCCTCCAGGACCCTGGAGTAGAAGCCAGCCGTGAGCCAGAGCCCATTGCCCACTGCCCGAGACGGGGAGGGGGGCCGGCACCAGGAGCAGGCCCCCACTGCCCGAGACGGGGAGGGAGGCCGGCACCAGGAGCAGGCCGGGACGGGCTTACGGAGTGCTGAGGAGCCGAGTCCCCAGCCCGGCAGCTGTGACCCGCCCGCAGACGCAGCCTCTGGAGCAGGGTGTGGCCACGCAGAGAGAGGGCCAGGCCGGGCACCTGGGAACAAGTCCCAGAAGCGCAAGGGGGACGCCCAGGAGAACCAGGCAGGAGTCAGTGGGCAGGACTCACGCCGAGCACTGCAGGGGCCCCAAAAGATGGGGGGCAGAGACAGCACCACGGGCAGGCAGTGGGCCCGGGTTGGACCCCCAGCTCCATACATGCCCCCCTGAGCTAGCAGGTATGGACCAAAAGCAGAGTCGGAAATACCTTTAAGGGGCCAGAGCCACAGGGCGGCAGGCGGGGGACAGGGCAGGAGGCAGGGGGACAGGGCGGCAGGCGGGGGGACAGGGCGGCAGGGGGGGACAGGGCGGGAGGCAGGGGGACAGGGCGGCAGGGGGGGACAGGGCGGGAGGCAGGGGGACAGGGCGGCAGGGGGGGACAGGGCGGGAGGCAGGGGGACAGGGTGGCAGGGGGGGACAGGGCGGGAGGCAGGGGGACAGGGCGGGAGGCAGGGGGACAGGGCGGCAGGGGGGGACAGGGCGGCAGGGGGGGACAGGGCGGCAGGCGGGGGGACAGGGCGGCAGGCGGGGGACAGGGCGGCAGGCAGGGGGACAGGGCGGCTGGCGAGGAGCTGGCCTTGCATGCAGCTGGCCTGGGCTCGGTCCCGGCACCCCAGAGGGTTCCTGAGTGCAAGGCCAGGAGTCACCCCTGAGCATCACTGGAGTGACCCAAAAGCAAACAAAAAACAACTTTTAAAAGAATGAAAAGGGCTGTTGTGCTTCCAGACAAGGAAACACAAAGAATCCCGCAGTCCACAGCGACAGTGACAGGGCCGGAGTTCTCCTCAGTCTGAGGCCTGGGCAGGGGGGGACTCAGTTTACCTCCCACATTCTTCTTCCCCGGGACGGAGGGGAGCACCAGAGCCAGGAGGGACGGTGGGAAGAAGCACCAAGCCAGCAGCACCCGCCCGGGAGCGACACGGGGAGGGCCGGAGCCACAGCCCAGCACACACGTCAACTCGGTCAATCCCCGAGCACTACCAGGAGTGATCCCTGAGCACTGTCGGGTGTGGCCCAAAAAGCCAAAAATAAATAAACACAAAATAACTAAAACGCAGGGGCAGAAGACAGGCCCGGAGGCCCAGGAAGGAGGCGGCGAGGTGACCGCACCCCGAGCAGCGGCTCGGCCAGCGCCAGGGGCACCGACAGCTCTCAAGTGCGACAATGCCAACGCAGAAAGGACTGAGCGCACACACAAAGGGCAAGGAAACATGGACAGCTCAGCCCAGGTGAGGCAGGAGGGAAGGGCAGAGGGCAGAGGGCAGAGGGGAGTCCGGCCCGCTGGGCAGTCGGGTCACAGCGATGCCCGAGGCCCCGAGCCCCCCGCGACCCCCGCCTGCTGGCTTCCACGGCCAGCCCAGGTGTGCACCCCCATGCACCGCCCGGAGTGACCCCCAGGAGGAGCCAGGAGCAAACCCTGAGCTCAGCAGGGCTGTGTCCGAAAAAGAAAGGGTCAACCTGGAAATCAACAAACCTGGGGCTGGAGCGACAGCACAGCGGGGAGGGCGTCTGCCTTGCACGCGGCCAACCCGGGTTTGATCCCCGGCATCCCATAGGGTCCCCCGAGCACCACCAGGGGTAATTCCCGAGTGCAGAGCCAGGAGTGACCCCTGAGCATCGCTGGGTGTGACCCAAAAAGAAACCAAAAGGAAAGAAAGAAAGTCAACAAACCCGTGATGATCAAGTGCAGAACTGCCGGCGGCGGAGGGGCCCGCCCTGCACCTGCTACCCGGCTCAGTGCCCGGCACCCCGATGCTTCCGGGCCTGCCAGGAGCAAGCCCTGAGCACGGCAGGTGTGGCTGGACAGAGGCGGCGGGAGTCGGAGGGGGGGGGAGGCGCAGGCTGCCCGAGCCAGGCTCAACCCCGGCACCCACGCGGCCCCCTTGGCTCTGCCAGGAGTGACCCCTGAGCACCGCTGGGAAGGCCGCCCCGAAACAAGCTACAGGAAACGCTCAAACGCTTAGTAATCCGCAGCTTCCCTGGCTGAAAGCGCCTCGGTGGGCGTGAGTGCGAGAAACGCCGGCTCCTGAGGAGAAGGCGGCTGACGAGCGGCTGACGGAGCAGCTGGACGGAGCAGGACGGGTCAGTCATTCCCCATGAATTTAGGAAACAAAACTGAGGACACAAACCGATCCGAGTCAAACCAAAGCAAACCGGTTTCCTTCCCCAAAATACCACGGCGACGGAGGAAGAGTCGCTGGGGCGTGTCGCTCTACCGGCACCAGCACCAGCAGTGGGCAGTGTGCGACCCCCACCGCGAGCTCAGGACCCCGCGCTGCACCCAGCACTCCGGCAGGGAGCCTGAGTGCGCTGGGCTCAGGGCCCTCCTGTCACCAGGGGACACACGGGAAGCACAGGGACCCGAGGGGCGGGGACCAGGGTCCAGCCCCGGGAGGCCCGGTCCCCCGGCACTGCCGGACAGCCCACACCGCGGGGGCAGGCGGGAGCAATCTCCTCCCCGACCAAGGGTGAGTGACCGCAGCGCTGCCCCTTCCGGAATGGTCCCCTAGGGCAGCACAGAGGGGCGGAGAGGCGGGGAGTGGCCGAGATGCGGCCATGGGGCCGGGCCCAGCCCCGGGAGTGATCCCCGAGCACAGCCTGGCTCCAAAGCAAACTAGGAAAGAGAAAAAACAGTCCAGGGTTCTTTAGTAAGGGGTGACGACGTTTAGAAATGGCCCAAACAGTTCCTTTCCTACATTTTAAGTCACACAGACACACGTGAAATGAAACTATACAACCCGAAGAAAGATTCTGCAGTAGCTGCTCCCCTGGAGCGACGCCTGTCTATTTTTTGGCCTGTTTCGGGCCACCACACGCGGTGCTCAGGGCTGACTCCTGGCTCTGCGCTCAGGGGTCACTCTGGCAGTGCTCAGGGGGGCCAGATGGGGAGCCGGGGGTGGAACCGGCACCTGCATCAAGGCTGGCCTTACCCGCTGCTGCGCTGTACCTGCCCAGCCGTGAACAAACTCTGGCTAGTTTCCCACCTCTCGTGCTAGTGATTCCCGGGGTGGGGCCTGGCACCCGCGGGCCCGGCTGCAAGGCCCGTGTTTCCAGGCCCCACTGCAAAGCCCGCCAGGAAGGACTCCAGAGCAGGGCTGGGGGGCCCAGACACCAGGTGTGGCCCCCAGATCAGAGAGAGCCCGGGAGGGCACAGCAGGGGGGCCCTGGCCTTGCGCAGCAGACCTGAGTTCCACCCGGCTCCACACAGGGTCCCCCGAGACACCAGTGAGCCCCGAGCGCCTCTGGCTGTCCCCCCACCCCCAAAACAACACCTCTTAGACTTTAAGCCTGTCCTGATCGAGTTCGATTCCAGCAGCTGCCAGGAGAGTGAATCGGAGCTACTTAAGGACCAGAGATCTGCCCGTTCCTTTGGGGGCGGGGGCGGGGGGCTGAGGGCCCCGCAGGCCCTGCGCTCAGGCTGTGCTGAGGGCTGGCGGGAAGAGGGGGCTAGACTGGGCCCTTGCTCCTGCCTCTCAGCGTTGTTCTCTAGCTGTAACTGTCCACTAGACACAAGAAGTAAGCTGGCAGTTTCCAGCCGACACTGGAGTGCTGAGTCACAGTCTCTTCCCAGAGTTTTCCAAAACTGTGTCTGGGCCAGAGAGATATAGTACAGCCTGTGTGGAGGGCCTGGCCTTGCACACGCCGACCCGGGTTCAATCCCCAGCTCCCCGTGTGGTCCCATGAGCCTACAGGAGTGATCCCTGAGTGCAGAGCCAGGAGAAACCCCTAAGAACCACCAGGAATGGCGCGCATACACACACACACACACACACACACACACACACACACACACACTCTCTCTCACTCTTGTATCACCATTTGAAACGTGTTACACTCACTGTTACCATTTAAATAGTCTACTGAAGGCCCCGAGCATTAGCACCGCCCGCAGGCGCTGGCCTCGCACAGAACAGACCCGGGTGCGTCCCCGGCCCCCACATGGCCCCCAGTCACCACCAGGAGTGACTCCTGAGTGCAGAGCCAGGCGTCGGCCCCAAGCGCTGTCAGGTGTGGCCCCCAGAACAACTGTACAGAAGTTTATTCTATGGACACAGACATACGTGTGTGTATATATACATGTGTGAATATGCGTTAAGTCAAATCATAGATAATTCTAATATAATTAACGAAACCAAGAAACTGAGTGGAACCTGGAAGTCCTGTTGCTGTTATCGGCCTACTGGTCCCCCCATGTGAATGTATGCATGCGTACCATCTGGGTTTCGGGAACGCTGAGCTGGGCTGCCAACCTGCAAGTCTCCCGGTAGGGGACACCGCACAGAAAGCACCAGCCAAGCTGCAACGCCGAGCGTGGACTAAATACATCAGCCGACCCACGAGGCTGAGGTCAGAAGCTCACGGGGTATTCTCCAAATAGTCAGAAGAAGAAAGAAACTCAAGACGAGCAGCTGTAAGCTGAGGGTGGTGTTGTGAAAGACCCTCTTACTCCGGTTTCTGTCAGTCACCTCCCAGAGCCGGAGGACGGATCTTCACGGCCACCCTCGCTCCTTCCCCACCTACAAGCCTGTGTTGGATTCCACGGTCAGCACACACACCGCCGTGCCGAGTGCCGCCCCGGCTAGAGCTCCAACACAGCTGCACGCACAACAGCACAGCTCTGCCAGCTCCGAGTCTGTTTATTTTAGCAGTAACAATGCACACAAGTCACCTCCGGAACCAGATGCCAAAACACGATCCTCTGAAAAGAAACAAAAACTTTTCACCAACAGACACTTGCGGTTCTGGCTCTTTTAATTGTCATTTTCCATTTCTGTGCCTGAATCATCTCATAAAAGCTGCCGCCACCATCCGACCAGCCGCATCGCCCAGCCAGACCCACGGCCACTGGGAAAAGCGTGAACCCTCCCCTTCCCCCTTCCCGCAGGTGAGGAGGGACCAGCAGGGCCCCCGCCACCCGCTGCAGTCCAGGGGCAGGACAGGAAGCTCCAAGGCAGGGCGCGCGCGCACACACACACACACACACACACACCACCAGACATCTCACACACACACCACCACATATCACACACACACACACAAACACACACGCACCAGAGTTAGAACAGGAAACTCCAAGGTTCTCGGTGCAATTTCTCTCTCTCTCTCTCTCTCTCTCTCTCTCTCTCTCTCTCTCTCTCTCTCTCTCTCTCACACACACACACACACACACACACACACACACACCACGAACATCGACAGCAACCACACAGATGCCACCACAGACACACACACTCCCACAGGCGCAGAAGCCCGCCCCGCCAGCCCTCCCGAAAGGGAGAAAGTGGAGAAAGTGGATCCCACAGGCTTCGGGCGCCTGGAAGAGGTGGGATGGATTCTCCGGATCTGACCGGGAACCTCTCTGGGCGAGAAGCCAGCCCCCAGTTAACTCTTTGTGGTCTGTATCAGGAGCGGTCCCACTACTGCTGTCCGGCCCCGGCGAGCCCCCTCCCTGTGTCTTCACTGGATCAAACCCTGCCAGGAGTGAGAACTCCCCACCAAGGCTGCCAGTCCCCGCACCACACCCCTGGAAGCCCGTTAGCCTCTCAGTCTGTGATTTCTAGAGCGAATAGGTCAAAGCTGTCATTTTAACCACTAAAATGTTCTTAAATTGCTACCAAAAATATCAGGCCCTGCTCCCGCCCAGTCTCTCTCTTGCACACACGCAACGTGACAACAGAAATTCCCAACTAAACTCACTGGTTTTGATTTCAAACGCTGTAACACACTTTTGCCCATTTTACCTGTTTTTCTTTTTCCTTTTGGGGTCACACCCTGCAATGCTCAGGGGCGACTCCCGGCTCGGCACCCAGGAATCATTACTGGTGGTGCTCAGGGACCGTATGGGATGCCGGGACGGTCATGTGCAAGCAAGCCCACTGTCTGACGGCTCCAGCCCCTACTTGGTTTTTCTTTAATATACATATTTTCTAACTACCTTTCCCAGAGTTCAAAGCAAACCTCTGTAATTAAGAACAATTACCCTCCTGCTCAAAATAAACTACAATTCTACATCCCCTCCTCAAACTTCCTAATTCTCCAAGAAGTTGACAAGTGTCTGCGACTCCCTTGCGTTACATAACCGCCACCTACCTCTGCCATTCTACTGAGACCCGCTAGGGCTGGGGAGAGAGCCGCTGGCAGGCGGGCCTGGCGCTGCAGGGGCTGGGTCTGATCTGGCACACAGAGCACCAGGTGTGACCCAAAACAAAACCAGGGGTGGGAGAGCACCGCAGGAAAGGCACTTGCCATGCATGCAGCCAAAATGAGGCCAACCCCAGGCACCCCACAAGGTCACCTGAGCGCCAAAAAAACATGCAAAAATAAAATAATAAACTAGTATAAATAGAATGCTCCTGGTTACAAAATAAAAGGATATTTAAATAAATATGTTGAAGACTGTTGAGGAGTCAGAGAGAGAACTAACTAGGAAAGAGCATGCTGACCCAGCACCACCCCCATGGTCACACACACACACACACACACACACACACACACACACACACACACACACACAGAGCTAGGAGTGACCCCAGTAAGAGACCAGGAGGAACCCTGAGCATGCTGGGTGTGTGCCCAAGAACATTTTTAAGAACCACCTGCGGGGGGGGCGGGGAGAAATGGGGGCTGGAGTGATAACACAGTGGGTAGGGTGCTTGCCTTGCACATGGCCGACCCGGGTTTGATCCCCAGCATCCCATAGGGTCCCCCGAGCACCGCCAGGAGTAATTCCTGAGTGCAGAGCCAGGAGTGACCCCTGAGCATCACTGGGTGTGACCCAAAAAGCAAAAAAAAAAAAGAACTACCTGCAGCTCTGAGGGGGCGTTCGGTGGAATCCTGTCCCGGCTTCGTCCCCAGAGGAGCTAGGTCAGGAGGGCACACGACATCACCAGTGCAGAACCTGTCTGGATCCACCGTCTCCCGTGCACATGTGCCACAGCACTCCAACTCACATCCGGAAAAACTCCGTGACGGACACGGAGACTGGCGACCCCTCCCCAGGGGCCAGAGAACTGAGAACGGGCCCAAACTTTTCCGTCAAAAGGAAACAAAAGAAAACTAGACAGTGACGGGCCCAGGGTCAGTCCCTGGCACCCCATGTGGCCCCTCAGGCCACCAGGCGTGCCCAAGGTCAGCACAGGCCGGGAGGGGGCCGGAGTCTCTCGTGCCTGCCCTCTCCAAGCCGGGCCAGAAATCTGTTACTTTATTACACCGAAGTTGAACAAGGTCTGAAGCACTCAGGAAAGTATAACAAAGTTTCAATCTTCAGGTTTGAACTCTAATTAGAACCAATTTACAGAACGAAATTTAAACACAATTTACAAAACCTTTGGAAGCTGCGGGGAGCCGGGGTGGGGGGCGCACAGGCTCGGCGGCAGGAACCAGGTGGTCGCCCACGGCAGGCCAGCAAGCGCTGCTGTGCACCCAGCCAGGAGCCACACAGCTGCGCCCAAAATCCAGGGCACCGCCAGCTGGGGCCCCAAAAAATAAAAACAAAAACAAACTACAAAAGGGTCCGGCCAGATCTGAGATTCAGCAATTCCTCACTGAGCTCTTCCGCGCCTACCTTATAAAACACACCAACGGGGGCCCGGGGGACAAGGCTTGCGTGGACCTGACCAGGACCCGACCCAGCACAGCTGGGTGCAGCCACGAAGACCCCTGGGCAGCACCCCGCCCCGGGCCCTGCCGGGACCACTGGCCCAGACGGCTCAGAACCTGGCTCTCCTGAGCACTGGCCGGACGGTCCCCGGACAACAAGCACCTGTGCACCCCTTTATCCAGAATCTCGGCCCCAGCGGCCACGGGCCAGGCTCCCGCTGGGCCACGCAGGACGGGATCCTGCCACCATGTCCCCAGCACGGCCAGGGTCCCTGAGCACAGGCCACGGGAGGCGGCCCCGGGCAGCGCCACTAAAACAAACAGAAATGCCGCCACCCAGTGCCCTCGGTGGCACGTGGGGGCGCCACTGGAGCCAGGGGCCAGTCTGCTCGAACCCTCGCAGCACCTCAGTCCAGCGGGCAGCTCGCAGGGTCCCCCGAGAAGGCCTAATTCCTGAGCACAGAGCCAGGAGTGACCCCTGCACATTCCCGGGTGTGGCCCAATGGCCCAAGTTTTTAAACAGATGAAGGAGAAGGGAGGAGTGAGCAGGGGCTGGCGCCGGGCAGCAGGGAGGAGAGGCGGCACGGCCGCGCCAGCCCCGAGACCCCTGAGCACGGCTCCCATCTTGACGAAGCACAGGGTCCCCCAGGCCCCCAGGAGTGGCCCCGGAGTGAGAGCACCCCTGCCCCCACCGCCCCAAAGACGGCCGCATCTCCTTCCCGACACGCCCGCCTCCAGGGGAGGGGGCAGGCTCCAGACGTCCTCGCTGCAGGACGACCGCCCCACAGCCCCTGCAGGTAGGCCGGGGCCCAGAGGGGCCTCTATAAGGCGTGCGGGTCCGCAGTGCCACGCACCCTCCTGCACCAAGCGAAGACGGAACAGAAGGGCTGCGAACCCCCCCACAGAACCCGCCAGCCCTCACTCGCCCCACCCTAAACCAACGCGGCTCGGGCCAGGTAGGTGGTTTTCCTCTTAATCCGCTGCGTACTTCCTGCCCATTCCACGCTAACACAACCCGCGAGGGGCTGCCCTGACAGACCCTCCTGAGTGCTCCACACACCTTCCTTTTCCCCCTCGCACGGCCAGGACGTGGCTGCGACTCCCCCACTGAGCAGATGCAGTGAGCAAAGCCCCGCGTCCCCGGTGCCTTCCCGGTCACTGTCCTACCCCAGGTCCACTGGGACTCTGCAGCCGAGGCCCACAGGACCCCGGCAGGCAGCAAAGGCCCCCACCCACGGCACCCAGGGGAAGCCCTGACGCGCCCCGCCCACGCGGGCGGCCTCAGGCGGCCAGAGGACGGGAGTGGGCGGCACAGCAGGAACAAGCGCTGAGCAGAGCCAGGAACAGGCCCTGAGCGCCATCCGGTGTGGTCCAAAACCCCCAGAGGGAGGAGGTCAGGAAGGCCTGGGGAAGACCCCGGGAGAAACCCCCACCAAGTAGCTGACCACTGAAATGCTCCCTCCGGGGGCTCGAGTGCAGCCAGGCCCGACCCCGCAGTGCTGGGAGCAGCCAGGAGAGGGCAGGGAGGGCCCGCGGGGGCCGGATAGCGGCCGGACAAGCCACAGCAAGAGGCTTGCCAGACCTGCGTCCTGCACGGGTCCTTCTCCTACGACAGGCGGGACAGTCTCCCTTCAGCCCAGCCTCCCGCTGTCAAGGCTCTCCGCTCCCGTTTCTCTCGTTTTACTTTTGAAGGGCCCGTGACTCGTGGCGCTGGGAATGTCCACCGTGTCCAGCCCCACGCCCTCGGCAGCTCGTCCCGGCACCCCCAAGGTCACTCTGCTGGCCCAGGCAGGATGTGGCTCCTGCTCACGTCCCTGCAGCTCCTGCTACCTGCAATAAAAACCCAAACCCCAGATTCCGTTCCTTCCTCGTGGGCTCACGTACTCCAGTTTCCCTTCTGTGTTTTCTTTCCTTCTCACTTTCTTCCAGTTTTCCTGAGGTATAATTAGCAAGTGAGACTGTGAAGTGCCCACAGACACGCTGAGGGAGTCCCGCCCTCTGGGCAGCACACCCACCGCCCTCCCGTCCTTTGGGCAAGGACACCGCAGTGCAGGGTCTCCTCACCAACGACGGCACAGCTCCACACGGTGACACCGGGGGCTGGCGCCTGTCCGTGGCCGGACACAGGGCCAGCACGCACACCGGGGTCTCTGGGGCTTACTGACCAGACCCCCCACTGTGCGGCAGCAGGGCGGGGAGCCAGGACTAGCTCCCCGAATTGGTCACCTTACACCCCCCCCCCGATAGCTCCCCAACCAAAACAGGGAGCAGGCAGAGAGCACGGGAGGGCGGGCGCTGCCCAGGCCCGGGCCGACACGCGAGCGTCCCCGGCATCCCGACGGTCCCCAGAGCAGCACCAGAGTGACCCGGAGTATAACCGGGTGCGGCAGGAGTAAGGAGAGGCCTGGGGGTGGCTGGCGGGAGAGGGGGCAGCTGGGAAGGAAGAGGAAGCCAGCCGCAAGGCCCCGCTGCCCCCGCACGGCTGCCCAGGCCCACGGCAGGTGGCCAGCAGCCACTGGAAGCAGAGGAGACGGGGAGCCGCTGCGGGGCGGCCACAGAGCAGCAGGCCAGGGTCCGCCCACTGGACGAGCAGCCCCAGACTGGGGAGGGGCCTGGACCACCTACTGAGCTGCCCGGCCCTCCCACTGCCCCAGCACCTGAACTGCGCAGAGCCCGGCTCCCCACGCGTGCCCGGCCCGGGGCTGCTGCCGTCAAGACAAGTCCCAGACCCCGGACAGCTGGACGCAAAAGGGCCTCGGTCACTCGCCGACTCCGAGGCCCTCCTCAGGCTCTGCGCCCCGTCCAGAAAACGGGAATGAGGGATTCTGGGCTTCGGAGCAACAGTACAGCAGGGAGGGCGTTCCTTCCCCGGGACTGGGACAGCTCAAAGGGGGGCGCAGGAGGCCGGGCCCAGCCCCGTCAGGCACCGCCGGGAGGAGGCCCGAGCACCCCCAGACGTCACCCGTAAGCCAAATCAATAGAGAGCCAGGGAAGAATCAAGAACCAGCTCTCCCCGTGGGCCCGGGTTACTGCCACCCACGGAAGAAGCTGTGGGGGTCAGCAGTGACGCTAGACACGCCCCCACAGCCACCACGGGCCAGAGGCACACACAGGCGACAAAACATACCAAGTGTATTTTGGGATTATTGGACTAAACAGGACTTCTTGGGGGGGTTGCCATTTGGTTGGTTGGTTGGTTTTCTTTTGGGCCATACCAGGCAGTGCTGAGGGGATCAAAGGGGATGCCGGGGATCGAACCCGGGCCAGCCACATGCATCACTCCGGCCCCTAAATATTACCCTTTGATGCGTTTATTTAATGCCATCATCAAATACTTTGTTTCCCTTCAGAAACACGCCAAAATAGGGCTTTCCTCTGTTCCCTTGAAGCCAGGTGCTGTGACTGAGTAAGAGTCTGTGCAGAGCTGGAGCGAAACAGGCAGGGCACTTGCCTTGCGCGACCCCCAACATCCCCAATAGTCCCCCAGCCAGCAGCAGCGATCCCTGAGCGGAGTCAGGAGTAAGGCCTGGAGCGACCCCTGCGCGCTGCTGCAGGAAGCAAACACCTGCTTATCCCCGGGGCACGGCCCACTAGGCTCAGGAGTCCTGGGTTCAGTCCCCAGAACTGCCGTCCACACACCACAAGAGTGCGCTCAGAGCACTGCGCCGGGAGTAGCCCCTGGCCGCTGGAGGCTGTGACCCAAGACCTTGTACAGGCAGAGAGCGAGCCCGACAGGACGGCATCGGCGACCCAAGCTCGATCCCAAACCCCCCGTTCAGGGCCCTGAGCACCACTGGGTGTGCCCTCCCCCACAAGAGGGCTTTCGCCAGCTAATACAGCCTAGACACAGAACCAGCAGGACCTGTTCTGGGGTGGCCTCCACGGCCAGCTCACTGCCCAGCAGCTGCTCCGGGCGTGGCGCCTCCCTGGGGGCATGCAGGCGCTGCAGGGCCGGCCCCGGGGCAGGGACAGAGCCCCGGGCTCACCCCCAACACCGAGAGGACGCAAGAAAGAACCTGCCGAGCGCAGCCGCGGGGAGCCAGTCCTGGGGCACCGACAGACTCCAGACACTGGAGCAGCCCAGGACGGAGCCGGGACCGGCAGGAGCCGCCCGCCCTCGGGCACCGGGGGTCTCTGCGGAGGGCCGAGCAGACACTGACTCCACAGGGCTCTGCCGGGCGGGCGCCCGTCCCCCTCCCGTGCTGCAAGCAGCCACGGGCACCAGCCTGGCGAGTCCTGGGAAGGCCCAAGCTCGAGCGCGGAAGCCTTGAGGCCAGCAGCGACCCCCCACTGGCTGCTGCTGGGGACTTCTCTGGGGGGGGGGTCACTGTGTGTGTGTGCGCATGTGTGTGCGCATGCATGTGTGTGTGCGTGTGTGTTTGTGCACACGTGTGTGTGTGTGTGCGCACACACGCACACAGGGTCGGTGCTGGCCCAGAGCCCCGCACAAGCACAGCAGGGACTGTCACCAGCCACAGCCCGGGTTGTCCTCCGCAATCTCACTGGCGGTGCTTCTGGGCCCAGTGAGCAGCTGGGGAGGGCGGGAGCCAGCTGGGCCACGGGCAGCTGCGTGGCCCCCTGCGTGGCCCGGGGGCTTCAGGACGCAGAGTGCAGAACAGGCCTAGGGGCTGGGCCCCAAAGCCCTGCGGCTGGTCCACCACAGGGCAGCAGACACGGGCCCGGCCCCCCCTCCCTCCCCCCCAGCTCTCCGCTGCCGGGGCTCAGCTGTCTATGCAATGAGGCGCGGCCGGGCCAGGAAGACAGGGCAAAGGGCAAGACAGGCGGCTCCCCGAGGGTCAGGCCCAGCAGGAGACCCGGGAGCCCAGCCCCTGCAGAGCAGCCTGTGGCTCGGACAGTGCTTACGCCCAACTTGAGAAGACTCAACCACAGGCTTCAAGACCAACGACTGACCAGCCCTCCTGGCCTTGGACCTTAGTCGCCTACTATTTTTTTTATATATCCCACAAATGAGTGCGGTCACTGTCTGTCCCTCTCTTCCTGCCTCCTTCCACTCAGCACGACGCTCTCCGTGTCTATCCATTTAAGGACAAATGTCGTGGCTTCACTCCCTAACTGCTGTATAGTATTCCGCTGTGTAGCTGTGCCAGGGTTCCTTTAGCCATCGTCTGTTCTCGGGCACGCAGGTGGGCAGCACGTTGTTTCCAGGCTCGGGCTACGGTGAAGTGGTACTGCTGGCTCAAATGGGAGCTCAATTTCCAGTACTTTGAGGAACATCCATATTGTTTCCCCAAAAGGCTACAGGTGTTTGGGGCGGAGGGTAGTTAAGAAAGCAGGAAGCATCTGCCAATACAGCTGGGACTGCTGGCGCTGGACAGGAAGTGTCAAAGTAGGTAAAGGGGTATATAAGACGACCTTCCATGTGGGTAATGATACTTAATGATACTTACCTGTACTGCAAACCATAATGCCCACAGTGGGGGGCTGGGAGGAAGCACCCGCCACAGAGGCAGCCTGGGGGTGGGGGTGATGGGAGGGAACCCGGGGACACTGGTGCTGGGGAATGTGCCCTGGTGGAGGGACGGGTGTTGGACACTGTAGGACTGAAACGTAAACACAAACAGCTTTGCAAGGGTCTCTCTCACAATGACTCAATAACAAAATCGATTCAAAATAAGAGTTTCGAGGTCAGGGGGGCTGGAGGGATAGCACAGCAGGTAGGGTGTTTGCCTGGCACACGGCCGACCCGGGTTCGATTCCCAGCATCCCATATGGTCCCCTGAGCACTGCCAGGAGTAAATCCTGAGTACAGAGCCAGGAGTAACCCCAGTGCATCGCCAGGTGTGACCCAAAAAAGCAAAAAAAAATTTTTAAATTTTAAAAAAAAAAGAGTTTCGAGGTCCGAAACAGGGCACCCTTCTACGTTCTATATAAGCAAGCTCGCTGGGAGCACGCCGGGAGCAAAAGCACCAAGGAGAGGGCAGCGGCCTTGCGGGGGCCAACCTAGCACCACACGCGGTCCCCTGAGCACCGCATATGGCCCAAAAGCAATAACTAAGAAGTTACTAAGACAACAGTCACAAGTTTGGGTAATGATACTTAATGATTCTTCTAATAAGATTATCGCTCGGCTGTTTCCAATGCGACCGGCAGGAAACGGGGCTGGAGAGGCAGGAGCGCGGGTCAGACATCTGCCTTGCTTGTGGCCTGCAGGCTTCGCTGCCCGCTCCACAGCCCCCAGAACACGCTCTGAGTGACCCCTGCCCAGCCGGGGGAGCCCTGAGCACAGCTGCGGGTGGCTCGAAACTGAAACAAAAAATTAAACAGCAAAGAATGTGAGGAAAAAGGTTGTTAGTGCTACCTACCTAATTTATACTCTTTCCCTTCTTTATCTCTTTACTAAGGACACGTGTCCAAAAGAAACTCTTTTCTTTTTCAACAGTCACAAAGTTACAAAGTTACTCATGACTGAGTTTCAGGTATACAATGTTCCGACCATCTGCACCAGCACCCACTTCATTCACTTCATTCAAAGCCTCCAGGCCTCCAGGCCCGCCTCCTGCCCGTGCCCCCAGCCCACCCCCAAGAACTAGTAACACTGCTCCACGTCACAGCACGCTTTTGGGCTTTGGGGGGACACACCTGGCAGTGCTCGGGAACCGTACGGGGTGCCGGGCGAGCGCCCCTCTGCTGCCACAGCTTTGTTTCTGCTTTTGTTTTTGTTTGGGGTCACACCCGGCGGTGCTCAGGGGTCACTCCTGGCTCTGCACTCAGGAATCCCTCCTGGCGGTGCTGGGGGACCGTATGGGATGCCGGGGATGGAGCCGGAGTTGGCTACTGGCGAGGCAGCCGGCTGCCCGCTGTTGAGTCCAGTTCAGGCCCGGCACTCAACAAGCCAGGACAGCGGGGGCGGGGCGACCCCCGGGCTGAGCCAGTGCTGCTCGGGGCAGCACGGACGTGTCCGAACACGGCTTCCCACCCTCCAGGCCCGGAAGGCTGCCCGGGTACAAATCACTGACTTGACTGTCCAGCCGCTTTTCAGGGTTTGACGGTCGCGGGCACCAAATACGTCAACAGAAACCCAAGCAGGGCTGCGGGGGTGTGGGGGCGCCAGTCTCCCGCCGGCTGACGCAGCGGACCTCCAGCACCCCACGGTCCTGCAGTCAGTGCCAGGGGGACCCCCAAGAACAGGGCCTGAGTCACCCCCTAGGGCCCCAAGGTGTGGCCCCAAACAAATCAAGAAACACCATGTGTGAGCACTGTGGCTAGGCCTGCCACAGCACGGCTGGGTGAGCCCCGGGAAACGTCCGGTGAGTGCGGGGGTGACCACTGAACACAGCCTCGTGTGGGCACCGCAGCTGCGAGCGTGTGACCCGCATGAGCCCCGCCACGGCGAGAAAGGAAGAGAGACGCACAGATGTTCGCAGAGCCCGCACCGCAGGCCCCAGGCCCCGGGAAGCGAGCGGCCCGGCCAACCACAGGCCAGGAGGGGCTCAACAGAAGGGCTGCCCTAGCTGAATGAAGTCAAAAGTAATCCACCTATGGCTCAAGCAGAAGTGAAAGGCGGCAGGGTGCGGGGTCCGGAGTCAATTCAGCCACAAGCGGCTGTAGCCAGCAGATGCCAGAAGGGCGTCTGCCTCCGTCCAACCCCCCGAACACGGCTCTCCACCTCAGCCCAGAGCCGGAGTAGGCCCCAATACCGCGGGCTGTGCCAAGCACCAAGCCGAACAGTCACCTAGCCCACAAGGCGCAGTCCCAAGTCTAAGATTTTAATTGAATCATCATCATCATCATCATCATCATCATCATCATCATCATCCCGTTGATCGCTGAATTTCTCGAGCGGTCTCAGTAACGTCTCCATTTGTCCTAGCCCTGAGGTTTTAGAAGCCCCTCTCTACCCTTCCTTCCCAAAGACGCGCGTTGGAGGCTCTTTCAGGGTCAGGGGAATGAGACCCACATTGTTACTGGCTTTGGCATATGAATACACCACGGGGAGTTTGCCAGGCTCTCCCACGTGGGCAGGAAACTCTCGGTAGCTTGCCAGGTTCTCCCAGAGGGAGAAGTAGGCTATAAGATGTCCCACGGCCACAAATCTAACAAAAATAAATCAAACATATCTAATTGAATATGTTTAAAAGTCAAGATTCTTGGGGGGCTGGAGTGATAGCACAGCGGGTAGGGCGTTTGCCTTGCACGCGGCCGACCCGGGTTCGATTCCCAGCATCCCATATGGTCCCCTGAGCACCGCCAGGGGTAATTCCTGAGTGCAGAGCCAGGAGTGACCCTTGTGCATCGCCAGGTGTGACCCAAAAAGCAAAAAAAAAAAAAAAAAAAAAAAAAGTTAAGATTCTGGTGCAGGGTCACTCGGACCCGTGAGACGCCTGCGTCCATTTCCTGGACACAGCCTGGTTCCCTGAGAGCTGCCTCAACCACTGAGGCGAAGTGTCCCTAAAGATACCAGGCAGAGCCCTCCCCCACCAAAAAAAGCAAGAAAGGACAGTGGGGGGAAGCACTTGCCTCATACACGGCTGACCCGGGACTCACCCCCAGCACCCCACAGGGCCCCACACATCACTAGGAGTGCCCCCTGAGCACAGAGGCAGGAGGAGGCCCTGAGTACCCACCCACACACCCACACACACACACACAAACCCAGAGTTCCAGCCTGTGTTAAAACCTGGGCTATCTACAGAGTCATCGACAGCCCCGAGGCCACCAGCACTATCTGTGCCTCCCCCCTCCCCGCCCCCCCAGTCCCCACTGAGACGCTCTTCCCCCGCCAGGCCTCTGTGTCCACTCCCCTTCATCTTCTCCCAGGCCGAGCGCAGGAGCAACCGAGTGAGACGAGCCTCCTGGAGGGCGGGGGGCCGGCCCGGCTGGGGCAGGGTCCAGCCGGAGGTGTGCACAGCCCCGCCGGGCCCCACCCAGTACGCCTGTCCTCCAGAGACGCCCACCTCTGTTCTCAGAACACGGGGCATTTCTCACGCCTGGGCCCGGCCAGAGTGAGAGCGGAAGCAAAGTCCAGCGACGCGCCTCTCTCGGCCGAGGCTTTTTTTAGAGAAAGCGCCAAAGAGCTGTGTCACTCCGGCTCTCCTTGACCCGGGCCACTGCCGGCCTCTCGGGCTCTGCGGAGGGACCTGCCCTCGCGGCCGCAAACTCAGGAGTGGTCTTTCTGGGGACAGCTCACACCCGCCGCGCGCAGACGTTCCCGAGCAAGCCATCGCCGAAAGCTCGGGCGAACACAGCCCGTTTCCGTGCAGGACTTCTGAGCCCTGGCTCTGGGGAGGCGCCACCCGACAGGAGCAGAAGTAAAACAGAGAAGGGACCGGAAGGCGTGCGGACTCGGAGCAGGGCCCCCCAGACACCGCTGGGGCTGTTCCCCCTCCCCGGAACTAAGCAGCCAGCGCTGGCTGCCAGGTAGGGCCCCGAAACACAACAGAAAGGGAAGAATCAATCTGCTGAAGCTAAAAGCTGAGTCATCAGAGTGCGGGGAGGGGGCCTGGCAGCCGCTGACCCCGGCTCGAACCCAGCACCAGCGGGCCCTGAGCACAGACCCATGAGAAGCCCCTGAGCACTGCTGGGGGTGGGAGGGGGAACCCCCCCCAAACAATAAAGGGGAGAAGCGGAAACACAGTGACTGGAAAGAAAAGCCGGCGGCTCCTGGTCTGCAGGGGACCAAGGTGCCTCGAACCACGAACACCCTCCCCTGGTGGCAGCTTCCCTGGAGAAGCCCTTGTTCTCTCTAACGTCCATCTCGGCTCGCTCCCCTCACGTCCTGTGGGTCTGGTTCGACCAGAACTATCATGCTCCACACGCCTCAGAAACACTACCGGGTGGGGAGGGCGTGAAGGGAAGCCCCCTGCCCCGTGTGCTGGGACGAGGTAAGCGGAAGAGGGTGACTGGGGCTGGAGCGACAGCACAGCGGGAGGGCGCCTGCCTTGCACGCAGCTGACCCAGGTTTGATCCCCGGCATCAGCATCGCACATGGTTCCCCGAGCACCGAGCACCGAGCACCGCCCGGGAGTAATTCCTGAGTGCAGAGCCAGGAGTAACCCCTGAGCATCCCTGGGCATGACCCAAAAAGCAAGGGAAAAAAAGGGTAATTAACAGTATTGTAAATCCCTCAATAAAAAATTGCCTTAAAGAATTATCAAGGGGGGCTGGAGAGATAGCACAGTGGGTAGGGCGTTTGCCTTGCACGCGGCTGACCCGGGTTCAAATCCCAGCATCCCATATGGTCCCCTGAGCATGGCCAGGGGTAATTCCTGAGTGCAGAGCCAGGAGTAACCCCTGTGCATCGCCAGGTGTGACCCAAAAAGAAAAAAAAAATTATCAAGGGGCTGGAGCGGGCAGGGCTGATTCCCAGCATCCCACACGGTGGTCACCGCCCCCAGCACCACCAGGAGTGACCCCTGTGCATCACCCGGTGTGACCAGAAAAGCAAAAAAAAAAAATCCTCAAGATCCTCAAGGGCCGAGGACTGGCACAGCACGGGGAAGGCCCCGCCTGCTCACAGCCAAGCCAGCAAGGCCAGGGGGGGCCCCAAGTAAAAACAAACCACAGGGGGCTATAGTACCCTGGGTGGGGCATCCCACAGGGTCCCAAGCACCACCAGGCCTCATTTCTGAGTGCAGAGCCCGGAGTAACCCCCGGGCATGGGTGTGACCCAAAAAGCCAAACACTAACAAACAAAACAATGTATCATCCCAGCACGACTTTGCCGCAGGCTCCCACAGACCAGACCGCAGAGAGCACTGAGGGCTGAGGACAGCACCCGGCTTTCCATCCCGGAAAGTCAGGGTCCCTGGGGACCCGCCAGCCCTAACTCTGAGCGGGCGACAGACACACAAGGCCCAGTGGAGATGTGACTGTGAACGGGAAACTAACACGCACTTGTGCAATTAGGGGACAGGGAGCAGGGGCCACAGGAGCGAGCACTGTCCCCGGAACAGACCAGAGGCAGGCAGCACGGAGACGGAGAAAGGCCTCTGAGGGTCTTCTAATAAGCAAAGCCACTCTAGGGCTGGAGCGGGCCGGGTACGTGAGTTTGCAGGTGGCCAACCCAATTCTACCCCCAGCACCCCAAACGGTTCCCTGCATCCACCGGGAGCACACAGCCAGGGCTTACTCCTGGCCCTATGCTGACCCGGGTTCGATTCCCAGTGTCCCATAGGGTCCCCTGAGCACTGACTGCCAGGAATAATTCCTGAGTGCAGAGCCAGGAGTAACCCCTGGACATGGCTGGATGTGACACAAAAAGCAAAAATAAATAAAAATAAACTCATTGGCAGGAAAGACAATACTGTAGGCAGGGCGCTTGACTCTGCACGAGGCCAGCACGGGTTCGCTCCCCCGTGCTGGTCCCACTTGGTCCCCGGAGCCTGCTAGAGTGATCCCTGAGCACGCAGCCAGGAGTAACCCCTAAATACTCCAGGTATGGCGAAAAATAAACTTAAAAAAAAAAAACAGTACAGGGGCTGGAGAGATAGCACAGCGGGTAGGGCATTTGCCTTGCATGCGGCTGACCCGGGTTCAAATCCCAGCATCCCATATGGTCCCCTGAGCATGGCCTGGGGTAATTCCTGAGTGCAGAGCCAGGAGTAACCCCTGTGCATCGCCAGGTGTGACCCAAAAAGCAAAAAAAAAAAAAAAAAAGTACAATAGGTAGGGAGTGCCTTGCTCCCAGTGGACCCGGGGCTGGTCCCCAGCATCCCATACCATCCCCACAGCCCACTAATTCCTGAGCATTGTCGGGTGTGAACAAAATAACAAAAACAAAATTTATTTTAAAATAAACTGAAGTGTTTAAGGTCTCTGGGCGGGCCGCTGAGCTGGGGGCTTGCTCAGGGAACAACATGGGCGAGGGTCACCTCAGGCAGGGCAAGCCCCTCACAGGCCGGATTCTCCCTCAGGCCCCTGACGATGATTTTGTAGTTTAGAGGGAAAAAGCAGCTGAGAGCACAGGGGTGGAGGTGCTTTGCCTTGCATGCCGTTGGCACTGCAAATGGCCCCAAACAAAACAGGAAAATTCTGACCATCGAGTTTACACACTAAAAACCAGCTAAGCTGGGGCCAAAGCGACAGACCAGTGGGGAGGGCACTGGTCTTGCACGTCACTGACCCAGGTTCAATCCCCGGCATCCCATATGGTTCCCCAACAGCACCAGGAGTGATTTCTGAGGCAGGAAGAACTCTGAGCATCACCAGATGTGACTCAAAAACAATAAATAAATAAGCAGCAATAAGCTAAATATAAGGTTGCAAACCGGACTAGAAATATCAGATTCTCAGTCTCTCATGAGGAAGGCGAAAAGGGCCACAGGAAGCCACAAGGTCAAGTTCAAAACCTGCAGGGCGGAGCGGCAGGACCTGCAGCCCAACCCGCCAGGATGATCCCCGAGCCAGAGCAAGCCCAGCGGGTGTGGCCCCAAAACAAACAACAACAACAAAAAGAAAGGAAAGGCCCAGGAGAGGAACCAGCTCTGGGAGCAGCTCTCCAAACAAATAAGAATGTTCAGGGTCCGGTGGGACACGGATAAAGGACAAAAAGCGTTACTCCCGTCAAATTCTGCGCTTGCCCCTCCAGGAGCACAAACCACAGGGAAGCTCGGCCTCACCCGTCACTCCTGCGCTGGGGGCCCTGCCAGCCCACCCGGCCCGCCAGGACGGGCCTAGTCTCTCTGCAGCAATCCTGGCCGAGGTGGTTTTCTAATGACAGTAATTGCCCCCTGAAAAGAAAGTGGTTCCGGGTATAAAGAGTTTTATTCAAAAAGGGTCAAGGCTAATGCGCAGAAACCCTATCCCCACCGCCTGCCGCTCCTCGCCCCCCACGAGTAGCCTGCCCAGACAGAGGAACGGGCACTCCCCAGGGGTCCCAGCACAACAGAAACCCCGAGCTCCGTGGGCTGCCAGGAGGCCGGGCGGAAGGCTGGCCACGTCCCAGGACTGGACAAAGGTAGATCCCGCTGTTCCCCCCTGACGTCTGTACAACAGAAAGGCCCGTTTATTCACACGCCGACTTTACACACACACACACACACACACACACACACACACACACACCTACGTTCTAAAGTCTGTCTTTTAAGATCAGTGGCTTCAATTTGACATTGTTAATTCCTGGTAGTAAACAAAAAATTAAAGCAGTAATAGTTAATATAAAAGCAGAAACCATCGGGTCTTTGCATTTCTAAATGTGACAAATGATAAAATTATCTATTATTATAAAACAACTAGGCGTTTAATTCAAACTCAGAATAACAGGCAGCGCGCTTATATTTTTTAATCTAAAACAAATAAGCAAATCTACCTTTTGTGCGGCCTGGGGGCCACACCTGGCTGTGCTGGGGCTTCCCTGGCTCTGCGCTCCAGGGTCACTGCTGGACGTTCTGGGAGACCATCTGGGGTGCTGGGGACCAGCCAACACGGCAAACTCTCAACCTGCTGTACTATCACTCTCAGACCCAAAATACGCTCATTTTAAAGCAGTATCTTTACTGCTTGTAGCGAAGAGTATCTGAATTTCTGAGGTGACCACTTGCAAGCCCAGGGAAAAGTCGCCGTTTGTAAACTGTTGGTCCTGTCGGGTCAGACAGCCACCCCGGCCTCTCTACACACACACACACACACACACACACACACACGCTGGCCTGGCGGGGACGGCCTGGCTCCCATCAGTCCTGGACAGTTTTCTAAAGCAACCAGAGTCTCTCCCTTCCAATAGGCACCTAATTTCCAAAACATAAAAGGTCTGAAAGGATCCAAGTCCCCAAAGGCTAAACTCCCTGGGAGGAATCCTGTCTACCAGTCTGAAAAGAGAAAACTTCAAATCAAAACAGCAAATATTTAACCAAGCAAGCGTCCATAGATGAAAACCGCCGAAGGGAAGGGGTGCCTCCATCAGCCTCTCGTTCCACCCCAGGGGAACTGTGTGTGTGTGTGTGTGTGTGTGTGTGTGTGTGTGTGTGAGAGAGAGAGAGAGAGAGAGTGCCTGTACAAATGTGTGAACTGTGTGTGAGCAGGTGTGAACATGAGTAAGTGTGCAAGTGTGTGAGCGTGTGTTAGCATGTGTAAGCGTGGGCGTGTGTGAGCACATGTGGCTGTGTATGTGTGGAAGCGTGTGTGTGAGTGTGCATACATAGTGTGTGATTGTGTATGAATATGTGTGAGTGTATGTCTACATACTGGTGTGTGCATGTGGGCATGTGAGAGCGTGTGTTTGTATCTGTGTGTACAGGTGGTGTGTGAGTGTGAGCATGTGTGTATAGATGGGTGGATATGTGAGTGTGTGTGTACGGGTGTGTGCACGCGTGTGAGTGAGCACATACGTGTGTGTGGCTGTGAGCATGTCGCTCTTTGTGTATGGGTGTGTACACCTGTGTGTACGGGTGTCTAAGCGTGTATGTGTGCTTGGGTGTGTGCGGGAGCACGTGTGTCTGTACATGTGTGTGTGCAGAGTGCGCGCGTGTGCGCGTGTGCACGGGCGCGCGTGTCAGTGTGCAAGCGTGTGCGGTTGACACATCAGCATGTGTGGGTGAGCCGTGTGACAACAAAGTTCTCCTCCGTCGCCGAGAGAACTTGCGAGCCGAGCCGCCAACTCCGTGCGGGCAGGCGGGGCGCCCGGCGGGTGGGAGCCCCGGCCCGGCCCGCCGCCGCCGCCGCCGCGGGACCCCCGGGACCCGCGGGACCCCCGGGACGGCCCCCGCCCCACGCGGCCCCGGGCGCGGGCGCGGCGGCGGCGGCGGCGGCGGCGGCGGCGGGGGCGCCGCGCGGGGCGGCGGCGGCGGCGGGCCGGGGGCGGCGGGCCGGGCCGGGCGGGCCGGGCGGCCGGGGCGGCCGGGAAGTCGGGGCGCGGCGGGCCGGGTCGGGGCCGACTTACTTCCTGCGGGCGCGCGGGCCCGGGGCGGCGCCATCTTTGCGCGGCCGGCCCCGCGGTCTTTTGTCTGCGGCGGGGCTGGGCGCCGGGCACGGCTCCTCGGGCGGCTCGGCGCGGGGCTCCTCCGACGACATGGCGCTCCGCGGCCCGGGCGCGGGCGGCGCCGGGCGGGCAGCGGCGGTGGCGGCCGGCGGCCTCAGCGTCGCGCATCTCCCGCGGCGCCGGGCGCGGCGGCGGGGCCCGGGGGCGGCGGGCGGCGGGCCGGACGCGCTCTCGCACGCATGGGCGCGGGGCGGGCGCGCGCGGGGCGGCGCGGGGCCCGGCGGGGGACGGCGGGGCGGGGCGGCGGGCGGGCGGGGGCCGCGGCGGGCCGGGCGCGGGCGGCGGCGGCGGCGGCGGCGGCGGCGGCGGCGGCGGGGCGGGGCGCGCGGCGGGGCGGGGCCGCCCCGCGCCCCGCCCCCGCGCCGGGCGGCCGCCCCGTTTTGACAGCTGCGCGGGCGGAGCGCGCCGGGCGGCGGCGGGGCCCCCCGCGCCGCGGCGCCTGCGGGACGCCCCCCGGGGCACCCACGGCCCCTCGCGCGCGCGCGCGCACCCCGAGGCGCGCGCAGACGAGCGCGCACCCCGAGGCGCGCGCAGACGAGCGCGCGCACTGACGCGCACGCGCGAGCGCACACTCGCGAGCACGCGCGCTCCCACGGGCCCCCCCCCGCGCGCGCCGCCGCCGCGCACGGGCCGGCCCGCGCATGCGCCCCGCGCCCCGCGCCGCCGCCGCGGCCGCCGCTGACCTCACCGCCCCTCCCCCGCCCCCGCCCGGCCGCGACTCGGCTCCGGCTCCGGCTCCGGCTCCGGCTCCGCCTCGGAGCGCGCCAAGCCGCGGAGCGCGGGTCCGGGATCGGGAGCGGGGTCGGGACCGGGACGCGGGCGCCGCCGAAGGCAGAGCGGACACTGGTCTCCCCGCCCGCTCCCGGCGGAGCCGCTCGGAACCGTGTCGCCTCGCGGGGCCCAATCGGGACGGTTCCGTCTGCAAACCCGAGTCTTGGAGCCGGCCGAGATAAAGCCGTCCGCGGGGGTGTCGGGCGGCCGAGCGCGTCTCGCACCCGCGCCCCCCGCCCACGGCTGGAGGGCCGGCGGGGGCGGGGCGGGCGCTGGCCACGGCCGGGCAGCCCCGCGGGGGTCCCCGCACCGCCGGAGCGGCCCCACCGCGCCCCAAATAATGCTGAGACACTTGGAAGTAAATGAGTTCTTAAATCGTTTTAATTCCGCAGGGTTTAACCCCTTGCTGCCTGCGCCCAGGTTCCCGGGAGTTTGCGGCCGGGGGGCGGCGGGGCCACCGCGGGAAGCACCGCGTCCTCCCCGCGGCCCGGCCGCGCACTGGGCACGCTCGTTATTTACAAAAATAAGCTGAAGAGGTTTGTTGACCGGTTCCATGAGCACTGATACGCGGGTCTACACGTCTCCCTCTTTCTGCGCGTCACACCTTCGAGCCTTGATCCGCGCGCGGTCCAGATGTTTGGCCGTGTCCGATGCTGAAACTGGACCGGCCGTTCCCGGCTGCGAGTTCCCCGAGCACCACTCCGGAGGGCCGGGAGCCCGCGCCTGGGCAATCGGGAGGTGCAACCCGCAAGTCACGCCCGCTGGAGGGACGTTTTCAGAGGAACCCGGAGGCACAGAGAACGCCCCGGGGAGCCGCAGTGGGGGGGAGGAAGGAGCCCGAGCAGAGCTGAGGAAGGCCGGGGGGAGGACGACAGCGAGCCCGCCTGGCATCTCTGCACCCGGCTGGGCCGCTGTGGAGTAGGCAAGTTGTTGGAACGTACTTTTGTTTTTTGAGTCTGTGTTTGGTTTGGGGGCCACGCCTGGGGGTGCTCAAGGGTCGCTCGTGTCCTGGGCGCAGGGGGCCACGCGCTGGAACGTGGAACCTGTTTTGGAAGGACTGTGGTAGACTAGCCAGCATGGCTCTCCCGGGCACGGCAGATTACCATGGCCCGGATGACAGGAAGAATGGAAGGAATACTCGACATGAAAATTCCCAGGGGTTTTTCTGTTTCCCTCACTCCCGTGACACAGTTCAAAGGCTCACTGGACATGCAGTGGCAGAAGTCGTGCACGACAGACACGGGTTGGTCTTGCAGAGGGTGAGGCCAGGGCTGCCGCCCAGCACTCACAGGCGATGTGTGTGATTCACCACGGAACAGCATCCCCACCCCACACTCGTTTGCGGTGCTGGAGATCAAACCCAGGACCCCGGCATGGGGCGTATGTTCTCCTTCAAGGACCCACATGTCGACTTTTAGTGACTCGAACACCTGAAATGGAGAATGTCACGGGGTAGTGCTGCTCCAGCTGAAAATGAGGGGCGTGGGCAGAATGACAGTACAGCAGGCAGGGCGCGTGCCTTGCCCACAGCCAACCTAGGTTCGATCCCTACCACCCCTGAGCCCCACCAAAAGTGACCCTGAGCACTGGGCCAAGAGCAAGTTCTGAGCATCACCACCAAGCGTGAGCAAAAGCCTAAATATATATATAGATATATATGCATGCATATATATCTATGCATATAGGGCCCGGAGAGAGAGTACAATAGGTAAGGTCCTTATCCTGCATACTCCCACCCAGACTGAATCCCAGCAGCCCACATGGTCCCCCAAACCCCACTAGGAATGATCCCTAAGCACAGCCAGGGATGGCCCCAAAATCAAGAATAATGACTTATTTACTTTTCTTTCTTTTTGGGTCACACCTGGCGATGCTCAGGGGTTCCTTCTGGCTCTGCCCTCAGGAATTACCCCTGGCAGTGCTTGGGGGACCCTATGGGATGCTGAGAATCGAACCCGGGTCAGCCGCGTGCAAGGCAAACACCCTACCTACTGTGCTATTGCTCCAGCCCCAACTTATTCACCTTTGACCAGCAGGACCGGTCAGCGGGCTACAGCAGCTGCTTTGAACGTGGAGCCCAGGCCCAAGCACCACCCTCATGGCTCCCCCAGGCGCTGCCAGGAGTAACCCCCAGCCACTGCAGTGTGGGTCCCAATCCATGAAAATTAAATTAAATAATTTAAGTTACACAGCTATGAAACCAAATTAGGAGGCAGGTAGTTGAGGTTCCTCAAAATTTTGAAATCAGAAATGTTTCAGTATCTGGATGACACATCAGACACAAACAATAAAGGAGGAAAAAAAAAACTGCGTCCCCTCTGGAAAAGCCCACGTTCTCTTCCGAACACCTACCTTGAACACGTTCTCTCTTGAACACATACTTTTACTATTAAGGTTGCACACAAATAGTTTGTCACATGGGGCAGGGAGTGTAGTGAGTGCACGTGGTGGCTGACCCACACTTGATCCCCGGCATCCACAAGGTCCTCTGGACCCACCAGCAGTAATTCCTGAGCTCAGAGCCAGGAGTAACCCCTGGGCATCTCCGGGTGTGGCCCAAAACCAAAATAAATAAAATTTAATCTCTCTTTCCCCTCACATTTCTCTGGATTTTTTCAATAAAAACTATTTTGTTTCACTGAAAAAAAAAATGCTGTCTACTTTCTAAGTCTACCTATTAAACAGGCATTTCCAACCCCTGACAGACAGCTAACAACGGGTTAAGGGCAGTTCCACAGGAAGGGCTGGGCTATAAGAAACTTTCACTTTCTATATCACCTTTTTTTTTTTCTTTTTGGGTCACACCCGGCGATGCACAGGGGTTACTCCTGGCTTTGCACTCAGGAATTACTCCTGGCGGTGCTCAGGGGACCATACGGGATGCTGGGATTCGAACCTGGGTTGGCCGCGTGCAAGGCAAATGCCCTACCCGCTGTGCTATCGCTCCAGCCCCTCTATATCACCTTTTTCTGTAACATTTGTATGTTTCAAGAGCACAGAAGTACACATAAAATGCACCCAGTGAGGGAGGGAGGTTATCTGCCACAGAGCAAAATCGTTAGCCCATGAAAATGTGAGCAAAGAAGATTCTTTGAGAGTCTGGCAAATGGGGGATGGGTGTGTGGGGGGAGTCGGGGGCAGCGGGGCAGCGGGGAGTGGGCAGAACTGGTGGGTCAGTGCCTGGCTTGTTGTGGTTTGGTTCCTGGTTTTATTTCTTCTCTGGAAAAGAGAAACATACATTTTTACTTTTAACACGGAACCTTTGTAAGGCTATGAAGAACTTGAGGCTTGAAGAGGCCAATCTGCAGGGTTACTGGGGACAGGGGTGCTGCCACGCCTGGTGGTGCTCAGGAACTACTCCCAGCTCTGTGCTCAAGGGGTAGCTCCTAGCAGTGCTCAAGAGGCCAGATGCCGTGCTGGGAACCAGACCCAGGTCGACTATATGCAAGGCCAGCGTCTTGATTACTTCGCAGTAGAGAAAGGATCTCTCAAAATCCTACCATTTTTCTGTGCATGTTTTTACTAGTAAAGTTGCACACAAAATAGTTTCAGCCACCTGGGGCCAGAGAGACAGTATAGTGAGCACCAGCCCTGCACGCGGCCGACCCAGGTTCCGTCCCCGGCATCCCATTTGGTCCTCTGGACCCACCAGGAGTAATTCCTGAGCTCAGAGCCAGGAGTAACCCCTGGGTATCCTTGGGTGTGGCCCAAAACCAAAATAAATAAAAGAAAGAAAGAAAGAAAGAAAGAAAGAAAGAAAGAAAGAAAGAAAGAAAGAAAGAAAGAAAGAAAGAAAGCAGCCACTTCAGCCTTCAGTCATTTCCCAACACAAAAAAAGTGTGGAAAACTCTGCGTGTGTGTGTGTGTGTGTGTGTGTGTGTGTGTGTGTGTGTGTTTTCAGGGCCTCTCTCATTGGACAGCGTCCCTGGCCCTGAAAGAATATATCACTCGTGGGAACCAGGAAGATAGGTCAACGGCACATGGTCTGCAGACAGAAGACCCAGGTTCAATCCCCGGCACCTTGAGGAGCTCCAAGCACCACCAGGAGAGCCCCTGGACACAAGTCAGGAATAGTCCCTGGGCACCACTGATCGTGGCCTTAAAATAAAACAAAATTTCAGTTACTTAAAACTCAAATTTAGGACTGGAGCAGATCAGGCATTTGCCTTACCCTCAGCTGATCCGGTTCAATCCCGGGCATCCATATGGTTCCTCCAGCACCCCAGCTCTGCCAGGAGTATCCCCTGAGCATCACCAGGTGTGACCTAACAAGCCAAAAAAAAATTAACTTAAAAAAGCCCTTATGTGTAGCTCATAATGGATTATTTTTTGCTTTACATTTTTCACAGTGCTTTAGGGCCTGAGTGACAATACAAGGGACGCTTGCACACAGCCAACCCGGGTTCAATCCCCGAGTGCCAGCAGGAGTGATCCCTGAGTACAGAGCCAGGAGTCAGTCTGCACACAGCTGCCTTGGCCTAAAAACAGAAGTAAATCCAAAAAAGTTTTAAAACTTTATGGGTCCTACTGTAGCGACAGCACCATGGGTAGGGTGTTTGCCTTGCACACAGCCAACCCGGGTTCGATTCCTCCGCCCCTCTCAGAGAGCCCAGCAAGCTACAGAGAGTATCCCGCCCGCACGGCAGAGCCTGGCAAGCTCCCCGTGGCATGTTGGATATGCCAAAAACAGTAACAAGTCTCACAATGGAGACGTTACTGGTGCCCGCTCGAGCAAATTGATAAGCAACGGGATGACAGTGACAGTGCTCAGGGGACTATATGGGTGTTGGGGATCGAACCCAGGTCAGTCATGAGCAGGGCAAGCGCCCTCCCCACTGTGCCTTTTCTCGGGCCCCTGCGCCACAAATCTGGTTGAAACTTCAAAGAAACAGAACATCAGAGGTGATTCCTTTCCAAACCCTCGCGGTCTACACTGCAGGGTCTGCGGAGGCGCTGGCCTCTCGGGGTCTACACTGCAGGGTCTGCAGAGGCGCTGGCCTCTCGGGGTCTACACTGCAGGGTCTGCAGAGGCGCTGGCCTCTCGGGGTCTACACTGCAGGGTCTGCAGAGGCGCTGGCCTCCCGGGGTCTACACTGCAGGGTCTGCGGAGGCGCTGGCCTCCCGGGGTCTACACTGCAAGCCGGCAGTGCTCAGAAGTACACACAAAGGCAAACGCAACTGAAAAACAAACAGGGAAGCACAGAAATAGGAAGATTAAACATTTACATTCGTTGTGTACAATAACTTTTTTTTTTTTGGTTTTAGAGCCACACCTGGCAGTGCTCAGGGCTGCCTCCTGGCTCTGCCCTCGGGGATAACTCCTGGCGGTGCTTTGGGGACCAGAAGGGGTGCTGGGGAACAAACAAACCCCAGCTGGCCAGCGCCTTGCCCACTGTGCTACCTCTCCAGCCCCAGAGCAAATTTATATAATGGTTTATCTGCATGCAAATCTTTTTGGCACACACGTGAGCATGCACACACACACACACACACACACACACACACACACGCACGCACATACACGATCTAGTCTTTTTCTGTCAAATTCATTTTGCTTTTTTTTTTTCCTTTTTGGGTCACACCCGGCAATGCACAGGGGTTCCTCCTGGCTCTGCACTCAGGAATTACCCCCAGGCAGTGCTCAAGGGACCGTATGGGATGCTGGGAATCGAACACGGGTCGGCCGCGTGCAAGGCAATCGCCCTCCCTGCTGTGCGGTCGCTCCAGCCCCTGTCAAATTCATTTTGATATCAATGAAGGAAAAATAAAGTTAACATGAATGTAATGGCTGATCAGAGTGAAAAGTGAAACTGAGGCTGGTCTCGTCCAGCAACGGCCTCCAGAGCTCAGGCCACGCCGCGGGGGCACGGCATTGCCCCACATGTGGGAGGCCCTGGACTCGCTCCCAGCAACAACACAAAGGCCCAGGATGGACTGTGGGCTGCCAGCTGGCAAGCCTGTCCTGGGGCCAGAGCCTGTGCCCATCCTCTCCTCCCTGGTGCCATGTGGTCACACAGGTCACCCTAAGGAGACACTGGCACCATCAGCCACTTTGGCGGTGGCCCTGGAGATGCTGTCCCAGGAGCCCTCTTCAAGGTCAGGCCTGCAGCTTCGCTTCTGGGCCACACCCAGGGGCGCTCCGGGAGCTCTCCTGGCAGGCAGATGTGCTCAGTGGGGTGGGGAGCAAACCCAGGCGGCTCGTGCAAGGCCCACTGTGCTGTGGGCTCAGACTAGGGTCCCGGAGAGCCCCCTGCCCCGCCCAGCTGTTCCCCTCCCCCTCTGGACCCAGCCTCCAGCAGCATCTGAGGGCCTGGAAGCCCGAACCCTCCTGGAAGCACCACTTCCTGCTTCTTTCTCTCTGCAACTTCTCCATAGACCGTTTTCCCATCCCTGACCCATCCCTGACCAGCGCTCTCCCCGCCGGGATCTCCTAGGGCACCCGCGCTCCCTGCCGGGTGGGGAGGCAGCTGTCTATTCACCTTCAGCCGAGAGCGCCCTGGAGTTAGCTGGACAGTGGGTAGCGCATTTGCCTTGCATGCGACCAACCCGGCTTTGATCCCCAGCATCCCATAGGGTCCCCTGAGCACCACCAGGGGTAATTCCTGAGTGCAGAGCCAGGAGTAACCCCTGAGCAGCACCGGGTGTGGCCCTAAAACCCACCCCACCCCCAAAGTACTGCGTTACTCATGTCTCCCGGCTTGCGGTGCAGAATGGTCCGGAACAGCACAGAGCATGCGGCATAGTCACCAGAGAGCAGAGCAGCAACGTTCGCCAAACTCACACAACGCTCCTCTCTGGCTGGCACCGCGGACACGGCGTGACCCCAGCGTGCTCTCTCCAGCCTCAACTGCGAAGTCTAATTGTGACTTTTCCTTTTTTTTTCCCCATGTTTTTTGGGTCACACCTGACGATGCACAGGGGTTACTCCTGGCTCCGAACTCAGGAATTACTCCTGGTGGTGTTTGGGGGGACCCTATGGGATGCTGGGAATCGAACCCGGGTCAATTGCGTGCAGGGCAAAAACCTGCTGTACTATGGCTCCAGCCCCCTTCTTTTCTTTCTGGCCACCATCCTGTCCTCAGGCCCGTGGACTGGCACATGGTGTGCAGGGCTGCAGCTGTCCCCGAGGGACACCCACCACCCAGCAAAGAGGGGCTTAGCCGGAGCGCTGGCATGGGGCTAAACGCTCTGCCTTGCATCCAGTCATTCCCAGTTCAAACCCTGCCACAACATATAGCCCCGGGTCCTGCCAGGAGTGACTCCTGAGCACAGAGCCAGGGTAAACCTTGAAAACCACAAGGTCTAGCAAAAAAAAAAAAAAAAAAACAGGGGGGGGAGAAATCTCCAGTGAAAAATTAATTATATTGCTCTTTTCCTGATTTGGGGGGAGGGCACCCCAGAAATGTTACCAATGGGGCTAAGCTTGGCTGCGCATCCCTGACATTTCAATGTCCTCCTGAGGGCACGGTGCTGCTGGGGAGGGCCAGGGCCCGTGAGGTCCACTCCGGGCAGCGCTGGGAATTGAACTGGGGTTGAACATGGGCTCTCTCGCACCCTGAGCTCTCTGCACCCTCACACCCGAGCTTGCACTTAGCCCTGGGTCCGTGCTCAAGGATCACTCCTGGGCTGGAGCGATAGCACAGCGGGTAGGGCGTTTGCCTTGCATGCGGCCGACCCGGGTTCGATTCCCAGCATCCCACATGGTCCCCTGAGCACCGCCAGGAGTAATTCCTGAGTGCAGAGCCAGGAGGAACCCCTGTGCATCGCCAGGTGTGACCCAAAAAGCAAAAAAAAAAAAAAAAAAATCACTCCTGACCTAGGCGTGCTGAGAACGGAACCCAGGCTGGCCAGGTGCCGGGCCAGTGCTCTACCTGCTGGACCATCCCCAGGTCCCCAGCCCGGCTGAGGGTTGAGGCCGGGACACTCACAGTCCATCCTCCGGGGCGTGTGACCTGCCGCCGGCACACTGGACGCTGTCATTCCTCTGACCCCACGCTCCCGAGTTGGCTCAGGGACACCCACTCAGGGACAGCGCATCACGCTGGCACAGACCACAACCCACAGGACAGGCTGACCCACAGACGCACTCAGGACCGGGATCAGCAGCACAGACAAGGTGGCCGGAGGGCCGAGCCTCTCTGGCCCTAGGAAGGAACCTGGTGCGGGTGAGAGCGAGGGGAGGGGGAGGGTCTTCCCTTGCAGGAGCCCCGCCAGGTTCAATTCCCGACACCACGGAGTCTGCTGGGAGTGACCCTGAATAGAGGCAGCGGCAACCCTGTCCCCCAAATGGAGGAAGCAGAGAAAGGATGGGGGACAGAGGAGGGAGGAAGGGACGAAGGAAGGGAGGACAAACACACACATACAGCTGGTCCCCAAGGAATAGTGTCCACTTTCTGCAGGCCCTGAGCCCACCCCCTAACTCCCACATAGCGCGGGTGTGTCCCCGAAAGAGCCAAACAGGGTATCACCCGCGGCCTCCCAAAGACGGCCCCCACCATCCGCCCCAAAGGGCGAGTGTGCTCCGTGTGCCTCCTCCCTCCTCCCGGGTGCTCCCCCCATATGTGTGGCTCCCCGCGCAGCTTCTGTGACCTCACCCCTGCCTGATGCCACGTGCCACTCTGTGACTTCATCAGGTCCTCTCAGGGGCGAGTCCCGAGGCCTAGTTCCTGGAAAGACCCCTGGAAAGACTGGCCAGGAGAGCAGGCTAGGGGTGGAGCGCGTCTGCCCGCGACCCCCACCACCTGTCCCGGAGGCTGCCCCCCAGGAGCCTGGGTCCCTCTGAGGCCTCCCGGAGCGGGCGAGGCGCTCGGGGCGGGCCATGGAGGAGCTGCCGGAGCCGGCGCCCCAGAAGCCCCTGGTGGGCTGCCTGGCGGCGGTGCAGAGCCTGGCCCGCATCCTGCGGCCGTGCTATGGGCCGCACGGGCTGCAGAAGCTGCTGGTGACGGCGCGCGGGGACGCGGTGCCCACCGACTGCACGGCTGCCATCCTGGACGCGCTGCAGCTGGACCACCCGGCGGCGCGGCTGGTGCGCGACACGGCGCAGAGCCACGCGGAGCAGAGCGGCGACGGCGTGGCCTTCGTGGTGCTGCTGGCGGCCGCGCTGCTGGAGCAGGCCGAGGGGCTGCTGCGGGCCGGCCTGCCGCGCTCCCGGCTGCGCGAGGCCTACGCGGCGGCGGCGGCCGAGACGCAGGCGCTGCTGCCCGGGCTGGCGGTGCGCGCGCTCGGGCCGTTCGAGGACCCCTTCTGGGTGCTGCACTCGGTGCTGGGCACGCACGCGCGCGCCCACGCGCGCCACCTGAGCGGCCTGCTGGCGCAGGCGTGCTGGGCGGCGCAGGGCCCCGACGGCACCTTCGAGCCGGCGCGCGTGCGCGTGTGCGCGCTGCCCGGGGGCCGCCCCGACGACTCGTGCCTGCTGGGCGGCCTGGCGCTGGCGGGCGGCGCGCGCGGCCAGGTGCAGGAGGTGCTGGACGGCGCCCGCCTGGCGCTGCTGGCCTGCCCCTTCGGGCCCGCCGCCGCGCACGCGCCCGCCACGCCGCGCCTCGCCAGCTCCCCGGAGCTCGCGGGCTTCGAGAAGGGCTGCGAGCAGCTGCTGGAGCGCCACGTGGGCCAGCTGGCCGCCGCGCGCGTCAACGTGGTGGTGGTGTGGGGCGACGTGGACGAGCGCACGCTGGCGCACGCCGACAGGCACCGCATCATGGTGGTCCAGACCCCGTTCCGGCGGGAGCTGGTGTACCTGGGCCAGGCGCTGGGCACGCCGCTGCTGCCCTGCCTGATCCCGCCGCCCAGGCCCGGGCTGTGCCAGCGCGTGTACCAGCAGGTCCTGGGCCAGAGCAGCGTGACAGTGCTGGAGGGCGAGCCCGCGGCGGTGCCCACGCTCAGCCTGGTGCTCAGGGGCAGTAGCTGGGAGGGGCTCCGCGACGCCGAGCAGGCGGCGCACCAGGCCGTGCAGGCCTATGTCCAGCTGGGCCAGGACGCCAGGCTGCTGCCCGGGGCGGGCGCCACCGAGATGGCCCTGGCCGCGGCGCTCACGGACAAGGGCCGCCGGCTGGAGGGCCCCGAGGGGCCCGCGTTCCTGGCCTTCGCCAAGGCCCTGCGCTCGCTGCCCGAGACCCTGGCCCGCAACAGCGGCTCCGAGGTGGCGCAGGTGCTGGCCGACCTGCACACGGCGCAGCGGGCCGGGAACATCCTGGCGGGCGTGGGCAGCGACGGGGCCATCAACGCGGACGAGGAAGGGGTGTGGGACGTGCTGATCACCAAGGCCCAGGGCCTGCGGGCCGTCACGGACATCACGCTGCAGCTGGTGGACGTCGATGAGATCGTGCTGGCCAGGGCGCATCCCCTACCCGAGCAAGACGCGTGTCCCAACCCGCCGCAGGCCAAGCGGCACCCGCCCGCTGCTGGCAAAAAGGGGCGCGGCAAGGCGGCCCGCTGAGACCCCAGTAAAGTGGGAAGGGCCCGGCAGTGTGGTGCCTGCTTTGCTCGTGAGGCCTCGCCGTCTCCTTATTGGTTTGGGGGCCACACCCCGCGGTGCTGAGGGCTGACTCCCAGTTCTGTGCTCAGGGTCACTCCCGGCTCTGTGCTCAGGGCTGACTCCCAGTTCTGTGCTCAGGGCTCACTCCCGGCTCTGTGCTCAGGGTCACTCCCGGCTCTGTGCTCAGGGCTCACTCCCGGTTCTATGCTCAGGGCTCACTCCAGGCTCTGTGCTCGGGGTCACTCTCAGTTTTGTGCTCAGGGCTCACTCCCAGCTCTGTGCCCGGGGTCACTCCCGGCTCTGTGCTCAGCGGTCCAGGCACCATGTGTGGTACCAGGAATGAAGCCAAAAGCAGTGCCTTAACCTGGGACTATTTCTCAGCCCCAGGTTTTGGGGTGGTTTTGTTTTATGGGAGGATCCACACTCGGCTGTGCTCAGGGATGACTCCTGACTCTGTGCTCAGGGCTCACTCCCGGCTCTGCTCAGGGCTCACTCCCGGCTCTGTGCTCAGGGCTCACTCCTGGCTGTGCGCAGGGGACCCTATAAAGCACAGAAGCTAGAGTCAGGGTTGGCCCCCTACAAGGCGAATGGCTTCCCTCTGTACTGTGGCCCCAGCCAATGCACTGAACTTTGAAGCAGCTGAAAAACACTTTATGGCAGGGCTGAGCGGTGAGGTGCTGCCCTTGCACGTGGCTGACAGGTCAGTCCCTGGGCCGCAACATGGTCCCGAGCCCCTCGGGGAGTGACTCCTGAGCAAGTCAGGAGAACCAACACCACTGGGCGTGGGCCAAAACCAAAACTAAGGTTTAATTATTGAAACAAACTTACGGGTCTGGAGCGATAGCACAGCGGGGAGGGCGTTTGCCTTGCACATGGCTGACCCAGGGTTCGATTCCCAGCATCCCATAGGGTCCCCTGAGCACCGCCAGGGGTAATTCCTGAGTGCAGAGCCAGGAGTGACCCCTGAGCATCGCCAGGTGTTACCCAAAAAGAAAAAAAAAAAACCTTACAAGAAACAATCTAGAAGACACAATTGCGCTTCAGAAAAATTTGAGCTGGAGTGATAAAACAGCAGGGAGGGCACTTGCCTTGCTTGTGGCCCACCTGGGTTTGATCCCTGGCACCCCATATGGTCACCTGAGCCCACCAGGAGTGGTCCTTGAGCACAGAGCCAGGAGTAAGCCCTGAGTACCACTAAGTGTGGCCCAAAAACAACAACAAAAAAATAATTGGTCAAAGCTACATGCTAAATAGAAGCGTTTCTGCTCTTATGTATCATTAACACTGGGGGAAAATCACATTGTAACACTTTAAGACCTTTCCTCCCCAGACACACACTCATTCTCTTAAAAAAAAATTGTTTTTAATTGCCTCATAGTAAATTCCTTCAATGTGATAATTCAGATTTTTAACCCCTACGGTTAGAAAGTGTGTCTCAAATTGACCCTTTGAATTTTTATGAATTAGGTAAAAAGACCAACTATTCCCAGTCCTGGGACTGAGCCCAGGGCCTCACAGGAGGGGCAGGTGCTGTGCCTTGAGCGGGCCCTCCTATCCCCCACCTTTATTTCATACAACAGTAAGAGGGGGTGCTGGATGGATAGCACAGCAGGAAGGGCGTTTGCCTTGCACGCAGCCAACCTGGGTTCAATCCCCAGCACCCCATATGGTCCCCTGAGCACCGCCAGGGGTGATTCCTGAGTACAGAGCCAGGAGTAACCCCTGAGCATCGCCGGGTGTGACCCAAAAGCAAAAAAACATGAGTAAGAGGGTTCTTGTTTAGAGTCATAGTCAGGGATCGGAAACATAGTATATTTTAAGTATCCTAAGTTTGATACAAAAGGATTTCTTAAACAATATTGGATTATAACATTGGATTGTTACAAACCACATTGTAACACTTCATAACCTTTTCCTTCCCTCAGACACAACAGACACCCGCACACAGGTTTATAGGTAAAAGCAAGTTAAAGTGGCTTTCAAGGATGGGATATAAGGGACAAAGAAAGGTCTGGCAGGGCCGGTGTGGCCGTCTCAGGCAGCGAGGCTTGGCGGTAAGACACGGGCTATCACACAGAGAGCTCGGTGTCTCGGGGGACCCGTGGGGCTGGCCAGACCCTCTGCAGCCCAGCCTGCCTGCTCCTGGCTGGCGGCTCCCTGGCCGAGGCCCCGCCTCCTCCCTACAAATGCTGCGCTGGCCTAGGCGTGGCCTCCCCGTTCCTGTCACCTGAGCAGGGCCAGCTGCCCAGAGGGCGGCGAGAAGCCCACAGCACCACGGGCTCAGGCAGCGCGAAAAAGGACCCAGCGAGAGCCCGAGGTCGGCTGCCCGTGCTGGGGCCGCAGGCCGAGACCCCTTGGGCCTGTCCCATGCTAGCCAGCCCACGGGCGCCCTCCGGAGCGTGGGGGGCTGGTCTCAGCTGCCCGGCCGTCCAGCCAGCCCCGCTAGGGCACTCGAGGCTGCAGATTCCATGAGGCTGGGGAGGCCCATGTGGACGGAGCGACAATGACCAGGAAAGGGGCCGGAGCAAAAGTCCAGAGGGGAGGCGTTCACCTTGGCACGCACCCAGCCCGGGTTCGACCCCCAGCATCCCTTATGTTCCCCTGAGCACTGTCAGGAGTACTTTCTGAGCGCAGAGCCAGGAGTCAGCCGACACCCCACAGGATAAAGTAGCTTTCTCCTGGCTGTGCCCCAGACCGGGCACCTTTCAGGGACAGAAGTTGGCATGTGGGGCAGTGCCGGCCAGGGAGCTTGGAGGTGACTCAGGACCTCGACGGCCACAGACATCACCCACCCCTGGGCCGTGACACCATGCGTGGGGTGTGGGGATCAAACCCAGGGCCCCACACAGCAGAGCAGAGGGTCACGACTGAGCTAACTCCTCACCGAACAAACCAATCTGGGGGTTCCCCCCTTTTTTTAATGGCAATGGTGGGGGAGACTGGGCCACGGCCGGCAGTGCTCCGGGCTTACCCCTGACAGTGCTCCTGAATTACTCCTGGTGGGCTCAGGCACCATATGGGGCATCACGGGTGACTCCACGGCAAGTGCTGAGCCGTGTGCCGCTGTTCAGACCCTGAGCACCAGTTTTAAGTATTTAAGTGATAGTACAGTGGGGAGGGCCTTGCACGCACCGGACCGGGGTTCGATCCCCGGCATCCCGTAAGAGCCCCCTGGGCCCCACCAGGAGTGATCCCTGAGCACAGAACCAGGAGCTAGTCCTGAGCACAGTCAGGTATGGCCCCAAAACCAAAACAAGAAAATCTAGACCCCGACATCAAGCTGCTGCTCCCCTCCCGGGACCAGGACGTGGCTGCACAGAGTGGGTCTATTTCCTGCCGCTGAGCGCAGCATCACGTCTCGAGTTCTCCCGGGCCCAGGAACTCCCTGCGTCCCTCCCAGGACGCGGGGCGCAGCCACAGGAATGTGATGCGAGCACTTGACGCAGTTGACCGGGAAAGCAGGGAAGGAAGCGAGATGCCCAGGCGCGGGAGGGGAAGGGTGCGGGGGACAGCTGGCTCTGCTCCCGCCCCCAGGGATTACCCGCCCAGTGGGGGTGGTGGGGGAAGGAGGGTCGGAGGAGTCTTCTGGGGTGTCTGCCTGTCCCCAGGAGAGGAGGGGGCTCTAGTTAAAGCCCCAAGGTGGGGGGGGCAAGTCGTCCCCCTCCCCCCAGAGACATTTGCAGAATGAACTTGATGTTTCCCCCAGGGGCAGGCAGGGAGGGGGCAGGGAAGGAGCCGGAAAGGCCCTGCCAGGACCTTGCAGGTGCTCTCGACCCAGGAGGGATCCCAACTCTGCCCACCTCCGCCCTGGACAGTGGTGCCCGCGCGTGAACCAGTGGCCGTCTTTGCCACAGTTGTGCCACGCCTGCTTCTCAACGTCCTCCCCAGGGTCCCTTCTGAGCCCCTTCCCTTCCTGTGGCCCCGCTTCGGGGCCCCCGACAATACCCTGGGGCTCCCACGGATGGGGAAGTGCTCACACCTTCGGTACTTCAGGGTGGGGCAGAAATGGCGACACGCATGGCTCACTCCTGGCTCTGCGCTAAGGCTCACTCCTAGAGGGGCTCCGAGCACCTAGGGGTGCAGGGATCAAACCCAGGCCGGCCGTGTGCAAGGCAAATGACTTCCCTGCTGTGCTCTCTGTCCAGGCCCCGAGTTCGACACAAGACAGGAATAGTTAGGGCCGGAGCGACAGCACCAAGGGCAGGGCGTTTGCCTGGCACGCAGGTTGCATTCTGACCAGGTTGGATCCTCGTACCCCAGATGATCCCCAGAGCCCACCGGAGGGCTCCCTGAGTACAAAGCCAGGAGCCAGCCCGGAGCAAGGCAGGGCTCGAGGAAAGAACGGTGACGGTGCAGAGAGAGCGGGGAAGGTGAGCCGGGCATGCGGCTGACCCAGGTTCAATCCCCGGCACTCCAGACGCTCCCTGAGCCCTGCCACGAGTGATCTCTGAACACAGACAGGGCAAGCCCTCAGCACGGCCCCCCAAAGGGAAAAACAGTGGTTCCCGAGCAGGCCCAAGGACACGGGGCTCATGGCTCAGGGCGGAAACTAAGTTTCCACAGACATCATTACAATCTCCTCACAGTCTCTCACCCTTGGGCCGGAGCAACAGCACAGCGGGGAGGGCGTTTGCCTTGCACTCGGCCAACCCGGGTTCGATTCCCAGCATCCCATATGGTCCCCTGAGCACCGCCAGCAGTAATTCCTGAGTGCAGAGCCAGGAGTGACCCCTGAGCACCGCCGGGTGTGACCCAAAAAGCAAAAAACAAAAACCAAACCCCTCTTACCCTACTGATGGCTGAGGACAGCGCTTCTCTGCAATGGAGGGTCCCTCCCCCGGGACACTGGGGCTCCCAGCTGCTAATGTTCGCTTTCAGGTACCTGCCCCACAGGCTCCCCCTACCAGCCACCCCCCCACAAGCCACCTGGCGACCACCAGTTTGTTGTCCGTGGGGTTTCGCCCTGACTCCACGTCACCGAGTCCGCGTAAGTTTCTCTTTGACTTAGCTCTGCCTGCACCGGCCCTCAAATGTTGTTGCAAATGTTGGATGTTCCTTTTCATGGCTGAGCAATCTTTCACAGACTCCTCTCATTCGCCCAGGGACCCTCGGCTGTTTATCTTCCTGCTGTATATAAGAAGGCAGGCCCTGGGGGCTGGGGAGGGCCAGGGTCTTCTCAAGAGAGTAATTTTCATTTTCTTCGAATAAATACCCAAAAGTGAGATTACTCAGTCAGAATGTAGCTCTGGTTTTTTTTTGTTATGTGACATTTGGGCCACCCCTGGCGCTGTTCAGGGCTTACTCCTGGCTCAGTGCTCAGGAGTCGTTCCCAGAGGGCTCAGGAGACCATGGGGGGAGACCGCACAGGCTGCGGGGAGAGAACCTTGGGCCGGCCACGTGCGAGGCAGGCGCCCTGCCCGCCCGACTCTCTCCAGCCCCCATTTCTAACTTTCTGTCCTGTTGGGGCGGGGGCTGGCCCCAGCGGAGCCGGGAGGTGGGTGCAGTGCTACCATCAGCCCCAGGCCCTGCGCGCCAGCGGGTGCGCCAGCTTCCTGGCCGTTCGCTGTAATCTTTTGAGGAACTCCCATCCTGTTTTCCGCAGTGGCGGCAATTTGCATTCCCACCAGCAAGTGCAAGCAGCCGCCGGCTTCCTGGCCAGCACTTGTGGGCGCGTATCTTTCTGGAGCCAGCGAGAGCCGATACCGCACGGGGGCTGGATTCGCATCTGCCTGGGGACCGGCCAGTTTAGCTCTTTTGTGGAAACCCTTCACAAGAGCCTCGGTCCGACTCTTACCCAGATGGTTGGTTGGTTGGTTGTACAGTTTCCTCATTGATACTGAACAGTCCGGAAGGAGAGATAATACCTCGGTGCTTCCCTTGATGTGGCTGACCTGGGCCCAATTCCCGACACCCAGTAGGGTCCCCCAAGATTCTCTCTCTCTCTCTCTCTCTCTCTCCCCCCCTCCCTGCCCCCAAAGCTCCAACTCTTATGGGGTCTCAGTGACATGATCTGGACTCAAGTTCCAATATCAATGCAGGAGACATGTACTCTGAGAAAGTATTCCTGTTTGCTTTTTGTTACATTTGACTTCATTTTCTATCCTATTGCAGTCACTGGGACAAGGGCTTTTCCTTTACGCATCGTATTTCCCGTCTTTGGTTTTTTCCATTGCTTTACGTATTACAAACTCCTAATTGCTTATTTCTCGCCCCTTTAGATGTTTCCTTTTATCTCTGCCCAGGACCTTAGCCTTTTCCTGTTTCTATTGGTTCTCATTACAAGTGATCTTACCTTTAATTTCATCCTTGGCTTTTCTTTTGTTCTGGGGCCACACTGGGAGGTTTCCAGAGCTTACTCCCGGCCCTGCACTCAGGGATCTGTCCTGGGGGACTCAGGGGACTCTGTGGGGTGCCAGGGATTGAGCCCCAGAAGGCTGTGTGCAAGGCAAGTGTCCTGCCCACCGCTCTCCGCCCGCATCTGCAGCTCTTAAAAAGCTGGTTTAACCTTCCTCTGTGTGCCCGTGGGGGAGGGCGCCCTGCCAGTCTCTCTCCATTGCCAAGCTGGCAGTTCAGCGCCAGGGCCGAGGGCGTGGCGGGCGTCTCCGGGCACACCCAGCCGCCCTGGGGCGGGGCCCCTGGCGGTGCACCCAGTGAAGTTCCTGTGACCTCGTGGAGCTGGGAGCAGAACCCAGAGCAGGCCTTGCTGTGTCACCAGCCTTATTCGTTGGCATTTCGGATCAAATGGCTTCCGCGGGCGGTTTCGGGAAGCAGGTGCCCAGTTTTCTACCTCCGCTTTGCATTTCCTGTCATAAACGTCTCCATTGCTTTAGCATTTATTCTTTTTTTTTTTCCTTTCTTACTTTACTTACTTTTTTGCTTTATTTGCTTTTTGGGTCACTCCCGGCGATGCTCAGGGGTCACTCCCAGCCTTGCACTCAGGAATTACTCCTGGCAGTGCTTGGGGACCCTATGGGGTGCCGGGGTGGACCCCAGGGCAGTCGTGTGCAGGCCGGGGCTGCTGGACTGTCACTCCAGCCTCCCCCTTCCTCACTCTCCCTTTCTTTCTCCTCTGGCCACACATGGCTGCCCTCAGGGCTTGCTGCTGGCTCTGTGCTCAGGGGTCACTTCCTGCAGTGCTCAGAGGCCGATAAGCTGTGCCCGGGATCAACCCAAGCCTGGCCTTAGTCCTATCTCTCCGGACCTCTTTGTTACTCCCTCTCTCCCTTCTTTCAGTAAAAAAAATATCTATTGGGGAGGGGCGACTTGGACCACACCCAGCTGGCTTTCTCCTGGCTCTGCTCAGGATCAGTCCTGGTGGTGCTCGGGGATTACGCCTGGCAGTGCTTGGGGATCACTCCTGGCAGTGCTCGGGGATCACTCCTGGCTCTGCTCAGGGATCAGTCCTGGTGGTGCTCGGGGATTACTCCTGGCAGTGCTCGGGGATTACTCCTGGCTCTGCTCAGGAATCACTCCTGGTGGTGCTCAGGGATCACTCCTGGCTCTGCTCAGGGATCACTCCTGGTGGTGCTCAGGGATCACTCCTGGCTCTGCTCAGGGATCACTCCTGGTGGTGCTCAGGGATCACTCCTGGCTCTGCTCAGGGATCACTCCTGGTGGTGCTCAGGGATCACTCCTGGTGGTGCTCAGGGATCACTCCTGGCTCTGCTCAGGGATCACTCCTGGTGGTGCTCAGGGATCACTCCTGGCAGTGCTCGGGGACACTCCTGGTGGTGCTCAGGGAACCTCTGCAGTTTCAGGGATCGAATCTGAGTCACCCAAGCACTTAACCTCGGCACAAAGCCTCTGGCTCCAAAGTATTATTTTGAAGGAGGGCTTGGGCCAAATCTAGCTGTGCTTGGGGCTGACTCCTGGCTCTGTGCTCAGCGGTCACTCCTGGTGGTGCTCGGGGGACCGTCTGTGGTACTGGAGATTAAACTGAGCTGAGCCTTAACCCCTGTATCTCGGGTCCAGTTTTTTGCCTAACAATCCTGTTTTGGCATTTGTTTTATTTCCCCCTTATTTATTTGATTCTGGAATCTGTTCTGCAGAGGACTAAGACAGCTGAGATGCCAGAGCAACCGGTCAGCTCTTCCTCATCTTGGACCTGTGTGTGGGGCAGGTGAGTATCCCAAAATGTCACTCAAGGACAGATAACTTCAACAGATAAGCCGCTGGGCCCAGGTCCAGCCACTCCCGCGACTCCTGCCACTCCCTAATGGCCACTCCCCGAGGGCCACGCCTGGCCTGCAGCTCCCACCTCACAAGGACACACCCGGCACACTCACATCTCCCCAGTCTCACAACCACACACACACACACACACGCACACGCGCACACACATGCTTACATGAGCATACTCGCAGTCACACACACTCACATATTCTCACACACATGCATTCACACATGCTCACATACTCACACAATCACACACACAACTCTTACAACCTCACACACGCACTCCGAACATGTTCACGCACACACATGTTCACACACACTCAAACACACGTTTACACACTCACTCTCACAATGCGCTCACCCACATGCTCACACAGCCCACACACATGCACTCACACACACACAGACACACACACACACACACACACACACTCCCATAGACTCGCTCACATTCGCTCAGGGCTCCGTTTCCCGGGTGTGACTCACTCCCGCGGCCCAGGGAGCTACTCTGTTCTCCGGACCCTTCTCCCTCCCTCAGCTTCTTAGGGGACACCACTCCACTAAGAAGGAGAAAAGCAGGTGGCAGGGTCAGAGCCCGGGGCTTGGCCCCCACACCCCACACCCCACACCCCAAGGACGGGGTTCCCGAAGCACAGCAGGTGGGAGCCCTGGCCGGCCCCCAACACCCAGGGAAGGCGGCACTGAAGACGGCGATTGCTTTACAGGGGCGGGTGGGTGGAGGGAGGGGACAGAGGGGAGGGGGCGCCTGCCCTGCCCTGCCCGCAGCGGGGCGGGCTGGATCCCGGCACTCACACGGTGCGGGCAGGGCCAGCGTCCCCCCCAAGCACAGGGCCGGGGCCAAGCCCCCGTGCGTCCAGGCGTGGCCCAGCCAGACACTCAGTATAAACGAAATGCGTCCCCGGGAAAGAGCTCGTTGCTCCCTCCCCGCGGCTGTTGGAGGGACCCTCCTCGGACCAGCGCCCGGACTGCGAGTGTGGACGGGACGAGGCGGGGTCCCACCGGAGTCCCGGGGAGGGCTGGACTCCCCGGGCCTCCAAGTCCGGCCCGCCCGCTACGCCGCCGGCGTCCAGGAAGGGAGGTGGCCGGCGGGCTCGGGCGGGGCCGGCCGGGCTTACTCACGGGGTGCGCTGGGCGCGCCCCGCCCGCCGCAGCCCGGCCTCACCCCTGCGCCCCCGCCGTCCTGTCGCGCGCCTGCCCGACGGTGCCGCCAGGTGCCGGGTGCGCCCGCCCCCCGGACACCCGCGGCCCGAGGGGGCCCAGGACCAGCGCGGCCGCCGGGCGTGGCCCCGCCAGGGAGGGGCGGCCGAGCCCGCCCACGCCCCGGACACCACCGGCCGAGGGCCAGGCACCCACGGGACAGGGAGGGGCGGGGCCAGGAGGTGACAGGGCGCGGGCGCCCCCGCCCTGCCCCCACACCGGCCGCTGCCAAGTGCAGCCGCGCCGCCTGCCCGGAGGAGGAGGAGGGAGGCCGCGGGCCAAGGATCTGCCCACCTGGGGTCAGGGTGCGGGCAAGACAGATGACACCCTGCGGGCAGCAAGGGGGGTGGGCGAAGAGTGGCCCCGGGCAAACGGCCGGCCACAGGCGCAGCTGACCAAAGGCGAACCGGGACTCCCGGGCCGGGCAAAGGGCGGGGACCCAGCGCCCTCGGACCGCCCCGGGCGCTCAGGGCAAGGCAGCTCGACCGGACCCGGCGAAGACCCCGGGTCGGGGGGAGGGGTCCTGCTCCAGGCGCGGGGTCGGGAGCGCCTCCCCACAGAGCCGTTCAACCGCGAGCGAAGCGGCAAGGGAGCGAGTGCAAAGGCCCTGGGGCAAGAAGGGCCGTGCCCGGGGAGGGCGGGGTGACCCCTTCCCGGGGGGCCTCCTTGGGTGCCGCCCACCGGCTTCCCCTTCGGGAGGCAGCCGCTCTGCTGGGCCTGTTCGGGTCGGCCCTGGGCCTCGCGGGCCGCTCCGTCCGCCCCGCAGTCGCGAACGCTGACAAGGGCCCCTTGGAATCGACGACACCAGCGTCGCTCGGGGACGCCGCGGGCACGCGACCCCGGGAGCCGCGCTCTCCGCGCTCCTGCAGACCCGGCCTGGCGGGGCACGGCGCCCGCGGACCCCGGCCAGAACCCTGCGCCCCTGCGCCGCGGGGCGGGGGCTGGCTCCGGGCCGGGGGCCGGGCGGGGACGGACCGCGGTGACAGCGCAGCCCCGCGGGAGCCCGGGCCCCCCGAGAGGCCGCCGGGGGCGGGGCCCGGCCCGAGGGGCCAATCGGAGGGCGCGCCGGGGAGGGGCGGGGCGAGAGGGGCCGCGGGGACCAATAGGAGGGGCGCTGCTGCGGGGCGGGGGCTGGAGTCAGACCAATGGGCGGCTGAAGGCGCGGGGGGTGGGGGCGGGCGGGCGGGGCCGGGGCGAGGCCAATGAGAAGGCGAGTCCCCCAGGGGCGGGGCCCCGGGCGGCCGGCTGCCAATGGGCGGCCGAGGCGGGGCGCGTGGGCGGCCGTCCCGCGGGGCGCCCGGGCCGCGGCCCCGGAAGGCGGTGGGGGCGGGGAGCGGGGCCGGCGATCTGTCAGAGTCGCCGGGACCAGTCGGTCACGCGCGCCGGGAGCCGGGCGCCCCCCCCGCCCCGCCCCCCGGCCGGCTCCTTCCTCCTCCCGCGGGCGCGCGCCGACACCTGCCCGCGGGGCGCCGGGCCGCGCACTACTTGGCGCGGAAGGACGCGGCGCGGAGGGATCGCGCGGCCGGGCGCATTGTCCGCGGGCCGGCGGGGCCGGGGAGGGGGCGCCGGAGGGAGGAGCGGCGCCCGGGACGCCCGGGCACCTGCGGGGTCGGGCCGGCCTCCCCCGCCGCGGCCCTCCTGTAGCGTATAACCGACAGTGCGAGCCCGAGCCGTCCTGCCCCAGCGCCTCCTGGGGCAGAGCCCGACCTGGGGGTGGACAAGCCGGCCCCAGGACGCCGGGCTCAGGGCAGTGTCCCCTCCGCACCCCCCACGCCACTGGGGTCGCCTTTGAGACCCCCCAGCAGCCGGGGACCCCTACCCCCAGCCCCCGCTTGGAAGAACACACACATACACAGAGTGATCAGAACCACTGCACCACACTGCTTTGGATATATCACACACACACACACAGTGAACACACGCAGTGACCAGTGGAGATCTCACACACACACACACACACACACGCACACACACGCACACACACACACACATACACACTGATCAGAACCACTGCACCACACTGTTTTGGATATATCTCACACACACACACAGTGAACACACGCAGTGACCAGTGGAGATCTCACACACACACACACACACACGCACACACACGCACACACACACACATACACACTGATCAGAACCACTGCACCACACCGCTTTGGATATATCACACACGCACACAGTGAACACACACACAGTGAACACACACGCAGTGATCAGTGGAGATCTCACACACACACACACACGCACACACACAAACAGTAACCAGAACCACTACACTATACTGCTTTGGAGATATCACACACACACACAGTGAACACGCACACAGTGACCAGTGGATATCACACACACACACAGTGACATGAACCACTACACCTTTTATTTTTGTTTTTGGATCGCACCCAGCTCTGCTCAGGGCTTATTCCTGTCTCTGTGCTAGAGATCACTCCTGGCAGGAGGGTTGGGGGCGTGGGGTGGGGTGGGGTGGGGGGCGGGGGAACATGGGGCACCAGGAATTGAACCCAGGTTGGCTGTGTGTAAGATAGACGCCCCACCCGCCCTGTTATCTCTCCAGCCACCCCCCGCACCACCCCTTTTACTATGCAGGCATTTTCTTTTCATGATAGCAAGTTTCTTACTCCATTTTCCAGAGGGCCTGATTCTGTTTCGGCCACTGGCAACCCAACAGTATTTAGAAACTCTTAGCCCTGGCCGGGTTTGTAAAATAAACGGCTTCTCTTCTTATTTCAAAAGTTTTGTTACCTACTTTCCAGTGCGAAGATACATGATGTTTTGGTTGCCTCTTATAAATAAGAGGGTATAAGTAATACTTTATAAATTGGAGTCACTTTGATTCAGGCTAATACAGGCTTTAGGAAAGATAGTTTGTTGTTTTGTGGGCAGCTTAACGACACATCTCCACAGTCCAGATAGTTTTTTATTATAGTATAATTAACACATAGTTTCAGGTATAGGACAATCCTTCCAGCATGTAAGTATAAAATGATCATCCAAGTAACTTTCACGCCCGCAATACAATATGGGGTGGTGGAATGACGCCCGCCACACTCCTGGATGGGCGTGTCCAACGCTCAGGCTAACTCAGGCCCTTCCCATGCACAGCACGTGCTCCAGCCCGTCAAACTTCTCCTGTCCTGCAATATATCGATTCAGTCCCTCTGACATATTTCACTTCCTTACTGATTTTGTGATAGCACAGCTGCTAGGGCATTTGCCTTGCACGCGGCCGACCCGGGTTCGATTCCTCCGTCCCTCTCAGAGAGCCCAGCAAGCTACCGAGACTATCCTGCCCGCATGGCAGAGCCTGGCAAGCTCCCTGTGGTGCATTTGATATGCCAAAAACAGAAACTACAACTCGCCCGATGGAGACATTACTGGTGCCCGCTCGAGCAAATGATGAACAATGGGACGAGAGTGCTACAGGTTTTAGGTAAAAATCAAATCAGATAATCAAACCAAAGAAGTGTTTTTGCTTCAATTATCAAATCTCAAGAATGGGCCGGGGCAATAGGGCCCCTGAGCCTGCGAGAGGGGTCCCTGGGGGCTGGAACAATAGTACGGCTGGTAGGGCGTTTGCCTTGCACACGGCCGACCTGGGTTTGATTCCCAGCATCCCATATGGTCCCCTGAGCACTGCCAGGAGTAATTCCTGAGTGCAGAGCCAGGAGTAACCCTTGTGCATCGCCAGGTGTGACCCAAGAAAAAGCAAAAAAAAAAAGAGCGGTCCCTGAATGCAGAGCCAGGAGGAAGCCCTGAGCACCTCTGGGTGGGGCCTGAAAAACAACCATCGCTAAAAACATCAAAACATGAAAACAAATCGTGTGTCCTGATAAAAGAAATGTATCCACTAAATACAGTACATTTAGGCATTTAGCTACTAGATAAAATACAGTAAGTAAATTTAGCCACTAGATACAGTACATTGGTAAGTAGCAGAGCTCTTTCCATTTGAACAAAGTACAATATTAAGATAATACTACTTTGGGATATATTTTCACTCCTTTAACAAAGGATAGAAAATGGCATTTTAAAAAATGAATGTTTTGATATGATGTGTCACATCTTTTTTAACTTCTAATTTAATAAGAACACTAACTCCACTTCTCAAGTATAAAAATCAGAAAATATATATCCTAATTGTTTCTTCTGTTATAGCCTTTGGTATCAAATTCCTCTGGAAAAGATTTGGGAAATTAATTACACTTACAGCTGGAGGGGGGTTCTGCAGGGCAACTCCACGGAGACGTGCCCCTGGAAGAAGGGCTTTTATAATCCCTCCCAAAGTGTCCCGGCACCCTTTTATTTCTTGTTCATTGCTGGCTGTGCATTTACTGATCAGAAAGAAAGAACTAGCAACTTTCTTTATTTCTTTTTTTTTTTGGGGGGGGGCAGTATTGTGGGCACAGCTGACTGCTCAAGGCTCACTCCCAGCTCCGAGCTCAGGGTCTCTCCGGCAGGCCTGGGGACAGTCCGGTGTTGGGGAGTGAATCTGGGCCGGCCACATGCAAGGCAAGAGCCCTCGGCGGCTTCTCCCGCCCGCACCTCGTCTCTTTGGGGTAGGAGCCCCAGAGGGTTTTCCTCAGGGCAAAGACACCCCCTGGGCAGCGCAGCCGAGCAGCAGAGGCTGAATCTCAGCCTGGTGACAGAGTCTGTCCTTGGCTGAGCCCGAGTAGCAAGGTGCCAGGCTACGCGTTTCATCCCGGAGGCCGGAGAAAAGGGGGGAATGAAAGCAAGGAGGGCGCATTACCTCGTCTGCGTGAGGCCCTGGGTTTGTTCCCTGGCAAAAGAAAAGGAAGAAGAACCTGTGGGTTGCTGCGGCTGTGCTGGACTTGCCTCTTGCAATGTTTAGGAATTTTAGACAAACTTCCAAGAATCCAGAAAATGGGCGACTTCAGAGAGAAACCCGCTGCGGTAGGCCTGGGAACCTGGAGCCCTGGCCCCGGCCTGCCTGGCTCCACGCTGCTCGGCTGAGGGCTGCCTGGAGCCCCCGGACGTGTGGAAGCTGCACTGCCCCCCCCCCAGTCACACCGCTAACCGGGCCACTAGCACAGAGAAGAGTTAGAAGGCCGCAGGGCCTGTTCCCAACCGGAAGCTGGGGATGACAGCTGGGTGTCGGCTGCTGTAGCTCTCACGGGCCCCTGGCAGGGGAAGGCCAGGTTATACCATGGGGGGGAGTGGGGGGGTTTGGGTCACACCAGGCAGTGTCCGGGGCTACTCCAGGCACTGTGGTCAGGAGCGATTCCTCACTGGTGCTCAGGGGACTGCGGGACGCTGGAATTGAACTGGAGTTGACCGCGTGCAAGGCAAGTGCTTTAACCCCAAAGTGAATTTTTCATTTTTTTGCTTTTTGGGTCACACCTGGCGATGCACAGAGGTTACTCCTGGCTCTGCACTCAGGAATTACTCTTGGCGGTGCTCAGGGGACCCTATGGGATGCTGGGATCGAACCCAGGTCAGCCCCGTGCAAGGCAAACGCCCTACCCGCTGTGCTATCGCTCCAGCCCCCCAAAGTGAACATTTTAATAAAACATGGAAATGATGGGGTCGGAGAGACAGGGCAGCCTTGAGGTGCCTGCCCTGCACAGGCTGACCCGGGGTCAGGGCCCAGCACCCTGCATGGTCCCTGAGGGTCAGTCCTGAGCACAGCCAGGAGGGCGTTTGTCTTGCATGCGGCCGACCTGGGTTCGATTCCCAGCATCCCATAGGATCCCCTGAGCACCACCAGGAGTGATTCCTGAGTGCAGAACCAGGAGTAACCCCTGTGCATCGCCGGGTGGGACCCAAAAATCGCAAAAAAAAAAAAGCACAAAAAGAGGAAAATATGCATTTGTGCTGCCCCTCCGCCCGGCATATGCAGAGTTCCTGCCTTCATTCAGAGGAACCTCCCCAGAAAGCTCGGCTGAGAGCTTCCCAGCTGGGAAAGACGCTCAGACAGGGGTCCCAGTGTGCTTCCGGCCGGCAGGAAGGGGCCAGAGACAGTGACAGAGGAGAGACACTTACTTGCTCTGGCCGCCCTCGCTGAGAATCCGGATTCCTGGGCAGCATTTGGCGCCCTGAGCCTGGGTCTCCCGCAGGGCAGAATCGCAACACTGGAGTGGTGGAGCGCATCGGACAGCCTTTAGAAAAAAAAATTTAACTGAATTACTGTTGCTTGTGAGTGGGTTTGATCATGCAGTGTTCCACCCCGCCCCTCTCAGTGTACACTTCCCCCCGCCGGCGTCTCCTAAGCCATTCTCCGGCCCCAGCCGGTCTCAGTGGCAACACCTTTATTCTCCCCCTCTTTCCTTCCGGGCAGTATGGTTGGCACTCAGGGCTGGCGGGTCACATCACTCTACCTCCTCTGCACTCAGTTCTGGTCCAGAGTGACCATTTCCAACCTCATTGTCATAGTGGTCCCTTCTCTGTCCTAACTGCCCTCCCTCCCCTCACACACACACACACACACACACACACACACACACACACACACACACGTGGCAAGTCTCTGCACCTCAAAAGAAATGGTGACTAAGATATAAAGACAGCCCATGAGGGGTTGGAGCGATAGCACAGCAGGTAGGGCGTTTGCCTTGCATGCGGCCAACCCGGGTTCGGTCCCCAGCATCCCATATGGTCCCTGAATTACTGCCAGAAGTAATTCCTGAGTGCAGAGCCAGGAGAAACCCCTGAGCATTGCCAGGTGTGACCCCAAAAGCAAAAAACAAACAAACAAATAAAGACAGCCCATGAATGGGAAAAGTTATTTACCCAATACCAACCTGATAAGGGGTAACCACTTGTATCACTTGTCACCCCGTTGATCTTTGATCTGCTCGAACGGGCACCAGTAATGTCTCCATTCGTCCCTGTTGCATGTTAGTGTTATCTGCTCGCTCCAGGAACATGAAGAGCCTCAAACCATTCGTTCAGGATTTTGACGAAGAAGTCTGATGATCTCATTGGTGGGCGGCCACGCGGTCTTTTGACATCCCGTGGAATCCAGTCAGTAACAGCTCTAGTCCAGCAGTTATCTCTAAATTGCATTACGTGTCCGGCCCATCTGATTTTCAACGCCTTGGCAAACGAGACAGTATCCCTGATTCTTGACCATCGACGGAGGTCGGAACTCCGGATTTCTTCTCTCACTTGAGTGAGACGTGATACTCCCAGCATAGCTCTTTCGATTCCTCTTTGGGATACCCAAATAGCATTCTCATCCTGTTTGTATAGGGCCCAGGTCTCTGAGGCATATGTTAGTGCAGGAAGAATGGTGGAATCTAAAAGATGTGCCCGGAACTGTAGATCCTTCATCCTCTTAACCACTTCTTCGACGGTCTTGAAGGCTTTCCACGCTGCTCTCTTCCTCCTGCACAGTTCTGGCACCAAGTCGTTCCTCATGTTGAGTTCTCGACCCAGGTACACGTAGCTGCTGCAATCGGAGATGTTTATTCCGTTGAGAGCAAATGGAGTGTCAGGGACTAGTTCGTTTTTCATGAGCATCGTCTTGTTGAGATTCAGCTGCAGTCCGACCTTTCCACACTCGTGGTTGAAGTCGGCCAGCATTTGTGCTGCTTGGCTAATGTCTGACGTTATGAGAACAATGTCATCAGCAAAGCGGAGGTGGTGTAGTTGCCGACCGTCTACCTTCACTCCCATTCCTTCCCATTCCAGGGGGTAATATCAAAGATATATAAGGCACTTGTAAAACTTTACAAGGAAAAGATCCAATCCTATCAAAAAATGGGGAGAAGAAATTTTGGATAACATTGGGGTGTCCTTGCCCCTCCCGTGGGGAGCTCAGGTTTATTGGGCCACTCCCTCAACAGTGCCCCTGAGCCACACCCAGTTGCACTAACAATCCTGTATTGCTTTTCTCTTTCCTTCATGTCACCTGCACGGTCTAGCAATGTCCTTTTCGTACAGACACAGGAAGACAGCGGATGCATCGCTTTGTAACACGGGAGCTACCTGACTCCAGAATAATGTTTACTCTGGGCAGCCATCGTACTTACCTGACTTAACCCTCGCTGCCTTTACTCCTCACACCCCCAAAGCAGGGTCCCGACAAGGGACTGGATGGACCCAGGGCAAGCTGTGAGCTCTCCTGGCATCGAAAGGGGACAGGCTAAGCACCGTAAGTGTAAGTGAAGAGCACGGTCATGGACCAAACTGTCATGACCCAAAAAGAAGTAACTGGGTAAGGACCCGGCTGGGCTGGGAAAGACTCGCCTGGCCTGAGCACTGTGGTCTGGGACAGAGAGCGAGATGTGCCCAGGAAGAGCCACCCTTTGGGCTTAGCATGCCTCACTGTGTCCGTACAAAATGACTAGAAGTATTATAAGTGAATTTACTGTGGTCGGTTGAACGGTGAGTAGCTGAGGGAAGGAGAGAGCCGTCCACCCCGGTGGACCCCCTTGAGCGGATCCCCTAGGAGTCTGGAGAGCTGACCCTCCGGTGAGCTCCTGCCCTTGAGTAACCCCCCAGGGCTGCCCCTGAGGGAGGCCTTGACCTCCGCCTGGTGTCGTGACCATGTTCAGCCCCACCTGCGTGTCCCCGCCCCCACGGCTTCCGTGTGACTGCCGTAAGGGGCCAGAGGGGGCCGGACGCCGACGATGGCTGGGGGCAGGGGCCTTGCAGGTCTCCGGGAGGCCAGGGAGATGGGCTCTGCTGACTGGGACCAGCCCAGAACTGAGACTGCGACGGCGCCGTAGGGGAGGGACGGACTGCGCTGGGGGGAGAGAAATAGACCCACTGCCGGCCCGCCTGGGCCCAGTCCCCATCTCTCCGCTCCCCGGTCCTCCGTCTGCCCATTGCCGTGGGCCGGCCAGGGGAACGGTCCTCGGCCACGTAACACTCGAGTCCCGTGTGCCCACGACTACCCTCTGAAACTCTCGAGAAATGAAAGAAACGTCCTCAAAGAAGAACTACAAATGGCCAAAAGGCACGTGAAAAGCTGCTCTCGGTCACTCACCACCAGGGAGAGGCAGAGCAACGCCGAGGAACCACCCCACCGGAGACTGGGCGCAGCAGAAAGAGCGAGAACAGCTCGGGCGTGGGGAGAAGGGGACTCCCCTTCGAGGCTGGGAAAACAACATGGACACTCCTCAAAATACCAGAAACTGGGCTCCGCACAGCCCAGCGCTGCCTCTCCCGGGAACACGCCCTGCCCTGCCCTGCCCGGCGCGGGCCAGCCTGAGCGTGGCGCCTGCTGCATGCGCTCCAGCTGCTGCCAAGGAACAGGTGTTACCACCTTTGCCCTCCCCCTGCTGCCAGGCCGGCGTCAGACAGCAGACCCTGCTCGGTCCCCAGCACCACAGACAGGGCCCCGAGTACCACCAGGCCTGACCCCGGAGCACACACGCAGGAGTCAGCCCCGAGCATCACAGGGTGTGGCCCCCAAACAACCCCCAAAAGATGTATAAGCTAGGGGCAGCCACGCGGTCTTCTGACGTCCCGTGGAATCCGTCGGTAACAGCTCTAGTCTAGCGGTTGTCTCTGAATCGCATTACACGGCCGCCCATCTGATTTTTGATGCCTTGGCAAATGAAACAACGGGTAGGGTGTTTGCCTTACACGTGTATGACCTGGGTTCGAATACCAGCATCCCATAGGGTCCCCCGAGCACCGCCAGGAGTAATTCCTGAGTGCAGAGCCAGGAGTGACCCCTGAGCATCGCAGGGTGTGACCCAAAAAGAAAAAAAAAAAAAAGATGTATAAGCTAACCCGTCCCCTGGCCCCTCCCCACACCCCCCAGTGCCCGGAAGCTGGGACCCAGGCCGCGCCGAACTGAGGGTGCCAAGACCCTGCCCTCAAATAGTGCCCGGCGTCCGCCTTGCTGCCGTCCCCGACTAGGGGGGCAGTGCTGGAGAGCAGGAAGGACAAACGGCCACTCGCCCCTCCTGGACACCCACACCCAAAGGGGCGGGCTCTACCCCCGTCACCACCGCGGGGAGTGACCCCAGAGCACATGTGGCCCCAACCGAAACCAAACGACGACGCCCAGTTGGGGCCGGGGATGTGGCCCCGTGGCGGTGAATGGGCACCACGTGCCAGTGAGGACAGGGCTCCCTGGAGAGGGGCTGGCCTGTGCCACCCGGTACCTAGTGGGAGCACTCTGCAAAGCCGGGTCCGGGGAGGCACCAGAGATCAGTGGTGGCCTTGAGTGAAATGTGTCACGTGCGGGGAGCAGAGTGACAGTGCGGAGGGGAGGGCGTTGGCCTTGCACGCGGCCGACCCGGGTTCGATCCCTGGCATCCCATATGGTCCCCCGAGCACTGCCAGGAGTGATTCCTGAGTGCAGAGCCAGGAGTGATACCTGAGCACCGCCGGGCCATGGATGTGTGCAGTGTACAAGTGCTCAGGCTGACTCCTGGTTCTGTGCTCAGGGATCACTCCTGGTGGTACTTAGGGGGCCTTGGGGGGTGCCAGGTCTCAGCTGTGGTTCGGCCGTGTGCAAGACAAGCCCCCTGCCTCCCCTGCCTTGCACTTGTGTGTGTGGAATGTTCACCAAAGGCTCTAACCAGTGATCTACCATGTAGTAGGTGAAGAAAAGGCACGAGGAGAAATGTTTCATGCGTGTTTGGGGCGGGGGCGGCTCCGAGGGCGGGGGCACGTGCTTCTCCCCTGCAGCCCTGCACGAGCACTGCTGGGCGGGCCCAGACCCCCCCCCCCACGGGGAGCAACACCCTGAGGAGCTAAGTACTATTCTAGAGAGGATTCGGAGAAAACGAGACGTGGGTACGAGGCGTGGCTCCCTGGCCGTTTCCAGTCCCAGAGCCCCTCTGCGGCGCGAAGGGGTAAAACGAGCAAGAACCGGGTGGGAGGGTGGAAGCCAGGCGGGGCGAGCACTGACACGGTGAGTCCCGGGAGCGAGACCAGGGCGGCCCGCGGCCACAGACGTCCCCGCCCCAGACTGCAGACGCTCGGGGGCTGTCCCGGGCGGGCGAGGGGAGGGCAGGGCAGGCGGGGGGGCAGCGCGGGCGGGTCTCAGCCGGGCGCCCGCCACGTCTGAGGGGTCCCTCGGGGCTGACCGACCCGCTGGGCGGCGGGCACGGGGCCGGGGCCTCCTGCGGGAGACACAGGCGCGCGGGGGCCGGGCGGGGGGCTCCTGGCGACTGTGGGGGTCCTGTCGGGGACCAGGCAGCGTGGGGGGCAGACGCAGGCTCGCACAGCCCGAGCCGTGCTCGGACCCGGGACCGTCCCCGCGGCCCCGAGTCTGTCTCTCAGCTCCCTTCCCCACACCCTGCCAGACACTCCGGACGTGCCGCCAACCGGGGGGCCTTGTGCCGCCCAGACCCGGATCTCCTGGGTCCCCACTTGCTCCTCCAACAGGTGTGGGCGGGCGTGGCACCCAGGGCGTCGGGCGTCCAGCCCCGATCACAGGCTGTGGCCCCCCAGCCCTAACGTAAACCCAAACCTTCTTTGGGGGCCGGAGACACGGCACAGGGCCTACGACCCGGGCGCGACGAAGGGTCCCCCAAGCACTGCCAGGAGTGTCCCCCACCCTCCCGGGCACCTGGTTCTCCCACACCGGAGAGGAGCCGCCTCGCTGGTCCCTCCCGCACCCATGGCTGGGCCCAGTGACCGGGGGCCCGTCTCAGCGCCAAGCGCCCCAGACGACGTGTGCTGCCCCCGGAAGTGCTACTCCCGGCTCAATGCTTAGAGGTCAGACCCAGGCCTCTCCCGGGCAGAGCTGCTGGGCTCGGCTCTCCGGTCCCCCCAGTCTAACACCAAGGCGGGCTTCCGTGTGCTGGGGGCCTCAGGGCCACGCCCGGCCGTGCTCAGGACCACGGGACCGGCCGGCCAGCGCCCTTCCCTGCTGTCCCCTCCCTTCCCTGCTGTCCCCTCCCTTCCCTGCTGTCCCCTCCCTTCCCTGCTGTCCCCTCCCTTCCCTGCTGTCCCCTCCCTTCCCTGCTGTCCCCTCCCTTCCCTGCTGTCCCCTCCCTTCCCTGCTGTCCTCTCTCTCCCTCTAGCGCTCAGGGACGACGCGATCACCGAGAGCAAAGGGCAGGAAAATGATGAAAAACATTTTTTTAAACAGGAGCATGTGAATAAACACTTCATTACATGCTATTCATTTATTTTCAATGTGGGTAACGTTCTCGCTGCTACTTAAAAACAAGGGTGCGGGATGACTCGGGGGAGAGGCTGTGGGGGGGAGACTCACTCGAACTCACGCGGCCTCCCGCTTCCGAGGCCAAGGCCCGCACTGTTGCTCCGGACTCCAGCACGCGCCTCCCGGAGCCCCGGCCCACTCCGCAAAGCCCGTCTCTCTCGCCCTCTCCCATCAGCGTCTCGACTTGACTCACGACGAGTGTTCTGACATCCCCCCCACCCGGCAACCTGTTAAAATAACTGGCGGCGTTTAGACGTCTGCATTCAAGTCGGGAAATAATTCCCAGCTTTCGAAACTCCTTCCTCGTCGTATCTGGGACAGAAATAAAAATGACTTGGAACAGAACGATGCAAATATACACGTACAAGACCGTGTGCGGAGCATGTTTGTAATAACAGAAACTGGAAACAAATGCCCACAAGCCACAGGCGGGCCCCTCGCTGCGCCGCTGGGGAAGTCACAGGCCGGAGGAAGGGGCCACGCGCGAGCTGGGAACCTCCTGCAAACGGCGTCCGGCAGGGGGAGGCAGGGCAGGGCTGGGGGCGGCGTCACAGCAGCGGCCGGGGCGCGGGCAGCAGCACACACGGGCCCTGAGCCCGCTGGGCACGAGACGGCCGACACAGAAGGGCAGGGGGGATCGACGGCACGTGTCACACCTCAGTGCAGGCCGGGACAGCAGGACCCCTCCCCCTTGGCCCCACGCACAGCCCTGCACACACACGCGTGACATGGTGCGGGCTGGCCCGCGCGGCCTAACACACACACACACACACACACACACACGAGTATGACAGTGGTTGAGCCGCACAGCCCTCCACACACACACACACACACACACACAGAGAGACACACACACACACACACACACACACAGCGTGACAGTGGCTGGCCGTGACTGAGCGGCCTCCGTGCACACACACACACACACACACACACACACACACACACACACACACACAGCGTGACAGTGGCTGGCCATGACTGAGCGGCCCTCCGTGCACACAGGCCTCCAGGACACGCACCCATGTGACCTGCCTCTCTGGAGCCCCCGGACTCGGGGCTGCCCAGGGCCGCCCGTGGTGGGGGACCCCAGGCTGCACCGGGGGTGCCGGTGTCGGGCAGACCTGGCCGCTGAGCTGCCGGCGGCCCCCAGACGATTACACCAGCGCCGAGTAACGGTGCCGGCCAAACGGGGTGAGTACTCTCGCCCGAGCCCTCGAGGAGAGGCGCTGGCCCCTGGCTTGGCCCCGGCTCGTCCCCTGCCACGCCAGCGTCTCCTCTCCGCCCGTCTGGCCCTCGCCGGGCACCTCTCCTCTCCGTGTCCACTCCCCGGGACCTTTGCTCCTGCTTTTGAGTGATACGTGACAGTGCTCAGAGGGATGCTCTTGGGGCAGTGCTCGGTGGACCGTGCAGGGCCAGGGACCGAATCCAGGGCCCCGCGCACAAGGCACCTGCTCCACCACAGCCCTCGCTACTCCCCCTTTCTTATCTTACTTTTTTACTTTGGGGGCCACACCCGGCGATGCTCAGGGGTCACTCCTGGCTCTGCACTCGGGAATTACTCCTGGCAGTGCTCGGGGGACCCTGTGGGATGCTGGGAATCGAACCTGGGCTGGCCGCGTGCAGGCAAACACCCTCCCGCTGTGCTGTCGCTCCGTCCTTCTCTTAACTTCTTTAAAATTCTCTTTTGTGGGCTGGAGTGATAGGACAGTGGGGAGGGCGTCTGCCTTGCACGCGGCCAACCCGGGTTCGAATCCCAGCATCCCATAGGGTCCCCTGAGCACCGCCAGGAGTGATTCCTGAGTGCAGAGCCAGGAGTAACCCTTGAGCGTCGCCAGGTGTGACCCAAAACCCAAAAAATATATAAATTAATTAATTAAATAAAATTCTCTTTTCTTTGGGGGCCTCGCCCAGCAGTGCTCAGGAGCTGCACGTGGTCCTGGGAAGAGCCCAGAGCTGCCCGAGCGAGGACAGTGTCCTGCGCCCTGTACTACCCAACTCCTGCCCGCGGGGGCACCCGGGCGCTCTTCCTCCCATCATGGGCCGCGCCCGCCCACGCACGGCGGTGCCCGGTGAGAGCTGGCCTGTCCACAGCCGCCCCTGCCGCGCCTGGCGGCTGCCCCGAGACCCAAGCACAGCGGGTGGAGGCCTGACGGAACCGCGGCAGCCTGAGCCGCAGCTCGGTCCGGGTTCCAGGTTCCAGCGCCGGCCCTGTCTGAGCCCAGCTGGCCGGCACCGACTGCAGGCGCTCTGTGGGCAATGTCCTGGGGCAGGCTGGCGTGGCCCTTGCCGCGGGGATGCTCAGGGGTCCCTCACCGCCAGGATGTGTGGGGGTCTTCACCGCGGGGGCGCTGGGGGGGTCCCTCTCTGCAGGGCAGGAGCCGCGAGCCGTGCCCTGGCCGCCCCCCAGCCCCACCCTGTCCGCAGACCTCGGGGCTGGCCCGAGGGGAGGGCGCATCTGTGGGTGGCTGCCCCCAGCCTGGCCCTGTGCCTGGCCACAGCGGTGCAGGCCGCGCTCCGTGAGGGAAGGGGTTAACGTGCTCCGGAAGCGTCTCTGGGGCCAGCTCTGCCCAGTTCCTGGGGGGGGGGGGCCGGGTGCAGCCGCTGCTCACTTCCGGCTGGTCTGCTCACTTCCGGCTGGTCGGCGGAGGGGGTGCGGGAACAGGTGGTCCTGGGGGCGGGGGGCTGGCAGAGGCTGCAGGGCCCGCCGTGGTGGGGGCAGCTCCGGGCTGGAGCCCCTCCCAGGGCCCCCCCCACACAGCCCCCTTCCTGCCCCTGGGCTGTGGCGGGAAGTCAGGGCTGCTGCCAGGTGTCACCGGCCACACCCGGCCACACCCGACCACGCCCGCCGTGGTCTCGGCCCCTTTCCTGCCACAGTTTCTTCTTTTTTTGTTGTTGACGTTTTTTGGCTTTGGGCCGAGCTGGCTGTGCCCGGGGCTTGCTCCTGGCTCTGCACTCAGGCCTCCCTCTGGCAGTGCTCGGGGGACACTGTGGGCTGAAGCCGCCGTGGCCAGCGCTGCCCTCTGCACCGTCACTCCGGCCCCTCCTTGGGCTCCTGGGCGCTGGTGGCGAGTTCGCGGGCGTCACTCCTGGTGGAGCTGGGTGGAGCGAGGCCCCTGCGGGCAGGCTGTGCTACCCACTGGACCACCTTCCCGGCCCCCTTCCCCCCTCTGGCCTTCGGGCTCGGCTGGGGGAGCCGCCGCCTGCTGCCTCCCCGTCTTCCCGCTCCCGCCCTGCCTGGCCTCCCTGTGAAGCCGCCCAGCCCAGGCGGGTGCACCCGGGCCCTGCCCGCTCCCGCTCCTCCCCGCCGGCCTCTCCCTGCCCCCCAAGGCCTCCCTCGGGGAAGCAGATCGTCCGGGCTGCTCCGGGCGCCAAGCCCCGGTGGTCAGGGAGCGCAGCACAATGTCCCTTTATGCTGGCCGGGCCTCCCGCTTCCCTTTCCGGCTGACCGGGCGAGCACAGTGCCGGGGGAGGGGAGCGGCGGGGCTGCCAGCCTGGCAGGTCTCGGTCCCACCTCCCTGGCCGCGGTCCTGGGGCGGCAGGGGCGGGGCGGGTGGGGCCGCCTCCCGGAGCCCCACTGCGGGGCGTCCCCAGCCCAGACACCTGCGCCCTCGCACCGCCCCGGGTCAGGTCCCCGCGGGGGGGGGGACCGTCGGGGAGCAACACGGCCCGGGCAAGGCTGAGGGGCCCCGGGCGTCGGGGTCCCAGGCCGCTGTGCCCTGGACATCAGCTGCCCGCGGGGCAGTGCCTGGCGCCCTCCCACGGCCAGCGGCGGTGCAGCTCGCTCCGGGGGTTCCGGCTTCACCAGGAAACGTTCCCAGGACCAGGCAGCCGAGCCGGCACTGCGGGCGCGGGCCCAGCCCACCCGCGGAGTGGGAGGTCCAGGCGCTGGCTGGGCCCCCCCCTGCTCTGGGAGGGGCAAGGCTGGAACAGAGACTGCCTGGCCGGGCTGCCGGCCCCTCCGCACCTGGGAACCTCCTCTGCAGCCTGTGCCCGCCCCAGGACCAAGGGTCTCGTCTGCACACGCTGCGGGGGGAGCACTCCGGGGCAGCTGGGGGCAGGCGGGGGCAACCCCCCCGCCGGCCCGGCCGCGTCTGCGTCCGCGCTGGCAGAGAACCCGGAGTGCCCGGCTGCGGCAGGGCGGGTCTGAGTCACTGCCGGCCGGGGGGTCCCGGTGCTGGGGGGCGGGTGGCATTAACCCCCTCCTAGACGCTGGGATCAGGTGTGTCAGCACTGGCGGGAGCTCCGGGACGCCTTCCTTGCCAACCAAGTTCCGAAACTGAAATCGCACGAAACTTCCCTAGTTTCTCCGAGAGCCGCATACGCCCTTTTCCTTGCAAAAGCGGCAAATCCACTTAAAAAATAATTAAGAAAAGATTGATGGGATTTTGGAGTCGTGATGAAAAATATGATCTCATTAGTCAGCCATGAGCCGGCCCAGGCTGTCGGGCGGGCGTGTGCTCGGGCATAATTAGGAGGAGCTGCTGCACCGGGGAGCTAATAATGGCACGGGCTGAAACATTAAAATGGTTTCCCTTCTGCTCCTGGGCTGTGCTCACACTTCCCCTTCTAGAAGGTTCCAAGGGATGTGGCGGGGAGCTGGCGGGTAAGAGCGGGGTGAGGGGGCGGGAGACAGTGGCGGTGAAAGGCGCCCCCGGGCGGGACCCTCTGCCAGACGCTCTCACTCCCTCTCCTGCGAAGAGCTCAGGACCCCGAAGTCTGGGGGGGGGGGGGGGCTCGACAGGACCCGGGCAGGCTCAGCCCCCTGCGCCCCGCCTGGCCCCCGGAGCCCCAGTGACCCCTGAGCACAGGGCGGGCAGCAGCCAGGGCCCAGGACATCCCCACTGGGCGCCTCTGCCCCAGAAGCCGGCGCCCCCTCCCTCCCTCTCTCCGCTCTGACTGTCAGCAGCCAAAGGCAGGGAAGGGAAAGGCGTCCATTCCGGGCCCGAGAGACAGGCAGGGGGAGGCGTTTGGCCCCTGACAGCCCGGGCGGTCCTCGACCCCCCCCAGGAGTGATCCCTGAGCACAGACCTGGAGCACGCGCTGAGCAAGCTGGGTGCAGCCCAAATAAAGTAGCTAAAATACAAGCCTCCTCCTCCTCTCCCTGCCCTCCCCCGCCCACGTTTCTGAGCCATTTCTTTTCTTTTTTGCTCCTTGGGTCACACCCGGCGATGCTCAGGGTCACTCCCGGCCCTGCGCTCAGGAATCACTCCTGGCGGGGCTCGGGGCCCCCACGGCACTCGGGGCTGGAACCCGGGCTCTCCCGCCGTGCTGCGCCCCCTTCGTGTGCCTCTAGCTTTCCCCTGGGCTCCCACCCGACACCCCCCAGAGTTCCGACGGGCCTGTCCGCGGCCGGGGGTGCAGGTGGGGGAACTCTCTCCCGTGGGCCTGAGCACCCGAGACGGGGCTGGCTCCAGCCGGGGACCCCGAGGTGACGGCAGCCACGGGAGCACTTGACCGGTCCCCGAGTGTGGCTGTGACCGAGGGCGGGAGTCCCGTCACCCCCCGCACGCTGGGGACTGGACGAGGCGCCTACAGCCTGGGCCGAGGAGAGCCGCGGGGGACACGCTCCTCACACCCGCAGGGACTGCCCCGGCCAGGAGGCGCAGCGAAGCCTGATCCACGTGGTCCCTGTCACCCGAGTCTGCGCTGAGAGAGCACTGTGGGAGGGAGCCCGCCGGGCACACAGCGAGCACCACACAGGAGCCCCTGAGCCCAGCAAGAGTGACACCTCAGCACAGTCAGGAGCAAGCCCTGAGCGATGCTGGTCGAAGGCGCCCGTGGCCCCCAAACATGCACACACACGTGCGCACACATGTACATGCACACACACTCACATGCACATACACACGCATGCACACACATGTACACACACGCTCACATGCACACACGAGTGCACGCATGCACATATGCAGACACATGAACACACACACGCACACGTGCACACACAAGAGCACATGCACACACATGAGCACATGCACGCACATATGCAGACACATGAACACACACACGCGCACGCACGCACACGCACACAGGTGTACCTCGTAGTTGAGACTAAGCATGTGTGTGGACTTCAGGGCAATCCTCTGGCTCCTGATGCCGCCACGTGACCTTCCTGACTCGGGTTCGGCAGGCACAGGCTCCAGACACTGGGCGGACTCGCTGAGGAGCGCGCCCAGGCCCCAGGGAGCCCCTCACCCGCTCGTGTTCTCCCAGCCAAGGGTGTGCCAAGGCTCTGCCGCCCGTGTGGGGGGGGGTGCAGGAGGGGCAGAGGCGGCGCCCAGGGGCAGTGCAGGAGCCCAGGGCCGGGCGCCTGTTGGTGACCCACCGGTTCCGGCTTTGGGCGCGGTTCAGGAGGCCCCCCAGCTGTGCCCTGTGCCCTTTGACCTCCGGAGAACCCCTTCTTCCTCCTCCTCGGGGCCCAGAGCCTCGCCCCTGCAGTGCCCCAGAGCCTCGCCCCTGCAGTGCCCTGCCCCTGGGGCCCCTTTGCCCACGTGACCGTCCTGAGCCCCCGTAACCAGTCGCCCGGGCCAACACCCCTAAGTATCTCCTGCCTCTTCCACCCGGGTCCCGCGTGTTCCCGGCTACGGTGCGGACGCCTGGGGACTGACTTCTCCCCACCGGGGCGGGGAGACCTCACGGGGCCGAGTGCGTGCCCTGCGGGGCAGCTGGGCTCTCCATGCACGCCCCCCCGGCCCTTGCGCACCCCCAAGTCTAAGGAGTCCCGACTGGGGAGGGGACAGCAGGGGAGTGAGGGGGCTCGCTTGCCCGCGGCCGACCCAGGGACCACCGGGGGGAGCCTGAGCACAGGGCCAGGAGCAAAAGGGCCGGAGTGAGCAAGGGGAGCCTGCGTGGTTCCGGGGGGCTCGAGGGGCCACAAGGGGACGGAACCCGCCATCAACCAGGAAGGACCTCGGGGCCTGGCGCCAAGCCCTCGCTGTCTGCAGGCTCAGGGCTCCGCACTCAGGAACCACTCCTGGCGGTGTGTGGGGATCGAACCCAGGGCCGGCCACATGCAAGGCACTGCCCTTCGCTGAGCGCAGCCCCGAGGCCCTGGAAGGGGCGGGTGGGTCAGTTGCTTCGTGCTGCTGGGTCTGAGAGCTGGACAGGAATTCCGGGGGTGCTCCCGAGAACGCCCCCAGGGCTGGTCGCAGGCCTGCCCCAGGGAGGGCCCCAGGCTGGCCATGCCCCTGACTGGCGGCTCCCCGGAGCCTTCTCTTCGGGCGGGCAGACCCGGTCTCGCCCCAGACCCACGTCCAGGCGGGGACCGCAGGGGCCTGATGACCACAATGACCACGATGACCACAATGACCCCGCCCCAGCCCAGGGAGGCAGAGCCGCGAGCACAGACCCCCTGGGGCAGGTGGGGGGGCTCATGTGAGGGGGGGTCAGCTGCTTCGCTCTCCCCACCTCGGTCCCGCAGGGCCCGCCTGGGGCGTCCAGGACAGCGGGGAGGTGCCCTGAGCCCTCACGCACAGACAGATGGACAGGACAGACGGACAGCCCTCACGTCCCCCAGCCCCACCCCGCACGGGAGCCGGACCCCCAGCGAGACCTGGGGGGCTGGGGCCCGTGGGGCTGGACATGCAGAACCCTGGCCGGGGCCCCCGGGGGACGCCGCTGCACAGGGCCTGGGGGGGTCCCAGAGCCTGTCACTCCCCAGGCCACCCCCCCACGCCGACCTCGCCCCCCCCCGGACTTCGCGTCCCGCCTGACCCGCCTCTCCGACGCCCGGGACAGTCCAGGGGGAGTGAGGCCCAACAGGGAGCGCAGACGGCGCATCCCCAGGGCCAGGTGGCCTCGAGACTGTCCTCCTCGAGCCAGAGGACGGAGCAGGAGCTGGGGCGAGGCACGGTGGGGGCCCCGCACCCCTGCAGGAGCTCGCCAGGGCCGTGCCCACGCGCCTGGCCTGGACGCGGCCCCACAGCCAAAGAGACGGCGTGACAGGAGGGCGCTGGCGGGCTTGGGGGCAGAGGCGAGGGGGGTGGGGAGGCGAGGGGGAGAGGGGGGCGGGGAGGGAGGGATGAGAGGGGGGCGGGGAGGGAGAAGAGGGGGGAAGAGAGGGGGGTGGGGAGGGGGCAAGGGGGCGGGGAGAGAGGCAAGGGGGTAAGAGAGGGGGGCGGGGAGGGATGCAGGGGGGCGGGGAGGGAGAAGAGGGGGGCGGGGAGGGAGGGATGAGAGGGGGGCGGGGAGGGAGAAGAGGGGGGTGCCAACGAAGGTGAGAATGGAGGTGGGGATGGAGATGGAGGTGGGGATGGAGATGGAGGTGAGGGTGAGGTATGGAGAGCAGGGGGGTGTGCAGACAGATGGGGGAGGCGAGGAGCACACTGGACAGAGGCGAGGGGGAAGGTTGGGGAGGGCTGGGGAGGGCCAGGAAGACTCTGGAAACCCCAGCAGTGCTCCAAGCACGAGCCTGTGGGCCCCACCGTGCGGGCACGGGGTAAACGCGGTTGGCCGCGCCCGAGTTGTCCCGAGGGGGTGTTGGTCAGTTAAGAATCTGCTGGGCTTCAGCAATACCACTGCTGGAAATATATCCCAAAGAGGCAAAAAAGTACAATCGAAACAACATCTGCACATGTATGTTCATCGCAGCACTGTTTACAATAGCCAGAATCTGGAAAAAACCCGAATGCCCCAGAACGGATGACTGGTTGAGGAAACTTTGGTACATCTATACAATGGAATACTATGCAGCTGTTAGAAAAAAGGAGGTCAAGAATTTTGTAGTTAAGTGGATGGGCATGAAAAGTTTCATGCTGAGTGAAATGAGTCAGAAAGAGAGAGACAGACATAGAAAGATTGCACTCATCTATGGTATATAGAATAACAGAGTGGGAGACTAACACCCAAGAACTGTAGAAATAAGTACCAGGAGGTTGACTCCATGGCTTCGAGGCTGGCCTCACGTTCCGGGGAAAGGTCAACTCAGAGAAGCGATCACCAACTACATTGTAGTCGAAGGCCATGTGGGGGAAGGGAGTTGCGGGCTGAATGAGGGCTAGAGACTGAGCACAGCGGCCACTCAACACCTTTATTGCAAACCACAACAGCTAATTAGAGAGAGAAAACAGAAGGGAATGCCTTGCCACAGTGGCAGGGTGGGGTGGGGGGGAGATGGGATTGGGGAGGGTGGGAGGGACACTGGGTTTACGGGTGGTGGAGAATGGGCACTGGTGAAGGGATGGGTTCCCGAACTTTGTATGAGGGAAGTATAAGCACAAAAGTGTATAAATCTGTAACTGTACCCTCACGGTGATTCTCCAATTAAAAATCAATAAATTAAAAAAAAAATAAAATAAAATCTAAATATGCAAAAAAAAATTAAAAATAAAAAAATTTAAAAAAAAAGAAAGAATCTGCTGGGCTTTTTTTTTGGGGGGTGGTTTATGGGTCACACCCGGTGATGCTCAGGGGTTACTCCTGGCTCTGCACTCAGGAATTACTCCTGGCGGTGCTCGGAGGACCCTATGGGATGCTGGGGATCGAACCCGGGTCTGCCGCGTGCAAGGCAGACACCCTCCCCGCTGTGCTGTGGCTCCAGCCCCCAATCAGTTAAGAGTCGGCTGCTGTGTCACGGGGACATGCTGGACAAGGGCTTTCCCTCTGGGCCGCCTTCAGCCGGGAACAAGAGCTGGTCCCACGGCAGGGCTGGGAAGTGTCTTCCTTCAGGTCCTCTGCGGTGTGTGGAGAACTTCCGGTTATTTCCCTAGCTGGCTCTGCTCGGGAGCGTCTGCGGGTGCCGGGAAAGTGCGCACGCCCAGACTCGGCCCCCACCCTCGGGTCTCTCAGGCGTCCTTCGGGGTTGATCTGCACTGCAACTCGGAATTGCAGAAAACCACGAGCGATGCGAATGCGAATGCTGCTTCTCCACAGACACGCAAGCTAACTGTTTCCCGTGTAGCGTGATTTATTTTCCCCCTGTGGACATGCCTATTTTGCATACATTTTAAAATCATTTCACATCATTACTTAAACTTTGAACAACTGTTTGAATCAGTTGTGATACCTTACAGGTTCTGCCTTAGCTAAAGAGCTAAATTAAATCTCTGACACGTGTTCATGTTATGCTAGTACACGACTAGCAGCTTTATCTTTAAATATTTGTGTTTTGACACAGGAGTGACAAAAATTCATGCAAGAAGCCTCATCTGTGGGGCGCTGGGGTCGAGCCCAGGGAATCCTGTGGAGCATGTGCCGAACGGGCCACGTCTGTTCTGCCACAGGTTTCTTTAAATCACAGCTTTAAGGGGGCCGGAGCGATGGTACAGCAGGGAGGGCGTTTGCCCTGCGCACAGCCAACCTGGGCTCAGTCCCCGGCGTCCCCTACGGTCCCGAGCCCTGCCAGGAGGGATTCCTGGGTGCAGAGCCCCAGCCCACATGACGAGAGTGAGCCACGGTGTCCGTCGGTCTTGGAGCAGGACGAGAGTGAGCCACGGTGTCCATCGGTCTTGGAGCCCAGTGGGAGCTGCCCCACGGCCGCTCACCCGTCCCTGGCGCCTCGGCGTCCTCTGGGGACCCTGGACAGGCCGGCTGGGTGCAGCCCAGCTGGGAAGCCTCATCTTAAAGTGAACTCCATCATTGACCTTTCTTTTTCCTGGGGGGCGAGAGCACCCCCGGTGGTGCTCAGGGGTCACTTCCAGCTGTCTCAGGATCAGTCCCGCGGGAACGGAGCCCGGACCGGCGTGTGCAGGCGAGCGCCTCACGCCGCCCCCACGTTCTCTTCTTCAGGTCCTGGCGGCCTGAGCCCAAGGCCGCTGACTGACCCGGGCCACGTCCCCACGCCCCCGTCTCAGCGGCCTGAAGTCTCTCAATTAAAATTAAAAACAAGCAGGATGCTGGTCATCGGGCCCTGTCCATGCCCTCCCCGAGCCTGGACGCCCGCAGGCAGGGCACAGAGGCAGCTGCCAAACTGCGCCAGCGACAGGCGCCCTTCGGGCACAGCAGCACCCAGGGGCGTGGACGCGGGTTCGGAGGGCAGGGGAGTCCACGAAGGAAACCTGCTGCGGTGTGGCGGGAAGGCGCAGGACAGACGACACTTGTCTGGAGTCGGGCGTGAAGGAAACCTGCCACGGTGTGACGGGAAGGCGCAGGACAGACGACGCTTGTCTGGAGTTGGGCGTGAAGGAAACCTGCTGCGGTGTGGCAGGAAGGCGCTCAGGACAGACGACACGTGTCTGGAGTCGGGCGTGAAGGAAACCTGCCGCGGTGTGGCGGGAAGGCGCAGGACAGACGACGCTTGTCTGGAGTCGGGCGTGAAGGAAACCTGCCGCGGTGTGGCGGGAAGGCTCAGGACAGACGACGCTTGTCTGGAGTCGGGTGTGAAGGCGGAAGCTCCGGAAGGGAGGCGAGAGTGTGTGTGCTAGAGTGTTAGTGTGTACACACAAGTACACGTGCTAGTGTTAGTGTGTACACGAGTACGTGTGCTAGTGTTAGTATGAGTACATGTGCCAGTCTTAATGTGTATACACGAGCACATACTAGTGTTAATGTGTACACAAGTACGTGTGCTAGTGTTAGCATATGAGTACATGTGCTAGAGTGTCAGTGTGTACACGAGCATGTGTGCTAGTGTTAGTGTACATGAGTACGTGTGCTAGAGTGTTAGTGTATGTGAGTATATGTGTTAGTGTGTGTAAACGAGTACGTGTGTTAGTGCTGTGTGTGCTAGAGGTTCTAGTGTGTATGTGTATACGACTGTGAACATATGCGTCTGTGTGTATGTTAGTGCATATGTGTGTATGTGTGTGCATGTGTTTGAGTGTTAGTGTGTATGTGTTAAAGTGTATATGTGATTGTATGCATGCATGTGGATTGAATGCACATGTGTGTGCACATGTGTGTGTTCTGGACCCCGACCGGCTCGGTCCTGCCCAAGGGCCAGACGCATCTGGTCAGCTGCTCTGTCGGTGCTGAGCCGCCCCGGCTGCCCGTCCGGGGACGCGGGGACGCAGGGACTTGGGGAATCGAGCCCCGGCGGCCGTGTGCGAATCGAGGGCCCCCCCATTGTACTGTTGCTCTGGCTCCCAAAATTCAAAAAATTTAAATCAAATTTTAAAACATTTCAAGTTACCGATTATAATTTTCTTGCTATTTAACGGTGCCAGATAATAGGTCACTTCCGCTCACTCTGTAAGCCTCATGTAACATAACAACAAATCTGGCAAAAATAAAAAAGATAAAAAGGTGGATATAAAAAAGCCAGAGAGGACTGCAGAGGTAGGACAGAGGGGAACGCACTTGCCGTGCACGGGGCTGAGCCGGGTTTCAGCCCCAGCACCCCCCACGGTCCCCTGAGAACCACCGGGCGTGATTCCTGAGTGCAGGGCCAGAAGTGACCCCTGAACATCGCTGGGTGTGACCCAAGACCAAACCAAACCAAAAAGCCAACTAAAACTTAACACCAAATGTAGCAACCCAAAAAATTGGGTAGCAGGGAGATTGTGTCCTCCCTCCCTCCCTTTCTCTCTCTCTCTCCCCCCCTTTTGGCCACATCCTGCTGTGCTCAGGGATCACTCTGGCGGGGACTGGGGACCATGAGGTGCGGGCGTCAAACCCAGGTCAGCTGTGTGCAAGACACACGTCCTGTCTGTTGTACTGTCTGTCGGGCTCTCTGTAGCTTCACAGACCTGTGAGACTGTTACCGTGCAATTCCCTGTGTTAACAGGAGATGAACACGCAGGTGCCCGGCAACAGGCAGATAAGGCCCCGCACCATGGGGCTCAGGCGCCCGCGTGGCAGCTGTGCCCGGCGACCCTGCAGGGCCTGGCACGCGGCCACACCAGCTCTGGGCAGGGGAGGGAGAGACGCCCCGGGGACGGCGGATATGAGGACTCAACATCAGCAAGAAGCAACCGGAAACCAACGCTCAGGTTGTAAAAAAAGCAGGGTGTGACCCAAAAGAAAATTTAAAAAGTGGGGGCGGGGAGAGGTGGAGCAATAGGACAGCGGGGAGGGCGCTTGTCCTGCACGCAGCCGACCTGGGTTTGGTTCCCAACATCCCAATGGTCCCCCGAGCACCGTCAGGAGTGACTGCGGAATGCAGAGCCAGGAGTGACCCTGAGCATCGCCGGGTGGGACCCAAAAAGCAAAAAAGCCCCCCAAAAAGCGGGATCTAGGTGGTGTGTGTGTGTGTGTGTGTGTGTGTGTGTGTGTGTGTGTGTGCAGGAGGGGTGCATGGGGGTGGGGGTGGTGAGGGAGAGAGACAGACAGACAGACAGACAGAGAGAACCTGCCTTGCATGAGTGAGACTCCGGGTTCCACAGCTGGTACGGGTCAAACAAAAAAATACATGAAATAAATTAGCAAATTGAAGAATTCTAGCACACATGAAATAAACGCAACTTGGGGCTGGAGAAACAGCACAGTGGGTAAGACGCAGGCCTTGCACGTGGCTGACCTGGGTTCGATGCCCGGCACCCCATATGGTCTCCTGAGCTGCCGGAGTGACCCTCAGGCAGAGCCGTGAGTCAGCCCCGGGCACCTCTGGTGTGGCCCCAAACCAAAGCACAGAAAGCAACGAAAGCCCCAAACAGTACCTGAGCGTAGGGGGAGGCGTGTTTCCGATGATGAAGCCTCTGCAGTGAAGCCCGGGGGCGAGGAAGGTGCCCGGACAGGGGCTTCCATGCCGGCCACCGGACGGAGCCTCATTACTTCCATGCCGGCCACCGGACGGTCTCATTACTAGCACCAGATACTGGCTCCTCCCGAGTGGGCTCAATTCTCAATAAAATCCTGATGAATTTTGCATCGTATCTTTCCAAGTGGGCTCTGGGGTTTCTTGGGACGGCAGAGCACGGAGGGTGTCAAACGCCCGCGTGGGCTTTCCACCCTGGGGGCTGCACCCAGCAGTGCTTGGCTGTGGGTGCGAGGAGACCACGGACACGAAGCCCCTCAGAGCTCACGGTGATGGCCAATCCCCTGCTGACTCCCTCTGCCCGCGGGAGCCGAGTGCAGCTCCCGCCCGCCTCGCCCGGGCCCCCGTGATTGGCCCTGGCCCTGGCGGCCAGTGTCCAAGCACGACAACCGCCTGCGGACGCTGCAGTGTTCCCCGGGGGTCACAGGAGCGGGAGACGGTTTAGCCTCCGGAGTCGAGGCAAACAGACCCCCGAGCCCCCGAGCCCAGCCCTCGCAGGGCCACGGCTCCGGGGGACAGAGAGCACTGCGGGGTGGGCAGCCTTGGCCCTGCGGGACAAACGGCCACCGCCTCATGACACGGACTCAGGGCAGCTCTGTGGCACCGCGGGCGCCCGGGCCGGGTGTGGGGGTCCTCAGGAAGCCCCGCCTGCCTTGTGGGGTGGGCAGGGGAGGTGGGAGGCTCTGGGGGTGGTTTGGGCCACACCGTGTGGTACTTGACCCCCCGCCCCTTGCAGTGCTCAGGGGACCATTTTCGGTGCTGGGCCTAGCCGGGCCGGCCACGTGCGGGCGAGTCCCTGGACCCCGCACTGACTCGCCCGCGGTGGCTCTCCATTGTCTACTTGTGGGCCGGGGGCCACACCCGGCTGTGGGCCGGGCCCTGTGCCCTGTGCCGAGGGGAGACTCCGGACAGGGCAGATGGGGCCGGATTTCGAAGCAAGCGCCCCCTGCTGGACTGCTCAGGCCCTTTCACACGCCAGACGCAGGCTGCACTCGTAAGACAGTCAGTCTTCTTTATTAAAAACCTGTTTTTGATGCTGTAAGGAATCTCCAAATTGCTTTCCATAACAGTTACACCAATTTACATTCCCAGTAGCAGAGTTCAAGGATCCCTCCCTGGCTTTAAAAAAAAAAAATTCACTTAAAAAAAAAAAAATACAGTCCAGGGGCCGGAGCAATAGCACAGCGGGGAGGGCATCTGCCTTGCACTCGGCCAACCCGAGATCGATCCCCAGCATCCCATATGGTTCCCTGAGCACCGCCAGGAGTAATTCCTGAGTGCAGAGCCAGGAGTGACCCCTGTGCATCGCCGGGTGTGACCCAAACACTGTCAACACTGTCATCCCGCTGCTCATCGATTTGCTCGAGCGGGCACCAGTAACGTCTCTCATCGAGAGACTTATTGTTACTGTTTTTGGCATATCCAATACACATGGGTAGCTTGCCAGGCTCTGCCGCTCGGGCTCGATATTCTCGGTAGCTTGCCTGGCTCTCCGAGAGGGGCGGAGGAATCGAACTCGGGTTGCCCGAGTGAAAGGCGAACGCCCAACCGCTGTGCTATTGCTCCAGCCCCGAGTGACCCAAAAAGAAAAAAAAAATTACAGTTAAGAGGTGGGAGCGACACCACAGCGGGTGGGGCGTTTGCCTTGCATGCGGCCGACCCGGATTCAATCCCCAGCATCACATAGGGTCCCCCAAGCACCTCCAGGAGTGATTCCTGAGCACTGCTGGGTGTGACCCAAAAAGAAAAAAAAATAGTCAATATTCTAAACACATTAAGGCCTATCACACTCTGAGTGACCGGTCCCTAAGGCAGGGACAGTGCAGAGGAGAACTGCCCTCAGGAAGCCCTGAGCCACAGCGCAGTGTTCAGGACACGAATCACACACCCACCCATAAATAATCTTTAATATTTGAAACAGGGATCCTTGAAGAAACTTAAAAGTAAATGGAATCCAATCATTTAGAACTCAAGTGCTGTTATCTCTACAAGAGCTTGGATTATCTGTTCATTTCGTCGTTGGGAGAAAAATCACATTTTCATTTCTTATATTTTATTTATATTAGCAAGAACACTTCAATATTAATTCAAATATCTATCCATTAAATGCAAAAATGTTAATGTAATATTAAAAATGAAGCTTAAATGAAAGCAAGGGAACCTCACAGGCAGGTCCCCATGGAAACGCTTGAAACTCCTGAATTATAACACGGCCATTTATTAGAGGCTCCTGCAAAGTATAATTCTGCATCTACTTAGCGCCATATAGGTTAACTCTTTAATTCGGGGTTTCAGGAGCACGGCGCAGGCTGGGGACGTGCTCTGGGGGAGCTGGGCCACACCCGCGAGGCCGACTCCGGGCTCTGCACCCGGGATCTCTCCTGGCAGGGCTCGGGGGACCTAGGGGGTGCCGGAACTGAACCTGGGGCGGCCGCGTGCAAGGCTAGCGCCATCCCCAGGTGCTGTGGGTCCGTCCCGACACCGACACTCTAAGCATTAACTCGTGTCTAAATTCAGACACTCCCACAACGGCTGGTCTCGAGTCCCGCCTCTGAGGGTCCTGCGCTGGTCTCGCACACGGAGAGGCGAGTCTGGGGTCAAGCCCCCAACGCTGCCGCCCGCAGAGCCACGGCCCAGCCCGTCGGGAGTGTGGCGTTGGGAGCACGGAGGAGCTGGCGGGGCCGGTGCTCTCACAGGCCGGCTTCAGGCCGTCTCGGCTTGGCTGTTCATGGGGCAGACCGCGCTGCTCACGGCTGACTCCTGGGAGGACTCGGGACGGAACCCGGCCCGGGTCTCCCCTGCGCTCTCTCCGGGCCGTCTCCGCCCTTCTCTCCAACTCCCCTTGGACCTGTGAGCGCAGAGAAACCTCGGCCAAGAACCGTCCTTCCACCCAACACCTCCGGCCACAGGAACGGACGGGATTCCCGGCGCTGTCGTGGGCCTTAGGGAAGCACCGATCTTCGCCCCGGGCGGGCCCTGGCACGGAGGGTCTGTCCTGGCGTCCCTGCAAAGTGCCTGCCCACAGCACCTTGTACACAAAGCGAGCACAAAACGGTGAGCAAGGGAATAAAAATGGAAAAACAAATCCAGAACAAGAGCAAGGGGGCCAGAGCGGGCTGGAGCGGTAGCACAGCGGGGAGGGCGTTTGCCTTGCACGCGGCCGACCCGGGTTCGATTCTCAGCATCCCATACGGTCCCCTGAGCACCGCCAGGGGTGATTCCTGAGTGCAGAGCCAGGAGTAACCCCTGAGCATCGCCGGGTGTGACCCAAAAAACTTTAAAAAAAAAAAAAAGGGGGTCTAGAGCGATTGTCCAGCGGGTGACCACAGGCCTTGCCCAGGGCAGACCCAGACCCGACCCCTGGACAGAGCCAGGAGCCCTGAGCACTGCCAAGAACAGCCCAAACCCCCCACAAAAGAGGGAAAAGAAAAGGGAAAAACAGGGCAAGAGTCTGACCACATCCCCCAGAGAGAGGAGGCTGGGCCGGCCCCCCTGCCGAGTGCCCTCCCCCCTGCTGCTGCTGGGACCCCGGCCCGTGTGCTGGGTCACCCCCCCTCCTGACCTGTCTGGGCCGAGCTGCGCGTGGACAGACGGGGCAGAGGGAGGCTGAGCCCGGGGACGACTCTGGACGTCAAACACGGGCTCGATGCTGCAGTCTTGCCTCTTGCGTCTTTTATTCTGGCAGGGGGACGTGACTCTTGGTGTGGGTCACTCCAGAGGAAGTGCTCAGGGGATGATGCGGTCCTGGGGATCGAACCCGGGCCGCGGAGAAAGCCCGTGCTCCAGCCCCTCTCCGGCCTGGCCCTGCCCGTGCCTCCCTTTGCCCACCGTGCCCGTGCGGGCCAGACGGGGGAGTGGTTGGCCGTGCAAAGCGCCCGCCCCGCTTTAAGGAGCCTTCCTCACATACACGCACTGGGGGAGCGGCTGGGTCTCGGCACTCCCGGCAACGCTCCGGCTACTCCTGGCGCTGCCCGGGGCCTTCTGCACGTACCCTCGCTGCGTGCAGGCGGCACCTACGCGCCCACCTCCCCAGCCCGTGTGCAACGCTTTCGGCATAAACCTTCAGCTGCAGCAGGTGTGTCTCCGCCATTGGGATCGTTGGGGCCGTTTCTGTCCCCCACCGGCAGTGCTGGTGGGCGGGGAGCACGGGGGTGCGGGCCAGCCCCCGCCCCGGACAAGCCTTCTGCAGGCAGAGGCGCGCGTCCCCTCTCTCCGGCCACTCTGCTCTGGTCTGGGGGCCATGCCCGAGGGCGCGGGGACCAGGAGGTGCCAGGGACCCACCTGCCCCCTGGCTTGGCCTCCAGGTCTCCGCCCAGGGGAGGGGCCTAGAGCAGCCTGCACAGGGCACTCCCTCCTCACTGGGACCCCACGGCGACCGCCACCTCTGAGAGATACTTACACCCTCACAAACTCACACACACACACACATGCACACGCACACAGACACACAGACACACGCACACAGACACACGCACACACACAGACACACAGACACACGCACACACACATGCACACAGACACACGCACACACACACACGTCCACTCCTCTGACGTCTCCACCTGCCCGTGCTGTTCTGGGCCACGGGCTGTGCTCGGGCCACTCCCGCCCGCTCTGGGGAGGCGGGGACACTCCTGGGTCAGCGCGGGGCCGACGGCGCCTTCTCGGGCCGCGCTGTGGTGTTCATCTGGGCCACATGGCAGCTCTCCGGAGGGGGCTGAGGAGCTGGTCATGCACAAGCACCACTCGGCCCGTGACCCGCTGAGCACTGTGGCCTGTGACAGCACTGACTCCCCCCCACCTCCCCCAGGCAGCCCGGCAGTGGCCCGGGGCGTCTGGACGACAGCAGCCTGCCCCCTCCCGGCCTCTTGATGTTCCCCGCCGAGTCCTGCTCCCTGCCCAGTGCTCCCCCGTCCCGGGGAGGAGCGGGATGCCCCCGGCCACGCTTCCAGCTAACCCCGTGTGCTTCCAGGCCGCTCTAGTGCCCAGGGCCCGCCTGGCTCCAGCCACGAGGTCGACCCCCCTCGCTCCTGGCACCGCCGGCCGGGCCCTTGTCACCTGGCGGGAGGCTGCTCCCAGTCACTCGGGCTGGCCTCGCCGCCCTCCCACCTTCGCTTTGCCAATCTGCCTCATGGTCTGCGTGGGGCGGCTCGCTGCCCACCCTCGCTCAGCAAAGGCCCTGCGGCACCGGTTTCCTCATCCAGCGGGCGCAGCGCCACACGCCGGCCCCTCGGCAGCTGCAGGATCCCAGCCGGTCCCCAAGCTTGACAGGACCTCCACCGGCGAGCACTTCGCAGGGGCCAAAGGGGCAGAACAGGAGAAGGCACAGGGAAGGCTCCTACCTCGCGCGTGGCTGGCCTGGGGTCGACCCCTGAGTGAGCGCCAGGACAAAGCCCGAGCACTGCTGGGTGGGCACCAAACACAGAGCAGAGCAAAACGTGATTTCCACGGATCTTTCCCACACTCCCTCCGTTGTTTTCAGCAAACCGGGATGCTCACAGCTGCAGTGCTCACAGTGTGGCTCAACCCCAGAGTGGAGAGCCGGGGTCAAGCTCTGAGCACGGACAGGACTTCCGGCCCCCCAGGCTGAGAGGCCTCTTCCGCCCTGCGGCCCTCGGGCCTGGGAAGGTTTCATAGACCTTCATGTTTATTAAAGAATCTTTCCTTAGGGGCTAGAGCGATAGCACAGCGGGAAGGGCGTCTGCCTTGCCGACCGGGTTCGACTCCCAGCATTCCCTTAGGTCCCCCGAGCACGGCCAGGAGTGACTCCTGGGTGCAGAGCCAGGAGGAAGCCCTGGGCATCGCCGGGTGTGACCCAAAAAGCAAATGAATAGATGGATCTTTCTTCACTGCTCGGGCCTGTGAAAAGTTACCAAGATTGCAAATGCGTCATATTTCCTCAAGGACTTTCCAACTCGGCTTTGGATTTTTGATGGTTTGGTTCTGGGGCCACACCCGGCGGTGCTCAGGGCTCCCTCCTGGCTCTGCACCCGGGGTCACTCCTGGCGGGCTCAGGGGCCGCATGAGGTGCCAGGGCTTGGGCCGACAGGCCGCACGCGAGCAAACCCTCCCCTTCATGCCGCGCCTGCCCAGCTGTGCGCCTTGACAGCCGTGTCACCGAGACAAGGGCTTGGCTTAAAAGCGACAGTCCTGTGAGGTGGCACCGCCCAGCCCCCACGCGGCCGCCTTACTGGCGGGTGGTTTCCCGGCACTGAGGGAGGGGCGGGCCCCCGATCACCCCATCTCCTGCCTCAGTCTCTCCCTCTCTCCTCTGAGCTTTCCTCAGAACCACAGCGTGAGGCTCTGAGAACCGGAGACCCGGCCCGCGACTGCGGACACGGGGTGCCCCACGACCGCGGCTGTCTGCCCCACCGCACCCGCCCCGTCAGTTTCCTCCTTCATTCCTCAACGGGCTCGCTGAGCTCTCTGGTTCCTCGGGCCGCCCCAACCCCCCAACCCCCCCAGAAACACAAGCTCGGGCATCCATCAGCCTGCGCCGCCCCGCGGCTCCCTGTCCCCCCCTCGGTCTCTCTCGGGCCGACACGCCTGTCCCCCCTGACACGCCTGTCCCCCGCTGACACGCCTGTCCTCACGCGGACAGGTGCTGGCCTGCCTGCGCGCCCAGGGACACGCCTCTCCCCCGCCCTCCAGAAACGGCAGCGCCACCTGCAGCCAACCACCGGGAGGACACGAGGGCCCGGTGACTCTACCCTGGGGTTCCCAACCACACCTGCGTGCGTGTGTGTGTGTGTCCTGGGCCGCCCCACAGAACTCGTGTGTGTGTGTGTGTGTGTGTGTGTGTGTGTGTGTGTGTGTGCGTGTGTGTGTGTGTCCTGGGCCACCCGCAGTGCTCGGGGCTGCCTGCTGGGCCCGGGCCCGGCTGACTCCCGCGGCACGAGCAGGCGTCCCTGGCACACGGGGCCGTGGCCCCTCCGAGGTCGGCACAGGTCTGCCCTGTGCTCTGACTTGTACCTGAGGAATCTCTTATCACCTTCTTGACTCTTCCCAACGTGTCAGATACCAAATCTCTTTATGATAACCAAGTCTTTGCTCTGATGCGTTAATATATAATTGATAGTGTAAGTTAATAGAAAAATTCATTGTTCTTTAATCATGTTCGTGAAGACTGAGTTATAAATCTGCAGCAGCCCATTAAATCAACACTCCACTCACACACAAACACTGGGACATCCTACTGCCTTCACGGTTAAAATTCTGTTGAGAGTTTCTAAGTTTGTCTTACTCACATTACGTTTCACACACACGCTCACACACACATGTACATACACACACACAGGCGCGCACACACACACTTCGCCACACTGCGCCAAGCCCAGTAGAGAAGGGAATTGTCAAACCTTTTAATTTTTAAAATTTATTTATTTTTTTTGCTTTTTGGGTCACACCCGGCGATGCTCAGGGGTCACTCCTGGCTCTGCACTCAGGAATCACCCCTGGCGGTGCTCGGGGGACCATATGGGATGCTGGGAATCGAACCCGGGTTGGCCGAGTGGAAGGCAAACGCCCTCCCCGCTGTGCTATTGCTCCAGCCCCCTGTCGAACCTTGTTAATCGCGACATGCTGACCCACTGCGCTGTCGCAGGGAAACAGTCTCACGTCTCCCCCGCGCTGTCGCTGCCCAAGCGCTGGCTGTGCCCCGTCTGTGTGCGAGAAGCTCGAGGCCTGCGGATGGGCGTGGGGCACGGAGTGTGCGCCGGCGGCCCGGGGCACGGCCAGGGGCACCAGGGAGGGTCAGCGCAGACGGCCCTGCCGAGCGGTGGGCGGCGCGCGGGGTCAGGGGGAGGCAGGGGACGCAGTTCGGGAAGATGCGAACTGCGGGGGAGGGGGCGGGGGCATGGGGGCGGGGACATGGTGGGGGGGGCGATGCGGGGAAGGCACGGGCGGACGGGGGTGTGGGGGCCACAGGGCGACGGTGACACGGGGACACGCCCTGACCCACAGGGGGGCAGAGGGACGGCTGGTGGTGGGGCCGTTGCCTGAGACTGGGCGGGGGCGGGGGGGCCACCCCGGCACTCAGCGCTGCTCCTGGTCTCTGCTCAGTACCGCACGGGGCGGTGAGGCTGGAACCTGGGTCTCCCCGGGCGGGCCATGAGCCTCTCTTTGGAGGGGCGCACAAAGCGGTACTCTCAGCTCAGTGCTCCTGCGTCTCCTGGCACTGTTTGGAGCACTCTATGGCACAGGGGCTGAGCCTGGCCTCCTGTGCTTGGCTGCTGGCCAGGGGCTGGGCCTGAAGGCGTTTCTGGGGGGCCAGGGGCAGCTCTCGGGGCTTCGGACCTGCCCCATGGCAGAAGCAGCCACTAGACAAGGCCGCTGCCCCTCGCCCGGGAACTCCCGCCCGTGCAGAGACGCTGCTGCCCCCACGGCAGCTCAGGGTGCCCCACGGAGCATCTCATCTCTGTGCTCTACAAGGGCGCTGAGGGGCCGGGCGCAGTCCGGGGGGAGCTGGTGGGGTCTGAGCCCCAGCACCGCGGGCTGGCCTGAAGCCCCCCCAAGCAACGCCAGGACGGGCTGTGTCTGCACGGGCTGGGCTGGGGCAGTCGCCGCAGGGGCCCCGGGCTCCAGCCTGACACGGCGCACGCAGGGCCAGGAGCACGACCTTCTGGAATGTTCCGCGTGGAAGGTGGACGTTCCTTTCCAGGAGTGGCCTTGGCCAGAAACATCGCCCAGGGCCCACGCCCAGGAGCAGGGGCGCGTCCCCGGGCTGGACGAGGCGGCAGGAGCTATGGACGCCCACTCGGTTCAGGCTGCACAGCGTCCACCCGGCACTGGCCAGCCGGCGGAGTCCGGACATCCTGCCCGCAGAACTGCAGCCCGCCGTCCCCCACGGTGAAGGCCAGTCTCCGGGAGGCGCCGCTCCGCAGGTGCCGCACGAGGACCGAGAACCGCGGGCCGGCGTCACCGTCACCGTCGCCGTGCCGGGAGAGGAGCAGCCGGTGGGTCACGGCCCGCCGCCAGGCCTGGCACAGGTAGGGCCGGTGGCCGGGGTCCCCGGCGGCGGGCGGGGGCCGCGGCTGCAGGAGGCTCTGCGTGGTGACGAACAGCTGCAGGCGGTGGGCGGCGGCCAGGCGCTGCAGCAGCTGCACGCACTGGCGCAGCGGCGCCTCCTGCAGGCGCGCGCTCTCGCCGCCGCCCGCACGGTCCAGCCAGTAGAAGGCCGAGAGCCCGTCCAGGGCCAGCAGGCCGAGCGCGGGCCGGCGGCACAGCAGGGCGGGCAGCGCGTGCAGCGTGAGCAGGAGCTGGGCGCTGCTGGCGCACCGCAGCACCCAGAGGCGGCCCAGGCAGCCGCGCACCAGCTCCTCGGCGCCCCCGCGCTCCAGCACGGCCACCAGCCGCAGCAGGTCGAAGTGGCCGTCCGCGTCCAGGAACAGCGCCTCGGCGCCCAGGCCGCCCGCCTCACGGGGCAGCAGGCAGCGCGCGGTCACGCGGTACAGCAGCTCCGTCTTCCCCGCGCCCTCGGGGCCGTGCAGCTCCACCACGGCGCCTGCGGGAGAGCCGGCGTCAGCGCGCGGCGGGCCGGCCCGGGGCTGGGGGGCCGCACGGTGCGGGGGCGGTGCCAGGGCCCCCCGCCGCCCTACCCCCCCGGCCCCGGCAGGAAGAGGGAGGCCGCAGCTGGCCACAAGCGCGTGCGCGGGACACAGGACGGGCAGGCGGCCCCCCCCTGCCGGCCCTCAGCAGACTCCTGGCCTGGAGCACTCTCAGCAGCAGCAGCTTCCGGGGAGCATGGGGAGCAGCACCCGCTCTCCTGACACAGCAGGGCCCAGCCGTGACAGCACGTGTGCTGTCACTGCACACGGACTCGGCAGCCGTGCTCCCCCCACGGGCCATGAGGGTGAGGGAGACCCAGGCGGAGGCCTCAAAGGTCTCAGCTGGCCGGAGAGACAGGACCGTGGGCACGTGGCCACAGCTGCCCTGGCCGACCCGACTCCATCCCTGGCACTGCCCGGGGCCCGTCCGGGCAGGAGGGGCCGGGTCACAGCACAGAGACGCCACAGTCGAGATGAGTGGCGGTGACGCCAGGGCCAAGAGGCGCCACGAGCATCGGGGGTGACCTGCAGAGAAGCCGGGAGCCGGCGTGAGGAGGGGTCGGAGGGCACAGACGGCCCCGAGAGAAGTCAGCAGGGGCAGCGCCGACACAGGCCCACCCGGAGGGCGGCACGGGGCGGGGCGGGAGCAAGGGGACGGGCGCACGGGCCAAGGCTCTCGGGGGGGCAGGGGGGACCGTGAGGTGGCCGTCCCAAGGGGAGGGGCGGGAGGAGCTTCCCCACACCCGGGTGGGTTTCCTGAGTCGGAGAATCGGATCTTGCCCTGGGGAGGGAGGCGGGGCCCAGGGCGCACAGGACACCTGACACCAGACTCCGGGGACCTGGGGCATCTCTGGGTAGTTCTAGAATTCTCTGTGTCGGGGAAAACAAGAACTCGCTGCAGTGCTTTCCCGGAGAGGGCTGGCGCTCGGGGCAGCAGCCACAGGGCGCCCAGGGGTCTCAAGGCCCCAACGCGCTTCCCGACAGCTGACCCAGGACCACCTGCGGCTGGAAAAGGCTCCTGGACACGCCGCGGGGCACGAGACTGACCAAGGCGGCTAGCGAGGGGCAGAGAAAGCACAGTGGTAGGGCACTGCCCTGCATAAGGCCAACCTGGGTTCGATCCCCAGCACCCCATGTGGTCCCCAAAGCCCCACTAGGAGTGATCCCTGAGCACAGAGCCAGGAGCACTCTGGGTTCCTCCCAAACAAAGATGATCAGGAGTGCTAACGGGCCAAGGCACTTGCCATGCACCTGGCTGATCTTTTTTTTTTTTTTTCTTTTTGGGTCACACCCGGCGATGCACAGGGGTCACTCCTGGCTCTGCACTCAGGAATTACTCCTGGCGGTGCTCAGGGGACCACATGGGATGCTGGAATCGAACCCAGGTCGGCCCTGTGCAAGGCGAACGCCCTCCCCACTGTGCGATCGCTCCAGCCCCTGGCTGACCCAGTTTGACATGGGCACCGCATACGGCCCTCAGCAGAGCTGGGTGCTCCGGGCTGACCCCTGAGCTGGGTGTGAGCCAGAATTAAAAAAAAAATTTTTTTTTAATTAATATTGAACCACTTGGGCTGGAGTGATAGCGCAGCGGGTAGGGCGTTCACCTTGCACGCAGCAGACCCGGGTTCGATTCCTCCGCCCCTCTCGGAGAGCCCGGCAAGCTACCGAGAGTATCCCACCCACATGGCAGAGCCTGGCGAGCTCCCCATGGCGTATTAGATATGGCAGACACAGTCACAACAAGTCTCACCATGGAGACGCGACTGGTGCCCGCTCGGGCAAATCGATGAGCAACGGGGTGACAGTGACAGTGACTGAACACTTAAGTCACTGTGAGAGACAGAGTTGCTCGTGACCGGGTTTCCGTCACAGTGTCCCGACACCGTCCTGTCGCCAGGGCACACGCCCACCGCCAGCGTCCTCGCGGTTCCTTTCCCCAAGAGGAGACCACGGGTAGCTGACGCCCGGCTTCCCCGAGGGCGCAGCAGGCACTCACCTGCCCTGCAGGCGGCTGGCCCGGGTCCGAGCCCCGAGACCGTCAGGTGTAGTTAGAGCAAACTCCCCCTCCCCCGCTCTACAGACCAAGAGCAGAGGGTCTCAGAACAGCAGGAACCGGGGAGTCTGCAGACCTGGGGGCACCACCTGCCCCGCAGCCTGGACCTCGGCTCCGGACACGCCCGAGGGCACGCGGGAGTCTCCCTGGTCGGGAAACTGACCTGGGGCGGGGACACGAGCTTGCTGGCCAGCCCCACACGGCCCCGAGCACTGCCAGGTGAGGCCCCCGACCCAGCCGCCAGCCTCCCCGCCCTCATCCTCCCCGCCCCCATCCCACCACCCTCCTCCTCCTCCTTCCCCCCCGCCACAGGACGGGAACCTGTCATGAGCCAGAGCCAGTGGCTGACCGAGCCTCACAGCCCAGCCAGGACTCTGGCCCGGGTCTCCCCACAGGAGCGCGGCCGCCCAGAACCTGCCGTCTCGGCAGGCGTCGCCCGGCGGGGTGAGAGGCCGACTCTGCAGCTCCCAGGGAAGAGGTGCCGAGCACTGTCCCCGGAGCAGGCCGCCAGGGAGATGAGGACCAGAGTTGCGCGGGGGAGCACGGACAGGCCTTTCCCCGTGGCTTCCATGAGCGCCCCAGGGCCACTCCCGAGCACTGTCGGGGCCACTCCCGAGCGCTGTCGGGGCCACTCCCGAGCGCTGTCGGGCCCACTCCCGAGCGCTGTCGGGGCCACTCCCGAGCGCTGTCAGGGTGACTCCCGAGCACTGTCGGGGCCACTCCCGAGCGCTGTCGGGGCCACTCCCGAGCACTGTCGGGGCCACTCCCGAGCGCTGTCGGGGCCACTCCCGAGCGCTGTCGGGGTGACTCCTGAGCACAGAGCCAGGAACGGGCCCGAGCAGCACCAGGTGAGGCCCAGTCCCCCAGGGCCTGAGGAGAGAAGAGCCCTGTCGCTGGCTGTCCTGAGGCCGCACCTCAGGGAAGCAAGACCGTAACTGGGACGAGCGGCAGCACAGCGGGAGGGCGTCTGCCTCGCACATGACCCGGGTTCGATGCCCGGCCCCAGCAGGAGGGACTCCTGAGTGCAGAGGCGGGAGTCAGCCCTGAGCATCGCCAAGTGGCCTCAAGTTAAAACCCGAACAAACAAACACAGCCTGGCGGACACACCGCAGACGAGGGGGCGGGACAGAGCCGCTGCCCTGCCGCGCGGGGCGGCCTCCGGCTGAGGGCCGGGCCGTGCCTTACCGTGGTCCTGCGAGTCTTCGGCAGCAAACAGGGTCGGGTCGATCTCCTTCAGGGAGCTTCGGCCTTCAAGCCGGGCAAGGAGCTGGGGCGGGAAAACAGACACTCGTCACCCGAGGGGCCGGCCAGGGGCCTCGGTCGCAGACACCCCGTGACTCTGAGCTGGCGGGACACCAGGGAGCAGGACGACATGGTCCTTCCCGCCGGACCCTCCAGGGGCAGAGCACAGGCCGGCACCGCCCGGGCGTGTCCACATCACGAAATCCGCCTCAGCTGCAGCAGCCGCGCAGGAGCCACCGGCCAGCGGGGAGGCCGCCTCCGCGCGGGGCTGACCCAGGCTGGTCCCCAGACCTCCAAGGGCCCCGCGCACCACCAGGCCCAATTCCTGAGTGCAAACCCGGGAGTGACCCCTCAGCATCGCTGGATGTGGCCCCAAACCAGAAAACTGAAGAAATTAAATAAACCGTAGCAGGGGGGCCAAGACACAGTGCGGTTTAGTGTTTTAGGGGGTGGGGAGGGTGTTGGGTGTTCGGGCCATAGCCCAGGCCGGCCAGCTGAGTATAAGACAGAAATATGACAGACTGTGTGGCAAGTTCAGGGGGAAAAAGAAATTTCTGTGCAGCGGTTGCTCCTGATACCGCCAGAGCCCCCCGACCCCGCACAAGGCACGCACTGAGCTACGCGGGTCTTATACTCAGGGCCGGAACGATGGGACAGCGGATAAAGCACCTGCCGTGCACACGGCCGACCTGGGTTTGATCCCTGAGCACTGCTAGGGGTGACTCCTGAGCACAGAGCCAGCAGTAAGCCCTGAGCACTGGCTGTGCTTCTAGGTGTGGCCCAAAACAAAAACAAACAAAAGGATTTTATATCCAACACTGCCAGTGAGTTTTGGAAAAACAGAGTTTGAACACCTGGAAACTAAATGGCCCGTTACTGCCAGTAACAATGTATCCACGGGAACAGCCAGAGGCCAGAGAGGAAACCGAAGGAGGAGGACACCCTCCAGACACCCCCAGACACCCCCAGACACAGCAGAGAGGTGCGGGAGGAAAGTCCCAGCTCTGCACACGCCCTGAGGCAGGAGGCAGGCCCAGGTCAGTCGCCTGACCGCACTAGGGACGCTGAAATGACTAACAAAGGGACCCAGAAGGCAGGAGGGAGGAGACAATAAAACTGGGCACAAATCAGTGAACTGGAATAAAAAACAAATCCAAAAGATTAACCAAACCGAGTGCTGGTTCTCTGAAAATGTGACCAAGACAGACCACTATCTCGACTCACGAAAGAGAGACTGAGACCTGCCACCTACCAAACAGGAAGAAGGACGCGTCAGGGCAGACACCAGAGACCCCGAGCGGCGTCAGAGGGGACCGAGAAACTGCACGTAGACGGGAGAACCGAGGGGACAGGGTAACCACGGCTCCTACAACCGCCCAAGGCCGAACCAGGACGATCCGAGCAGACCAGACACTCCCGGGGAAGCTGAAACGCTGATCAAAAGTCTCCTCAAAAGCAGAGCCCTGGCCCGCGTGGATGCACTCGTGAAGTCGTCCAGGCCTGGAAGAGGACCGGCTGCCACGCCACAAGGCCCTCCCAGGAAAGGAGAAACAAACATCCTCAACCGAAACACCATCAGGCCAATATCCCTGATGAACACGGACGCAAAGATCCTCAACAATACCAGCAAACAGACCCCAACAACTCGCCAGAAAGGTCAGACACCACAACCAAGTGGGATTCATCCCGGGGGTGCAAGGCTGGTCCAACACGTGTGTGTTTCGGGGGAAAAGCATGGGGGAGCGGGACTAGAGTGATTGGCGGCCGAGAGCCGTTCCCCTGGCCGGCCCACAGGGATGGGCGGACGGAGGACTGGGGAGCGGAGAGACGGGGACTGGGCCCCAGGCGGGCCGGCAGCGGGTCTATTTCTCTCCCCCCAGCACAGTCCTGTCCCTCCCTTACGGCGCCGTCGCAGTCTCAGTTCTGGCCTGGTCCCAGTCAGCAGAGCCCATCTCCCTGGCCTCCCGGAGACCTGCAAGGCCCCTGCCCCCAGCCACCATCGGCGTCCGGTCCCCTCTGGCCCCTTACGGCAGTCACACGGAAGCTGTGGGGGGGGACACGCAGGTGGGGTTGAACATGGTCACGACACCAGGCGGAGGTCAAGGCCTCCCTCAGGGGCAGCCCTGGGGGGTTACTCAAGGGCAGGAGCTCACCGGGGGGTCAGCTCTCCAGACTCCTAGGGGATCCGCTCAAGGGGGTCCACCGGGGTGGACGGCTCTCTCCTTCCCTCAGCTACTCACCCATTCAACCGACCACAGTAAATTCACTTATAATACTTCCAGTCATTTTGTACGGACACAGTGAGGCATGCTAAGCCCAAAGGGTGGCTCTTCCTGGGCACATCTCGCTCTCTGTCCCAGACCACAGTGCTCAGGCCAGGCGAGTCTTTCCCAGCCCAGCCGGGTCCTTACCCAGTTACTTCTTTTTGGGTCATGACAGTTTGGTCCATGACCGTGCTCTTCACTTACACTTACGGTGCTTAGCCTGTCCCCTTTCGATGCCAGGGGAGCTCACAGCTTGCCCTGGGTCCATCCAGTCCCTTGTCGGGACCCTGCTTTGGGGGTGTGAGGAGTAAAGGCAGCGAGGGTTAAGTCAGGTAAGTACGATGGCTGCCCAGAGTAAACATTATTCTGGAGTCAGGTAGCTCCCGTGTTACAAAGCGATGCATCCGCTGTCTTCCTGTGTCTGTACGAAAAGGACATTGCTAGACCGTGCAGGTGACATGAAGGAAAGAGAAAAGCAATACAGGATTGTTAGTGCAACTGGGTGTGGCTCAGGGGCACTGTTGAGGGAGTGGCCTAATAAACCTGAGCTCCCCGAGGGAGGGGCAAGGACACCCCAACGCTACCAACAAGCACAAGTCAATCAGAAATTCACACCAATGAGAAATACAGCCACAGGATCCCATCAACAGATGAAGAGAAAGCATCTGACAAGATCCAACACCCATTCATGATAAAAACTCAACAAGAAGAGAACTGAAGGAACTTCCCTCAACACAGTCCAAGCCATCTACCACAAGCCCACGGCAAACACGTGCCAGATGGGGGGAACGGGCAGCTTCCCTCTGAGATCAGCACAGACAAGGCTCCAGCTCGGGCCTCGCCGCCCCAGAGCACTGGGCAGCTCCAACACAGCCCCCTAAGGACACCCACGCGACCCTTCGAGGAAGGCGACCAGGCGCTGCTGAAGCTCACTCGGAACCATACTCTGCCCTCCCCAAGAGCCCAGCAACCCTCGGGTCAGACGGGAAGGATCCGCCCCAACTCCAAAGGGTACTACGAAGTGGTGGTCACTGAAACCCTGGAACTGGGATAAAGACGGGCCCTCAGGTCAAGGGGACGGAGTCAGATACCCTAAGACAGACCCTCAGGCATATGTCAGCCAATCTCCAAGAAAGGAGCAAGAAGCATGAAGTGGAACAAAGAAAACCCCTTTAACAAGTGGTGCTGGTCAGCTGCAGACGGAACCTAAATTCAGAAAACTGAAGAGCTGATGCGAGGCCTGAGCCATACGGCACACAGGGGACGCTGCAGAACTCTCCGGGGCGTGGGGCGAAAGGCGTCTCAACCACGACCACTGGCCACGTACGCGGAAGCACAGATAAACGAGTAAGGAGCTCCTGTCCCTGCAGGGAAGCAACAGCCAGGGCACAGGACAGCCGGGAGTGGAACCACGCACCCAGCACCGTCTGAGAAGGATCAACATCCAGGATATAAAAGGTACTCTAGAACATTCTAAGAGTAGAACATCCAACCCTACAAAGAAACGAGAAGAGAGGAAGACGCGTCCTCCAAGGCACATGGATGGACGATGCCCGGCTGTGCCTCAGGGAGGTGCCGATCAGAACACCGGTGAGAGGCCGTCCCACACCAGACTGCACACGCCCAGGGAAGTGGGACCACCAGTGCCGGCGCGGACGCGGGAACAGACTCTCCCTCATGGCCGCGCCATATGGACATTCCTAAGAAATCTAGCAACGGAGCTTCACCGGACCCGGCAACCCACTCCTCGGGCCAGACCCCAGGGCCCAGAAACACAGAGACAGACGCTTGTGCCCCGGGTCCCTGTAGCACCATCCGCGGCAGCCGAAACCTGACAGGACCCGAGTGTCCCAGCACAGACGCACAGCAGGACAGGGCCCGGCGGGGGGGCAGTGGGCAGGTGCTGCTCCGAGGGGCCGGGAGGGCCAGGCCGAGTGAGCGGGTCCGAGGGAGGGCGGCACAGACGGCCACACATGGGGCAGACAGAAACACGGGCGGGGATCACGAGGACAGGGGAGCGAAGAACACGGACCTGCTCTTTGCTGGGCCGCAGGCCGCCTGAGGGGCTGGGCCGGGCCAGGGCGGGGCAGCGGCCAAGGTGAGGGAGAGCGACCACGGGGGGAGTATGCAGAGCACGGAGGACCCTCTGGGCAGCAGCCCGTGAGCCCCTGCAGACGCTGCTGTGCCCCAGCTCCCGTGCCCCCGGGGCAGGCTGCAGGGCGGGAGGCCGAGGGGGAGGGGAGGCCGACCTCAGTGACTGAGGGAAGCGGACCCCCCCAGAGAGAAACCCACGTGCTGGACGCCGGCCCGCATGTGGACACACGCACACGTGTGCCTGCTCCTGGGGCCACGCAGGGTGACCCAGGGCCCACGGGGGACACGGACAGGAACTAACAGGGCCACGCGTGGGAGAGCTGGGGGGGGGGGTAAGTGCCTAGAAAGCAAACAGAATGTGCTCTCCGCACAGCTGGCGCACACACACACACACACACACACACACAAACACATGCACACACACACACACACACCCCCTCCTCCCCATCAGGAGGTTGTACTCACACACACACACACACACACACACACAAACACGCGCGCGCGCACACACACACACAACCTCCTCCCCATCAGGAGGTTGTACACACACACACACACACACACACACTCCCCCCCCATCAGGAGGTGATATTGAGCCAGTACACACACACACACACACACACACACACACACACACACACACACACACACACACACACACACACACACCCTCCCCCCCCATCAGGAGGTTGTACTCACACACACGCACTCCCCCCCTCAGGAGGTTGTACTCACACACACACGCACTCCCCCCCCTCAGGAGGTTGTACTCACACACACACACACACACACACACACACACACTCCCCCCCCTCAGGAGGGTGTACTGAGCCAGTCCACGCTCCACTCTCCCATTGGACGACACGGGCCAGGGCAGAACCAAAGCTGATGAGGCTCATCTTGGGGACCTCTGGGGACCCCGGGGCTTCTGCCCAGTGCTCCCGCCCCCCCAAGGGTCTCATTCTGTGCATTCGGGGGTAGGGGTGTCTTTCTGTCCGGTTCGCTGTGCCCCCCACCAGGTGGCCCTGGAGCCGCACCCCGTCCCGTCCCGTCTGACCTGGCACGTGCCCCCCATGGCCAGACACGCCCGGGGCCAGCAGACAGCGGGGCCGAGCCCCCTGGGGTCGGAGAGACGTAGCGGGGAGGGCGCGGCCTTGCATCCACCCAGGACCAATTCCCGGGCAGAGCCCAGCTCAGGAAACAACGTCACAGAGTCCTTGGCCGACGGAGACCCGCCCCCGGCCCTGGGGAGGGGGAGAGGAGCCGAGGGAAGAGGCGAGTCACCCACGAATGCGGGGGCTGCAGGACCCTAGGACCGAAGGGGCCGGCAGGTGTGCCCAGGAACTGGCCGGGGGGTGCCCAGGAACCGGCTGGGGGGTGCCCAGGGACAGGCTAACCCGTGCAGCTGAAGCCTGGCTTCATGGCAGGGACAGCGAGTGCCAAGGCCCCGAGGCAGAAGGGACCTGCAGCGCCAGGAGCGGGACAGAGGAAGGGGAGGGACAGAGGAACGCTGGGCCAAAGGGGAGGGGCGGGCAGGGCTGAGAGCAAAGCAGGCACGGCCAGTGCAGGGTGAGGACTCAGGAACTCAAATGAGCGACGCCACTCTCGGGGGGCGAGAGAGACTGTGCCCGTCAGGGGCTCCAGGGACAGGAGACTGCCCATCTGGGGGTCCGTAGGGGCCCAGACTGTGCCCGTCTGGGGGTCCGTAGGGGCCCAGACTGTGCCCGTCTGGGGGTCCCTGGGGGCTGAGACTGTGCCCGTCTGGGGGTCCCTGGGGGCTGAGACTGTGCCCGTCTGGGGGTCCCTGGGGGCTGAGACTGTGCCCGTCTGGGGGTCCCTGGGGGCCGAGACTGTGCCCGTCTGGGGGTCCATAGGGGCCGAGACTGTGCCCGTCTGGGGGTCCCTGGGGGCCGAGACTGTGCCCGTCTGGGGGTCCGTAGGGGCCGAGAGAAGCCTGTCTCCCTCTGCGAGGGTGTCCGGCGGGCACAGAGGGGCTGGAAGGGGCCTGGAGGCTGTGCGGGGGGCGAGGCCGAGCCTGGGGAGTGGGCTGCGAGCAGGCGCTGAGGGTCTGGAGCGCGAGGCCCCCCGCCCCCGCCTCCAACGCCAGCGCAGAGCCACAGGGACGGGAGCTGGGGGCACCGTGGCACCCTCTCCCACGGACAGACAGACACGCAGACAGACACCCCCTGCCCTGCTCGGCAGGCGCCGGGCCACACAGCGAGCGTGTGCTGCAGCCCACGGGCTCCGGGCCCTGCCCGCCGGCCCCACTCGGACACGACATGGTCCCAAGGGCAGGACCCAGGCGCCACACGTGGGCCCGGAGGCACGAGGAGGGGGTGGGGGGCGGCGTGTCCCTTTAGGGCTCTGTCTCGGGGCGGCACCGGGCGGTGCTCGGTGCAGCCCGGAGCGGACTGGGGCCAGGTGCGCAAGGCAAGTGCCCCCCACGGGCCCCCTGCACCCCAGACACATCCACGGCGCCCCAAGTCTCGAATTTCAAAAAACCGCAAGTCTACACTGGACAGATGCAGTGAGGTACCCGGTATCTCCACCTGCCCCACCCTCCTGCTGCCCGGACCTGGTTCCCAGGACGGGCAGGCGGGGAGAGGAGGGGACAGCAGGGGACAGGAGTGGACAGTGCAGGGCCCAGGAGGGGACAGGAGCGGACAGTGCAGGGCCCCGGAGGGGACAGGAGTGGACAGCACAGGGCACAGCAGGGACAGAGCGGACAGCGCAGGGCCCCGGAGGGGACAGGAGTGGACAGTGCAGGGCCCAGGAGGGGACGGAGTGGACAGCGCAGGGCCCAGGAGGGGACAGGAGCGGACAGCGTAGCACTCGGGCAGTCGCAGGCTGCCAAGGAGGGGGCAGCCTGGGCTTCTGTGCTCGGTCCCCCTGGCTGGGGGGCTCGGAGCCCGCCTGACCTGCCTGGAGGAGGGGCTGTAAGTCCTGCGTCCCTGGGCTCCAAGGGCCACTGGGCCAGACCCTGACGTGCCCTGGGGGACCCAGGGGACACGGCCCCGCCCACTGTGAGCATGACCACGACCCGCAGGGCTCAGGGCTAACCCCGTGCAGGGCTAGGGGTGACCCCGCGCACAGCCAGGAGTGACCCCCCACGCACGGCCAGGAGTGACCCCGCGCAGGGCCAGGGGTGACCCCCCAGCACGGCTAGGAGTGACCCTCGAGCACGGCCAGGGGGACCCCGAGCACGGCCAGGGTGATCCCCGCGCACGGCCACGGTGGCCCCGCGCACGGCCAGGGTGACCCCCGCGCACGGCCAGGGTGGCCCCGCGCACGGCCAGGGTGACCCCCGCGCACGGCCAGGAGTGACCCCCGCGCACGGCCAGGGTGGCCCCGCGCACGGCCAGGAGTGACCCCCGCGCACGGCCAGGAGTGACCCCCGCGCACGGCCAGGAGTGACCCCCACGCACGGCCAGGGGGGACCCTGCGCACGGCCATGAGTGACCCCGCGCACGGCCAGGAGTGACCCCGCGCACGGCCAGGAGTGACCCTCGAGCACGGCCAGGGTGACCCCCAAGCACGGCCAGGGGTGACCCCGCGCAGGGCCAGGAGTGACCCTCGAGCACGGCCAGGATGACCCCGCGCATGGCCAGGAGTGACCTCGCGCACGGCCGGGGGGACCCCCCGAAACACGTAAATTAAACTGGACTCAAAACCCGCCAAGAGCCGGCGGGCCCGAGCCCGGCCCCTCCCGCGCCTCCCCGGGCGGCCGCGGCCCCGCCCCCGCGCGCGCTCACCTCCGTGCCGGACTCGGCCCCGGGGACGTCCCCGCCCGCGGCCTGCGGGCCCCGCGCGCCCGCGCTCGTCTTTCCCGCCGCCTGCGCCATTGGCCGCGGCGGCCGCGCCCCGCCCCGCCCCGCGCTGACCCGCTGACCCCGCGCGCGTGCGCAGTGGCGGCCGGCCGGCGGGCGGGGAGTCACGGGCGCCTGCGCAGTGGCCACTGGCGAGCGAGATGTGATGGGGCGCGTGCGCAGAGGCTGCCGGTGGGCCGGGCGTAATAAGGCGCGTGCGCAGTAGCGGCCGGCTGGCCGGCGGGGCTTGATGGGGAGCGTGCGCAGTGGCGGCCGGCGGGCGGGGCGTGGTCAGACGCGTGCGCAGTAGTGGCCAAGTGGGCCGGGCTGGGGGCGTGATGAGGCGCGTGCGCAGTCGCGGCCGCTCCGCATCCCTGGAGCCGCCGCTGGGGGTCCGGCTCGAGTCGTGAGGTCTGCGGCAGGTGCATTGCGCCCGGCGGTGCTCGGGACCACACGGGGCGCCGGGGATCGAACCCGGGTCGGCCGCCTGCCAGGCCGGCACCCCCCAACCCCCCCCGCTGTCCGGCCGCTCCGGGGCCTTTAAAATGAGCCGTTAACCCGGCCGTGGTGGTAGTCTAGCGGGGGTGACCCCAAGGCACCCCAGAAAAGAAGAACTACTAAGTAGACAGTGCCCGAGCAAGCAGGCACAACTTATCTAGTTAATTTATTAATTGACTCTCTGCTTTCTGGGTCCCACCCGGCGGTGCTCAGGGCTCCCTCCTGGCTCTGCACTCAGCAGTGACTCCTGGCGGTGCTTGGGGGACCCCATGGGGTGCCGGGGATCCAACCGGGTCGGCCGCGTGCAAGGCCAACGCCCTCCCCGCCGTGCTGTCGCTCCGGCCCCACGAGCACAGTTCTGGAGGGTTTTCCTTTCCCTTTTCCGTGCGGGGGATCCAGACATTCACTGCGCTCCGTTTGTGCTCAGTGCTCAGTGCTCAGGACCGACTCCCGGGTCCGCGCTGGGCACCTTTGTGGTGCTGGGGGTGCAGCAGGGCCGGGGGCGTGCGTGGCCAGCGCCCGAAGCCGGCGTGATGCCAGGGGAGGGCACCCGGAGGCCCCGCTCTGAAGGCCGGCTGCCCCGGCTCCTGCTCACCCGGCCGGTCCCGTCTGGTCTGACCCGCGGCAGGCAGGCGTCTCTGCTGCCCACGGCCCGCCTCGCACGGCGCCAGGGCAGAGAAGATGCCGGGGAGTCGGCCAAGAGGGACAGAGACGCAGCAAGTGGACAGTTCCCGAGCAAGCAAGCACGATTTAATTAAGCTCATTTATTAATTTACCTTTTGCTCTTTGGGTCACACCCGGCGACACTCAGGGGCTCAGCAGTGACTCCTGGCGGTGCCAGACTCGGGGGCCAGAGGCAGCCTCACGTCGTCTGCCCCAGCCCGGCGGAGCACCCTGGGAGGGGTCCAGCCCGGGCCCCTGACCGCCCCAGCCCGGCTCTGGGACTGGAGCCCCCTGACAGTTCCTGGGGCTGCTTCGGAGCAGAGCGGGAGAGCGGGTCAGTCTGGGCTGCCCACGGAGCTCCGAGCTCCGGTCATTCCCAGGAGCTGCCCTGGGCCCAGGGACATGCGTACGTAACGCAGGGGGCTTCCCGCCTTGCGTGAGGGGCCTCGCCGGGACCCCAGGCACCGTGCCAGGCTCCGGAGCCCCAGATCGTGTACCCCGCTGCCAGTGCCGCGGCTCAGAGAACAGAACGATCAAAGTGCAAGAGAAGGTTGAGGCCTGAGGTCTGGCCGTGCAGTGACCAGCCTGGATTTGATCCCCGGCACCCCACGGGGCCGCCCGTGCCCAGCCAGGAGTGACCCCTGAGCACTGAGCCAGGAAGAAGCCCTGAGCACTGCCACGTGTGGCCCCCAAACCAAACTATAGGGGTGAAGAGGCAGTCGAGGGGGAAGGGCATTTGCCTGGCACACGGCCAAGCCAGGCTCGGTGTCGGGCGCCCGTGTGGCCCTCCAGGCCCCCGGGAGTGATCCCGAGTGCAGAGCCAGGGGTAACCCTGAGCACTGCCAGGTGTGGGCCAATCAAAGAAAATACCCAAGACACCCAAATGGGAGCTGCAGGTGTGTAGCTCGGCGGATGTTGGCGTGGTGGGGACTCGCGCCAGGGACGCTGGGGGCTGGGGACGCCCCTGGGCAGCCTGGGAGCAGGAGCCAGCCCGTGCCGGCCGGTGGGAAGGCAAGGCAGAGCCTGGTGTGGCGGAGGGCCAGGCGCCAGGGGGGCAGCCACCAGGCAGCGAAGGGGCAACGCCTGGGGAGGCCACGAGGGCAGGGTGGCTCCCCGCCCCCCTGCATCTTGTCACGCTCTCGGGCACACCCGGCCTTGCCCCTGCCCTTCGGGGCCGAGACGGCCCACCGGGAAGGCGGAGGAGTGTGAACCCCGAGATTCAACTCTCCCATCTCCAGGCTGTCTTGATTTGGGGGCGACTCCAGGAAGCCCTCGGGGGGCTGCCCTGGCTGTGTACGTGGGTGAGACTGGGGTCGCCCAGCCTCATAAAGGCAAGTACTGTCACCCTGGGCTGTTGCCCCAGCCACTTACTTGGCATTATTATTTCCTCTAGGATCTTGGGCTGGAGCGATAGCACAGTGGCAGGGCGTTTGCCTTGCACGAGGCCCACCCGGGTTCAGTTCCTCCGCCCCACTCAGAGAGCCCGGCAAGCTACTGAGAGTATCTCGCCCACACGGCAGAGCCTGGCAAGCTCCCTGTGGCGTATTCGATACGCCAAAAACTGTAACAACAAGACTCACCATGGAGACGTTACTGGTGCCCGCTCGGGCAAATCAATGAGCAATGGGACGACAGTGACAGTGAAAGGATCTTTGGGCCAAACTTTGCTGTGCTTGGACACCCCTGCAATGCCAGGGGTCAAACCCAGGGCACCCACGTGCAGAGCCGGCACTGCAACCGTCGGAGCTACCCGCTGACCCTCATCTCCCCATAACCGAGGGCTTCGAGTCGGAGCCGCCCGCTGACCCTCGTCTCCCCATTACCAGGGGCTTCCCGTCGGAGCCGCCCGCTGACCCTCGTCTCCCCATTACCCGGGGCTTCCCGTCGGAGCCGCCCGCTGACCCTCGTCTCCCCATTACCCGGGGCTTCCCGTCGGAGCCGCCCGCTGACCCTCGTCTCCCCATTACCAGGGGCTTCCCGTCGGAGCCGCCCGCTGACCCTCCTCTCCCCGTAACCCGGGGCTTCTCGTCGGAGCCGCCCGCTGACCCTTGGCTGTCTGAAGGGGCCTTAGGAAACGGTGATATCTCAGAACCAGCTACCGAGTGTCAGGGGCTGGGCCGGCAGCTGCTGGGGCTGACGGGACCTTGCGCGGCCGGGAGGAGGGCAGGTGGCCTCAGAGAGCTGCGTGCGCACTCCGGGCCCGGGGCTGGCTGATGGAGTGGCTTGTCGGGCCCGGGCGTCAGAGGGGTTAAGGGCTCACAGCCACTGGGGCGGACGGAGTCAGGGGTGGTCTCGGATCAGAGCGGAAAGCGGGGGAAGCCGTGACCGCTCAGGGAGCCGTCAGCGGGCGGGGGTCTGTGGGGTGGGTGAGGCCGGGTGTCCTGCGCAGAGCCCGGGCGAGGGGCGCCCCGGGCCCCGTGCAGCCACGCGGCCTTCCTACGGGGACGCCATTCTCTGTCTGAAACGTGGCGAGTGCCTGGGTTAAAGGAAACTCGTCAGGCTGAGGGGCTGTGCCGTGTGGTGCCGGGGCGAGAGTCGCACCCACAGCCCCGCTGCCAGCCGTGGCTCAGCAAGCGAATGAGGGGCTGGAGCGACAGCACGGCGGGGAGGGCGAAGGCCTTGCACAGGGCCCACCCGGGTTCGGTCCCCAGCATCCCATAGGGTCCCCCGAGCACCGCCAGGAGTGATTGCTGAGTGCAGAGCCAGGAGTAACCCCTGAGCATCGCTGGGTGTGACCCAAAAAGAAAAAACAACAACAGGGGGCTGGAGCGACAGCACAGCGGGTAGGGCGTTTGCCTTGCACGTGGTCCACCCGGGTTCGATTCCCAGCATCCCATAGGGTCCCCTGAGCACCGCCAGGAGTAATTCCTGAGTGCAGAGCCAGGAGTGACCGCTGTGCATCGCTGGGTGTGATACAGAAAGAAAAAGAAAAGCAAAACAACAACAAAACCCAAATGCAGTGGCAAGTGATTGCAGTTGTCACTTGGGGGCCGCAAGGGTGGGAGGCGGGGGAGACGCTCCAACACGGAGGCGGCCACGTGTCCCCCAGCCAGGCCCTGCTGAGGTCCCCCCAGCCCCGAGCCAGGACCAGCCCCGAGGATGCGGCTCAAAAAGGAAAACAGAAACAATAACAAAGTCAACACTCTCGTGAGCGCATAGCCTAAACTGTAGTTTTTGTGTTGTTTCGGGGCCACACCTGGCAGGGGGCAGAAGACCTCGGGTGCGGGGAGAGGCCCAGGCTGGCCCCGCCCGTGTGCTGCCCTCTGGCTTTACACTAGAATTTCAAAATGTAAATAGAATAAAAAGGGATATAGATTGTGACCGATATCACAAGATTCGTTGACTGAGTTGGAAAAGTTCATCATTTCTCGGGTTAAAAACTCAAAGTCCCCTGGGGCCAGAGATGGTGCGGCGGGAGGGCTCTGGCCTGGACTGTGGCCGCCGCGGTGTCATCCCTCAGGCCACATGTTCTGAGTCCAGCCAGGACTGATCCCTGAGCACTGTTGGGTATGGCCACGAAACAGAGAAGCTTCAAAACGTTCCACTCAAGGGGCCAGACAGAGAGGGGGGAGAGAGAGAGAGAGAGGGAGAGAGAGAGAGAGAGGGAGAGAGGGAGGGAGGGAGAGAGAGAGGGAGAGAGGGAGGGAGGGAGAGAGAGAGGGAGGGAGAGAGAGAGGGAGAGAGAGAGGAAGGGAGGGAGGGAGGGAAGGAGGGAGGGAGAGAGATGGAGGGAGAGAGGGAGGGAGGGAGAGGGAGGAAGGGAGGGAGAGAGAGAGAGAGAGAGGGAGTGCTGAAGCTTGCCTGGCCCAAACTGTGTTCGGCCCTGGCACCCCATATGGGTCCCTGAGCACCCCCAGGGGTGACCCCTGAGTGCAGAGCCAGGAGTCAGCCCTGAGCCCTGCCGGTGTGACCCCCCTGAATCTGGCACATAAATGAGAATTCCCTTATGTTTATAGATGTTTCCAGCTGCTCTTAGCGAAGTGACAGTCTTTTTTTTTGGGGGGGGGGGTCACACCTGGCGATGCTCAGGGGTCACTCCTGGCTCTGCACTCAGGAATCACTCCTGGCGGTGCTCGGGGGACCATATGGGATGCTGGGAATCGAACCCAGGTCAGCCGCAGGCAAGGCAGACTCCCTACCCGCTGTGCTGTCACTCCAGCCCTCACCCACTTTTAAAGTCCCTTTTGTCTCCAGACTCCCTAAGCCTCTTGTCAATCTGAAATATATAACTTTTTTTTAACTGCTTTTGAACTTAGCGTCTGTAAGGGCGAGTAACTGATCCGCACAGAGATTCGGGCAAGCATTCAGCTGGTGCTCTCAGCTGGGTTGTGTCTTCAGGGGTCAACCCAAAATGTCCGTCAGACGGAGGCCAGTGGGAGCTGGGAAGGCCGGGTCCTGGGGTAGACGCGCAGGAGGGGGCCCGGCCACCCCTGCTGCCCCAGTGGCCAGCGTCCACGGCCCTTGCGTTTTCAACACATTGTGTCTCTGCTAAGACTCTCCAGCTCTGAAGACAGAATGTTCCCCTGTTCTTCCAGCAGAATCTGGCCAAGAGCAGACGCTCCAGATCACACGGAACAGAAAAGCATAATTGATGATCTTGGTCATGTGGTGATAGTTACTGTGAGTCTACTCTCTTAACACACCTTTTGGGTGCTCAGGGCTCACTCTGGCTCTCTGCTTAGGGACCACCTGGCGGGGCTCGGGGGGCCGCTGTCCCGGGAGGAACTGGGTCAGCCGTGAGCAAGGCAAGCGCCCGCCCCGCTCCATCCCTTTTTTTTTCTTTTTTGGCTTTTTGGGTCACACCCGGCGATGCACAGGGGTCACTCCTGGATCATGCACTCAGGAATTACTCCTGGTGGTGCTCAGGGGACCATATAGGTTGCTGGGAATCGAACCCGGGTCGGCCGCGTACAAGGCAAACACCCTCCCCGCTGTGCTATTGCTCTGGCCCCTCCATTGCACTGTCATCCCGTTGCTCATCAATTTGGTCGAGCGGGCACCAGTAACGTCTCCATCGTGAGACTTGTTACTGGCATATTGAATATGCCACGGGGAGCTTGCCAGGCTCTGCCGTGAGGGCGAGATACTCTTGGTAGCTTGCCGGGCACTCCGAGAGGGACAGAGGAATTGAACTCGGGTCGGCCGCGTGCAGGGCAAATGCCCTACCGCTATGCTGTCGCTCCAGCCCAATATTTTAAAAACTGAAACACGCTGCTTTTCCTAAATTGTTCATAATCCAGTTGGCTCAGGCATATTCCAATACCAGCCCCGCCGTCACTGTCGCCTTCCTTCCACCAGGGTCCCCAACTCCCGCCCCCGCCAGCCTGCCCCCCCAGCAGGCGCAGAGTGAACTGACGTCCTGTCGCTTGGTACAACACGGCTCACAGGAATGGCCGGTGGAGCGACCAGGCAACCCGCCAAGGGTCCGTCTTGCTGGTTGATTGATGTCAGATTTTAACCCGTGGGAATACACTGAAATCATTTAATACAACGTAACACGATGCCCGTTCTCATTTACAAAATAAGCTTTCGACGCTGGCGTCTGAAAGGTGCCGTGTTGGATCTCACTGTGTACTCGGTCTCACCGTGGACACGGCCGTGTCTTCCCGCTCACTCGGAGAACTTTGTTTGTTTGTTTGTTTTTTCTTTTTGGGTCACACCTGGCAATGCACAGGGTCACTCCTGGCTCTGCACTCAGGAATCACCCTTGGCGGTGCTCAGGGGACCGTATGGGATGCTGGGATTTGAACCCGGGTCGGCCGCGTGCAAGGCAAACGCCCTCCCCGCTGTGCTATCGCTCCAGCCCCTCACTCGGAAAACTTTTGTTTCTGCTTTTGGGGCCCCACCTGGAGGTGCTCAGGGGTTCCCCCCCGGCCCTGCACTCAGGAGTCCCTCCTGGCGGTGCTGGGGGCCTGGTGGGTGCGGGGGCTGGGGGGGGGAGTCTCCTGCTGTGCTCTCTCGGGGCCCCCACGGAGCTTTCGTAAGTGGCCGGTCACCTTGTGTGGACACACCGCGTTCTCTGCCCAGTGATGGGCTGCTGGTGGCCTCTGATCTGGCTGGTGTGAGGGCCCTGCGGAGAGGGGCAGAGCCAAGGCTCAGGACGCCGTGCTAGCTCGTGTGTCTGGGGCCGCACCCGGCGCTGCCCAGGGCTGACCCTGCACTCGGGGATCACTCCTGGCTGGGCGGGGGGGGCACGGGGGGGGCACGGGGGGTGCTGGCTCCTGGGCTGGCCTCCCTCAGGGCGAGCGCCCCCCGCTGAGCTGTCACTCCAGCCCTTTGACTTTAACTCCCAGATAACTACCCCGCAAGCAGGGTGGCTGGCAGACAGTTCTGCTTATATTTTTAAATTTATTTATTTATTTTTGCTTTTTGGGTCACACCCGGCGATGCTCAGGGGTCACTCCTGGCTCTGCACTCAGGAATCACTCCTGGTGGTGCTCAGGGGACCCTATGGGATGCTGGGAATCGAACCCGGGTTGGCCGCTTGCAAGGCAAGTGCCCTCCCCGCTGTGCTATCGCTCCAGCCCCTCAATTAATTTTTAAAATAAAAAAAGTTCATTATTCCAGCCTTGTGTGGACACCCGAGTCCCGTCCCTCGCCGTCTGCTTGGCCCTGGCCCTGCACTGGTCTCTGTCCAGTGTCCACATTCCTGGTCTCGAATCCCAACTGCACCTGTCACCCTGCTGCCCTGCGGCTGACTCTGGGCGCCTCTGGGACTGTCCAGTGGGACACAGCTGCAGGGACTCGGGATCTCTGCCACCCTGCACTCTGGGGGGTGGGGCAGAAGGAGAGGGAGGGAGAGGGAAAGAGGGAGGGAGAGAGAAAGATGGAGGGAGAGGGAGGGGGAGGAGAGGGAGGAGGGGAAGGGAGGAGAGAGGGAGGGAGGGGGAAAGCAGAGGAGGAGAGAGGAGGAGGGGAGGGGAGGGGAGGAGAGAGGAGGAGGGGAGGGGAGGAGAGAGGAGGAAAGAGGGGAGGGGAGGAGAGAGGAGGAAGGAGGGGAGGGGAGGAGAGAGGAGGAAGGAGGGGAGGGGAGGAGAGAGGAGGAGGGGAGGGGAGGGGAGGAGAGAGGAGGAAGGAGGGGAGGGGAGGAGAGAGGAGGAGGGGAGGGGAGGGGAGGAGAGAGGAGGAGGGGAGGGGAGGAGAGAGGAGGAGGGGAGGGGAGGGGAGGAGAGAGGAGGAGGGGAGGGGAGGGGAGGAGAGAGGAGGAGGGGAGGGGAGGAGAGAGGAGGAGGGGAGGGGAGGGGAGGAGAGAGGAGGAGGGGAGGGGAGGGGAGGAGAGAGCCTTCCCAGAGCTTTGGCCTCAGTCGGGCCCCCAGAGTCTTCAGGTAGTTCCCCGACTTACTGTCTGTCTCTCTGTCTCTGTCTCTGTCTCTCTCTGCCTCTGTCTCTATCTTTCTGTCTCTGTCTCTCTCTGTCTCTCTCTGCCTCTGTCTCTGTGTCTCTGTCTGTCTCTGTCTCTCTCCCGTGGGCCATTCCGGTTGGTTCTCGCGCTGCCCTAAGCCTCTAAGGGTCCCTGAGGAAGGCCCGTCCCCTCCTTCAGGGAAGGGCTCGGTGCTGGAGCAAATGGACCCAGCCCATGGCTAGACAACACTGCCCCCTGGTGGCCGCTGTGGGCACTGCAGGCGCAGTTCAGAAGCGGCCGGACAGTGGACGGAGGGGCCCAGCCTGGGGGTGCCCAGCGGGTGTGGACACGGCCCAGCAAGGAGCCTTCCGCAGGACAGGGATTCAGGCGGGAGCTACAGGCTTGCTGGCCCTGGAGACGGCGGGAAGGGTGTCATGGGCCGGGTGGGGCATCGCCCGCGGTTCATTCCCTCCTGGCCCCTCTTTTTTTTTTGGGTCACACCCGGCGATGCACAGGGGTCACTCCTGGCTCTGCACTCAGGAATCACCCCCTGGAGGTGCTCAGGGGACCATATGGGATGCTGGGAATCGGACCCGGGTTGGCCGCGTGCAAGGCAAACGCCCTCCCCGCTGTGCTATTGCTCCAGCCCCTCCTGGCCCCTCTTAAGTGCCGGGGCCCTGCATGCTGGGGGCCACGCACGCTGGGGGCCCCGCACGCTGGGGGCCACGCACGCCCACGCGGCCAGCCCCAGGGCAAGGCTGGGGAGCGGCTGGCCTTGCTGTGAAAACCATCCTGATAGCATGGGGGGCCCGGGCCACTCCCCTGCGCGCCACTGACCTGGGTTCGATCCCCAGCACCCCGTATGGTCCCCTGGCCCCGACCCCTGTCACGAGTGACCCCTGAGCACACCTGGGTGGGCGCCAGACACAAAATAGGTAGATCAAAAGATTGTAATCGTTCACAATTATTATTCTATCTTATTTTGCTGTTACCTATTTTATTATGACATCACCTAGCTCGTGTTCTAGTTCTTCGCTTTGCTGTGCTGCTAGTCCAAGTGTCTCGTTCTCTCCACTGTCCTGGCAATGATTAATCCCCGGTTTATTTTCTTATTCTAAAATGCATCTGATTCTGTTTCTACTATTGATTCTTCTATTTTTCTTACTCTCTCATTCTTCTTTATGTTCATTTCATGATTTTTTGTTTGTTTGGGGGTCACGTCTGGTGGTGCTCAGGGGTTACCCCTGGCTCCGTGCTCAGGGGTCATTCCTGGTGGGCTTGGGGGACCACGGGGGTCCAGGGTCCGAGCCCAGGTCGACCATGTGCAAGGCAAGGACCCACCCTCTGTGCTGTCCTCCAGCCCCTATCTGACCAGCGTGAGGCCACGTTGGATCCTCTCGGGCCACCTGTGCAATGCCGGGCATCGAACCCGGGCCGGCCGCGTGCAAGGCAGACGCCCTCCCCGCTGTGCTACACTCCGGGCCGATGTCTCCTTTTAGTGATCTGATTCACACTTAACATGATCTGCGGCTCAGGAGCACTGTGCATGGCGGATGACTTGGTACTTGTGCACGGTCCCTCTCAGGCTCTGGGCCTGCTTCCTGGGCCTTAGGAGAGCATGGTGGTGGCAGTGCCAACCTCACCCCACTCTGGGAGGGTGAAATGGCGCCCCTGGGACGCGCCAGCAGCAGCCTCGGACGGCCCAGCGTGCGAGCGGGTTTCCTGGTCAGATTCGGGCTGACTCCTGAGAGCTCACTGGACGTGAGGGTCCGTGTTCAGGTCACGTTTGCTCATACAGAGGATGTCTGGCTCCATACGTGTCTCACCGGCGTCACTGACGAAGCTCGGCCTGGCTCCACCTCCCGGAAGCGGGGATGGAGCGAGGATGGGAGGGGACTGAGGACGAGCACTCGAACCCTGGCTGCTCCCGGAGGTCGGGCCCAGAGCCCCCCGCGCCCCCAGCTGTCTCGGGGGCCGGCTCACCCCTGAGAAGCGTTTCTGCCTCGGCCCTTCCCTGCCTGCGGCGTGACCAGATACCCAGCGCCCCGGCAGTGCCCAGACCAAAGCCGTGCCCGCCCGCCCGCCGCCCCCTGCGCTGTGCCAGACGCTGTCTCCCGCAGCTGCCCTCGCCTTCCCGGGCCCTGTGGGGCCGCGCCCAGCGCCGTCGGGAGGCTGCTCCCGGCTCCACGCCCCGGGGGCCCTCCTGGGGGGCTTGGGGGCCCCGTGTGGTGCGGGGTCGGGGCCAGCCCCCAGGCCCGTCGCACCGTCTCCAGCAGCAGCGTCTAGAGCCGGTCAGTGCGCCAGAGTGACCGAGAGCCAGCGGCCCGAGGCCGCGACACTGTCCTGTGACTCACGTCGAGACCCCGATACTCTGCAGGGAGCGGCCTGCCCCCCCCCCCGCCTGTGCTCCTACCGTGACCCTTACGGCAGGTCCGCCTGGACGCTGGGCCCGGGTCACTGCCCTGACGCCATCTCGTTTGCAACCGCGCCCTCCTGCTCGGTGCTGTCCCAGAGCCCCGGGCGGGCGGCGGGTGTCGGACCTGCCCGCGGGGGCTGCGGGGCGGCTGAGGGTCTCAGGCCGCGGGAGGCGGATGCCAGCTGGCAGCAGAGGGCGGGAGCAGACCCAGGCCTGCACCTTCTCTGGCCGCAGCCGGCGCCCGCGGCTCCCCGCCCCCCCCCCACGGCCGTTCTGGGCGGGCCTTTAGGCTTCGTCCTCTTGCTCCTTGTTGGCCCAGGAAGTGAGACCCCGGCCCTCCGCGGCGGGCCAGGCCTGAGGCCCGCAGGCGTTGCTTTTGTGCTGTCTCGGGCCCTCGAGGCCCTCACGGCACTGAAGGTGCCGACGCGGCTCCTGCGTGTGGCGGGGGGTCGTGGCACTTGGGCAGTGGCCTGGAACAGAGATGCCAGCCCCCGGGGAGAGGCGCCAGAACCTGCAGGGTCGGCCCGGCCCCAGGCCCCACCTGCTGGACAGTGGACGGGGCGGTGGAAGAGGAGGCCAGCGGGAGAAGAGCCCCCCCTCCCGCCCTCGCTCCCCGCAGGGCCGGGCGGAGGCTCCGTTCCCCGTGGGCACGGTGGGCACCCTCCAGTCTGTGCTCAGACCTGCCCGTGGGCACTGTCCAGGCTGCGCTCAGACCTGCCCGTGGGCACCGTCCAGGCTGTGCTCAGACCTGCCCATGGGCACCGTCCAGGCTGAGCTCAGACCTGCCCGTGGGCACCGTCCAGGCTGAGCTCAGACCTGCCCGTGGGCACCGTCCAGGCTGAGCTCAGACCTGCCCGTGGGCACCGTCCAGGCTGAGCTCAGACCTGCCCGTGGGCACCGTGGGCACCGTCCAGGCTGCGCTCAGACCTGCCCGTGGGCACCGTGGGCACCGTCCAGGCTGCGCTCAGACCTGCCCGTGGGCACTGTGGGCACCGTCCAGGCTGTGCTCAGACCTGCCCATGGGCACCGTCCAGGCTGTGCTCAGACCTGCCCATGGGCACCGTGGGCACCGTCCAGGCTGCGCTCAGACCTGCCCGTGGGCACTGTGGGCACCGTCCAGGCTGTGCTCAGACCTGCCCGTGGGCACCGTCCAGGCTGCGCTCAGACCTGCCCGTGGGCACTGTGGGCACCGTCCAGGCTGTGCTCAGACCTGGCTGCCAGCAGGCGGGACAGCAGCTGGGGGGAGTGTCTGGGCTGGGGGAGTCTAGGCGGTCAATGTGTCAACACCCGTCCACCACCAGTGCCAGCGCCGCGCCCGGCCCCAGTGCCCCGCACCCCTGCAGGCCCCGAGCCCCGCCTCTTCCACACTGACCCTGGCCCTGTCCCCCCAGGGGCTGCCCGTCCCGGGACACAGGGGCAGACTCAGAGCTGCGGAGGCAGCCCAGAGAGCACCGAGACGGACACTCGGGCCAGAGCCCAGCGGGCGGGAAGGAGCCGTGTCTCACTGTCCCCGGGCAGCCCACCCGGGCCCCAGGGGTGCCCCACCGGGAGGGAGCCCGAGCACGTGGTGTGCCTGCACCACACACAGCACACACACACACACACACCACACACACCCTGCACACACACCCTGCACACACACACACACCACACCCTACACACATACACAACACACACACGCCACACTACACACACATCACACACCCTACACCCATACACAATGCTACACACACACCACACCACATACACACACCCTACACACATACACACCACATACCTTACACCCATACACACACACACACACACACGCGCGCGCGCACCATGACGCAGGCAGCAGGTCGGGGGAGGGCCCCACACGATGGCAATAAAGTATCCGGGAGTAACAGCCGCGGCCCTAAGCGGACCCTCCCCGTGGGTCCAGGAAGCAAGACCTGCCCCCCCCCTGCGCCGGGACCCTCCCCGCAGGAAGGACCCCCCAGAGAAGACAGCAGGACCGAAGGTCGGGAAAAGGAGCCCGCGCCCCCCCAGGGACAGCCCCGTGGGCAGGCTGGAGACCCCCGGGCAGCTGAGCAAGCGCGGCCCGACCTGCCCGGGCACACGAGACCCACATCTCCCCCCACCCCCCGGTCTCCTGCCTAGTGGGGGGGGCCCTCCCTGGGACCCGCGTCTCCCCCCCAGAGGGGCCCCGTCTCCTGCCTAGTGGGGGGGGCCCTCCCTGGGACCCGCGTCTCCCCCCCCCAGGGGCCCCGTCTCCTGCCTAGTGGGGGGGGCCCTCCCTGGGACCCGCGTCTCCCCCCCAGAGGGGCCCCGTCTCCTGCCTAGTGCGGGGGGGGGGGGGCCCTCCCTGGGACCCGCGTCTCCCTCCCACTTTCCCGCCTTCCTTCAGACCCCCCACGGGCGGGACAAGAACCCGGAACCCTGGGCCGCGTGGCTGAGGCGACGGGGAGAAAGGGACCGACCCTCTCCTCCCGCTTCACATCCGACACCCACATACACACACACACACACATACACACACCACACACATACACACACCACACACATACACACACCACACACACATACACCACACACATACACCACACACACATACACACACCACACACACATACACCACACATACACACACCACACACACATACTACACACACCACACACACACCACACACATACACACACCACACACACATACTACACACACCACACACACATACTACACACACCACACACACATACACACACCACACACATACACACACCACACACACATACACCACACACACATACACCACACATACACACACCACACACACACACCACACACACATACACCACACATACACACACCACACACACATACTACACACACCACACACATACACACACCACACACACACTACACACACCACACACATACTACACACACCACACACACATACACACACCACACACATACACACACCATACACATACACACACCACACACATACACACATCACACACACTACACCACACATACACACATACACACCACACCCACACTACACACCATACATACACACACGCACACGCACACGCGCCGCATACCCCCAGCCCCACACCACTGCAACCCATTCCCCCTCAATCAGGTCGGACGTGAGGGCAAGGGCGCCACCTTGCCAGGACTAAAGATGGTGCGCGGGTAAGGCGCGCCTTGATTGGACGGCCTGGTCGTGACGTCACGGGAGGCGGAGCTCCGGGCCCCGAGCTGGCGGGGCGGGGCGGGGCGTGCTGCACGCGGCTCCGGGTAAGGGGCGCCGCCCCCCGCCCCCCACCCCGCCTCCCTCGCTGCGCGCCCCCTCCCGCCCCCTCCCGCCCCCTCCCGCCCCCTCCCGCCCGCGGTCGCCGGACCCTGGCCCTCAGCCCTGTCGGCCGGCGGGCCCAGCCGGGGGTCGCGCTCCCCGCCGGAGACAAAGGCCCGGGGGCCCGTGCGCGGGGAGCAGGGCGGGGCCGCAGGGGAGACCCCGGGTATGAGCGCCCCGCTCCCGCCGCGGGACCCCGCCCGCGCCCCCGGACCCGGCCCTCCCCTCCCCGCAGTGCCCGGGGCTCCCCTCGCTCGGGGACCCTCGGGCTGGACTCTCCCCGCAGTGCTCGGGGCTCCCCTCGCTCGGGAGCCCGCGGGCCGGACTCTCCCCGCAGTGCTCGGGGCTCCCCTCGCTCGGGGACCCTCGGGCCGGACTCTCCCCGCAGTGCTCGGGGCTCCCCTCGCTCGGGACCCTCGGGCCGGACTCTCTCCCCGCAGTGCTCGGAGCTCCCCTCGCTCGGGGACCCTCGGGCCGGGCTGGGGGCCGCCCGGGCTGCGTCACGGCGACTCCCCCCACGCCTGGAGCTTTCCAGTTCTTCCTCCCTTAGAAACGCCGCCAGACTGATGGGAAAGCTGCGGAGCACCCGCCCTCCTGTCGCTCCGGGTCCCCAGGGCCGGCCCCCGGCACCGCCCAGACCCCCAGGGCCAACCCCGGGCACCGCCCAGACCCCCCAGGGCCAGCCCCGGGCACCTCCCAGACCCCCAGGGCCAGCCCCGGGCACCGCCCAGACCCCCAGGGCCAGCCCCGGGCACCGCCCAGACCCCCAGGGACAGCCCCGGGCACCGCCCAGACCCCCAGGGCCGGCCCCCGGCACCGCCCAGACCCCCAGGGCCGGCCCCCGGCACCGCCCAGACCCCCAGGGCCGGCCCCCGGGCACCGCCCAGACCCCCCAGGGCCGGCCCCCGGGCACCGCCCAGACCCCCCAGGGCCTGCCCCGGGCACCGCCCAGACCCCCCAGGGCCAACCCCGGGCACTGCCCAGACCCCCAGGGCCAGCCCCCGGCACCGCCCAGACCCCCAGGGCCGGCCCCCGGCACCGCCCAGACCCCCAGGGCCAGCCCCAACACCGCCCAGACCCCCCAGGGCCAGCCCCCGGGCACCGCCAGAGGAAGCCGCAGCCTCGGGCGCTGGCCCCCAGCAGCCCCCTGGCCAGCCCCCAGGCCCGAGTGTCAGAGGGGGTCAGAGGTGTCGGTTCATGCAACCCTGCTCTGACCCACACGGGAGCCGCCACGCCGAGAGTTGGGTCCTCACCGCCTCACCTCTGCCACACCCTGGAGGGGGATGCGTGTAAGAGCGTGTGTACCTGTGTGTAAGAGTGAGAGTCTGTGTGAGACTGTGTGTGTTTGGGTAGGAGAGTGTGACTGTGTGTGTCTGTGTGTATGAGTGTCTATGAGAGTGTCTGAGTGTGTGTGTCTGTGTATATGAATGTGTATAAGTGTGTGCATATGAGTGTGTTTGTGCATGAGTGTGTATATGTGTGTGTTTATGAGTGTGTTTACGTGAGTGTGTGTGTCTGTGTCTGTGAGTGTGTGTTTTTGTGTGTGTGTCTGTGTGAGTGTGTGTGTGCGCCTGGCTTCTCAGTCGTGCCATCGCAGCTTTCCCTCCCGTCCCCTCCCTCACGGGAAGCGTCTCCGTGTCAGAGCACCCTCGGGTACCCTAAGTGAGCGTGAACGATGGTTGCCAAATGGCGGCTTCTGGGAACTGCCCGGTGTGGCCGGCTCTGGGTGTGGGGGGGTTGCCCGGTGTGGGCGGCTCTCGGTGGGGGGGGGGTGTAGGGTGTGAGTGTGGGCCCATCATTTTCCCTTCATGCCGTCACCAGTGTTTGGGCCCTGGGGCCTGCTCTGGTGGTGCTCAGGTGACTCTTGGTTTTATGCTCACGGATCCCTCTGGTGGGGCCTCGGCGCAGAGCCTGCTGGGGGCCGGTGAGGAGGGGCTGTGCGAGCTTGTGGCCTGGTGCCCGCGCGCCCTCTGGCCGGGAGCCCGTGAGGGCCCCCCCCCCCCCCGCGCTACCCACCCTTGGGCTGTGAGGGCTTCTCGGTGGCGGCGTCTCCCCTCTCTGAGACGTTGTCTCTGCGCACGCCACTCGCTCACTCCGCGGCTCGGAACAGAGTCCTCAGGAACTCCCACCCGCCGGGGACGGGGCCAGGGACACGTGAGGGGCGGGAGCCAGAGCACGGCGGGGAGGGGGCTGCCGTGCACGCGGCCCGCCCAGTTCTGGCCCCGGCACCCCAAGGGGCCCCCGAGTCCAACCGGGAGTGACTCCCGGCTCTGTGCACAGGGCTGATTCCTGGCTCTGTGCTCAGGGCTGACTCCCGGCTCTGTGCTCAGGGCTGGCTCTCGACTCTGTGCTCAGGAATGACTCCTGGCTCTGTGCTCAGGGCTGACTCCCGGCTCTGTGCTCACTCTGGCGGGCTCAGGGTCCTTATGGGGTGCGGGCAGTAAGAGGGGGCCAGCTGCCTGCAGGGCCAGTGCTTCAGCCCTGCTCGTGTCTCTGGGGGAAGCCCTGGAATGAGCCGGGCGCAGCTGCTCCCCGTGGGTGCCGCCCTCTGAGTGCCCCCTGGGTGCGGGCGCGGACCCCTGTGTGGGGGCAGCCTCTAGGTGGCGCTGCAGGCCCCTGGCCAGAGGCTCCGGCTTGGGCTGTTCTGCGCAGGCAGGGGCGGGTCACCGGGCTCCGGGCTCCGTCCAGGGTTTGTTTATTATTATTATTATTATTATTATTATTATTATTATTACTATTATTGTTTTTAACACAGCTGCCAGGGCCGGGCTGTGAGCCTCTGACCGTGCTGGCCACTGCGTAGGGAGGGAGCCCTGAGTTTGCGCCTCTGGGGATGCTGGATGGGACAGAGCAGGGGGGGGGCGCTGAGCAGGGGCCGGTGTCACCATGGGGGGCCTGACCTGTGTGCCCCCTCCCCCTCCCTCACTCTCTCCCCCTCCCTCCCTCTCTCCCTCTCCCTCTCCCTTTCTCCCTTCCTCCCTCTCTCCCTCTCCCTCTCTCTCTCCCTTTCTCTCTCTCCCTCTCTCTCTCCTTCTCTCTCTCCCTTCCTCCCTCTCTCCCTCTCCCTCTCTCCCTCTCCCTCTCTCTCTCCCTTTCTCTCTCTCCCTCTCTCTCCTTCTCTCTCTCCCTCTCCTTCTCTCTCTCC